>NC_086326.1:92246880-92872107 GCF_036172605.1 Pelobates fuscus
GGGGTTCATGTTACTGTGTCTGGCAAAACAAAACTAAAGACAGCTTTGGCCATTTTCAGAACTTGATCTTCTCGATCTGTAACACAACCTGAAAACCGGGCTTATACCTGAGCTGGGACTGATTACCACACAACACGGTTTTTAATTTGTCTCCCATTAAAATAATGATGTGCTAAATTAACCTTTATGTGTAAGAAAGTGCATGAAATTGCTAAAAAAATAATAATTGGAAATAATGATTTTTTTTTTTTGTTTGCATTATGGGTGCCGAATCAACAGCTGATTTAGAGACATGAAAAAAATGTATATTGTCATCCGTAAGGTAACCCTTGATCATATAAGTAACTTCTTGGGTACCTTAATCTAGTGAATGAGTGTTCACCTCCAAACTCACCTCCATGCTGGCTCTCTTTTAGTAAGAGATTGGATCAGTGGCAAATCCAGAGGACAAGATATACACAACAACCTCCCCCAGATTAATGAATAACTAACTTGAGTGTTTGGATCTGGTTCTAGAACTGAAAAAGAGGGCCATGGTGAGAATAATACATTCTATTTCGTGTAAAAGTTTCCAAAATAAAAATGTGCTATTTCCCTATTGTTTTCTGCTAAATGTTTGACCTATTCTTATTGATGACATAATAGCCTGCATCCAGTGAAAAGAAAAGCTGCAAAAGAGGGTTTTACTGAACGATTTATCCTGAAAAACCCCCACAAAAAAAACACTTTTTTTTTTTTAACTAGTAGACTTGTGCACAATGAAAAAATTCGTTTCAAACAAGAACTGCTTAATTTTTGCCATGTGGTGGTTCTGCTCACACAAATTTTGTTGTCAAGAAAATTCAAGAAAATTTATCAGACGAGTCAAAGGGCACGACAATCAGTTTTTTTTCTCATCAGTCATCTTTTTTTTTTTGGCGCTATATGCAAAATTCCAAATCATATATAATACCTCGATTCATTTGGTTTCTGATTTGGTTACATTTCAGCTCAGATTTAAAGAATGCATATGATCCCCCAATCTGCCCAAATTCAGACAGATTGCAGTTCATAACTAAATAAATCTCCAAGTCTAATATTTAGAATTGGATTATAATGATAACAAAATATATATACTGTATAAATGTAATTAATATTAGGCAGAGGTGGCAGCAAAAGCCCACATATATTTGAAAAATAAAATACGAAATGATTTGCACAGATGAAATGGCAAATTTTGAATCCTATATACTTCACTAAAATATAAAAGGCAAGGGTTAAATAAGTCTGCTTCGTTCAATCATGTTCTTTCCAGAAGAAAAACTGACTGACTTGTTCCACACACAATCTGCCAGCCCACAGCTCCGAGCTGCTCAAGCACCAAGACAATAACTGCCGCCAATCTTCTTTATAACTGAAGGCAAAGCGGAAGAATAGTCGCCCAGATTGAGAAGTTAATACCTGGAGAGAGCGCATGAAAGAAAATGATTGCAAACAAGCCTCTGTGCTGAGACTGGCTGTGTTACTAATTCACCTTTGTGATTCTCTTACTCATTCATTAGTAAGACTGAGTGCGAAATCAAGGAGACAGTCAAAAATGTTGAACATATGAAAGACAATTAGAAAATTAAAAATAAATTATCAGCTATTACCATGTAACAGAGATAGCCAAATTTGGACCACATAGGCATGTGTATGGTTTATGCTATTTTTTTATTTTTTTGGGGGGGAGAGTGGGAGTCATTTGGGGTATATCATAATGTGGAGCCAAATTGTCATCTCTGTTACCAATTCATCCATTTAAGTCTCCATTCCACTAATGTGTTATTTTTAAATAAAAATAAAGATCATGAACATTGGCTTGTATTTGATGGTGGACTCGAAAAAAAAATGTATATATTGCTTCTCCTTTTTTTTCTTTTTTTTTAATTACGTAAGGTATAGTTTGTGTTAAAAAAAAAAGTATGCAACATATTTATGGTGGGAGAAGTGCCCGAGACTAAAGTTTGGCTAACTGCCCAAGGCCCCTTTTGAATGTAATATGAACTTGGCTTCTGAAGCCATTCTGAGTGCAGACTAAAGCCTGCCTAATGGGATGATAAAAAGTAGGACACATAACCAGGGGGATTTAAACATCAGATGGTTAAGAAAACAAGCAGAAAGATCAGCAAAAGTATGGGTTTACTCACGTGTGAGATCAAGTGACCAAAATTAAGTGGGTGGGTTGAGGCTAAAATGGCAGGGGGATGCTAATCTTACGACTTTCCTTCCCTATTTACATGAGGAAAGAATATGTACACTCAACATAATCCACTAGTTAGGCTAGTAGGGCATCTAGGGGCAAAGGAGCAGTCCTCCTCAGACAGAAGGCATATTAAAGGCTTCAACTCCATGTTAAATTTCATGGCTGCTCAGCTCTGTTGACAATTTTGTGAGGAAATTTGAGGATATTTTAGGTTCAGATAGGGTCTAGTTTGAACTTTATCTGTGTCAATTCAGAGGTGGTTTGGGAAATTTTAGAGAGTGTCTTATTGTCACACAGCCAGACAGGCGCAGCCTCGTGCTCGCGCCTTGCCCGTCTGACCGCCTGTCCGCACCCAAATAGCGTGGACAAATTAAAAGTAGTTTGCTTACCTCTTGCCAGGTGTCCCCCTGTTCTCCATGCTACATGGCCGGAAGCCACGCTGGCATTCCATGGATGCCCGACGCTTCCAAAGTTCACAATTTCAGGACACAGTCACTAATTTTGACGCTGGTGATGCGGACATGCGTGTTGGTGTCACCAGTTCCGAGTAACCAATGGGAGCCCTTCTTGGGCTATTTAAACTCACTTTGTTTGATGCCCTGTTGTGGTTTCCATTTATTTGGTTTATCCAAGAGTGCAATTATTCTCTTGTATTTCTGGAATTTTGACCTTGGCTTATCTTTGACTATTCTCCCTTCTGATTTTCCTTGACCTTTGGCTTTACCCCACGTTTATTCTGACTTATGTATCCCTGCTTGCTTGTCTTGTATTATTTATTTTGCATTTAATCTAACTGTTCTAAGGTTCGGTATTACGCTCTCTGGTTTTTGAGTATTTGCGTCCCGTATCTTTGCTTGTTGGATCCTGCCTGTCCGTTAAACTTATGAGGTGAACGTCCACCAATATTTTGCTTCCAAACTACCTTGCATTGCTCTGATTTTTTTCCCATCGGGAGAAAAAGAAAGGATATATATCATTTATGTTGCATATTACTAGTAGAAAAGGAGGAATTACAGTAACAAGCTTGACTCTTTGTTTTATTCACTGATCAGCCACAACATGAGCGACTTTAAAAAGGGCCACATGGTGATGGCTAGATGACGTCTCCAAAACGACAAGTCGTGTGGGTTGTTCCTGGTATAAATGAGTTAGTACCTAGCAAAAGTGGTACAAGGAAGAACATCTAGTGAACCAGCGTCAGGATGATGGGCGCCAAAGGCTCATTGATGCTTGTGGGGAGTGAAACGAGGTCGTCTGGTATACATACATGTGTGTGTATGTGTATGTATATATGTGTGTTTGAGTATATGTTAAATATATTCTGCATATATACAGATATTTAGCTGGCTTTAAATACTATCTATAAAATTTAGAGACAATGTTATTGTATAAAAAAAATGCTAAAGATGACAAAAAAATCCTGAAATAGAATTTAGAATGCATATCACATGCTATTTGTTCTGTTCATTTAATAGTTAATACAAAGTATTTTGGAGTAATTGATTATAGTAAATAAACATGCATTGAGGAGCAAATGAAATAATAATGATGGATTCATCTCTTTGATAATTGCAGTGTAGTAAGAAAGATAATTAGTTCCTTAGAGGGGAAAAAAGCACACAGATTGATTGAAATGTTCCATTAATTATAAACATTAAGCCACAAAGCAAAAAAAAGAAAAATTAAACTCCAAGCACAGTTAATATAGATTGTTGAATTATGAAGTTCTCCAACTTGTCAAGTAAACGGCATAGATTTTTCATATTTGTAACAAGTGCTTAATATATCAATAATAATCATGCAGCCCCTTGCACAGCAAACTGTGATGCACTGTGTTTTCAGACACCTATCTTTAATGGTTAGCATTATTTTTTCAGCAATTTGAGCTACAGTAGATCTTCTGTGTGATCAAACCAGATGGGCTATCCTTTGGTCCTCAATGTGTCTCAATAAACTTGCATACCAGGAACACCCACAAGACTTGCATTTTTGAAAATCCTCTGACCCAGTTGTCTAGCCATAACTATTTGACCCTTTTCAAAGTTCCTCAGATCTTCTCACTTGACCATTTTTCCTGTTCCAACACATGCAATTCAAGAACTGACTGTTCACTTGCTGTCTAATATATCCCACCCCTTGACAGGAGTCATTGTAATGATATAGTCAATGTTATTCAGTTCACCTATATGTGGTTTTAATGTTGTGGCTAACCAATATATGCATATACACAAAGAGAAAGATTTCTCTGCCATTTTGGAGTTAAATTGATTAGCTTATGTAGTTATAGTCATCCCACCCACAGCTGTGACTCACACAGCCTCCATGAAAAAAATTACAGCACAGTGTATTTGGTTTAGAAGATATCTTGTTCTATTCATTTCAATCACACACAGGCAGTTGCAGGATCTAGCAGGCTATCAACAGAGCAGGAGATAAGAAATTCTAAATTCAAAACTGTGGAATAAGGGAAGCTAAAAATGTAGACTCATTTTCAGTGTATGAATACCGCAATGTTTAGGTGATACACCACCACCTTAGAACATCAAAGTGTAAGTGCAGCACTTATAAAGAACGTATCCTATGTATAGACTTAGGGTTGTATACTCTCATATACATAGAAAAGAAAGAGAAAGAAAAAATACAATAGTGCAACACTAATAAGTTGTATATAAGCGTATGGTAGATCTATGCTCACAGTGTTTAGAGCCTTTTGAACGATATGGCTCTAAATGTACACACAAACATACCCTTCTGGCAGCAACTTAACCTCTTTTCTAGGTCAAAATCCTCCAATGCAATACATAAAAGACATAAAAGGAGCACACAATGGTGAAAGTACCTCTTTAAAAGTGATTAAATAGTGCACCGATGTGTTAGTATTGCTCAACTTTTTCTGGAGTCCATAGAATACTGGCTCCAAGTTCGAAAACACACTGTCAAATAAGGAGTGGCAGTTCCCCCTTTATCCAAACCCAAGGTAGTAAGTATCAGGCCGGTAGACTGTAGTGTTGTATTATAAAAAATTATAACTTTAATAGAAAATAAAATAAACATAAAATATAAAATGCATACAAGTGTTTGTAAACATACAAGTTCTTAAGGCCTCCTAGACGTGTTTCATACGATTCCTGGGATTTTTCAATCGGTGTTGTATGTCCTAGGGTTCGTCCCTATATAGGGTAAGTCTTTGGTATGTGCCCAAATGAATTTTCACCATTTGATGGGCGGGACAGAACATTTGTTCCTGGGGTGACCATCCTGTGTCTCCCATAATCGTCTACTTCTCCTCATTCTTTCGGTAAAAGCGTTCCATGTGGAACCGGATGTGACGTGTCACTTCTGCTTCAACAGCGCGTGTAGCGGGATAGAGGATCTAACTACACCTTTATTCCCTTTGTTTGGCTGTCCTTACCCCCCACCCCCACCACCCTCGTTCGTTTACTGAACCAACTTTGTGTGGTCCTCTTGTTTGCAAATCATGTTTAGGCTTGATTAGAAGATTATGCTTGTCTCATTCTAAATGTAATAGAAATGAGGTTTAAGTATTAATCTGTGGGTAAGTGTTTATGTCTCTTTTGGAATGTAATGCTGGAACAGGAAACCAGGGAGACAGACTTTGATAAATAAGTGAAATGTAGGCTAGCGTTCTACGGAGAGAACCACCTGATAGAAATCAGACAAGCAACTTTGGCCCAGGTAGATGCCTTTATATCAGCACAGGCGGAAAGGGTGAAACAGCTTTGGTTAGCTGAACAGCACGCCCTGGAAAGATTGCCAGCTACCACAACCACTGCAGAGGTACAAACCAAGATTCTTCATGATGCCTTTAAAAAATTTGTGGAAGCTGAGAAAGCTATAGATGGCTTCCTACAATACTTTGAACGGCAGTGCCGCCTGTATCAGGCATCACCAAAAGATTGGGTGCATATCCTGTCTGGTAAGCTTTCTAACAGAGCAGCGGAAGCTTACAGAGCCATAATAGTTGAAGAGAGAACAGACTATATTTGGGTGAAGGAGGTGATATTGGCAAGATGCGCCATAATAACCGAAGCTTACAGGAGATGCTTTCAGGAGATGAAAAGGCAGAAGAAAGACTCACACACAGAATGGACCTGCCTAATGCTGCGAGCAGCCCTAGCCTGGTTCCAAGCAAGCCAAGCTAACAATGGAGAGGAGATCACACAAATAATCCTGTTGGAGCAGTTTTACAATGGACTAAGTCCAGAGATACAGGAGTGGGTAAGAGACCGGAAGCCAACTACCCTGACAGAAGCTGCACGCCAAGCTGATGGCATCCACAGGCAGCAGCAACCCAGTATCAGGCCAATGCCCAAACCCCTGAGCATGTACCCGGGGCCGCCAGTACAGCAACAAGGAGGACACAACCTCAGCCCTCAAGCACCCAGACACCCAGCATGCAGCAGAATATAGTGCCATCGGTGCAAACAGTTTGGACACTACCAGAGAAACTGTGACCAGAGAAGAAGCCAAGCTTCATGGATTTGAACAGTGCCACCTTCCCCCGCGCAGGCAGCAGTCCACTACTATCATGTTCACAGGCAGCAACAACCTAGCCCCAAACCAGTGCCCAGGCCCAGAATCACACCCCCATGACCACAACTACCACAGGATCACCCCCCCTCCAACTCGCAGGTACTTATATTCCCATCCCGCAGTGGGATACAGTGCCACATGTGCAAGCAGTTTGGGCACTATTGATGAGACTATACCCAGGGGAGATACTAAGCTTTGTGGATTCGACCAGGGCCAACTTCCTACAGCGAGGGCAGCGGCCCACTACTATCCTGCAGAGGCCCCCTCATTCATACCCAGGTCCGAATACAACTAGGAACAATGGGGTACCCTCCATGAAGCCAAGTCGCTACGGATAACCGGCAGCACCATCACCAGTCGAACGGAAAGCCAGCCCAAGGTCTCCAAGACACGGGAACCACCCTAACATTGGTAAAGCGACAGTCCCCGATGCCGACCGAACCAGAGCTTCAATAGCAGAGCGGGTAGCAGGGGGAGCAGTACATCTACTAAAAAACACACAAGTAATGTTATGGCGCTGGTTAATTAATGATACATATATAATAAGCAGCACTATATACAGTGAACAAGCTCAATCACATGTGACCATATAAAAATAAATCCAGAAAGTGCGCTGTGCCTTTAAGACCAACAAATATTGAAATAAAGTGAGAATAATATGTGTAATATTATATAACACAGAAAGTGATCAAGTGCATACGTGCAAAATCACACTTAAAAATCTGTGCAAATATTCTGCAAAAATAGTGACATTTTAAACCACACAAAAATACTTGGCTTATTTCCCACTTTGGAATATACCTTTGAACACAAGAGGAAATACACAATCATAGGACAGTATGTTTGATAAATAAATGTATAAAATATGGAAAAAAACACTCACAAGGGTAGAGCAATTTAGTCTGCTCTAAACTTAGATGGCATCTTGTGCAACATATACAAACTGGAAGCTGTGGTGACGGTAGAAATCTTTATTGGTATTCACAGAATAAAAACCGCTTTCCAGGCTGTAAAGTCCCTTCCTGTAATGCTTCCTCCATGTAGTAATGAGCTTTTAAGCTCCTCTGGTCCTGCGCCGGCGTTTTACAGGACACTGAGTGCCGAACACAGTAGACAACACTTTAGAGAGATTCGAGAGAGAAATGATAGGTATTGTAATTGCATGTAGAAAAGAATCCCTCACTACATTGGACGAACAAATTTGTAATATAAAAAAGGTATTGGAACCCACTGTAGGCACAAAAGATCATGATGAACTAACAGTTAAAACTAAGAGGAATTTGGCTAAATTGAAGGAACTAGTTAAAAAACTATTAGCCAAAGAGATCAAGTACAAGTGGGAGATTGCAACCATGGAAAGATATTTAAAAGAAAATATTACTCTTAGAGGACTGAGATTCAGTAAAGTACCTACATTTGAGAATGACAGAAATAATTAAAAAAAAATTTACATTTGGACTTTTTAGTAGTTTAGATGATAATCCCCATTACTTCGACCGCATATGTCTGCACTCATTATTTATGCAAATCAGATATAAAGTTATAGCCAATTGGAGAGATTCTTTTGGGCAATCACGCCCCTCAATGGGACTTAAATTAAGACTGTGGTGAACTGTGGGCAGATCTGATGAAGCCGACTATTTCGGTGAAATGCGTCATCACGTTGTGACGTAATCACGTCGTTACGCTCAACGGCCGCAAGCCCCGTCTCCCGGAAGTGTAGACTGAGAGAGACTGTGTCCGGCACTCAGTGTCCTGTAAAACGCAGGGGCAGGACCAGAGGAGCCTAAAAGCTCATTACTACATGGAGGAAACATTACATGAAGGGACTTTACAGCCTGGAAAGCATTTTTATTCTGTGAATACCAATAAAGATTTCTACCGTCATCACAGCTTCCAGTTTGCATATGTTGTACAAGATGCCATCTCAGTTTAGAGCAGACTAAATTTCTCTACCCTTGGGAGCAGTACATCGGCTACCCACTGCGATGGGCCACTTGAATTAGGGTGCCAGGTCCAGTATGATTGATGTGGGGCTGATACAGGAGCTCCCCACTGACATCTTGCCTGGGAACGACCTCAGTCAGTTGACTTCAGTGTTCCTGCCATCTCAGACCACTATAGAAACCTACCCACTCACCACCAGGTCCCAAGTTTACACCGCGGAGAACCGCTAGCACTCTGAGGTCCAGATGCTTGAATGTTCAGATTGGGAGCGGTACTGAGCCAGGTCGGAGAAGTAGGCAGAGAACAGAGGAATTTAGGTTGTAAGCCTTCTGTCACGTCTAAACATTTGTTATGAAGGAACACAACTGCAGATTTCTTATAGTTTGAATATTTATTATAAAAAGTAAAAGGTATTGACTTTAATTCCAATTTACAGGTACTGTAGCTTTAAGTAATAAACGATAACTAAAGTCCACAATTATAGGCACTGTAGCTTTAAGTAGTAAACGATAACTGAAGTCCACAATTATAGGCACTGTAGCTTTAAGTAGTAAACAATAACTGAAGTCCACAATTATAGGCACTGTAGCTTTAAGTAGTAAACGATAACTGAAGTCCACAATTATAGGCACTGTAGCTTTAAGGAGTAAACGATAGTAAATTGCAGATACTGAATCAAATAAAGTCTCTTAGTAGAATAAACGGTTTAGGTGATAAGTAGTCACAATAGCTGTTCCATAACTTCAACTGAAGCAAGACTGATGCAGATAACTGATATGAAGTATGAGTTGAAGTTAGCTGTAACGGGGTTGGTTTTACCGTAGGACTTTGGAGACAGGTAATAACAGCTTTTAGATGCAATGCTTATCACATTGGTTTTACTTAGCTTCCGGCACATAGAACACTGGTTCCCGAGATCTCCTCAGAGGCGGATGAAGAGTGTTTAAGCTTTAGTCGTGGATGAGGAGAGGTGAAGGGAACTTTGCAGAGTCTTTCAGTCCGGTCTGGAAGCAGAGGCTTTCACAACGAAGTTGTACCGGTTGGTAGGTACTGAACGTAGTTTAATAATCCAGCGTCGATCAGCTGGTGCGGTCAGATTAAATAGGCAGACCGTGTCATAAAGAGGTGTGGCTAGGCTCCGTGGAACCAGGAAGTAAGGGAATACCGTAATTAAGGCATGACAGTATCCCCTCCTTAATGAGCAACCTCTGGGTGCTATTGACTTGGCTTAGAAGGGTAACGTTTGTGAAATTTGGAAATTAATTTGTCGGCATGAACGTCAGAGGAGTTTTCCCATGTATCTTCATCAATTCCATATCCTTTCCATCTGATGAGGTATTGTAAGGAGCCACGATGGATCCTTGAATCCAGTATACTTTGAATTTCGTATTCTTCTTCACCCTGGACCAATATGGGATCAGGAGAAGTAGTGACATTTCTTTGGAAAGGGTCAGGATGATGAGGCTTCAACAAGGACACATGAAAAACAGGATGTAGCTTTAAAGTTGGTGGAAGTTTCAATTTAACAACATTACGGTTGATAACCGATATGATTGGAAAAGGACCAAGGAAAAGAGAACTTAACTTCTTTGATGGACGATTTGTAGAGATGTTCTTTGAGGAAAGCCAGACAAGATCACCGATTTTATAAGAAGGTGAAGGTTGTCTTTTTGTATCAAAAAACTTCTTTTGATTGGAGGAGGCCAATTCTAGATTCTCATGCAATTTCTTGAATAAAGAGGACATATGAGAGATTTGATTCGAATCGGAGAGATTAGATGAAGAAACTGTCTGAGCAGGAAACGAGGAAGGATGAAATCCATAATTGGATAGAAATGGAGTCATTTTACTGCTGGTATGAAAAGAGTTATTGTATGCGAATTCTGCCATAGGTAACCAAGTTATCCAATCGTCTTGTAAGTGAGAGCAATAACATCGTAGATATTGTTCTAAGCATTGGTTGACTCTTTCAGTTTGTCCATCTGTTTGAGGATGATATGCAGATGAAAGTTTACGTTGGATATGAAGAGTGGCACATAATGCATTCCAAAATTTGGAGGTAAACTGAGTTCCTCGGTCTGAAATGATTTCGTCTGGCAGTCCGTGAAGTTTAACTATGTTATCAAGAAATATTTTCGAAAGTTCAGAGGATGTGGGTAACTTCTTTAAAGGAATGAAATGAGACATTTTCGTGAAGTGGTCTACCACCACTAAAATGGTGGTATGATGATGAGAAGGAGGTAATTCTACCAGAAAATCCATAGAAATGGATTGCCAAGGTCGTTCAGGTATTGGTAAATTCAATAATTGACCAAATGGTTGATGATGGACATGTTTTGATCTTTGGCATACAGAACAAGATTTGACATAAGATTCAATAGTTTGGTCTTGACGAGGCCACCAATAGTATCTTTTAGACAATTCAAGGGTCTTTTTTATACCTGGATGACCTGCCAGAGGAGAATCATGAATGAATTCGAGTACTTTAATTCTGAAAGAGGGAGGTACGTAAATCCGGTCTTTGAAATAGTAGAGACCGTTTTTCTTGGATAATTTAATTGATTTAGGAAGTTCGAGAGCATCTTCACTGAGATCTTTAATGTCATCAATAAGAGAAGATAAGATTCCAATGACTTTAGGCGAAGAAGGTTCAATTTTAGTGTCTTTATGGATCCTGGAAAGGGCATCAGCCTCTTTGTTTCTAGACCCAGGTCTAAAGACGATTTGGAAGTTGAACCGGGAAAAAAAGAGATTCCATCTTACTTGTCGAGCAGACAGTGTTTTATTGGAGTGAAGATATTCGAGATTTTTATGGTCAGTATAAATGATTAAAGAGTTCCGAGCGCCTTCAAGAAGGTGTCTCCAGGTTTCTAAAGCCACTTTGATAATTAATAATTCTTTTTCTCCTGTAGGATAATTCTTTTCGGCAGGAGATAATGATCGTGAGAAGAAGGCGACAGGATGAAGAGGTTCTTGAGGAGTTTTATGTTGAGAGAGGACGGCTCCAATTGCAACTTCCGAAGCATCCGTTTCAAGGACATAAAGATATGAAGGATTTGGAAGTTGAAGAATAGGAGCTGTTGTAAGCTTTCTCTTTAATTCAGTGAAGGCAGTTTGAGCCTTCTCGTTCCAATTGAAGGGATGTTTTTTACTGTTAAGTTGATTGAGAGGGTGAGCTATCTCAGCGTAGTTTTTAATAAATTTTCTGTAGAAGTTGGCGAACCCTAGAAATCGTTGTAATTCTTTTACTGTAGAGGGAACAGGCCAGTTGATAATACAATCGACTTTTGAATTATCCATACCTATTGAATGAGGGGAGATGACATAACCTAAGAAGGTTATTTCTTTGACGTGAAAAATACATTTTTCGGGTTTAGCGAATAATTTGTGAGTTCTGAGTCTTGATAACACCCATCTGACATGTTTTCTATGTTCCTCAGGAGTGTTGGAGTATATGAGAATATCATCTAAATAAATGATGACACAGACGTCCAATAGGTCTCTAAAGATATCATTTATGAAATGTTGAAAAGTTGCAGGGGCGTTGCAGAGGCCAAAAGGCATCACCAGATATTCGAAGAGGCCATATCTTGTTCGGAAAGCAGTTTTCCATTCATCATTAGCCTTTATCCTGATGAGATTATATGCCCCGCGAAGGTCAAGCTTAGTGTAGATGGTAGCAGTTTTCAATCGTTCAACCAGTTCATTGATGAGAGGAAGAGGATAACGATTTTTAACTGTTATTTTGTTTAAGGCTCTGTAATCAATGATAGGACGTATAGTCTGGTCTTTGTTTCTTACGAAAAACATACTTGAGGCAGCAGGTGAACTAGAGGGTCTAATGAACCCTTTCCGTAGGTTTTCATCTAGATATTCTTTGAGAATTTGTAATTCAGCCTCAGAGAGAGGGTAGATGTGCCCAAAAGGTACTGGGGCACCAGGTATGAGGTCTATAGGACAATCGTAGGAACGATGAGGCGGGAGCGTTTCAGCTTCTTTTTTACTGAAGACATCTGAAAAGTCTGAATAACAAGAAGGTATGGTTGGTTCTTTGGAGATTTGAAGAATAGGAATTTGCTGTAAACATGTTTCTTTACAATAATGTGAGTTAAAGGTGATAGAGAAAGGAGACCATGAAATTTGAGGGTTGTGGTTCCTTAACCAATTGATCCCTATTATAACGGGATAGAGAGGTGATGGAATAACATCAAATACTAGAAATTCAGTATGAATATGATTGGTGGTTACCTTTAGAGGGATGGTTTCATGAAGAATCGGTCCCGAAGAGATAAAGGAGCCGTCAATCACTTTAATAGGAACAGAAATGGCTTTTTGAACACAAGGAATTTTATTCTTTGTTACAAAGGTTGAATCGATGTATACTCCATGTGCACCAGAATCGATGAGAGCTTCAGTCACAATTCTCACCTTATCCCACTGTATTACAAGGGATACAGGTGTGAACGGAGTGGTCGATGTTGAGGGGAGTGCACTGAAGATCGCAGAGGTATAGGCTTGTCTACCGGCCTTTGTCCGTTTTAATAAGGGACAATCAGAGACCAGATGATCTTGAGAGGCACAATACATGCATAGGTTTAATTGACGTCTTCGGTTCTTTTCTGCAGGAGTGAGAGGACTTCTTATTACCCCTATTTCCATAGGTTCACTTGGTAAAGAAGTTTTTTCTGGAGCTTTTGAGGGAGTAAAAGGTTTTCGGTCTTTAGAATGAAAAAGGGCTTTTTCTGCCTTTCTTTCTCTTAAAGGGACTCTATAGTCACCATATAAAAGCAAGAAAGACAGGTCCCCCAGCCTTCCTTCTTGCTTTTATATGAACTTTCATTCATTAAAAAAAAAAAATCGGTGTTTTTATATTAAAAACTTACCTCCGTTCCAGCGCCGAGCTCCCCGCTAGGCCGCGCCCCCTTTTTCGTCAAAATGACGAAATCGCGGGGCCCAATGGGACGGCTTCGCGCTGGACCAATCGCGTTCTTCATAGAGCGGCATTGAATGCCGCCCTATGAAGAACCTCAGCGCTTTACCGCGCATGTGCGCGGAATGCGCGTTCGCGAGCTGAGCTGTCTGACTGACAGCTCAGCTCGCTTTCTAAAATTATCAATAATAATTTAGGGCCCCCACCCGCCCTGTGCGGCGGGTGGGGGCCCTAAAATTATCAATGAGGGGGGGGGGACCTACTGTCCCCCCCCCGGCCCCCACCCCTGTGCGGCGGGTGGGGGCCCTAAAATTATCAATGAGGGGGGGACCTACTGTCCCCCCCCGGCCCCCACCCCTGTGCGGTGGGTGGGGGCCCTAAAATTATCAATGAGGGGGGGGACCTACTGTCCCCCCCCCGGCCCCCACCCCTGAGCGGCGGGTGGGGGCCCTACAATTATCAATGAGGGGGGGGACCTACTGCCCCCCCCCGGCCCCCACCCCTGAGCGGCGGGTGGGGGCCCTAAAATGATCAGTAAGGGGGGGGGACCTACTGTCCCCCCCCCCGGCCCCCACCCCTGAGCGGCGGGTGGGGGCCCTAAAATTATCAATAAGGGGGGGGGACCTACTGTCCCCCCCCCCCGGCCCCCACCCCTGAGCGGCGGGTGGGGGCCCTAAAATTATCAATAAGGGGGGGGACCTATTGTCCCCCCCCGGCCCCCACCCCTGAGCGGTGGGTGGGGGCCCTAAATACAAAGGGGGGGGGACCCTAGTTAACCCTCCCCCCCCCAAAAAAAATATCTCCCTACCTACCCCCCTCACCCTAAAAATAATGAGGGGGGACCATTAACTAAAAACCTGTAAAAAAATGAGATAAAATCAACTTACCATTCGATGTTTTCTTTCTTCTAAAATCTTCTTTCTTCAGCCCCAAAAAAGGCCAAATAAAAATCCATAATAACCGACGCAATTAAAAAAAAAAAAAAAAAACGAGCGCAAAAAAAAATAATCCATCTTCACCCATGGAGGGCTCCGCGCAGACTGAGCTCCGCAGGGCGGGGGAAGGCTTATAAAGCCTTGCCCCGCCCTGCAATTAGGCTAAGAACACTCTGATTGGTGGGTTTAAGCCAATCAGAGTGCTCTTTGTCATTTTACAAGCGTGGGAAAGTTCTTTGGAATTTTCCCACGCTTGTAAAATGACACAGAGCACTGTGATTGGATGGATTTCAAGCCATCCAATCACAGTGCTCTGTGTCATTTTACAAGCGTGGGAAAGTTCTTTGGAATTTTCCCACGCTTGTAAAATGACAAAGAGCACTGTGATTGGATGGATTTCAAGCCATCCAATTACCGTGCTCTGTGTCATTTTACAAGCGTGGGAAAGTTCTTTGGAATTTTCCCACGCTTGTAAAATGACAAAGAGCACTGTGATTGGATGGATTTCAAGCCATCCAATCACAGTGCTCTTTGTCATTTTACAAGCGTGGGAAAGTTCTTTGGAATTTTCCCACGCTTGTAAAATGACACAGAGCAATGTGATTGGATGGCTTGAAATCCATCCAATCACAGTGCTCTGTGTCATTTTACAAGCGTGGGAAAATTCCAAAGAACTTTCCCACGCTTGTAAAATGACAAAGAGCACTGTGATTGGATGGATTTCAAGCCATCCAATCACATTGCTCTGTGTCATTTTACAAGCGTGGGAAAATTCCAAAGAACTTTCCCACGCTTGTAAAATGACAAAGAGCACTCTGATTGGCTTAAACCCACCAATCAGAGTGTTCTTAGCCTAATTGCAGGGCGGGGCAAGGCTTTATAAGCCTTCCCCCGCCCTGCGGAGCTCAGTCTGCGCGGAGCCCTCCATGGGTGAAGATGGATTATTTTTTTTGCGCTCGGGTTTTTTTTTTTTTTTTTTTTATTGCGTCGGTTATTATGGATTTTTATTTGGCCTTTTTTGGGGCTGAAGAAAGAAGATTTTAGAAGAAAGAAAACATCGAATGGCAAGTTGTTTTTATCTTATTTTTTTTTTCTTTACAGGTTTTTAGTTAAAGGGTCCCCCCTCATTATTTTTAGGGTGAGGGGGTAGGTAGGGAGATAAGTTTTTTTTTTTTTTGGGGGGGGGGGGGGAGAGGGTTAACTAGGGTCCCCACCCCCTTTGTATTTAGGGCCCCCACCCACCGCTCAGGGGTGGGGGCCGGGGGGGGACAATAGGTCCCCCCCTATTGATAATTTTAGGGCCCCCACCCACCGCTCAGGGGTGGGGGCCGGGGGGGGGGCAGTAGGTCCCCCCCCTTATTGTGAATTTTAGGGCCCCCACCCGCCGCACAGGGGTGGGGGCCGGGGGGGGACAGTAGGTCCCCCCCCTATTGTGAATTTTAGGGCCCCCACCCACCGCTCAGGGGTGGGGGCCGGGGGGGGGGGCAGTAGGCCCCCCCCCTTATTGTGAATTTTAGGGCCCCCACCCACCGCTCAGGGGTGGGGGCCGGGGGGGGGGGCAGTAGGCCCCCCCCTTATTGTGAATTTTAGGGCCCCCACCCGCCGCACAGGGGTGGGGGCCGGGGGGGGGGGGCAGTAGGCCCCCCCCTTATTGTGAATTTTAGGGCCCCCACCCACCGCTCAGGGGTGGGGGCCGGGGGGGGGACAATAGGTCCCCCCCTATTGATAATTTTAGGGCCCCCACCCACCGCTCAGGGGTGGGGGCCGGGGGGGGGGCAGTAGGTCCCCCCCCTTATTGTGAATTTTAGGGCCCCCACCCGCCGCACAGGGGTGGGGGCCGGGGGGGGACAGTAGGTCCCCCCCCTATTGTGAATTTTAGGGCCCCCACCCACCGCTCAGGGGTGGGGGCCGGGGGGGGGGGCAGTAGGCCCCCCCCCTTATTGTGAATTTTAGGGCCCCCACCCACCGCTCAGGGGTGGGGGCCGGGGGGGGGGGCAGTAGGCCCCCCCCTTATTGTGAATTTTAGGGCCCCCACCCGCCGCACAGGGGTGGGGGCCGGGGGGGGCAGTATGTCCCCCCCTTATTTTTTATTTTAAGGCCCCCACCCACCGCACAGGGGTGGGGGCCGGGGGGGACAATAGGTCCCCCCTTATTGATAATTTTAGTGCCCCCACCCGCCGCACAGGGGTGGGGGCCGGGGGGGCAGTATGTGCCACCCTTATTTTTAGGGCCCCCACTCACCGCTCAGGGGTGGGGGCCGGGGGGGGGGGGGGGGAGGAGAGTAGGTCCGTCCCCCCCCTCCCTTCAACCACTATTGTGGCCAGACAGCATCCCTGTGGGTTCGGGCTTCAGCTGTCAGCTGAAGCCACGCCCACAGCAGTGCTGACAGGCTGTCAGCACACAAAGCGCGTTCACAGTGCTTTGTGTGCTGATAGCCCGTCTGATGCATTCACCCAGAATGCATCGGACGAGAGGCCTTTTTAAGGCCTCTGAACTCGGAAGTCCCTCTGGTGGCCGTCTGATTGACTGCAACAAGAGGTGTTCCAAGCTTCCAATGTAAACACTGCATTTTCTCAGAAAATACAGTGCTTACAAGAAAAAGGCTCCGGGTAGCTGTAGCACTCACCTAAACAACCTCATTAAGCTGAAGTTGTTCAGGTGACTATAGTGTCCCTTTAATCTTCTATCAATGCTAATTGATAAGTGGATTAGAGCGTTCAAAGTAGTAGGGAGTTCTGTTCTAGAGAGTTCATCTTTTACAGCTTCAGATAAACCAATTCGAAACTGATTGCGCAACGTGATGTCATTCCATTGCGTTTCAACAGCCCATCTTTTGAATTCAGCAATATAATCTTCAACGGGTCTATTTCTTTGCTGTAGTGTTCTGATTGTTAAATCAGCTGTTGCTTGTTTGTTAGGATCTTCATAGAGAAGAGACATGGCTTCAAAAAATTCATCCAGTGAGTCTAAGATGGGGTCGTCGTTTTCCAGAAAGGAATGGGCCCATGACATAGGTTCACCTCTTAGAAAGGAAATAACCGAACACACTTTAGTTCTTTCTGTAGGATAAGATCTGGGTTTCAAAGCAATTAATGATTTGCAGGTGTTGAGGAACTCCCTGTATTTTGAACGATCTCCAGAGAACTTTTCTGGGTTACATACAGCAGGATCACTAGCCGAGTGCAGAATAGTATGAGGAGTATGAGTTTGTAGATCTCTGACATAAGTGAGAATTCTTTCGTTAGTAACTTGCAGGTCTTGCACACCTTGGGCTAGTGTATCAACTCTTTGATTCAGTGTAGTTATAGTAGAATCGAAATCTGCTGGATCCATTACAAGGGCTGGATTATTCTGTCACGTCTAAACATTTGTTATGAAGGAACACAACTGCAGATTTCTTATAGTTTGAATATTTATTATAAAAAGTAAAAGGTATTGACTATAATTCCAATTTACAGGTACTGTAGCTTTAAGTAATAAACGATAACTAAAGTCCACAATTATAGGCACTGTAGCTTTAAGTAGTAAACGATAACTGAAGTCCACAATTATAGGCACTGTAGCTTTAAGTAGTAAACGATAACTGAAGTCCACAATTATAGGCACTGTAGCTTTAAGTAGTAAACGATAACTGAAGTCCACAATTATAGGCACTGTAGCTTTAAGGAGTAAACGATAGTAAATTGCAGATACTGAATCAAATAAAGTCTCTTAGTAGAATTAACGGTTTAGGTGATAAGTAGTCACAATAGTGTTCCATAACTTTAACTGAAGCAAGACTGATGCAGATAACTGATATGAAGTATGAGTTGAAGTTAGCTGTAACGGGGTTGGTTTTACCGTAGGACTTTGGAGACAGGTAATAACAGCTTTTAGATGCAATGCTTATCACATTGGTTTTACTTAGCTTCCGGCACATAGAACACTGGTTCCCGAGATCTCCTCAGAGGCGGATGAAGAGTGTTTAAGCTTTAGTCGTGGATGAGGAGAGGTGAAGGGAACTTTGCAGAGTCTTTCAGTCCGGTCTGGAAGCAGAGGCTTTCACAACGAAGTTGTACCGGTTGGTAGGTACTGAACGTAGTTTAATAATCCAGCGTCGATCAGCTGGTGCGGTCAGATTAAATAGGCAGACCGTGTCATGAAGAGGTGTGGCTAGGCTCCGTGGAACCAGGAAGTAAGGGAATACCGTAATTAAGGCATGACACCTTCTGACCTTCCATACAATCAAGTAACCCCTTTTGAAATTGACAATACCACCTCTACCAGGCAGCCAATTCATATATGCACTACACAAATAAATTAAATGGCAATATTCTATATTGCAACAATGAATTATGTACCCTTGCCGTGACACCTCCCCCAGATGAGAGATGCAATAGGAGAGGGCTCGCTTGTCAGCACTTGTTCTTTTTTTTTTTTTTTGGCTTCCCACCCACTGCGCTTGTGTAGTAGCTCTAAGGGAAAGAAACCAATAAAGGAATCTGAGTGATATTTTGGCAAAGTGTGCGCTCAGATTCGAGCTATTCGGTGATATTACTTTTGTGGGGTTCCGAAGTTGTTAAAATGTATTTTTAGAGTGTTTTAGAATATTATATTTTTCTGTAGAGGATACTGGGAGGAAAAGCCCTACATTACTGTATGGGAGACCCCATGTAGGGGTCTGTGCATACAAGCCATATGTGGCCAAAATAAAATCAGTTGACTCCTAGAACCATGTGTCGTCTAGCTGCTGGGGGGGGGGGGAGTGTCTTGGATTATTACACCGCTTATTTCAGCTATGAAGAAGGAATAGCAGAGATACCTGTGCTAGATATTGGAGCTCTGCTACAGCGTGTCTCATATTCACACTACAAGGTCTATAATCCTTTGCGCTGAAGGCACTCGTTATGCATGAAGTCCATATGTAAGAAATGAAAACAAGAATTAGAAATATGTGTGGAAAAAAGAGAAGCAAATATATATAAAAAAGGGAGAAAATAAATATATATACTCAGTAGTGCAGAGGAAAGAAAATATGTTGAACTTAAATACACTGCCACCTGGATTTAACTTAGCAAATAGGTAAGAGCCTCCTATTCTCTGACTGCTGACAACTGATCGACTATGAAGCATGCTATCATGCACAGGGTGAGCTTAAAGAATCTGGGTGGATCGAGCAAGGATGTCTTTGTTAAACATGCTTACCTTAACTTTTCAAACCATTATTAGCTCATTCTGCTGTATAGCTCAATTTAAATACAAACAATATGGATGCTTATATCAAAGATGGTCTATGTTATTTTACCCTTACCATTGAGTATTTGAGAGTGAAGTGGATCCCTTGTGGAAGAATATGAAGCACTTAAAGAGGTTTAAATAAATGTGTATACAATACTCAATAAGTGTAGTTTAGAACTCATTGCCTTGCCCATAGAGGACTTGCAACAGGATTAGATGAGACCAAGAGCAAATTGCTGAAGCTAAGACTAAAGGCTTTAAATTGGAGAATAAGGCCACTGTTGTGAGTAAATCACTGATGATGGAAGCTCATTTAAGGAACATTCCAAACACCTAAAGCACTTTATCTTGCTGAAGTACATTATGTGTGAAGTGTATGTCTTCTTTTTTCATTTTACAAAAAGTGCAGATTTCCACAGAAATTGGCACTGTTATAAAAATATAACGTATAAATTAACTTTGTTACATCCCTGCCAAGATCATGCCAAATTGCCCAAAGCACCTGACATTATCCAAGTCATCTATGTTTTTTTTTTACATTTATTTATTTGAGTAAATCAGAGAGGGGTTTTGGTTTTGTTCCCATTTAGTTTTGGAATAAACTATTAATGGATATTAAATTGGAATGTCTCTACCGACTAAAATGTCTGCCTGTTTCTTTCCCCCCCCCCAGGAATATGTTCCAGATATTAACACTGTAGCAGAAACTGTGAAATCTGCTAAGTTTGATCTGGCTGGCTGTCAATCAAAAAGTATGTTCTCGCCTCCCATGACCAATGCATGCATTGAGACTTTTATTAAAGCTTGCAAATTAGATGTTAGACATATGTAGGATTCAGACATATGTAAAATTAGATATTAGACATATGTAGGATTCAGACATATGTAAAATTAGATATTAGACATATGTAGGATTTGGTTATATCAAATCTCTCCCCAGAGCAGTTAAGAGCACTTATAGGATTGTTGGGATGGTGGCCTGTCAAGAAAGCCAGCTGGTATGGGAGATGCAATCATTGTGATGGACATTAAGCAATATGTTGGTGAAATGAATCGACTGTAGGTTAATGGTCAGCATTACATATATTGGAGACAGATCTAATGGATGAGATACAAGTCATGATAAAGACTCTTGTGGATGCTGCAAAAACACAAATGAATGCCATGAATACCATATAAGTCATGAATGAATACCATATTAGTCAGAATCATTTTAATTTCTTAAATGTGGTATTTCCCCAAATTCCTTAAATCTATGTCCTATCAAAAATAGTATAACTGACCCACAAGGCAGGCTGATTGTGTAAACGTGTGCTACTTCTCAATTATCTAAAGGCTGCATTGCTGCTTTACAACATTTGTGAGCAAGTAGTGAGCACATATAGTTTCTAATGGAGTTATTAACCTTTTATTTAGAACTATTTTTCTTTTGAAGACAGATGTTACTTGCGGGTACAGGGCACAGTAATGGGGTCTAATATGGTGCCAATTTGGTTATGGTGACATTTGAAGAAGCATCTGTTTATAAGGTAGATTTGTTTCAATGATATGTGCATTCCTGTTACAGATAAAAAGACAATATTTACTTTTTGTGGGCAGAAGATGCAACAAGATTAAAATTTAAAAAAGACTGCCAGATCTAAATCATTTCCTTTACGCTAGAATTTGATAAGCAGATAATTTATGATTCACAATTCTTGTTTGCTAAGGGAGTTAATGAGGAAAGAGATGTATCTCCTGCTTTAATAAATGGTTATTGACCATTTATGACCCACACCAACACATTTTAAGCATGGGACACTTTAATTAAAATGGTATTCACTTTATGATGAGAATAATATGTTGAAATTTTACACAATGAATAATCACATAAAGATATGTGGTTTTCTGTATATTCTTCAGTATGTGTTGAGCAACCACTACTGTTTGCATAAGTGACTCTAGCAACAGAGTAATCATGATATTAATTAATTATGCTAATTACTAAATATGCTGATTATTTTAATGATTGAACACATTGTGTCCCATTATGAAAAGTCAACACCATAACTACTACACCAATAAGGGGAGTGGTATCCCAAAACGGACCAACAAGCAATACATACCAGAGCTAGGCCATATAGCTCTGGAAAGTGTGAGTGTTACATTGACAATCCATACACTTTTAACAGTTTAAAAGATTTCACACTATTGCACTTTATGTTTTTATTTAAAAAGATATATGCTTGATTGAAGTTGCTAAAAAGAGAAAATTGAGCTAAGCGCACTTTAACAGCAAGACTGAGCCTCTGTAATATCTGTGATGCTGGGAAGAATTGAGAGCATGTCACTTCCTCCCAACTACAGGAAGAGCTGCGTGGGGAAGCAAAGATGAGGCAGAGGCCCAGACAGCAAGGGGTAGAGCAAAGAGAAAACCTGCATCAGACCCACACTCACATCAGCCTCAGTTAGCAGCAGAACCCCAGTGAAGCTACCCTCCCGACACCAAAGGTCAGTGTGTATGTATGTGTGTTTTTCAGTATGTGTGTATATATAAGTGGGTGTATATATGTGCATCTGTGTGTCACTGTGTGTATATTTGTGTGTGTGTGTGTCAGTCTTTGTGTATGTGTCACTGTGTGTATATTTGTGTCTGTGTCAGTATGTGTGTATGTGGCAATGTGTTTATCTTTATGTGTGTCAGTTTGTGTACATATGTGTATCTGTGTGTATGTCTGAGTGAGTATTTATGCATGTATCAGTGTGCTGTATGTGTCTATCAGAGTATGTGTGTATGTGTGTGTGTCAATGTGTAGGTGCATATGTGTAAGTATGTATTGATTGGCAGTATATGTTTAGATATGCATACATCCCAGCAATCAAAACATTTAGCCCCCCACCCCCACCAGCCCTGTAATCAAAGAGAAACATTAAAATACCCAAATTATTGAAAAACACCCTTCATTTAAGCACCGACCATGCACACACAAGTACACTTGCATTTAATAGCCAACACTACATACAAACACATTAGAGAAGTACACTACTGCATTACAATGGCAGCGGTACATACAAATATATCCCTACATGCACACACACATAAAGAAAACAACATGCTTATCTTGAAACGCACAAACATTGCTCTCTACATTAGTTCTGGCACATGAAAACACCTATTTTTACTGAATAAAGTCTAGTTACTTTACACAATACACAATCATTTATATACCTTGTCTAGTTTATTTTAATGAGAAAAACAAACTCACCATCATCAATGTAATGTACTACTATCAAACTGAAATTGAGGGATGGTAGAGGTAGAGACATGGGTCATGTTCCCCAATCTACCATCTGTAGTAGTGTCATGACTTTCATGAGCGGGAAAACCTCTTCCATGGCCATGAGGACTCCTAACATCTCCGCTACCGTTTTCTCCACCAGTAGTAGTATTCAGTCTTAGGATAGTGAGATAGGCAACATGTCAATGACGTCCAATTCAGCAACCAGGAGGCCTTCCTATTTATACGGCAACAACTTGTGCTGCTGCTGCTTTCTCTGACACTGCAGTTTTTCTATTTCAGCCCCTTTATACCTTCTTGGTGCCCCCCATGAACTATTAAGGGGGTCATCACTCGTTAGTGAGGACTTACAGTGTCTGGTGTTGCTCGTGGTGGCAGTGATGACTCTCTTGTTGATAATTCTGTTTCCCTTACCACTGCAAACATATTGCTTTCACCTCTACTCAACTATGAGTCTAAGAAATTAGAAGAGGAGAGTGTGAAGATGACAGGCAATAGCCCAGTACTTTCTCTGAAAGCTACTGTGTACTCTCCTCCTGCATCTTGCCCACTATCTTCAAGTCCACCTGTATCTCCTGTAGAATTGCCTCATCGAAAGGAAACAGTAGCGACATCATCTGCGCTTGCTACCACTGACACAAGTAGCTCACCCACTGTCAATATTACCATCAACAGCACAACCATGAGCACCACCTCTACGAATACCACCAATATCAACATCACCAGTAGCGATACCATCAATGCTGCTGTAGAGGCTAGTGTTGCAACAGATTCCACTTTCACAGATACAAATCCACCTGCATCTAAAGTGTTGAGGTTACTGTATTTTATCAGTGAAGCAAAGTATGTAATCAAGTAGACCGACTTACAAAGTGCACATTGTGCAGCAAGGAGGTGAGTAGGGGGTTAGTGAAGGGTCATCTCACCAGTGTTGGTATGAAACAAAATCTGCAAAGATACCACAAATGTGTATTACTGATGGAAGAAGAAGAACGTAGGCAATAGGGCAGGGATCATGTCCACTGGTGCTGTTGCCACAAGGGAAAGGGGGGTCTGGAGAGGGACACTAGCTCCTTTATTTATTTTAGTAGACCTTGCTCTAGGGAACAGGTGGGGGCAATTAATTTTATTTAGAAGCCACCAATGGGGGACAATAGCTATACCCCCTTATTATTTAACTCATTATTTAGAGGTCCCACCCATCACCAATGGAAGGAGTGTGTGGAGGACAATAGGTCTACCCCTTGCTATTTAGAGCCATTACTATTACATCTATTAGTTTGGTATGGTGGATGGCCAGTCTACCATTCAACATTCAGACATTCAGACACCTTGCAAGGGTGGGAGTAGATAACCTGTGTACCCACCTTTGTCAATCTCTAACACACATCTCTGTAACTCCTGCAGATGAGGTTGCTTTCAACGTGATGGATTATGGATTTCCCAAAGCAGCCTATCTCTCAAATATTAGAAGTTCCAATTACTTAATATGATTCTTTGATGAAACATAAATTATAACATTTCAAATTCTAGATTGATTTTTAACTCGTGATGTTCTCTATTTTTATGTTAAAGGATCGATGAGCCAACTTATCAAAGGAAACTTGCAGTATGCAGATTGCTCATCAGAAAGGTCAGAGGTGGTAAAAGTAATTTCCCTATCAATCAGTCATACATAGATGCATTACTTAAAGACCAAATAGAAAATGCTGGAAAAAACAGCTAACGTTACTTTTCTCTCTTCTTGAAAATATGCAGCCATTCTGGTTCTGTATTTTATTTTAGTCTTCTACTTTCTAACTTTAGATTATGCATTCAGATACTTGAAAGGCACTTGAAACTATTTTTTTTATTCCAGAATTGCTTTGAAAGCTGCCAATCTCTTCTTCACCAGTCTGCCTTATATATTCAGTTCTGACAATGTATGCTTATAATTATGAACTCTTTATCTGCATGGAGCTTCTTCACCTTAGCCATTTGCTGTTCAGTATCAACACATTTTTTCACAAACTCAAATTTACATCTCTGTAGGGTTTGTTCACTAAACTGAGAATTTTGATGAGCTAACAACAATATAGCAAATTGTATCAAACAAATAAAATTAAAAAAATCTTCATATCATTTTTTTTTCAGCCCTTCTATAATGTTCACTTTCCTCGTCACTTGTTTACAGTTCCCAGTTTAGTGATACCTGGAATCTGTCTTTACAGTGTTGCCCTGCCCCATGAGTTTCTTAGCTCCCCCAACAATCTCCTTACACTTAACCAGACATAAACTCCCACCTATCCTATCAATCTGCCCATTCCTAATCATCCCAAGTCATATCCTACTTCACAGCTCATTTGTCCTTCACTGCTCAAGGTCCATGAAAAAAAAAAAAAATATATATATATATATATAAATAGAAGTGTGTGTGTGTGTGTGTGTGTGTGTGTGTGTGTGTGTGTGTAAAATAAACCTGTGAAATAATAATAATAAAAATATAATAATAATTTTAATAATAATTCCAATAATACTTTTTTTATTGGAAGCGAGATCAAATGTAGGGTACAATTTACATTTTAGGAATTTTTATTATTATTCCACAGGTTCCACCTGTAGAGGCGTAAATTCAGCACCAGGTTAGAACAGTCAAGCATGGAGCAAGTAAGATACCGTATTTTTCGCTCCATAAGACACACCACACCATAAGACGCACCTAGTTTTTAGAGGAAGAAACCCAGAAAAAAAAATATTCTGAACAAACTGTCCCATAGTGTTTCTTACTATGGGACAGTTTCTTCAGAATATTTTTTTTTCTTCCCTGTCCCATAGTGTTCTCCCCTCTCCCATAGTGTTCTCCGCCCCCCTCCCATAGTCTTCTCCTCTCTCCCATAGTCTTCACCCGCCCCCTCCCATAGTCTTCTCCTCTCTCCCATAGTCTTCTCCCACCCCCTCCCATAGTCTTCTCCTCACTCCCATAGTCTTCTCCCCCCCTCCCATAGTCTTCTCCTCTCTCCCATAGTCTTCTCCCCCCATAGTCTTCTCCTCTCTCCCATAGTCTTCTCCCCTCCCATGGTCTTCTCCTCTCTCCCATAGTCTTCTCCCCCCTCCCATAGTCTTCTCCTCTCTCCCATAGTTTTCTCATCTCACCCATAGTCTTCTCCCCCCCTCCCATTGTCTTCTCCTCTCTCACATAGTCTTCTCCCCCCTCCCATAGTCTTCTCCTCTCTCCCATAGTCTTCTCCCCCCTCCCATAGTTTTCTCCTCTCTCCCATAGTCTTCTCCCCCCTCCCATAGTCTTCTCCCCCCGCCTCCCATAGTCTTCTCCTCTCTCCCATAGTCTTCTCCCCCCCTCCCATAGTCTTCTCCCCTCTCCCATAGTCTTCTCCTCTCTCCCATAGTCTTCTCCTCTCTCCCATAGTCTTCTCCTCTCTCCCATAGTTTTCTCCCCCCATAGTCTTCCCCTCTCTCCCATAGTCTTCTCCCCCCCTCCCATAGTCTTCTCCCCCCCACAGTCTTCTCCTCTCTCCCATAGTCTTCTCCCCCCCCACAGTCTTCTCCCCTGTCCCATAGTCTTCTCCCCTGTCCCATAGTCTTCTCCCCTGTCCCATAGTCTTCTCCTCTCTCCCATAGTCTTCTCCCCCCATAGTCTCCTCCCCCTCCCATAGTGTTCTCTCCTCTCCCATACTGTCCCCCTCCCCTCCCCTTGTCCCATAATTACTTACCTGTCTTGTAGCGTGGACCGGCCTTACAGCGCGCACCGCGGTACTGGAACTTCAATTTCAGGTTCCGGTTTCCAGCGGGACTGAAAGGAAGTGTGCACACTTCCTTTCAGTCCTGCTGGAAACCGGAACCTGAAATTGAAGTTCCTGTACCGCGGTGCGTGCTGTAAGGCCCGCCCACACTACAAGACAGGTAAGTAAACCTTCACATTCGCTCCATAAGACGCACAGACATTTCCCCTCACTTTTGAGGGGAAAAAAAGTGCGTCTTATGGAGCGAAAAATACGGTATTTGTTTATAATCTATTTTTTCACCTCTCCAGTATATATGCCTTTTAATGAATGGAATAAAGTGTTTAGCTTCTTTATTGTTTTATGGTGAGCTTTTCATTTTGATCCATAATTTAGTCCAATTGTAGTGGGATCTTACACTTTCGCTATTCCAGATTAATTTGAATGCACTGATAACCGTTGAACTTAAATATTTTTATTAAAGCATGGATTCATCACAAAATATATATTTTTTTCAGCTCTTCAGCCTTTATGTGGTTTTAATTGTGATCAATCTTGTTTTGGAAAAATAAGTATTAGTTTAAAGTTTAAAATTTGCTAATTATTCCAAAATAAATATGGTGTGTTATGTCTTAATAAAATCACATAATTGTTTTGAAGTGCCCCAAATTTTTTTGTCAGGACTTGCCACTGCAAATTCAACATTTGTTTTATGCCCCTCTTTGTGATTAATGTATGTTCTCTAAGACTTTAAAATACAAAGCACGATCAGACTAGCAACTTCAATCTGTCATGAAATAATGATATTTAAAGATTTCCCAATCGATTTTCTGTCACAGTTTATAGACTTGACATCTAAAGTATAACTGAGTCAGAATAGGTGAAGTGCTATTTCTGTGCCACCAATTGAAGTACACAAATATTCCTATTGTAACAAATACATTGCATTCACTCTCTTAGTATCATGCAAAATTATTGTTCTAATGAGTAATTAGATCATTCATCTATCATATATGACATGCATAACATCTTTGTTTTAATGTGTAAGCACTAAAACATACATTAATTAAGCGTAATAAACTATAACATTTTGATTTGGAGAATTGACAGACTCACTTATAATAAAATAACTAAAGCTCATCTATTCACAGTTTTAATAGGGTGCCAAACTCAAGACACACCTATTCGTATATGCCTCTAAAACACCATATTAGTGTTTGGGCATGTCAGTCAGCAGGACTTGCCATGGGAATTAATACTGCTGTAACTGATTCTAGCCGCTCCCACAGTTGTGCCCTGCGACATGGAATGGTCATGCACGTCTCCGATGCATCCATCGTTGCCTGGGAGATGTGATGCGATCAAAGTTCTGAGGTCTCAGACCACCCTCGCGCTGCCATGACTTGGAGGCTCCGCCAGAGCAATGAGGGAATGGAGGTAAGTCTTGATGGTAAACTTACTAAATAACACATTGGTTCTGATTTAACTCTCTGTGTACATACAAATGACACCCTTTTTTCTGATTTTGGAGTTAAGAAACTCTCTGAAAGCAATTTTATCAGAGTCTCAAGTTAATTATGAATGTTCAAACCTGAAAGTAGAAACATAGAAACATAGAATGTGACGGCAGATAAGAACCACTCGGCCCATCTAGTCTGCCCAATATTTCAAAATACTTTTAATTAATCCCTGGCCTTATCTTAAGTCTAGGATAGGCTTATGCCTATCCCATGCATGCTTAAACTCTCTCACTGTGTTAACCTCTACCACTTCAGCTGAAAGGCTATTCAATGCATCCACTACCCTCTCAGTAAAGTAATACTTCCTGATATTATTTTTAAACCTTTGCCCCTCTAATTTAAGACTATGGCCTCTTGTTGTGATAGTATTTCTTCTTTTAAATATAGTCTCCTCCTTTACTATGTTGATTCCCTTTATGTATTTAAATGTTTCCATCCAATCCCCCCTGTCTCGCCTTTCCTCCAAGCTATACATGTTAAGATCCTTTAACCTTTCCTGATAAGTTTTATCTTGCAATCCATGAACCAGCTTAGTAGCCCTTTTCTGAACTCTTTCTAGAGTATCAATATCCTTCTGAAGATACGGTCTCCAGTACTGCGTACAATACTCCAAGTGAGGTCTCACCAGTGTTCTATACAATGGCATGAGCACTTCCATCTTTCTACTGCTAATGCCTCTCCCTATACAACCAAGCATTCTGCTAGCATTTCCTGCTGCTCTATTACATTGTCTTCCTACCTTTAAGTCATCAGAAATAATCACCCCTAATCCCTTTCCTCAGATGTTGAGGTTAGGACTCTATCAAATATTTTGTACTCTACCCTTGGGTTTTTACGTCCAAGATGCATTATCTTGCACTTATCCACATTAAATGTCAGTTGCTACAGCTCTGACCATTTTTCTAGTTTACCTAAATAATTTGCTATTTGGCTTATCTCTCCTGGAACATCAACCCTGTTACATATCTTAGTATCATCAGCAAAAAGACATACCTTACCATCAAGACCTTCTGCAATATCACTAATAAAAATATTAAAGAGAATGGGTCCAAGTACAGATCCCTGAGGTACCCCACTGGTAACTAGACCTTGCTTTGAATATCCTCAGTTGACAACAACCCTCTGTTGCCTGTCATTTAGCCACTGCCTAACCCATTCAACAATATTTAAATCCAAACGTAAAGATTGCCGTTTATTGATGAGCCTTCTATGTGGAACAGTGTCAAAAGCCTTACTTAAATCTAGGTAAGCAATGCCTACTGCACCACTCTGGTCTATTATTTTCATTACCCTATCAAAAAAAATCAATAAGATTAGTTTGGCATGATCTGCCTGAAGTAAACCCATATTGTCTCTGATCTTGAAATCCAAGTAATTACAATAAGTCTCACATTTTGAACACCTCCATTACAGATTTAAATGTTATGCCCTCTGAGAGATTGGTTTCCATTTAGATTGTACTGTTTACATTTTAATTGTTAACACTTGTTCTGGATTGGTCGGGCCACTGTAGTTAAAACAACCCTACTTTACAAGATTGTTCATTTTATTTATGCACTTCCACTTATAACTTAATTTAGTGGATGAAATATCGAATTGTATGCTTCAAAAATATAGGAAATGATTGCCCCTACATAATCTTTGGGAAATATTGCATATCATTACATTTATTGCAGATTGCTGCATGGAGTGTGTAAAAATCATGGAATTGTAGGTAAACCCAGACCCGAAACTACCTCCGGTAAACATGGAGAGCTTGTCTTTGGTCAGTGTTGTATGAAGCATATCATGCTAAGACTTATGTAATTTCCTGAAAATAGCTCTCTCTTTTCTTTTAGAAAATGACTTCCCTATAGAAACTAAGAGTAACATCTGTATATCTATATGTACTCACCGACTACAACTCGAAAGAGTATATCAAATTATAATTTCTTTGCAGGCTCTTCTATGACTAGAACATGAGAGGGCTGAAGAGCAAGAGGAAATATTTCCCAGGGCCACTTGCATGGGAGGGCTGGCAGGAGGGCCGTGGGCAGCAGTCTCAAAGCATTCTTCTGAAAATTAAAATAGCAGGTGGCCTGTTGTACAGTTCACCAATTACGTTTGTCCCTACCACAACTTGCAACTCTTGTCCCCCCTTCCTTCATTTGTCTCTATTGCTCTACTACCCTTAGTGTGTCTTTTACCTCCCCTTTGAGTTCACTTTTATTACTATCAGACATACTCTACTCACTCATCTTCTGCAATCATCTATGATCTTCCAGAGATGTCTGGTTATTAGTCATGACCGCTGATGCTTTTTTGTTTTACAGATGGTAGATTGCTAGACTATACCTCCAGAATATATCTATTACCAGACTTGTTGGGCTCTACCCACGTATCCCAAAGTACACTACCACTGACTCAATAAGCTATCATGGCCTATACAACACCATATATCCATAGATAAATCTATTCGAGTAACAAATATTTTAAAGAGGTCTGACCTCATTGCGTGTAGCTGGCACCCAATAATTTCCCTAAAATACATGCCTGGCTCTCAGGACATCCATGATCTGGAAGCCCAATGAAAAGCCAATACGTGACATCAGAAATCTGATACCTTAAAATAATGATACTATTAATTGCTCAATCTCACATCAACATATCAAGCCAACAAAAAAATGTAGGTGGAAGAAAAACTTGAAAACCGGGCAGGGACAAGTTATTCTTTTGTAGCACAATAATCATGAGTTATTTCTATGCCATTAAATCTGTTTTTTTTTTGTTTTTTTGTTTTTAATATTGCAACATAGCCTGGTGTCACTACCCATCTGCTCCTATGGACCAGACTTCACTGATTTCACCTATGGACCAGACTTCACCCCAGATGATTGAGTATATATATATATATATATATATATATATATATATATATATATATATATATATATAAATAATTCAAAGGAATGGTTGCACTCACGTAGTTAAAAGTCCAAAGTTTAATGGGAATAATTAAAAATCCAGGATCAACGTTTCAGTCACTACTGACTATCATCAGGATCATGATCCTGATGAAAGTCAGTAGTGACTGAAACGTTGATCCTGGATTTTTAATTATTCCCATTAAACTTTGGACTTTTAACTACGTGAGTGCAACCATTCCTTTGAATTATTTGGATATCGAAGCTGTCTTTTTTGGTTGGCACCCGGCTCATAAAGGACCTTTAAGCGTGAGTGCAGGAGCAATATTGTTTTTTGTATATATATATATATATATATATATATATATATATTGCTTTTTCTAATATAAAATATTGGTCCTTTCAGAGTAAAACATTTAATTATACAGTAAGCATACTCACATGCAGACACAGACAATCTCACTGACACACACAAGCTCATTGATACACAGCCTCATAGACAAACAATTTCACTAATATACATAAGCTCATTGACATAAAAACACAAGCTCACTCACTAGCAGGCACACACACACATGCAAGCAAGCTCACTCACTAGCAGGCGCACACACACACAGCTTAATGTAGTGGTTCTGGTGTCTATAGCCTGTCCCTGCAGGTTTTTGAATGTAAGCACTGACTTTTCAGAGAAAAGGCAGTGTTTACATTGCTTCCTAGTGACACATCTAGTGACAGACACTCAGACGGTCACTAGAGGCGCTTCCTGTCTCTGCTCCCCCTCCCTCGCGCGCTAGAAATAGATCGGGGCCGGTATATGACGTCATATTCCGTCCCCGGTCTCATTAAGCTGCACGCGAGGGAGGGGGAGCAGAGACAGAACAGCCTGCTCCCCCAGCGGCCGCCAGAAGAGCTTCCCCTGCGGCCACCATCCAAGCTTTCCATGCGGCCACAGGACACCCACATGTCTCCCCGGCCCCAGGTGCCGACGGCACACCGGGAAATTTCCCGGTATCCCGGTTGGACAGTCCGGCCCTGATATGATGTAACAGGTAATCTCTTAGCACTTTGAAGTGTTAAATGTGCTAATGTGGTGGAATCTCGGTAGAAATAAATTTAGTAGGCCGAGATTACCACGTGGCATGTGTACGTGCATATGCTGACGTATCGGTCGGTTGGTTGCACGTGGCAAGATACGATCAGTAGTGTACGGAGCATGTGCGAGAATACAGGATGTAGTATTCCCCTCCTCCATTGTGCTGGACAAGCCATGCGGTCAAGCAGGAAGTTAGTTCTTGTTCGTATTGATTGGTCAAGAGAATGTGCGGGTGGAGCTTAATATGGGAGGAGTTATGTGCCTATATAAGGAGCCTGCACTATTGTCCGGGGCTCAGAACTTGTTGTATTTTGGTGACATTAGTCCCTCTGAGTCCCGATCGGTGAACCGAATAAAGAATCTCTTCCTTCCTGAAGAAACCTGTGTCCATCTCTCTGTGCTTGGCTTCCGTCAGTTTCTCCGGTATCATTTGGTGCATTGGCCGGGAAGCTCATCGTTCAACGGTAGCTGAGAAGCAGAGGCGTGAGACGGTCTATCTTTGCCCACGTTCTCTACGGCTGCACCCCTGAACTTCTGCGTGGACCTCCCTTCGTCTCGGCGCCACTGGTCTGTTGTCCAGGAGATCATCGGCCTCTACGTAGTAAGTGCTGGGGTGTCCCCGTCGATGAGTGTGAACTCAGGTTCAGGAACGAGGAGGTAAGACGACCGCTGTTTTAGACGGCGGACCCACTAGGGGTATACCGATTGTGCGGTAGGCCCATAAGGGGCTAATCTGTGTATGGAATCTGCCCCCTCTGTCGGAGGGAAGGAGCGGAGGCGCACCGCTCAATCGAACGCTCTTTAGTAAGACCGTTTGATTTGGTTTGGAGTCAGGCGGGGTTCTGTGTAAATAGCCCTAGCCGGACACCGGTGTCTTGTCTAGACTAGCGTTCTAGGGTGTACAATTTGTTCGCTAGGTCGGAGGGACCGGGAGACTAAGCGGCGTCTGTGTAAATTCGGTCCGCTAGCTCTCAACCTATCTTGGCTAAGTGGGAAGGCGTGTAAATTTGGAACCCACTAGACTATTGATAGAGTAGAAAGACTAAAAGGGTTCTGTTGTAAATTCCGCCCTCTAGTTCGCTATATGTGGTGCTTGGGCAGTGTGGCTAACCAAAATGGATGTAGATAGTTTTAGGTAGTCCATCAAGGTACTGGCCAATAGATTAGTTGGGATTGTATATGTGTTAAAGATTGTTTAGTAGCGTGTATATCTTGCTAGATAGCGTGAGCTCTGCCGTCTAGCGAGAGTGTTAATAGTGTGTTGCTGTATTATAGTGCACGGTACCATAACCCTGTATATTTACTGACACTGTATATAAGTACTAATAATTGTCGCCTATTGCATGTCTAACACCATAACCACTAATAATTGTATTGTGACCTTACATTGTACTTTGACCTATGCTAACCGTACTGTAACTGCTGTTTGTAAAAGACGATGTTACTGGGGTGTGTTATAGACGGGTAATTCATATATAGAGAATTATAGCGTGGGTGACGGTATAGTTTCGCCAAAGGGCATAATATTGATTACTTAGTGACTGGTGTAACAGCTGTGTGTGTACGGGAATTCCCTGAGTGTTTTTATTGTGTTACTGTGTACGTTTCACTTGGTAACTGTACCACGTGGTGCTGTTGCCGAAGGAACGGGTGTGACTGTTGAATAGAGTGTTCGTTGTCAACGACGCTCCATTGATAAGTATGGGCGCGTCGGAGTTGACGATTTTGGATCCCTTAGGATGTATGGTAAAGAATTTTAAAAAGGGATTCACAGTATGTGATTTTGGGGTTAAAATGTCTCCTGCACGTTTGATCACTTTGTGCACTAGGGTATGGCCTACTTTGGTTGCGGCATGGCCGCCACGTGGCAGTTTAGATCCAAATCTGGTACAGCGTGTACACGTGGCTGTATCAGGTAGGCCTGAACTTTACGGACAGTTTCCATACATTGATTGTTGGAGGCAGGCCGTAAACGACTTGCCAAGATGGGTCCGAATATGCCACGAGGAGCAATGTCGCCTCATGGTGGTCAGGACTTGTTTGTCCACTAGGACTACGGTTAAGCCCATTTTGGACACGCCCCCTGAGTCCGAGATCCCTATGCCGCCCCCTTATTTCCCTGTAGGGGGAGGTGATACAAGTACAGGAAGTTCCACACCCCCTCACCCATTTTCCCCATCTACTTCCTCCTCCAGTTCAGAATCCACCCCACGCCATAATAAACCTCCCCTTCCGACACCAGCCCCCGTTAAGTCCATCTATTCCGATTTGGCGCCATTTCAAGCTTCCGGTCAGGCTTCCTCTAGCCCGGCTCGGAATATTTTATTCACTGGCCTTCCCCATGATAAAGCTTCCCTATCCGCACGTCTTATTACCCCCCGACCGGAACCTCTAACCGACGCCCCTCCACGAAGCCCTATACTAACCCGACAACTGACTGGAACCCAAAAACCTAAACATTACCAGATGCCTCTTCGTTTGAATCCTGGGTCAGCCTATCTTAATGATTTAGGTCAAATAGTGTATGCTGACCCAGTCTTCGTATATGTCCCGTTCACGACTACCGATCTCTTGAATTGGAAGACCCACAATTCCTCGTATACTGAAAAGCCACAAGCCATGACCGACTTGTTCACCGCGATAGTCCAGACGCATAATCCAACTTGGGCTGATTGCCAGCAATTATTAATGACATTGTTTAATAACGAGGAGAGGACTAGGATAAATCAAGCGGCTATTAAAGCACTGGAGGAAGAAGCCCGTACTTTAAACCAAGCAAATCCAGCAGCATGGGCCGCAACTCATTATCCTAATACCGATCCCGACTGGAATGTTAATGGCGCAGATATGGTTCAACTAAAAGCCTATAGAGACGCTATAATTGCTGGCATGAAAGCCGGAGGGAAGAAAGCCATAAATATGTCGAAGACGGTTGAGGTGATTCAGAAAAGTGATGAAGCACCTAGTGTCTTTTATGACCGATTACTGGAGGCATACCGTTTGTATACCCCCTTTAATCCGGAAGACACTGAGAATTCCCGAATGGTAAACTCTGCCTTTGTCAGCCAAGCTTACGGAGATATTAAGCGCAAGCTACAGAAGTTAGAAGGGTTTGCAGGAATGTCCATCACCCAACTAATGGAGGTAGCAAATAAGGTGTACATGAATAGGGAATCAGAAAGTAAGAAAGAGGAAGAGCGCAAGATGCGTAAAAAGGCGGATATGCTAGCGGTAGCAATCGCAGGCGTAGATAGACGGGGCCCAGATAGAGGCGATAGTAGGTGGAATAGGGAACCCCTGAGTAGGAATCAGTGCGCGTATTGTAGAGAAGAAGGGCATTGGAGAAGCGAGTGTCCAAAAAGAGAGCAATACGAGAGAGACCCACCCAGGGCAGGTTATGGAAACTTTAGAGGCAGAGCGAGAGGTAGAGGAGGTCCCGGAGGGAGTAATAGTGGTAACAGAGGAAGTGTAAGAGAAGATAGATACTATCCCGCAGCGCAAAGGTCCCGCGATAGAGAAGATAGGGACTTTGTAGGATTGGCTGACACGGTCATGGAGAACTATTGATACCGACCGGGCTCCATCCCCCTTGGTCGAGCGGAGCCTATGGTCGATGTATCAATAGGGGGAAAAAGGAGTGCATTCATGATCGACACTGGTGCTGAACATTCGGTGGTGACTGACCTAGTTGCTCCTCCATCTGGAAGAACTATTACCGTAATAGGAGCAACTGGAAGGAGTGCTGCAAAACCGGTTCTTAAAAGTCGACTCTGTACATTGGGAGGCCACGTAGTAAAACATAAATTCCTTTACATGCCTGAATGTCCAGTCCAATTGCTGGGACGTGATATGCTATCCAAATTACAAGCGCAGATTACGTTCCTACCAAACGGAACAACATCTTTAAAGTTTAATGGACCTTCAGGCATTATGACATTATCCGTACCAAAGGAAGAAGAGTGGCGACTTTATACAGCGTTGACTAGCCAAAACCCTAAGAGTGATGAATCCTTATTCAACATACCAGGATTTTGGGCAGAGAACAACCCACCAGGACTGGCCCGCAATATTCCACCCATTCGAATCGAACTAAAGCTTGGGGTTTATCCAGTGAGCCTACGGCAATATCACATCCCGCAGAAGGCTAAGAAAAATATTCTTATCTGGATAAGTTCATACGGTATGGTATCCTAAAATTCTGTACTTCCCCCTGGAACACCCCATTGCTGCCTGTTCAAAAGCCCGGTACAGATGAGTATCGTCCTGTGCAGGACTTGAGAGCAGTCAATGATGCGGTTGTTAGTATACACCCAGTTGTGCCCAATCCTTATAACCTGCTTGCTTTAATTCCGGGCGGGGCTACCTATTTTACAGTCTTGGACCTCAAAGATGCCTTCTTTTGCTTTCGAATTGCCGCAGAAAGCCAATGTATCTTCGCTTTCCAATGGGAAAATGCTGTAACGGGCTCGAAACGCCAGATGACTTGGACAAGACTGCCCCAAGGGTTTAAAAACTCACCGACCCTATTTGGTTCAGCTCTGAGTCAAGATCTACTGGATTTCAAGTCCATCCCAGGAGAGTGTGTATTATTACAATATGTAGATGATTTGTTGATAGCAGCAGTTACAAGAGAAATATGTCAGCAAGCAACACACGATCTACTACACATTCTCTGGAAGGCAGAATACAAGGTGTCTAGGAAGAAGGCTCAGTTGTGTCTGCCAACTGTCAAATATCTGGGATTCCATATCTCTGAAGGTCAAAGAGTAATGGGGCCAGAGAGAAAAGAAGCTGTGTGCCAAATACCAACACCCAATGGCTGTGGGAGTATTGACACAGTACTTGGGATCAAGGCAAAGACCTGTTGCCTACATGTCTAAGCAACTGGACACAGTGGCCAGCGGTCTTCCACCTTGTCTAAGAGCCGTAGCTGCAGCCGCCCTGCTGGTAGCTGAAGCCGATAAACTCACTCTGGGTCAAGAACTTTATGTACGAGTTCCACATGCAGTACAGACGTTGTTGGATTACAAAGGAAATCATTGGTTTAGTAACAGCCGTATGACCAAGTATCAAGCAATGTTGTGTGAAAACCCAAGAGTGCATTTAGAGACTGTAAATACCTTAAATCCAGCTACCCTTCTGCCGCAACCTACTGAAAGTCAACACGATTGTTTGGAAGTGATGGATGAAGTATTTTCAAGTAGACCAGATCTTCGTGATTTTCCCATCCAGAACCCCGATGTCCAATATTATACAGACGGCAGTAGTTATGTGAAAGAAGGGATTCGCTATGCAGGATATGCAGTAACGACGATAGATAAGGTGATAGAAGCTCGGCCACTGTCAAAAGGAACATCAGCACAAAAGGCAGAATTGATAGCACTGACACGAGCGTTACAATTGGCTGAAGGTTTAAGATTGAACATCTACACGGACTCCAAGTATGCGTTTTTAACCACTCATGCCCACGGAGCTTTGTATAAAGAAAGAGGACTATTGAATTCAGAGGGCAAAGAAATCAAGTACGCAGCTGAAATACTACAACTATTGGAAGCAGTATGGGAACCGAAAGAAGTCGGTATTATACATTGTCTAGCGCATCTGATAGGAGATGGTGATGTAACCAAAGGAAATCGGATGGCAGATAGTGCAGCTAAGCGTGCCGCTGAATCAGGAAGACAGGAATATGTGGAACATATAGCTGCTCTTATTCCAACTCCACTGTCTCAATGGACTCCGGTTTATACAGCTCAAGAAGAGGAGTGGTTAAAGACTGATTCCCTGCAGCCCTTACATCCTGGAAGCTGAGGTGCCATCGCACGGACGATGACTGAGGATGCAGCCGACGAAAGATGTATTTGTGATAATGTTTATTTATATGTATTTTTATATTCAGGAAGGTAGAGGTACCGACACTCCTAGCTGTGAGGTATGCATTAAGACTACAAGAACAGGTAACCATATTTCCCAGACCCTAATTTAGCATTCGCAATATGAATGTAAAGGTGATGTGTCCAGGTGTAGATACTTAAATGTAGAGTATAGTGTATGCCATTTAGGGATAGGAGAACCTAAGTGCTTCAATCCAGAGTATCAAGCCCGTACAATTTGGTTGACTCTCAGGAATGGAGATCCTCAGGGGACCCTAATAAATAAAACGGTGTTAGAATCCGTACATTCTTCGGGTGTTCTGCTATTTGATGCATGTAAAGCAATATCAAGTGGTAGAAAGCCGTGGAATGTATGTGGGGATCTGAGATGGGAGAGAACGTATGGGTCTAATGATAAATATATATGTCCCAGTAGTAAAAATAAGTATGTGAGTCCTAGATGCCCAAATAGGGATTATAATTTTTGCCCATATTGGTCTTGTGTGGGATGGGCAACTTGGGGACAGACAGCAGACAAGGACATGATTGTGACTAAGTTGCCTACCAATCCATACTGTAAGTCTATGGAATGCAATCCAGTCCATATTCTTATAAACAATCCTGACCAATTCTTAGATAGATATGGTAACTTATTTGGGTTTCAAATATACGGGACGGGTTTAGACCCTGGGACAGTATTGTTTATAGGGATAGAGACCGATACGGTAATCTCCCAAACTCTTCAGGTATTCCATTCGTTTTATGAAGAGATGAGTATAGATAATTAGATCCCCCATAACGCTAAAAACCTGTTCATAGATTTAGCTGAGAGTATTGCCGGTAGTCTTAATGTAACCAACTGCTATGTGTGTGGAGGTACTAACATGGGAGACCAATGGCCTTGGGAAGCAAAGGAGGTAATGTCCAGTTCTGAGGCAGTTGAACAATTAATATCTTCACAAGCCGATTATCAGATGAGTGTTAGAGGTAAATCTGAGTGGAGATTAAAGACCTCCATCATAGGTTATGTTTGCATAGCAAGGAAAGGAATGATGTTTAATACTTCTGTAGGAGAGTTAACTTGTCTAGGGCAAAAAGCTTATGATGATGATACAAAGAATACAACTTGGTGGTCGGCTTCAAATGTCTCAGAACCATCTAACCCGTTTGCAAGATATGCCAATTTAAAGGACGTATGGTTTGATTTATCTATCACATCTAGTTGGAAAGCCCCAGCAAATTTGTACTGGATCTGTGGTAAGAAGGCCTATTCGGAGTTGCCACAGGACTGGGAAGGGGCATGTGTGTTAGGTATGCTCAAACCATCCTTCTTCTTGTTACCTATTGAAACAGGTGAGACTTTGGGTGTTAAAGTATATGATGTGAATCATAGGAAGAAAAGGGGACCCATAGAGATAGGTGCCTGGGAAGATGATGAATGGCCTCCCCAGCGTATTATAGATTATTATGGGCCAGCCACGTGGGCAGAGGATGGTACTTTCGGATATAGTACCCCAATTTATATGCTCAACCGCATTATAAGGTTACAGGCGGTGGTTGAGATAATTACTAATGAGACCTCACAAGCGCTCAATCTACTAGCGAAGCATAATACCAGGATGAGGACAGCAGTGTACCAAAATAGATTAGCCTTGGATTACCTATTGGCAGTAGAAGGAGGTGTATGTGGGAAGTTTAACCTGAGCAATTGCTGTCTTCAAATAGATGACGAAGGGCAAGCAATAGCTGAGCTTACTAGCCATATGGTTAAACTAGCGCATGTGCCTACTCAGGTATGGAAAGGGTACAATCCAAGTAGTTGGTTTGGTAACTGGTATGAGCAGTTTGGAGGGCTTAAGGCATTGGTAGGCGGAGTCATACTGATTTTAATGTTGTGTCTGCTCCTGCCTTGTCTTATTCCCTTAGTAGTTAAGTCTGTGCAAAGCCTGATAGAAAATATAGCAGAAAGGAAGGCTGCAACACAGATAATGGCCATATATAAATATGAGGCTCTAAATCAGGGAGAACCAATGCAGGTAGAGGAGTGTTGAGGGATTCACATCATAAGAAAAGTCTGGTTTGGTTCATGGTAACCTGAGGTGTATGCAAACCAAGGTTAAGTGATGCCTCAAGTAATTGTGAAATATCAAGAGGCATCAAAGGGTGGAATGTGGTGGAATCTCGGTAGAAATAAATTTAGTAGGCCGAGATTACCACGTGGCATGTGTACGTGCATATACTGACGTATCGGTCAGTTGGTTGCACGTGGCAAGATACGATCAGTAGTGTACGGAGCATGTGCGAGAATACAGGATGTAGTATTCCCCTCCTCCATTGTGCTGGACAAGCCATGCGGTCAAGCAGGAAGTTAGTTCTTGTTCGTATTGATTGGTCAAGAGAATGTGCGGGTGGAGCTTAATATGGGAGGAGTTATGTGCCTATATAAGGAGCCTGCACTATTGTCCGGGGCTCAGAACTTGTTGTATTTTGGTGACATTAGTCCCTCTGAGTCCCGATCGGTGAACCGAATAAAGAATCTCTTCCTTCCTGAAGAAACCTGTGTCCATCTCTCTGTGCTTGGCTTCCGTCAGTTTCTCCGGTATCACTAAGCAATTTGTTATACAATGATATGTATTCAGCACCAGCATTGCTTGCAGCTACACTATTGTGTATTTTTATGTATTTTTATTACTTTATATCTCTGAAACCCATTTTTTCTCAACAAAATTGTTATTAACCTAAATACTATTTAATGGGTACCAATGTAAATTTTCTGTGATATTATAATTGCCTTGTAAATTAAAATAACTGCTAGAATTGCATAATTTTCAGAAATGTTTACTTCTGGTCTCATTATTATTGTAATTGAATGATTGCAAACTTTCATTAGCATGACCAGCAATTAAAATTCATTTAATCAAGATCTTACATTAAGGAAGCTGGATTAAAGTATTAATTTGAATATTTCTAATTTGCATTTCATTAGCCGAATTCTACATGTTCGGACCACCAAAGTAACCCTTTTTGAGATCCAGATTTTCCTGTCCTATTTCCTGTTGATTTTGTATTCAAATTGTTTTTAGAGTTCAGCACCCATAAACTATATGTATGAATTGCCACACAATACAATTATAGAGGTTTAACAATTATAAACATACAGGTCTATTTGCTAACTGACATTTCTACCGACCTTAATCTTTAAATTAATTCCACTTGGAAATTATCTGCAGATTCATGCTGTCTAGGTCTTCATCTACTTTAGTCTACCACTCCTGTCCTTTTAAATTTAAATGCCTCATCTGGTTGACTGAGTTTGAGGTAAGTACATTTGGTCATGTCTCCCTGCGATTTGCATGCTGACATCTCAATGTAACACACAAGCTTCTAGCAAGCCTCTTACATTCAAGAGAGGGGTTAAAAAAATGAAGCATGCCGATTTTAACTCCCAACCCTTGGGTTTATAGTTGGAAAGCTTTTAAAATTGGGGAAAGCTGGCCAAATGTCCTTACCTTCACCAGGGTTAGGGCTGCATTTAAAATTTGAAGGAAGGATCAGAAGGCAAAATGTATATTTGGCCATGTCTACCACAATTTAAAGTGATCTCCCATCCCACAGTCCAGGGAATGGGAGAAGAAATGTTTTAAACATTTAATTCCCTCATTCTGCAATGGGATAATGTGGCTAGGAGCAAGAGGGCATGCAATCTTTTGCTCCTACATATAATGGAAACATTTGGCCAGGGCTCCCCAATTTGAACACATTTCTCCCATCCTAATTTCATTTTTTGACCCCTCACCTTCTGCCAATGGTTGAAAGGCATGGTAAATGGGAATGCAGGTGGAAAGCAATGACATTAGTCCTGTGGTTCACATGTAGGAATTTAGAAAGAAGCATTGTGGTGCCCCCAGGATTGCAAGAAATACCCAGGATGTACAAGGTTTATACCTTCTCCCTTCACTTCATGTGTGTCAGCAAAAAAGTAAATAACCAGTATGCAACCAATAAATAAACAAACCCTATCTATACAACAACCCACTATAACCCAGAGGCTACCTAGTCCCCAGTTTGAGTACACACATGGGCCAGATGGTGCCAAATCCCTGTAGCCCTATAAAAAAAAAAAGTAACCTCCACATCTTTGCACAATATATGGCCATAAAATGACTATCTCCTTGTCCTGACTAGCAACTCCTAGTAGCAGGGGTCTCCACAAATCCCTTGTCCATTACCCCCATCCCTGGTCCATTTGTTACTAGTCCTTGTGGTCTTATGGACCAGTATTATGGAGGGATACCTAAGGCAACCACACCAGGTAAATGTTGCAACGATATTTTTAAAATTCTTATTGAAATAGTAAACATGCCCAGACCTGTACCAATCCTTATTTTGGCATGATGGCATGTCTGAATCTCATTGGCCCAATGTGGCCAATACCCTCAGATACACATCAGTCTGCAGACTCCTTCCTTCCCCACCTTACAGGTACACTAACACCCTTCTGGTCATAACAGCCTGGCCAGTCCTCTTACTACATCCACACCTGTACAATATAGGTGATTATCTATTAGCTGCAGTTATTTGCTCTGTCATATTATGGAAATAGTGTCGTACAATGTTAAGGGGCTAAATTCTTCAAGTAAAAGTATCCTCTATCGGGATCTTAAGAAATGCCAACCTTACATAGCATGTATACAAGTGTCGGGATTAATGTTTAGTAGTTGAAGCCCACAAGTGGGAGTGCTTAAAGTAAATGGACCAAGTTCGCAATACAAATGGGATCAAACAGAGAGAGAGCAATGGCCCACTCACCACCGCAGGAACCTCCATAGGTCCGTCGTCCCGCTAACCATGAGGTGCCTGGGAAGGCCTTCCGGATGCCTCCTGCTGTCTGCGCCGCACCAGCCTTCTATTTGCTCCCACGGCCGATTCCTACTGCCGCGGAGCACTCTTTCAGTCACGGGGGGAGCAGGCTGTATGTCGGGAGGGGCCTCAGGCCCGCGCTCCAATTCTGATAATGTCCCAAGGCACCATGTCAGGGCTCAGATGAGCAGGCAGGCGGGAACGTTGCCCCCTGCTAGTGCGGCCTCCAGGGGTTGTGGCCGCACGGGAGGTCCCAGAAGAGGCCTGGCCATGGGGGGGGAACCACACTGGCAGCCAAACCAGGCTGAATGTGAGCAAATTGTTCACGAAGGTGCCTGCCACCATCCAGGGCAGCTGCAGCTCTGAGGCAGACAGGGTTGATTCCACATCCATCCTCAAGCAGAGAAATAAAAAAAAGCCCAGGACAAACAGGAACAAGCCGGGTGTAAGAAGTTGTTTGCTGGCCTAAATCCCAAGAGATACTGACCACTCCCAAACACATAACCACTCCCATACACACATACAGCCAATCACAAGCATCCATACCCACACTCATAAATGTGCCCTTGTCCGCTTAGCTGCGCTATCTCCCCAGGGCCTGAATGATCACTGCTTTACCAAAATTGTAGTGCATGAGTTACTGGAGCTAACATCCCTGCAGTGGCTTAGTGCATAGCCTGGAGCAGAATGGAAAAAAAACTACAGCTACACTAAGAAAGAGACTGGAGCTATTTTATAAATTACCAATTGTATTACATATGCCTGAAATAAGTACCAGTTTTGAAGACATCTCTTTTGTGTACCCAGAGGGTACACACACCACAAGCAAAGGGTATGGCAAAAACTGTCTGGCTGGCCAGCTTAGTCCCCACCGGAGACAGCCGCAGAGTAGACATCAGCAGGTGCTTGCTCTGTCCATGGAAAGGATCCATTCCAGCTCTCCAATGGAAGGGAGTCTTGGTGGACTAAAATAAAAATAATAAAATAATAATTATGTGTAAGAGAATGTGTATGTGTCTGAAAGAATGTGTGTCAATTATTATTATTATTATTATGTTATTATTTATAGAGCGCCATCAATTTCCGCAGTGCTTTACAATGGGTGGACGAACAGACATGTAGTTGTAACCAGACAAGTTGGACACACAGGAACAGAGGGGTTGAGGGCCCTGCTCAATGAGCTTACATGCTAGAGGGAGTGGGGTAAAATGACACAAAAAGGTAAGGATAGTATTAGACTAGTGGCAGTTGCAGCCGAGGAATCAGTCAGGAGCTATTAACAGTTTAATTGATACGCTTTTATGAAGAAGTGTGTTTTTAATGATTTTTTGAAGGAGTGGAGACTGGGTGAGCATCTAACGGAGGAGGGAAGCGAGTTCCACAGGAACGGTGCAGCCCTCGAGAAATCTTGAAGGCGTGCATCAGAGGTGGGAGTACGGACAGAATATAGATGTAAGTCTTCAGCAGATCGTAAGGGCCTAGACGGGACATACTTGTGTATAAGGGAGGATAGATAGGTGGGAGCAGCATTATGTAGAGATTTGAAAGCAAGAACCAGAATTTTAAATTGAGCTCTATATTTTATAGGAAGCCAATGTAGGGACTGACAGAAGGGTGAGGCATGGGAGGTGCGGGCAGACAGGAAGATGAGCCTCACTGCATTCATTATGGACTGTAACGTTGCAGGTTGGGAGCACGTAAGACCACTGAGAAGAGGATTACAGTAGTCAAGGCAAGAAAGGACAGTGGAATGGACCAACACCTTAGTCGCATCTGGCGTTAAGTAGGGGTGGATGCGCGCAATGTTTTTGAGATGGAAATGACAGGATTTGGCGATAGATTGAACATGAGGCTTGAAGGAGAGGTCGGAGTCAAAGAAAACACCTAGGCAGCAAGCCTGCGTGGTGGAGCTGATGGTAGCACCGTTGACTTGAAGGGAGGGAGACACAGAAGTAACAACACTTCAGGGAGGAAAGACCAGAATTTCAGTTTTGGTCAAGTTTAGTTTAAGGAAGTGGGCAGCCATCCAGTTAGAAATAGCAGAGAGGCAGTCAGATACACTAGTCAAGAGGGACGGGGAGAGATCTGGAGAGGACAGGTAGATTTTCATGTCATCTGCATAGAAATTATATTTCTATGCAGATGACATGATATGTCAATAAGTGTGTCTGTCAGTGAGTGTATGTGTGTCAATGTCCATTATGTGTAACTGAGTGTGTGGCACTGTTTTCTGTGTGTAAATGTGTGTGTGTGTGTGTCAGTGTGTTCTGTATATAACTGTATGTTTCAATGTCCTCTATGTGTGTTTCAGTGTCCTCTGTGTGTAACTATTATTTGTGTTATATTTTTATTTTGTGACTTTTATAGTTCAGATGAATAGTTCATAGACTCCTCCTCACTTACACAATAATCCCATTATGACATATATGTGTATTTTTTAAATCCATTACTACCTTTACTACTCCTCAAATATGGTATTAACTGAAATATCAGTGCCTACATGTTTCATTTAGAATTTGGTATCTCATTTGGTACTCTCATTTATTTGGTACCTGCCAGGGTACTTCGTAAAAGGTTGAGAAACACTGATCTAAAGGTTTGCTTTTATGTTGGCAGGTTTATATTTTATGAGCATAAACTAACTTTTTTATGGTATGATATGATGATTATGATTATGATAGGAGTTTGTGCTAATGGTTAATATACACTGATCAGCCACAACATTAAAGCCATCTGCCTAATATAGTGTAGGTCCCTCTCGTGCTGCCAAAACAACTCTGATACATCGAATCAAGACCTCTAAATGTGTCTAGTTACAAAGTTAAAGTTACTAAGCCCAAGGTTTAGGTAAAGTTACTAAACAACAAAAAGTAGGAAAATGCCATGATTTAATGAAAATGGGGTGAACAAGCTTCGTGTAACCATTCTCTTTTCGCAGTACAGTGAAAGAACCAAATCAAAATATTTCATTATAAATTGGTATGTAGACTGACTGAGATGGTTTATTTATACTTAAATAATAATTGCTGCATTGAGAGTCACCATATGAAAAAATCATGACTGATGCCCCATTTCCCCACCACACCTCCTACCGCTGCCCCAACCCAATAATAAGTCAGACAACAACTTCAATTGCATACAGCATAGGCCACAGCTTTATTTTATATTTGCATAATCTGCCAGCAACCAGTCAAACTAATAACCTGTCAGCTGCTGGGAGAGAACGGACAGACAGATACATTTACTTGGGGCTAAATTTACTTGGGGCTAAGATTACGCCCACCCCTAGCAGCCAGCACCACTTTGATGCCTGTCTGCCATCCTACATTAAAGATGTCTAAACCAATTAAATTTAAATAAACTGGACAGCCCTCATAAGATTGTCGTTCTCCCCTTCAAGCTACCTGTGATGAATATCATATCCCATAATCCTCACAAAACAAAATATGTACATATGGAGCTTTCTCCTACCCTTTTCTAAACCGAGAATGCACCAAACCAAGTGAGAAACTGTGTGCATTGTCATGCTTCATAGCATGCTTTATAGCATGAATAGGTCTACACTACTATGCCCTAAGATATTGCCCACAGCATGAAAGTAATGTAAGGAGCCAAGAGACAAACCTGTTCAGAAAAACACACTCCGAGTCCACATACAATTGTTACCCAGTAAATGAACAAATGCCCAATAATCCATATGAAACATGTCAGAACATCTACAAGGAAATAACACACGTGGGCAAATGTGCAGACAGAAGTGATCCCCACCTGCCCAAATGCTGTAGCTTCCTATCTGAAAGCCCAAACTCACTTACTTGTGTGACAGTGCCAATGCAAAAGGAGTGCAAGGAATATCCTGTCGGATCAACCCTCTAGGTACGAGTGGAATATCCTCGAAAACTGTTAATGAGTCTTGTGGGGTGATGCAACCCCTGTTTGACTATATTCTTTCTCTCACTTTTAAATGTGCTCAACATAAGAGAAAAAAAAAGTGAGGGAATGTGGTGACATTCTGTCATCAAACTAATATGGTGACCAGGGGTCATGTGACCAAGCTCATGTATGCCTTTCTCACAGTGGGATAAGCTTTACCTTTGATATGGTAATTCAATACCTTTACAGGTCAGGAAAGAGATAACCACTCCCCCCTATACCCATTCCTTTCTGTTCCTTCTTGGCTGTGCTACTAAGCAGACCCTTAAGCAGACATGGGCTAATTTTTATCATGGTGAACTGTGAGTGGGATCTGGGGATTTTATAAGATTTAGTTGTTATTGTTAGTTAGGTTGTTGTTGCTGTTGCTGTTGCTGTTGTTGTTGTTGTTGTTGGTATAGTTAGTTAGATTGTGTGTCATTATTTGTATGTTGTTGTTGTTTTGTCTCTGAATAAATATTTGTTAAAGTAGACGGACCAGAGTTTATATGTGTATGTGTACATAATAATTTATAGAGTTTGGTAATACACCACAAGTCTGGGTGCATAGCTCTTAATGGATTAAAAAGAGGAAGACCTAATAGCTAGAAAGGCAAAAAATAAGCACACTGGGCAAACCCTTCTCCAGTGGTTCAAATCCAAAGAACTATGTCTTCCTGTTACATTCGGTCTTCAACCACCGCATGAACAAGCCTATATGTTGGTGCGCTATCAAGAAGTCTGACAAGAGAAAATGAACTGAGATGCACACAATGGGAGCTACAAACTTGCCTACTCTGAGAGCTCCATAAAAAAAAAAAAAAAAACATAGAGAAAGCAACCTGGAACAGAAGAATTCATATTGCGACACGTAGACTATGACCAATTGCTAGAAAAGTACACCAGAGAATGTTCACCGGCATCAGCCTCCTCCGGTGACACAATTTTTTGAGCCTTTTATCATATGCTGGAGGTAGTCTTTTTAAAGGTCCATCCAACAGTACGCCTGCAAGAGAAACAACATTGCTGATAGGCTCCTTTCAACCAAAGCACAAGCAGCCCCATTGTTCCTTAGTTCTAAAAGATACACCAAAATGCAAATGAGGCTGTGAATGTCTGGCCCTTCATCTGTGTACTGGCATAGATGACCTGCCAAGCTCCTGTTCTCCACCATCACCAGGTACCACAGCCAAAACTTCCTGAAGTGACTCCATGCCATGTAAAACCTGGTAAACCATCATCATGACCAGCAAGGCCTCTCTGGACACTGAATCCTCCATTTGAATGTTTCAAATATGCCTGTAGCTGGATTTAAATTAATTGTAAGTTACAAAGCTGTGATGATCTTTGGAATTTTGCTCTACTTTAATAATTAAACAAAGGAAACGCACAAAAAAGCCATTACTTTGAATTGCAACGATATTTTACAGAGTTTCAAACTCTAGACTAGAGCTACATTTTCTATATTCATCAAATTCACACAAAGGTTTGAGCCAGATCATCCTGAGCCAACTATATCCAATGTTTTCACAAGTGTACCTACACATATCTGAAGATGGGGATTATACCGTCAATGCTCATTATAACTTGACCTTGGCTAATCTTTTTATTGTGTAAGTGGGCCCTTGGCACAACTATTATATTAATATTTATATGTCTCATGATTCAGTTTACTCTCTGTCTGAGGTAGTACCTCACAGTGCCACTATCTGTCTGTGGTGCTTTTGCAAGCTGCTGCACTCTCTCAGTTCCCAGCTGCCCTTTCTTTGTAATTATCTTCTCCCTATTTACATAGAAACATAGAAACATAGAATGTGAGGCCAGATAAGAACCATTCGGCCCATCTAGTCTGCCCAATTTTCTAAATACTTTCATTAGTCCCTGGCCTTATCTTATAGTTAGGATAGCCTTATGCCTATCCCACGCATGCTTAAACTCCTTTACTGTGTTAATCTCTACCACTTCAGCTGGAAGGCTATTCAATGCATCCACTACCCTCTTTTTTAGTTGAGACTCACCCCTTCTTGTTTGCCAGTTCATTAATGTTAATAATGTTGTTGGCCTGGTCCTTTTCTCCTGTATATCTGAGCTAGCTGCAACCCCTGTTGTCACAGGTTTTTCAGTCTATTGCTATTATTCCTTCAATCCTCCTCTAGTCCTAATTCCAGATGTGCTGAATATAGTGAATGTATTCCCTTTGTGTAGAGTTTCCCATACATAATTATTAATTATCCTTTGACAGATATTATGGCAGTTTATCAAGTATTTTTAAATGAGGGATTGGAGGAGGAAATTTTAGACAAGAAAGAGTTTGACTTTTTAAATGTTAAGTTCCCAAGGATACCTGTTTTATACATTCTCCCAAAAGTTCACAAAAATATGAATAACCCGCGGGGAGACCTATTGTGTCGGGAATTGGCTCACTTTTATCGCCACTATCGCAATACATTGATTATTTTTTACAAAGTCCTGTGAAAAAGTGTAAGGCCTATCTTAAAGACACTTTGAGCTTTTTAAATATTTTAGATGGTTTTAAGTGGAATGAGAATTTTATAATGGCAACTTGCGATGTTAGCCTATGGCTATGGGGACGGCTATGGGGACCAGATTTGCCCCGAGTTACGCTAATTTATTTATGTCCTATTGGGAAGACTTATTTATTTATTCCAATGAGGAATTTGGGGCAAATCTGGTCCTCTATAAGCGTTATATTGATGACGTTTTTATAATATGGAATGGGAGTGAGGAATATTTAAAATCGTTTTTTTATTTTTTAAATGTAAATGAATGGAACATTACCCTCACATACGATTTTAGCCGTCATGGAGAAAACTTTTTAGATTTATCCATCTATACAGAGGATCAACAAATTAAGTGTAGAACATATTTTAAATCTGTGGACGTGAATAGTTTTATTGATTGCACAAGTTGCCACTTTAAACCATGGTTAGACAACATCCCTAAAGGGCAAATGCTAAGACTGAAACGAAATTGTACAGTGAAGGAAGAATATAAACAACAAGTAATGCATCTGCAAGAGCAGTTTAGGGATAAAGGATATGATGAAAGTCTTTTTAAGAAAAGCCTCTAGTGATGTTGAACAAGTTGAAAGGAAGCAACTTTTGAAATATAAGGATAAAAATGTGATTCAGACTGAGAGGGAAAAGGTACCATTAATGTTTTAATTATTGTAAGAATAATCAGGACTTGAAGAGAATTATAAACAGAAATTGGCACATTTTAAAATCTGATGACAAGCTGTCTAATTTTATTGAAGATAAACCGAAGATAATCTTCAGAGATGCAAAGAACCTAAAACAGATTTTAACAAAAAAATGTTTAAATGTTGAGGATAAAAGAACTAATAATAATTGTTTAAAACAAGCTAATGGATTTTTCTATTGTGGCAAGTGTAGGGGGTGTTGTCAGGATTACTGAATGATCAAGCACATAGAATTGTGTAACACAGAGGACTGATAGGTAACGTATACCGGACCTTAGAATGGCCGGACTAACGTACCAAAGAATAGTCAGGAATAGCCGAGTTCAAGGGAAACAGAAAGAGACACAACGATAAGAAAAAGCCAGGAGTCAGGAATGCCAGAAAACAGGGAAGTCAAAAACAATGCCAAAGTCAAATAACCAGAATTACCAGAATCAATAACGCGCTCTAGGACAACCACAAGGGAAACCACGACAAGGCACTGAGCAGGATGAGAACTGGGCCTAAATACCCCTCCTCTAGATCTGATAGGCTGTAACCGGCCTTTGACCCCAAAGCAATTACCAGGTTCCCATTTGCATAATTGCTGCCCAGCATTAACCCTTCTGTGGATTTGGTTGCTGCTCGGCACAACTTTTCCTGTGTGGACAGTAAATGTCATTCACTACATTTTTATAAGCGGATGAATACGTGACATTACCCCCCACCTGAAGAATGCCCACCGGGCGGGCAGGACCAGGCTTGAGAGAAAATGTGGCGTGAAAATAGCAAATCTTGCGGCCAGCATGTATATCAGATGCCGGAACCCAAGAACGATTGGCTGGTCCATAACCTTTCCAATCCACCAAGTACTGTAAAGTGCCCCGAGAAAACCTGGAATCATGAGAATGACCTCATGATAGCAGAAGTGGATTTATTAATATCTGGGTGACCAGCAGACACATTGTCGTGAAACACCTTCATGATATTAACCCTTTCCCCCAATGGAACGAACAATTTGTCCTGAGGTTTACCGCGGGGTGCCTGAGACTGAGCCTCCATGATGGAGCCAAGCAGCGGAGAGGACAATGAAAGGATAATGGAAGCAATGATACATTCCGGGGGAATTATATGGGACTTTTCTTGCTCTTGTATAGACTCAGTATCAAACTGTCTGGATAAGGCATCAGCCTTGACATTTTTAGAACCAGGTCTATAAGTAATAACAAAATTAAAGCAAGAAAGGAACAGAGACCACCTAGCTTGTCTAGAAGACAATCGTTTAGCATCTCCTATGTAAGCCAGGTTTTTGTGATCAGTAATAATCAAAAGGGGGTCCTTGGAACCCTCTAAAAGATGTCGCCACTCCTTGAGAGCTAGAATAATGGCCAACAATTCCCTTTTGCTAATATCATAATTGCACTCAGCAGGAGACAACTTTTTAGAGAAGTAACCACAAGGATGCAATGGAGTATCCTGGCTCTCCCTCTGGGAGAGAACTGCCCCTACCCCTGTCTCTGATGCATCAACTTCCAGTATGAAAGGTTTAATGTTGTCAGGATGTATCAATATGTCGGTGGAGGCAAATCGCTGCTTGAGAGTTTCAAAGGCTTCTATAGCCTCCTTAGACCGTATCGTACTGCTAACCCCCTTGCGTGTCATATTGGTGATGGGGGCTATTACTGAAGAAAATCCCTTTATAAACCTTCTGTAATAATTGGCAAAACCAATGAACCTTTGAATGGCTTTCAAACCAGTGGGTAAAGGCCATTGTATAACCGATTCCAGCTTTTTAGGATCCATCTGAAACCCCGAGGCAGAGATATTATATCCCAAAAACTGTACTTCAGATTGGTCAAAGATGCATTTTTCTAATTTACAATAAAGTTGATTCTTTAAGGTCTGCAGAACTTGTCTAACGTGATTGTGGTGAGTCTGAATGTCAGGAGAATAAATAAGGATATCATCCAGATAGACCAAGACAAACGAGTAAATGTAATCCCTGAGTACATCATTTATGAAATCTTGGAAAACCGCTGGAGCATTGCACAACCCGAATGGCATCACTAGATATTCATAGTGTCCACTTCTGGTATTAAATGCAGTCTTTCACTCGTGGTTTTCCTTGATTCTTACTAAATTGTAAGCACTTCTAAGATCAAGCTTAGTAAATACTTTAGCGCCTTGGAGTCTATCAAATAATTAAGCAATAAGAGGAATGGGGTAGGCGTTCCTAATGGTGATTTTGTTCAATGCCCTGTAATCGATACATGGGCGCAACTCACCATCCTTTTTAGATACAAAAAAGAATCCTGCCCCAGCAGGCGAGGATGATTTTCGTATGTGGCCTTTATTCAAGGAATCTTTAATATATTCCTCCATTACTCTACTCTCCTGAGGTGACAGAGCATAGACTGCTCCCTTAGGTGGCATAGCGCCAGGTAGTAAATCAATGGAACAGTCATAAGGTCTGTGAGGAGGTAGAGTATTCGACTGAGTTTTGCTGAATACTTCTTTAATGTACTGTATAGGGATTTCCGGGTTTTGAGGTGTACTAGTGGGTAATCCAATAGTGCCCACTCTTTTGGCAATATTAAATATACACCTTTCATAACAATCCTTACCCCATTCTAATATTTCCCCATTAGCCCAGTCAATATGAGGGTTATGCTTGTTAAGCCATGGAAAGCCTAATATGATCGGACAGGAAGGGGATGCAATAACCTGAAATGTAATCTCTTCCTTATGCAAGGCACCAATGGACAATTTAATGGGTAAGGTTTTGTGTGTAATCAATGGTTGTGAGAGTGGTCTCCCATCAATAGCTTCAACAGCTAGGGGTGATAGTCTCTCCTTGATAGATATAGTATTACCTTTAACAAATGGAACGTCGATGAAGTTTCCAGCGGCACCTGAATCCATCAGGGCTTTGCATGAAAAGGTCTTATTTTCAAAGGCAATAGAAATATCAAGGAGAAACCTATTTTTATTCATTCCAGAGGACGTTTCCATTACACCTAAGACCTGTCCCCTTAAGGTGCGGTAGTTTTCCGGACGTATGGGACAATTGTTTCTCATATGTCCTTTTCTACCGCAGTATAGACATAGGCCTTATTTTCTCCTATATTGTCTTTCTGCTTCCGAGAGTCTAGTGACCCCCAACTGCATGGGTTCGGGTTCGGACTGTACAGGAAATTCAGTGACAATAGGTTTGGAGAAGTGGGGTGCCAAAGGCATATTCATGTGTCTGGTCTTGTTTCTAGTAGCTTCTCTGGTTCTCAATCTATTATCAATATGCATGACAAAAGTGATACATTCATTAAGCTTTTTGGGTAAGTCTTTGGCGGCAATCTCATCTAGCATAGTTTCAGATAGTCCCTTTTTAAATGCAGAGATTAACCCACTATTAGTCCAGTCTACCTCGGAAGCTAGGGTACGAAATTCTATGGCATACTCCGAGATAGACCGGTTCCCTTGTCTGATATGCATCAGGGCAGTAGAGGAGTCTTCCTCCCTGCATAATGGTTCAAACGTAAGTTTAAATTCCGTAATAAACTCCTGGTAATTGTGTGCCACACTCCTATTACTCTCCCATAATGGATTGGCCCAAGCTAAAGCTTTACCTTTTAATTTATTCATCAGGTAACCAATTTTAGCTCTGTCTGTGGAAAAAGATCCCGGTGAGGCCTCAAGGTTGCAGATGCTCTGTACGAGTAAGAAGCGTACTGAAAGCCTGGGCAAATTAATCCAAGCAATGATCATTCTCCTCTAGTTTCCTTTCGCAAGCAGCTATGTGCTTACACAATTCTACAGGATCTATGGCCATGTCGTAATGTCAACATTACAGAATGATCCAGCACGTAGAATTGTGTAACACAGAGGACTGATAGGTAACGTATACCGGACCTTAGAATGGCCGGACTAACGTACCAAAGAATAGTCAGGAATAGCCGAGGTCAAGGGAAACAGAAAGAGACACAACGACAAGGAAAAGCCAGGAGTCAGGGATGCCAGAAAACAGGGAAGTCAAAAACAATGCCAAAGTCAAATAACCAGAATTACCAGAACCAATAACGCGCTCTAGGACAATCACAAGGGAAACCACGACAGGGCACTGAGCAGGATGAGAACTGGGCCTAAATACCCCTCCTCTAGATCTGATAGGCTGTAACCGGCCTTTGACCCCAAAGCAGTTACCAGGTTCCCATTTGCATAATTGCTGCTCAGCATTAACCCTTCTGTGGATTTGGTTGCTGCTCGGCACAACTTTTCCTGTGTGGACAGTAAATGTCATTAATCACATTTTTATAAGCAGATGAATACGTGACAGGTGTAAATTGAGGAAAGAAAACCATAAAAAGATTTTAAAGTTCACATAAAATACTACAAAGAAAGAATATAAAATTAGATATTTTATTTCCTGTAATAGTAAGGATGTGATATATATGCTCATCTGCCCTTGTGGCTTACAATGTGTAGGTAGAACCTCACGGAGTAAAAAAATAAGAATTAGGGAACACATCTATAATATTAATCGAAAGTATGAAAACCATAGTGTATCCAAACATTTTTTGGAATGTCATAACGCAGATCCAAAAAATGTAGACTTCATTGGAATTGAACAAATAAAAGTACATTGGAGAGGAGGAGATAAGGAACGCCTCCTGAATAGAAATGAAATGAAGTGGATTTTCGATATCGATGCATTAACACCACAAGGGTTAAATGTCGACTTTGAGATCACCCCATATATATAATTTTTTATATGTGTTTAATTATTGTTCTTTTATTGTCTCTTTTTTTTAAATAGTTTTTTATTAGATGGTTTTAGTGGTATGTATTCATTTTAGATTTTTTGAATATATTTTTTATGTATATATATATGTATATATATATATATATATATATTTTTTTTATTTTATTTTTTTGTTAAGGTATATCACTATTTAGACCTAGACAATTTATAAATTTTTTATTAATTTTATATTTGAGATGGGTTGATCTTAATATGACCATTTAAACTATATATTACCTGATATTTGGTGCATGGGATACAATTTTTGTATATGTTGTTTATATTTAAATAATTATTGCAATTATATATTTTTAAGTTTAATTCCTTTTTTGTAAATTTATAACTAACCATTTCATTCCTTCTTCTCCCCTTTTTCTTTAATTTATTATATTTATTATATTTTGTTGTGTTTTGTTGTCCTTTGATTGAGACAATATTGTTGGTATTAAGAATAAAGAGGATAATTACCCCTTTAAAGTAAACTTTTAGCTAAGTAATATGTGTTTTTTAAGTATAAATGTATAGAGAAGATGTTAGAGGTTATAATTTTATAACTTTTAATTACTGGGCAGACTAGATGGGCCGAATGGTTCTTATCTGCCGTCACATTCTATGTTTCTATGTAAAAAGATTTGCCAATGTGCAATGCTGATAAAGACATTTTGAGTACTGGCAAACATTTTTGTTTCAAGTCCGAACCGGAAGTACGTCTGATTGGAAGTTCCATGACGCAGGAACCGGAAGTTGCGTCAGACGCTACGGAGTACGAACCGGAAGTGCTTTGGAGGAAGAGTCAGGGCAGGGGATGCGGCCCTGATACCGGAAGCTAGAAGAATTTGGCGCCAAAATTGAAAAGGGCGCCAAAACAGGACATTTTTAAGTGAATGTTAATGAGAAGAAATTAAGACTTTTGAAAAAGGCCCAGGCCGAAACCGTCAAGTCTTTTGCATTTTTGCACAGTGGACTCCTTATTTTATGTACCCAGTGTTTGTTTTAACCCCATTCAATTGTGTCCAATAAATTGTAATTTATAATTCCTTGCATCCTGGAAATACTTGATTATAACGGAAGGACCACGGAGGGGGAGCAGCCTGGTGTGTGGAGATCACGTGTTTACATTATTCCTGCCTGTAGTTTGAGCCAGCTTATATTAAGTGGCTCAAAATCATGTGAGTGAAACCTTCATCAAGTTGAAAGTATCAATCAGACTCAAACGTTACTACGCTATGTGCATTTTTTCCTGTTTTTATATTTTATATGCAGGATCCCTTTAAGCAAAAGTTACCAATTCTCAGATTGCTAAGGGTAAAGTTTATATTGTGTATAGTGTGCTCTCACCAAATTTTGTATTGTTTATTATTCACTTTTTAGTGTTTAAGTGACTCACTTTAGGTGATTGAAGCACCTTTGTTTTATTCTGTCTGTCTTTTAACCTTAAACTGTATTTATTTACCACTGTGTCATGATTCAGTTTACTCTCAGTCTGAGGTAGTACCTCACAGTGCCACTATCTGTCTGTGGTGCTTTTGCAAGCTGCTGCACTCTCTCAGTTCCCAGCTGCCCTTTCTTTGTAATTATCTTCTCCCTATTTACATAGAAACATAGAAACATAGAATGTGATGGCAGATAAGAACCATTCGGCCCATCTAGTCTGCCCAATTTTCTAAATACTTTCATTAGTCCCTGGCCTTATCTTATAGTTAGGATAGCCTTATGCCTATCCCACGCGTGCTTAAACTCCTTTACTGTGTTAACCTCTACCACTTCAGCTGGAAGGCTATTCCATGCATCCACTACCCTCTTTTTTAGTTGAAACTCGCCCCTTCTTGTTTGCCAGTTCATTAATGTTAATAATGTTGTTGGCCTGGTCCTTTTCTCCTGTATATCTGAGCTAGCTGCAACCCCTGTTGTCACGGGTTTGTCAGTCTATTGCTATTATTCCTTCAATCCTCCACTAGTTCTAATTCCAGATGCGCTGAATATAGTGAATGTATTTCCTTTGTGTAGACTTTCCCCTATATAATGGACGCAACCAGTCGTACTGGGTAAAAGCAGCAATCTGACTTTTTTTGGCCAGACTCAGCTTGTTATGCAGTGCCCCTAGCATGGGGTGTCTAACACAGAATCACAGGGGTTTCCTTCCCACAAGCTATTGCGTTTGAGAGATAATTGAGCTCCAATTAAGCTAATCCAATTATCTCTCAGATTGGAAAACTTATATACAATTTTACATATATCACAAAAATACATGACAACAGGATCAGAACCCCAAATGTTATTACCTAATAGCCCCCATCTGAGTGCACAACATATCCAAAAAGCGCTCAGATCGGTTCGGTAAAACAAAAGTTATGTTCATGCATATATGAACTGGCTGCCTGGTAGATTTGGTATTGTCAATTTCAAAAGGGGTTAATTTGATTGGATGGGAGGTCAGAGCTTACAACCTAAATTCCTCTTTGAAGCTGGGACCCCAGCAGAGCTACTCTGTAAGGTGTGAGAAGTCACACGTAAGTGACCTGGAAGTCTAGTTTCAGTATAAACTAACTCTCTCATTTGCCATATGTCTTGATTCCTTCTTAGATAAGGAGTCATTTGATATGAACAAGCCTTGTGTTCCACTATCATATCCAAAAGAGGCATTAATACCTATCCACAGATTAATACTCAAGCCCCATTTTTATCATATTTAGAATGGGACAAGCACGATCCTCCAATCAAGACTAAACATGATTTATGAACAAGGGGACCCCACAGAATCTGTTTGGTAACTGAACAGAAGGGAACAATTCCATTTGAATGCAGGGAAATATTAAATGATACAAAGTATAATTAAGGGAACACGTACAAGGAGTCCCTTCTCCCGTGACACCTGTGTTCCTGAGTTGGTTGCTTTCTTGAGTTCCTGAGCTGGCTGCTCTCCTTCCTAAGTTCCTATGCTAGCTGCCTTTCCTGAATTCCCTGTATCCAGAGACCCTGCATCCCTGTATCCAGAGACCCTTCTCTTACATTCCATTATCTGTTCTTGTATTTGATTTTATTGTCTTCTTTGTAAATATTAATACACTTGTTTTTTTGCCTTGATGTGTGTGTATGTTGATTTCTTTGCATTCTGAGTTCCACCCTATAGAGGTTGCTGCACCAGTCAGCATGCCTTCCCAATCAGACCCTTGACAATATGTATATACTATCCTATGAATTTTAGTTGTTTTTTTCTTTCATGTGATGAGTTTTCCATCTATATGTTGAAGGTGTAGCCAGCGACACTCTTGGGGTAACTTACCACATAATTGACATGATGGAGGGTGCCACAGATGTGACTTGGGTAACATCTATGACAATACTGGATGCTGAGTCTTCTAAAATTAATCTGCCAGGAGGTAGAGGGGGGATTCTTACAGTAGATCACTTGTCCAATGCCAATGTCATGTTACATGTGTACCAATTTAAAAATAGAAACAGTATCTAGCATAATTCAAATTTAGATTTGATAGTACTTTTTCAATATAATGTTAATGACAGTCAAAATTGACTCCTAATATATTTAAAAGAAAACAAGTAATACAAGGAATATATTAAGTAGAATGTAACAAAATGTAAGTATCCATAGGGTAGCCAGCAAAAATGTAACCCCAAGTGGTCATCACCTGTCTGTCTGATCTATTTGGTAAAGTCCATTTCAAGCTGTCAGCCCCTTTGGCATGCCACTGTCCTAAAACGTTTTCTGTGGGTAGTGGCAGAGACCCACTACTAGTATTAGACCTCCGTGTAGTGATATTCAAGCCAGCCACGGGTTCTGTTGAGCTCTGTTGAATTGGATTATCTTGAGTGGGGCATGAAGTTCATGAAGGTAGTGAACTTGAGAACTTCTAGAAATTCATACTTATAATGAATGAAGTGAGAATGTATAGTTTCCCATTCTTAGCAACAATCAGTTGAAATGGAAAACCTCAGTGATATCTAATGTGGTTAGTAGCCAACAACTGAGAGTAGTTTGTAACAGGATATTAAAAAATGCATACGTAAATATTATTCATAAAGTAGCTTCCCATTGGAGGATAATAGTTAGTATTTCAATGGGTGGTAAATGGGGCCGAGATACATCTCTGAGTCCATGGTCAAATTGCATGCCTATCCTACGTCAATGTATTTTTAGCCATGTTTGGTAACAGAGGTTTAAACAAAAAAAGGTATTGTAGCGAGCCACGGGTAACCCAAACGGTTACCTCCCCTAGTTTTCCTTCCTTTAGTCAGTCAGGAACCACTTAAAATATACAGAGACCCATTTCCTCCCCCCAGTAACTGTACGCGACCGAATACTGGATGTAGAAGAACACTTTCTTGGCCACACATGGCTTTTAAATAAAACCCCATGCAAGGGGTGAACACCACACAAGTACTGTGTCCCTCCCAGGGTCCTCCCCCTCCCAGAGGTCTTAGCGTGACACAGGAGTTCCAGTCCCTTTGTCCCCTGTTCCTGCCACCCAAGTACAGGGTTTCCAACTTCTGGTTACAGGGGGTCTTCTTCCCATGAGCCTTGGCACCTGGGAGTCACAGCACAGGAAAACCACCCGCCTCTTTGACTCCCAGTTACAGAAAGCCCGCCCAACCCAGCCATTGTCCCCAAAGGATGCCCACACTAACCCCAGGTACCCCCAGAACGGTACCTGTCGTGAACACCCTCCGTTCACGGGGGCCCTGTGTGAAACCAGGCAAGGGAAGCGTCACCTTTCAAGATACGAATGCCCCCGCTGGTTGGTGTTCATCTATATGAACGGCAGCCACCCAGGGAAGCACTCATTAATTACTTCCCTTGTGATTTCAAACTTATGTTGTGTGTTGTTAACATTCTAATTGATTGGTATGAACATTCCAATGGGCACTGGGGAGGTCCCCATTCGGGAACCGAACGGGGTGGGAAGCAGTTTACGAATGCACCCCCTGGATGACAGATGGCGTTCGTCTATACGAACTGGCGGCCACTCTAGGGATGGCACACGTCAAGGCTTCCCTTGCGGTTTTAGCATCAGATCGAGCTGAGAACGTTCTAATGAGCATTCTAAATGGGTTATTGGGGTGGTCCCCGTTCAGGAGGCGAATGGATTCCCTTTGTGGAGGCACTCCCGAACAGGGAACAGGCATCTTGCACAAACACACATTGTAGCATACATAATAAAGACAGGGGGAATACATGAGCAACCGGGGTTCTGTCACACAATCATTGTATTTTCAGCCATGTTTGGTAACAGGGGATTAAACAAAAAAGGTATAAAACACTCTACATTGATTAAGGTATTTTGTATACCGCTGCGTTTTAGATTCTGCCTCCTTGTTTTATTATCTATATCCTCTTGGGAAAGCTGCAGTGAGAGTATTTTTTCCTTCACACTGTTGAGCCTGCAGTTACATGAGCAGTGCAATGTGAATAGAGCTTTGTACCTGTTTCACTTGTTAAAGAGCGATATCTGCCCCAAGGCTAGTTTTAATTGACTCTTCCTTGATATACTTTCAAAAGAAATGAATAAGCTTCTTTAATTCAATAATGTTTACTTTTTCAGTTGCATCTCCATCATGACTGTTATAACGGTCCCCAGCGCCATCAGTTCCCTGATAGCAATAAGACTCAGAAGACTGGGGAGTCTTAACAATCACTGCATGCAAGTAGTATGAAAATAGGTTGGATTGATGTGCTTTAATTAGATTTAACCATATAAATTATATTTATTTATTTTTGGGAAAGTGTATATATATATTTTTTTTTTCTGGCTGAAATGTCTTGTTGGCTCACATTCTACTATCATCTGACCAACTACTGCTCAACTTAAATGTTTCACAGTGAACAAATGCAGCAGCACACAAGTTAGGTTGAGCTGAAGTTGGCTCAAAAAAGATTATAGTTAGAGTGTTGTGAGACATCAGCCTACAAACTCCTCTATATTAGTTTCCTGTGGGCATGTATTAGACCAAAGCACACATGAAAAGGGCCAAAAATTCCATAAAACAGTGCAGGCAGCCACATTAGGGCCCACCGGCCTGGGGCGGCACAAATTTAAGAAGTGTGGGGGGGGGGGGGGGGGGCATAGGGCTGCACAGAGCTATCCCCTCCCACCTGTCATTGTCTGTAGCATGGCCTCACGGACTGCGGTAGAGGTTATTATTTTTCTTCTACTGCTGCTTTCTGTGACCAAAGGGGGCGTGGAATAAACAATGAGCAACTTTATCATAGCCCCTTACAACATCATTGCTTCATCATAGCATCCTCTAACTCAGTGCTCTGTCCCTTCATCATACCTTCCTGGTACAAATTAAAGGGAGCTGAAAAATTGTGCTCACTCCCAGAATATATAATACCATGTTGATCATCCTACGTTAAAAAATATCTCTTAATTATCAACTGTACTCTAAAAACAGATTTTTACTTTTTTATTTGCTAAACTCATCACAAATTTCTGAATATACTATGTTGAGAAATAATAATATGGAGAATATCATTTGATACTGACTGTATGGGGAGAAAAAAGATAAGTAACATGTTTAGAATGACAACTAAATAGAAACAATATAAGGTGGTTGGAAACAGATAAAAGTAGATATATGAATAACAATTGTATCTCTAAGAGGGATACAATGAGTAAATCAAACGGGATTATAAAGTTTACTTTTAAATTCATATATAATTTATATTTACATGTAAATATGTTTATCACAGTCCTCTTTTATATTAATAATGATAATTTTCACCTCAGGAACCTTAGCAATTAAATCATAATAGGTGATGACATGCTGTGATGTGATAAACATAACTACTGCTGTAACTGCACCCCTACAGTCCATAATGAACGCTGCTGCTAGACTGATTTTCCTCTCTAATCGTTTCTCTCACACCTCACCCCTCTGCCAGTCCTTACATTGGCTTCCTGTATGCTATAGGAGTCAATTCAAGGTACTAACTCACACCTATAAAGCACTGAACAACTCTAGCCCCTCTTTTATCTCCTCACAGATCCATAGGTATGTCCCTTCTCTGTCTCTCCGCTTTGCCTGTGACCACCTCCTGTCCGTTGTCCGCACCCGTATGGCCAACTCACGCTTGCAGGACTTCTCGAGGACGGCTCCCTTCCTATAGAATAGCCTGCCTACCGCCATCAGACTCTCCCCTAGTCTTGCATCTTTTAAGAAGTGCCTTAAAACCCATCTCTTTAGGAAAGCTTATGGCCTCCAAGACTAACCCCTACCTCACATACCTTTCTCTTGCCCTCTCCTAAAGGACAGCCCACCTTATTTGACTGCAAATTCCTGTCCTAATGTGTTTTACACCCCACCTCCTATAGAATGTAAGCTCAATTGAGCAGGGTCCTCTTCAACCTATTGTTCCCGTAAGTTTATTTGTAATTGTCCTATTTATAGTTAAATCCCCTCTCATAATATTGTAAAGCGATACGGAATCTGTTGGCGCTATATAAATGGCAATAATAATAATAATAATAATAATAATAATAATAATAATAATAACTGTTTGAACATTCTATTTCCTCCCAGTTATAACTAAGGCTCTGACAGAGCTTCACCTATACTTATGGTTCTCATACCATTTCAATGGCATAGAGATATATGCCTCATTTGGATGTGTCTGAAGACTTGGAGCTTGAATAACCCTCAATCTAATTTCAGGAATGGAGGTTCTAACAGGAGGCGTTACATTTTGGGCAGCTACTCATATACCCCTTATCAAGAGTTCTTCAACGGGTATTTTAAGCATTATGTGTGCTGCACTGGGTGGATTGCAAATAGGGGAAGGATGGAATTGCCTGGAATACAGTTTTTTTTGTTTTTTTCAGGTTTCATCTCGTAAGCTCTGTTTAATCTTCTTTCATAATTTGTTTAGATAGATATCTGTCTATCTGCCTAGGTACATCCCCTGTCTTTCTCTCTATGTATATCTGTATGTATCTATGTCTATATGTTTGTCTCTCTGCCAAGTTAAATAATTTATAAAAGAGTAAGCCCTGTATCCAGGGGCGGACTGACCGGTCGGGCACTTCGGACATGGCCTGAGCGCTCTCTTAAGAGCGCTCTCTTAAGAGCGCTCTCTAAAGAGCGCTCAGGCGGCTGCAGCTTCTCACCTCCCCTCCTCTGTAGCGTGGCCGAGCTGCTGTGCGGTCCGGTGCCCGGCTGGAGTGATAGGAAGGTGCTCAGTGTGCACCTTCCTGTCAGTCCGGCCGGGTACAGGAAACAGAAACTCCTGTTCCACGCGGAACAGGAGTTTCTGTTTCCTGTACCCGGCCGGACTGACAGGAAGGTGCACACTCAGTGTGCACCTTCCTATCACTCCGGCCGGGCACCGGACCGCACAGCAGCTCGGCCACACTACAGAGGAGGGGTGGGTAAGAAACAGAGAGGGAGGGCGTGTGTGGGGGGGGGGAAATTAACAGAGAGGGAGGGGGTGGGGGGGGAAATTAACAGAGAGGGAGGGGGTGGGGGGAAATTTACAGAGAGGGGGGGGGAATTTACAGAGAGGGGGGGAATTAACAGAGAGGGAGGGGGTGGGGGGGAAATTAACAGAGAGGGAGGGGGTGGTGGGGGGAAATTAACAGAGAGAGAGGGGATGGTGGGGGGAAATTAACAGAGAGAGAGGGGGTGGGGGGGAAATTAACAGAGAGGGAGGGGGTGGGGGGGAAATTAACAGAGAGGGAGGGGGTGGGGGGGAAATTAACAGAGAGGGAGGGGGTGGGGGGAAAATTAACAGAGAGGGAGGGGGTGGGGGGAATTAACAGGGTGAGGGGGAATTAAGAGAGAGGGACGGGAATTAACAGAGAGGGACGGGGTGGGGGGGGAATGAACAGAGAGGGAGGGGGGGAAATGAACAGAGAGGGAGGGGGGGGTAAGAAGAAAGAGGGAGGGGGGGTAAGAAGAGAGAGGGAGGGGGGTAAGAAGAGAGAGGGAGGGGGGGTAAGAAGAGAGAGGGAGGGGGGGTAAGAAGAGAGAGGGAGGGGGGGTAAGAAGAGAGAGGGTGAGGGGGGAGAAGAGAAAGGGAGGGGGAGAAGAGAAAGGGAGGGGGGTAAGAAGAGAAAGGGAGGGGGGTAAGAAGAGAAAGGGAGGGGGGGTAAGAAGAGAAAGGGAGGGGGTTAAGAAGAGAAAGGGAGGGGGTAAGAAGAGAAAGGGAGGGGGGTAAGAAGAGAGAGGAAGGGGGGTAAGAAGAGAGAGGGAGGGGGTAGGAAGAGAGAGGGAGGGGGGTAGGAAGAGAGAGGTGGGGTTAGGAGAAGAGAGGGAGGGGGTAAGAAGAGAGAGGAAGGGGGGTAAGAAGAGAGGGAGGGGGTAAGAAGAGGGGTGACGGGGGTAAGAAGAGGGGGGAGGGGAGTAAGAAGAGGGAGGAGTAAGAAGAGGTGGGAGTAAGAAGAGGGGGAGGGGTTTGTAAGAAGAGGGGGAGAGTAAGAAGGGGGGTAAGAAGAGAGTGAGGGGGGATTAAGGGGAGGGGGGGAGTAAGAGGAGGGCAATTGCCCCCTCCCCTGTCCGCAGGCACCGTGCGGGCAGCCGGCAGGGGAGGGAGGAAGAGAGGACCCGGGAGCTCAGCCTGCAGCTCCTCTGGGTCCTTCTTGCATGAGCACAGATCGTTGCCGCGGTTACCACGGCAACGTTACGGCTCTTGCGAGAGTAAACTCTAGCCCTGGAGCTACGGGCTAGAGTTCACTCTCAACACTGTGACCACCAGGGATTCCTGGTGGTCGCAGTGGTGAGAGTGAACTCTAGCCCCATAAACACACTGCCCCCACACACCATACACATTCACACACTGCCCACCATACACCCACACACACCATACACATTTACACACATTGCCACACACACACACATACACTGCCCACCCATACACACACAGCCCCCCATACTAACATTGCCACACACATACACAGCCCCCTCATACACACATTGCCCCACACACCCTACACATTCACACACTACACCCCCTCACACACACTGAACCTTTCACACACACTGCACCCCTTACACATTGCACCACTGCTTTTATACCCTACTACAGCCTCATATCCCAGCAGACCCCAGGTAAGTTGTCAAACTGTTCTTAAACGGTTTGACTACTTACTCTGAAAGGGGGGTCCGGCCCTCCTTGCACCATAACGACTACACAGAGCAGTAGTGGTTATTGTGCATGGATTATTTCTTTAAATAATCTACAAGTGCCCCAGTAGCCAGCAAGCAAGCCAGCCCACAGGCCGGCCAGCCAGCCCACAGGCCACCAGTTAGGCTTACAGCCAGCAAGCCCGCAGCCTGCCAACCGCAGCCAGCAAGCCACAGCCAGCAAGCCAACAGCCTGCCAGCCGCAGCCAGCAAGCCAACAGCCTGCCAGCCACAGCCAGCAAGCCCACAGCCTGCTGGCAGTACCCAGCAAGCCCACAGCCTGCCGGCAGTAGCCAGCAAGCCCACAGCCTGCCGGCAGTAGCCAGCAAGCCCACAGCCTGCCAGCAAGCCCACAGCCTGCCAGCCGCAGCCAGTAATCCCACAGCCTTCCAGCAAGCCCACAGACTGCCAGCCAGCAACAGTAATTAAGGTAAGAGGAGCTAACTTGGCCTAGGTATCAGCGAGCTATGTTGTGTTGCTATATTGTGAATAGGAACCAGAGTGTTGGAGAGACCCCCCTCCAGGCCCCATTAGACTCCATTGTAGTCTCTAATGGGACCTGGAGGAAATTCTTTCTAACACACTCTCTAAAGGACACTGAGATAGCCTCTGCTAGAAAGACCCCCCTCCATGGCCCATTAGCCCTCAATTGTAGTCTCTACTGGGGCCTCGAAGGGATTATTGCACTTTTGTTCCTTGTGTCTAAAGATTGTGTAGGGTGTGGCTGGAGGCGGTGCATTGAGGCGGGACATGGGTGGCGCTTGCTGCGGAGTATGGGTGGGGCCTGTAAGGGGGCCCTTGATTTATTTTGCCCGGGGCCCTGAGGGTTCTCAGTCCGCCCCTGCCTGTATCTATTCAATTCTCTGTATTTGTCTCTTAATGCATGGAGGGAAGGGCAGTCCTTCAAACCATGGTTCCTCTGAGGTTTCCTCCACAGTGGGTTTTTCCTCTCTCGAGTGCTCAAGAGTGACTCTTCATAAATCTAGAGGTACCCCATATTTTAAAACAAGAAAGTAGGGGTGATTTCGCTAAGGGAAATACGAAAGACACAACATAGTGTTTACATGTGTATAAACCTTTGTTAAAAGTTCAATTGGTCACTCACACTTTTAATACCAACTTCAAGCTTTCAGATAATCTTTTAAGAGATCACTCTCTTGCTTCAGACCCTTGAAAGTCTCAGGATCATTCATGGGGAGATAAAGTGCAAAAATTGTAGTGCAAGTTTGAAAATAAAGTGCATAACTATTTTAATCACTTACATGTAATTTTAAAACAGCAGATGCAGAATTCAAAAACATGGATTTGTTGTCAGTTCTGTAGTCCTCAGGGACAGACGCAAATCACCAACAAAATGAAAACTATTTGTTTTCAAATAACATCAAGGGTGGCACCTATAAGGCACTTGAATAATCTGCAATTTGTGAGTACAATTGAATATCTGTTTTTTGATTGTTTACAGTCAATACTGCACTATGTCTTATCCTTGTTTTTAGGTACACTAGCAGGATCCCTAAATTTTCTATGTTGTTTATATCTATGCTGGTTGGTTATCATATGGGAGATAACCTTGGGAGGCTGTATATCTATAAGTTAAGTTTTTGTTATCATTTTTTGCACAATTCACTGGTGTCACAGGTGGATTTTTTGTTTTTGAGATTTAGGAGTAGAGAGCAGATATTTGAATTGTTTTAATTAAAGTGAGTGAGTATATGCTTTTATATATTGACATGATACAAAAACGAGGAAGGTTACACTTTTACAGTCTCAACTATTGAATAAGCACTGCTCTGTCATTATATGCCATTAGTTGGTCAAACTATAATTAACAGTTAATACAGTTTAAAGAAGATATAAAACAACTATAGAGCTGGTATACAGGTATACAGCTAAAGAGTAGTTTTAATAGATCTGATGATGGAGAAACAAGTTACATGGAAAAGGGGTACAATAGATACTCCTGGAATAATAAAGCATGTACCAATGTTTGGATAAAAAAAAAAAAAAAGTGACTAAGCTCATATAAACGTGTTACACCTGACCCCATTTTCATGTGTTATGTTCTTATCAATGGCTGAAGGAGAGAAAAAGATGGAATGTGCTGCCCATTAGGGTAAACTATCCCTCTGCTGTTCGTTTTACCAAGGGCCGATGTTACCATAAGGTGGCAACAGCAGCCATAAATAAAAGTTGTTGTTTTTTTTTACAGTAAGAACAACAAGGATGTGGAGTTATCTGCCAGAAGAGGTGTTTTTATCAGAGTCTGTACAGATTTTCAAACATAATTCTTGCAAAAGCATAATATTCAGTGATGTAATATTTAATATGTAGGATAACAAGTATTTAATTAAAGGAGAGAACTAACAGCCATTTTGGTGTCTAGAATTCATTTTTGCTAGTTTGTTGGAAATAGTATCAAACTGGACTTTGTGTCATTTGTTTTCGATCAATAGCAGAAATAGATGTGAAAAAGATAGAAAGGGAGAGGGAGTAAGAAAAACAGATAGTTGATAGGCACGTGGGGGAGTATGTGACAGAACGTGGCTAAAATAATAGTAAGAGACACAAAAGTGTTAAGAAATAAAAAGGAGTTAAGAGATATAAGGGGGTTAAGAGATACAAGTGGTGTAAGAGACACAAGATGGATAACGTACACAAAATTACACAAAAGGGAGGTTAAGGGACAAACATCCACAAGACATCAGCAATTATTTATACATAGATAATTATCAAACTATAGATAATGATTAATTTCTACCAGTATGTAAACAAAAGTAGGACATTCGATGTTGACCTTTTATATTCTTCGAAATGTCTGCTGCTCCTAGATTAGGAAATATGTTGTTGTGTAACTAGCATCATTCAATTTTAGGCAAAGTCTATAAACTTTTGAACCATGAAGAAAATTTATGCTGATTATCTTTCCATGAGGATTTAATACATACATGTTTAACGGAAATATCTGAAGATTTTTAAAAAGAAAACAGTAAAAGACAATTTGTCCATCATCTGAAATAACACTAATGAGAGAGGCAACTGAACTTTTCATTCTGTTTCTTCGTCATAGTTTAAAATTTGCAGATTAAGTACGGTTTTGATATATTATCCATGAAGAAGAAGCCGCAATAACAAATTATAAAAGAGCACATTCCCACCTCTCCTTCCTTTCTTGTAGCTTTCAAAAAGGACATGAACTTCCTCATCAAACGTTAATGGTACAGAAAATTCACTGACGGCAGCATTCTGAATACTGTCTGTTCTAATTTATTGCATTTGGAGCTGTTAAACTAGTGGTTTATGACACAAACTAAGTGAGGCAGACTTTTTTTGGCATAAACAAGCATTAAGTCCTCTGACCTTTTTGTGATCAAGTATGACCTGACTTAATACGTTTAAGAAAAATACAGATGGATCTGATAGAAAATCATCTATACATTGTAATGTCAAAATCTAGCTAGCTTCTAAGACAGTGAAGCTTTTCTTTTAACTGGAGAGCTGCAGGCCATTCATTAGTCAAAGAAAATAGTTACTGTCTATGAGTTGTTGTTTTTTATACAGTTTAAAAGCAAGGGAAAGAAAATATGTCTCTGCCAAAGATAAACAGAAACAAGAAAGACATTTACAGGGGACGTGTATATGGCATCGATTTTAGGAACCGGGAGATGGAAAAAGATGCTTGGTTGGTCCTCCTATTTCAAATTTGGGGCACTGCCCATGCAATCTAATGTGCCACCAGATAGGAGTGGTGTGTTAAGTAGTACTATTCTTATCAGTTTAATCCCTGTTACGTCCCCTATCAGGGGACGTGTATATGGCATCGATTTTAGGAACCAAAAGAAATGGAAAAAGATGCTTGGTCGGTCCTCCTACTTCAAATTTGGGGCACTGCGCGTGCAATCTAATGTGCCACGAGATAGGAGTGGTGTGTTAAGTAGTACTATTCTTATCAGTTTAATCCCTGTTACGTCCCCCTCATCAGGCCTTTTTTAGTCGAATGTATCGCCCACTGTCAGTCCCTTCGGGATCCATCCCTCATTCATCTTAATAAAGGTGAGGTAATCTAGACTTTTTTGACCTAGGCGACTTCTCTTCTCAGTGACAATACCTCCTGCTGCACTGAAGGTCCTTTCTGACAGGACACTTGAAGCGGGGCAGGCCAGAAGTTCTATTGCAAATTGGGATAGCTCAGGCCACAGGTCAAGCCTGCACACCCAGTAGTCAAGGGGTTCATCGCTCCTCAGAGTGTCGATATCTGCAGTTAAGGCGAGGTAGTCTGCTACCTGTCAGTCGAGTCGTTCTCTGAGGGTGGACCCCGTAGGGCTGTGGCGATGCGTAGGACTTAAAAAGCTCTGCATGTCCTCCATCAACAACACGCCTGTAAAGCGTCCTGTCCTTGCCGGCATGGTCGTGGGAGGAGGAGGATTACTTTCACCTCTTCCCCTGTTAGATTCCTGTTGTGCTGTGACACCACCCTTATACGCTGTGTAAAGCATACTTTTTAATTTATTTTGGAACTGCTGCATCCTTTCCGACTTGCGGTAATTCGGTAACATTTCAGGCACTTTCTGCTTATACCGAGGTCTAGTAGCGTGGACACCCAGTACAGGTCGTTCTCCTTCAGTCTTTTTATACGAGGGTCCCTCAACAGGCAGGACAGCATGAAAGACCCCATTTGCACAAGGTTGGATGCCGAGCTACTCATGTCCCGTTCCTCGTCCTCAGTGATCTCACTGAAGGTATGTTCTTCCCCCCAGCCACGTACAACACCACGGGTACCAGATAGGTTACAACGAGCACCCTGGGATGCCTGTTGTGGTTGGTCTTCCTCCTCCTCCTCAAAGCCACATTCCTCCTCTGACTCCTCTTCCTCACAATCCTCTTCCAGCATTGCCACAGGTCCAGCAAGCGATGATGATACGGCTGTTTCTGGTGGTGATGGTGACCACAACTCTTCCTCTTCACGCTCATCTACGGCCTGATCCAGCACTCTTCGCAGGGCACGCTCCAGGAAGAAAACAAATGGTATGATGTCGCTGATGGTGCCTTCGGTGCGACTGACTAGGTTTGTCACCTCCTCAAAAGGACGCATGAGCCTACAGGCATTGTGCATGAGCGTCCAGTAACGTGGCAAAAAAATTCCCAGCTCCACAGAGGCTGTCCTAGCACCCCGGTCATACAAATACTCGTTAACAGCTTTTTCTTGTTGGAGCAGGCGGTCGAACATTAGGAGTGTTGAATTCCAACGTGTCGGGCTGTCGCAAATCAAGCGCCTCACTGGCATGTTGTTTCGCCGCTGGATATCTGAAAAGTGCGCCATGGCCATGTAGGAATGCCTGAAATGGCCACACACCTTCCTGGCCTGCTTCAGGACATCATGTAAGCCTGGGTACTTATGCACAAAGCGTTGTACGATCAGATTACACACATGTGCCATGCACGGCACATGTGTCAACTTGCCCAAATTCAATGCCGCCAACAAATTTCTTACGTTGTCACAAACCACTTTGCCGATCTCCATTTGGTGCGGAGTCAGCCACTGATCCACCTGTGCGTTCAGGGTGGACAGAAGTGCTGGTCCGGTGTGACTCTCTGCTTTCAGGCAAGTCAACCCCAAGACGGCCTGATATTGCCGTATCTGGGATGTGGAATAGTACCTGGGGAGCTGGGGGGGGTGCTGTTGATGTGGAGCAAGATGCAGCAGCAGAAGAGGACTCAGCCGAGGAGGTTATGGAAGAGGATGGAGTAGGAGGAGTAGAGGAGGTGGCAGCAGGCCTGCCTGCAACTCGTGGCGGTGTCACCAACTCCTCTGCAGAGCCACGCATTCCAGGCTTGGCAGCCGTCAGCAGGTTTACACAATGTGCAGTGTAGGTGATATACCTGCCCTGACCATGCTTTGCAGACCAGGTATCAGTGGTCAGATGGACCCTTGCCCCAACACTGTGTGCCAGACATGCCATTACTTCCTTTCATGGCCGCCCAAGCACAAGGTCTAGGCCCCCACACCCCCCCCCCCCCACGCCCGGCCAGCCTCCCCCGCAATGAATGCAGTGTGTGTTAGTGTAATGAATGCAGTGTGTGTGTCAGTGTAGTGGATGCAGTGGATGTGTCAGTGTAGTGGATGCAGTGTGTGTGTCAGTGTAATGGATGCAGTGTGTGTCAGTGTAGTGGATGCAGTGGATGTGTCAGTGTAGTGGATGCAGTGTGTGTGTCAGTGTAATGGATGCAGTGTGTGTCAGTGTAGTGAATGCAGTGTATGTGTCAGTGTAGTGGAGGCAGTGTGTGTGTCAGTGTAGTGGATTCAGTGTGTGTGTGTGTGTCAGTGTAGTGGATGCAGTGTGTGTGTCAGTGTAATGGATGCAGGGTGTGTCAGTGTAGTGGATGCAGTGTGTGTGTGTCAGTGTAGTGGATGCAGTGTGTGTGTCAGTGTAATGGATGCAGTGTGTGTGTCAGTGTAGTGGATGCAGTGTGTGTGTCAGTGTAATGGATGCAGTGTATGTCAGTGTAGTGGATGCAGTGTGTGTGTCATTGTAGTGGATGCAGTGTGTGTGTCATTGTAGTGGACGCAGAGTGCGTGTCAGTGTAGTGGATGCAGAGTGTGTGTCAGTGTAATGGATGCAGTGTGTGTGTCAGTGTAGTGGATGCAGTGTGTATGTCAGTGTAATGGATGCAGTGTGTGTTAGTGTAGTGGATGCAGTGTGTGTTAGTGTAGTGGATGCAGTGTGTGTGTCAGTGTAGTGGATGCAGTGTATGTGTCAGTGTAGTTGATGCAGTGTGTGTGTGTGTGTGTGTTTTGCAGTGTATGCATGTAAATGTAATGTTATTCCCCCCTCCCTGTTTCTTACCTGGTTCAGGGAGGGGGGAACATTCTTTGATCCCTGGTGGTCCGGTGCCATTGTGTGCCCCCGGCTCCCTATACTTGCAGAGGGTCCCAGCGGACTGTAGCTGTACTTTACAGCATTTCCTGCTCTCTAACCGCGAGATGTGGTGTGAGCGCCGCGTGGAGCGTTGCCATGGCAACGCTTTAACGGCCGCACATCTCGCGGGAGTTAGAGAGCAGGAAATGCTGTAAAGTACAGCTACAGTCCGCTAGGCCCCCTCTGCAAGTATAGGGAGCCGGGGGGGGGGCCCGCGGTTGCACCTAAATATAGCGATCATCGCTATATATAGGTGCAGAGAGTAATTGTGGGGCCCTGGACTGCCAAAGCAGTCCGGGCCCCCCAGGAACGCCGGGCCCGTGACAACCGTCAAGGTTGTCACCCCCTGATGGCGGCCCTGCTTCCTTTTGCACAATCGAGTACAGGTTGGGGATTGCCTTTTGTGCAAAGAAATTTCGGTCGGGTACCTTCCAGTGCAGTGTCCCAATAGCTAAAACATTTTGGTATGGTAAAAGCTGGCGGAGTAAGAGTTCAGACAAGCCAGCTGTCAGATGCCGGGCAAGGGGGTGACTTTGTGACATTGGCTTCTTACACTCAAACATGTCCTTGACAGACACCTGACTGTGGGCAGATGAGCAGGAACTGCTCAAGGCGAGAGATGGAGTGGCGGATGGTTGAGAGGGGGCAAGGAGGAAAGCAGTGGTTGACGTGGCTGAAGATGCTGGACCAGGAGGAGGATGGCGGCTTTGAGTTTGTGTGCTGCTTATACTCATGTGTTGATCCCATAGGTGTTTGTGATGTGCCTTCGCAAAGCAGTTGTACTCAGTTTCTCTTGGCACAGGTTGCAAATGGCATCGCTGTTGTCAGAGGCAGACACACAAAAAAAATGCCACACTGCTGAGCTTTGCAATGACGGCATTCTGGTGGTGGCAACAGCATGCGTTGATTGGCGTGCTGTCTGGCTGATCCCGGGTGCCGATGCATGCTGTCTAACTGTGCCACTAGCTCCTTGCGACGACCTCCCCCTGCTTCCAACTCGTCTCCTCCTCCTCTCTGTCTCCCCATCTGAACTTTCCCCCTGTTCTTCTTCTCTTCTAGCGGGCACCCATGTGACATCCACGGACGCATCGTCATCATCAACCTCTTCACTTGTATCTGACAACTCAGAAAAGGAAGCAGCAGCGGGTACAACATCATCACACCGTACGTCCATGTGTGTAATGCTGCCTGACTGAGACATATCCCTATTATCTACATCATCTGGCAATAATGGTTGCGCATCACTCATTTCTTCCAACTGATGTGTGAATAACTCCTCTGACAGATCAAGTGAAGTGGCTGTGGTGCTAGTGTTGGTGGTGGCGGCAGGCGGGTGAGTGGTAACTTGAGAGGTGCCCGAAGCTAAGCTGGAGGAGGATGGTGCGTCAAGGTTCCGAGCGGAAGCTGTAGAAGATTGTGTGTCCTCTGTTAGCCAGTCAACTATGTCCTCAGAACTTTTCGAGTTCAGGGTACGTGGCCTCTGAACACTGGGCATTATTCTAGGGCCAAAGGGAATCACCGCACCATGACCACGACGGCCCCTGCGGGGTGGCCCGCCTCTGCCTGCCTTTCTTCGATTAGTGGTACTATGCGTGCAAGCTATTGTGACAAAAGATATGAGTGGCACTGTGCAGTGGCAGAAGTTGGCAGAGTAGACGCTGTGAGCCTGACACACACGCTTGCAGACAACTAACTGCTATTCAATCTATTAGAGTCAAAATTGTATTATTTTTTTTTTAAAATGTACACTACTGTTACACCAGATATGAGTTGCACTGGTGTGACACTGTGCCCTGGCAGGCCATGAAACGCACACGTGTGAAGGAAACTGACTGCTATTATTTCACAGTCAAATTTCTAGTTTTTTTTTTTTTTTAAATGTACACTACTGTTACACCAGATATAAGTTGCACTGGTGTGACACTGTGCCCTGGCAGGCCCTGAAACGCACACGTGTGAAGGAAACTGACTGCTATTATTTCACAGTCAAATTTCAATTTTTTTTTTGATGTACACTACTGTTACACCAGATATGAGTTGCACTGGTGTGACACTGTGCCCTGGCAGGCCATGAAACGCACACGTGTGAAGGAAACTGACTGCTATTATTTCACAGTCAAATTTCTAGTTTTTTTTTTTTTTTTTTAAATGTACACTACTGTTACACCAGATATGAGTTGCACTGGTGTGACACTGTGCCCTGGCAGGCTCTGAAACGCACACATGTGAAGGAAACTGACTGCTATTATATTACAGTCAAAAACTTTTTAGTTTTTTTTAAATGCAAGCTATTGTGACACGAGATATGAGTGGTGGCACTGGACAAGTGGGCACAGTATACGCTGTGAGCCTGACACACACGCTGGCAGGCAGGCAACTGCAATTAGATTACACAAAAAAAAAAAGCAGGCTGATGTTCTAGCCCTAAAAAGGGCTTTTTGGGGTGCTGTCCTTACAGCAGAGATCTGATGAGTCCTTCAGGACTGTAGTGGACACTAAATACACTAGCCTAGCTATCGATTTCCCTATTAAATCAGCAGCAGCTACACTGTCCCTCCGCTCACTAAGAATGCAGCTTCCGGGGGGGCACGGCCTGGCCAGCATGGAGGACAGACGTGCATGAAGTGAGCTCCCTGCATACAGCCTGCAAAGTGAGACCCACAGAGGGAATAATACCTTTGGAGGTTGCTCACTGAACACTTACCTGTTCCTGAACACCAGGGAGCTTACCTGATCAAGTTTGTAGCAGCCTATGACTACACACTGTCCTGCGGCCTATCTGCTCTGGGGGTTCTGTGGCAGGGAGAAGCGGCCGATCTCCCGGCCTGGAGCTCTCATCGTGTCTGCACCTCATATCTACAGCCCCGAGCAATCAAGCCCACACTGGGAAGCTAAGTTCCATGCAGCCTTTGATGCTCTCTGTGCAGCCTTCTGGAATCGGATTGAATCACAGGAGAGGGCTTTGCTACTCACCTCACCTAGGATGGAGGAGATCTCCAGAGGTGCCCCAGCATTGTGCTCTCCTTTGGAACATAGAGCCAGGGGGATGGCACGCCAACCAGCCGCCCATGACTGAACAGGACCGATCCCAGAACCTCACAGGTTACTTACACTGAAGCTGGAGGGCTGGGGGGCGACCAGGCATCTTCTTCCACAGTGGACTGGGCTCAGGGAGCAAGGGTGCTGATGCACCGACCTGCTGACCCTCGTGGTCTGAGCGATCCTCTGGTGCACCCGGCAGGCAGTGGAAGCACTACTAAGCGGCACATGGATGCGAGTAGAGACGACCACTCTATGGAAGCATGTCAGAGGAATTTGCTAAAACATTTCTGCTGCTGAGAATCTAAAATGCCCTTGTTATGAGGTGTAGTCAGTTATCTAGCATTTAACAGCACTCACTAAGAGGTTATTTAGTCTACTTATTTCTAGTTTTGATATTCTGATTCGCACAAGTTGATCTATAACTGGTGGTGTTAATCCCCTTACCCCTCTTCAGTTCAAGCATGTGTATTCAAACTTACGAACACTCTCAACATGTCTGACGATTTCCCTATGCCATGCTTTTCACTTATATCAAGACAAGTTTACCTAGCATGATTGTTTTATATTTTAAAAATGTGCAGTTCCTCTTGACATTTTGTTTCATAACTCTAAGTCTGTATTCCAACGTTTTGCATTGCACCATATGTCATTGTCACTTCGTGTATGTTCACTGCACTTCAAAAATAAAGAATAAAAAAAAATGCAGCTTCCGAATGAATCTAAAATGGATGCTCAACAACGGTGTATAACCACGCAACATGACCCTAAACGCACTCTACACTCAAGTTGCGCTACAAGATAGGCACAAGGCAAGGTGCACCAGGGTAAACCCTTTATATTACGGGATGAGGCAACCCTATCAGGTTACAATGCATGAGGTTATATATAATATTTTATGTTCCACGGTTGTTTCTTCTTTCAAATGGTATCACCAGCACGATGTGATGCGGATCTCTAAAAAGGAAAAAATCCCCTGGTGGACAGAGACAGTGACGACATCAAGCCTCGTGTAAAATATTTTGAAGTTTATGTACAGTTTTCATGGATGTTATTCCTATACATATATATATTTTGTGGCTTCTGCGTAAGCCCATGCAATGTTATCATTCCTCTTTGTCCGACAGGATGCAAAAATAAAGTATTTTAAAAAAAAATGGATGCTGTCCAGGAGGTGGGAGGATCTGGGAGGGAGGGTCTGCTGCTGATTGGCTGGAATGTGTCTGCTGACTGTGAGGTACAGGGTCAAAGTTTACTCAATGATGACGAATAGGGGGCGGACCGAACATCGCATATGTTCGCCCACTGTGGCGAACGCGAACAAGCTATGTTCGCCAGGAACTATTCGCCAGCGAACTATTCGGGACATCTCTAATTAAAACGAAAATGGAGAAAATAGAAAGAGAACGAATAGAAAAAATATGGAGAGGATGAAAGTAAACTTTTATTATGACAATAATAAGATCAATAAATGGCTAACTAAAAAACTTAAGAAAACAAACGGCAAGAATAGGATCAGCAGTATCAGAAAGGATTTAATATTATATAAAAAAACAGAAAGTATAGCCAAAGCTTTTCAAACATATTATGAAGAGCTGTATAATATACCTAATCAACCAAAAGAGAATATAATAAGAGTATCTGAGGGAAATAAATTTTCCAAAGCTTTCAGAGGAACAAAAAAAAATACTAAATGCTCCCCTGCAAAAGATGGAATTTACAGCTGCCATTAAGAAACTTGTGAGATATAAAACCCCTGGTCCAGATGGTCTGACCAATAGATTTTATAAAATATATGGAGATATCTTGGTAGAACACTTAACTAAAATATATAATGAAATTTCATTGAAAGGTTTAGGCCCTAAAAAATTATTATACGCAAATATAATTCCAATTCATAAAAAAAGATAAGGATCCTCAAGAACTAAAGAACTACCGTCCAATTTTGCTTATTAATGTGGAATCCAAATTATTTTCATCCATACTAGCCGACAGGCTAAAAAGAATAGTTATGGATTTGGTGGATAGAGATCAGATAGGGTTTGTCCCTACTAGACAAGCGAGTACCAATATAAGAAGAATGATTACGTTCTGGATTGGGGAGATAGAACTCTCTATTGCCCTCCTGCCCCTGTCACTGGATGCAGAAAAGGCCTTTGACAGGGTCGGGTGGGGATTTATGATGGGGGTTCTGAAGGCAATGGGTATAGATGGACGGATGTTGACAGCAATAGGTTCTATTTATCAAAATCCGATGGCGAGGGTGGTGGGTATAGACTTATGCTCAGATTGGTTTCCATTAAAAAACGGCACCCGACAAGGGTGTCCGTTGTCACCAATACTATATATCCTATCTATGGAAGCTCTTGCAATTAGAATAAGAGATAACCCTGCTATTAGGGGGGTACCAACCCCTGATAGAGATCTAAAAATTAGCATGTATGCAGATGACACTATTCTGACTCTTACAGATCCCACTAAATCGGTCAATAACTTGATGAAGGAAATAGAAGCATACAGCAATATTTCAAATTATAAGATAAACACAGAAAAAACAATAGTGATGTTTAAAAATTGTAAAAAAGAGTGGAAGAATGAATTTATAAAGACAAATGGTTTTACGGATGCTAATGGTAGCTTTGAATATTTGGGAGTACTTATATCGGATAATATAGAAAAAATGGTAGAGATTAATTTTACAAGGCTATTGAAATCCACTGGGATATCGTTAAAAAAATGGAATCATTTGTTTTTTAGTTGGATGGGAAGGATAAACATAATAAATGCATATATAGTTCTAAGATGGACCTACTTCTTTAGAATGGTTCCCTTAAAAATTCCCTTACCATGGTTGGAAATAATACAAAGGCTATTTAAGAATTTTATCTGGAAAGGGAAAAAGCCTCGGATTAGTTTAGACCAATTAACGAATACTATAGGGCAAGGAGGGGTAAACTTTCCAAATATTATAAGTCATTATGAAGCCACTATCATATACCATACCCAGTATTGGGCAAAAAAGATTCTGAAAAAAACTGGCTGGTTTGGACTAGAGACCCAATCATTGAATAGGAAGGAACTAATTAAGTATCTTTGGCAACCCAAGAATACTGGGAAGGAAGTTAAAAATATAATTTTCAATCATTTATTTAATAATTGGTTTACGATAAGGAAAAAATAAAAAAAATGTGGGTAATATTTTTGGCTTTATGGAGATAGAATTATTGGAGGCTTTAATGCCCGACTTAAAAATAGATTCCTGGAAAGATTGTAATATTCAAACATTGGATGATATAATAATAAGGGACAAAATGAAAGATTTTTTAACTCTGTCTAAAGAATTTGGCCTTCTTCAAGTAGAGGCCTTCCGGTATTTAAGAATAAAGTATTTTGTAGGGAAATCTCTTGATAAGGGTAACACAACAAGCAGTGGTCTTATAAAGCAAATTTTTGGAAGTGAAAGTCCTAGGAAAAATATGGCTATTTGCTATGCTTTGATAAGATCGGCTCTTAAAGACATAATGTCTAAACAAATAAAAGATGGGAAAAGGAATGCAACTTAAAAATTGTTTTCACGATCTGGGGTAATATGATGCTAAAGCTAAAAATAATATATTCATAATACGATTTTGTTTGAGACGTATTATAAAATATGCTATCGTTGGTATTTAGTGCCAAGTAGACTAAACAGAATTGACCATAATGAGTCTGACATTTGTTGGAGATGTGAGAGTGAAACTGGAAGCTTTATCCATATTTGGTGGAGTTGCAAATTAATTGTAGATTATGCTAGCTTTAGTGTACCTATAATCTTAATTTTATTAATGACAGGAGGCGAGTATTTGCTTAAGTCTCTCTTTACTAGAACTCCACAGCAGCACAGAAAAACAACCAATCAGAAAAAAGTTAGGTACTATAAAACTCCCCTCCCCATGCATCATTTCCTCTTTCAAGCTGCGACAAAACAGAATAAAAGGCAGAGAACATCATGGGGAAGAAACGAAGTCCTAGGTACGATGAATATAACGATGTCCACCATCCAAGTGTAACCGTCAATCTAGATAGTGTAGATGGACTGTAAACTGAAACGAGAGAAAAACAGAATCGAACAGGTTGATTATCCAATGAAATGTACTCTGAATAAACATGTAGGTACCCAATGTAGCAACCAAATTAACCTAATATGTAAATATCCCAACCCTACTTATGGAAAAAAACAGGCATAAGGAACAAGCGACAGGTAGCAGAGACAACAAACAGAGTTGCATACTTACCTGAAAATCTAAACCATAACATTAAACAAGGGAGGGACAAGAATGGGTGGGAAATACTCGCCTCCTGTCATTAATAAAATTAAGATTATAGGTACACTAAAGCTAGCATAATCTACAATTTTATAACATGACAGGAGGCTTCGTATTTGCTGTTTCAACGCTCAGTTCCCCAATCCAACGCTGTTTGTGTCGCTGGTAATTATTCCAGGAAATATCAGAGTAATCCTAATCGGACATTCCAAATACGATAAATGACAGCCGACGGGTCAAAGAAGATGTCAACTGACGAAGTATCTCAAATACGGAAAAAAGCACCCTCCGCCGGTAAATCCATTGTACGTGGTGTAGCAACCTGTTTCCTAGAAGTCGGTCCATGAGCTGATAAGCTGACCTATTAGCTACCTTCCTGTAGTAGTATAACTTCGAAATCCGATCTAGGACTTAGGGTCGCGAGAAGAAGACTGACACCAAATCACAACTCATGATCCGTAAGGCGGTTCCTCCGATCGTGCCAGGGCCATTCGCGATGCGGCCTTGCAGGGAGATCTCCAATCTCAAGGAACGCACCGAAGACCACCACCAAAATCGCAATAGTAACCGAGGAGGAACTTTCGTACCTTCCTGTCCTACCCGGTGGGGTGTCTCATCCGAGCATAAATTCATAATGCAGGCGAGAGTGTGGCCAAACCAGCCGTATACTAAGTGATTCCAACATTCCAAACGGACTGTGTAAACTTCGGACGTCGTAGAGAAAAGGCTCCAAAGGACGTCCATTCAGGGTTCCGACGTGAACTTGAGTGGAGGAACGGTGGTCGACTATTCTGGGAATAGGGAATCCCGGAAATCTTCAAAGGAACGGGAAGTGCAAACAGGAACGCAGATTCCCATCCAGAAATGCCCCCGTCCAAGAGTGAAAGATGTCTGTGTAGGAGTCGGGGTATACCAGGTACCACCATAAGGTCTCGTAGGTCTCCTCGACGATAGTTGAAAAGTAGGGTAGCGCGAATCCAACAAAAACGGCTCCAGTGAGGAATAACTAGAGTATAGACGGGGGGTCCTCCATCTCCGAACCCTGATCACCAGGATTCTTATTCGAGAAGACGGGGCAGTCCTGCCATCTTATCCCAAGATCTGATGACCGGGGAGGTCAAGACAAACCGGGTTATCCGGTCTTACCATGTGAACATACGTACGATTTTTACCCTCAGAGTGGGTAATGGGCCCTCCTAATCCTGTTACCCGAGCAGGGCAGAGCCCATTTGCTCCATGAGGGTCCCCGTATCTCCTGCCACTCAATTATGGGAGAAACTGTCTGAGCAGTTTTTCACAATGGTCTGGATATCCAAAAACAGAAAGCAATCCTCTTTTTTTTTTTTTTTACGGTGCAGAATATACCCAAAACCTGCACTCACATAATACCTGAGTCCCATCCGATAGCCGTACCGTCTCCAGGAATGTGTATAAATAAGAGGGGGTCACCCCTCGTTATACCCCTGTGAGAATATCCCTCCATTACAGTAGATAGACTAGAGGGATCCAGTCTAAATATGGATATCTCGCATGACCAGGCAGTCCTCTATATCGAAATCAGGAGCACGGACGTCAGATCTACTGGAGTGCAGGAGGGACGCCCCTCCATGTAGTCATCGACGTCTTGCACAGGTACAAGTCTGTGTGCTGAACAAATGGATGGCACCGTAGAGCGTCGAGTGTATGAGAGAGCCGCGCTCTCTACTAATGTGATCAAAAAACGTGCCAGCGTCCGGCTGATAGCCTGAGCGGGCCGCACCCGTAAAATAACCAAACAGTAGAGTCTGCATCCGTGACCGTTCCTCTCTATGAAAATGTTTCCTCCAAACATGACCCCTGTATCCAGCTCAGTCTCTGGCTGAGGTTGAGGGAGGGCTGCGCCCTCCAATAACAAATCAGTGTCCGGTTCCGTATCTGAGAGGGTTCGCTCTCTGCTCCGGAAGATAAAATATTCTCGGATCGAAGAGATGGAGGGCCGCACCCTCCTGTGATCCAAGCTAGAGTCCCTAGAGGCTCAGGGTGACCAACTAAAGGGTACACCAAGTACGAGTATCAGCATAAGGCTGAGGGAAATCTAAGGGAAAACACTGGAAAAACTATCAACTGACCGTCCAGATCCCGTGCGCGCGCGCGGGGTCCAGGCGGACCGTTGGTAGTCTGAGGAAAGCTGGAGACGTTCTCCGCAATCCACGAGTACCCAGGAGGTCGGAGGAGGTCGAGTCCGGCCTCTCGACGACCCGAGCGAAAGGAAAAGGAAGTCACGAAAACGAAAAAGACAACAATAACGTAGATACGAGAAAAAATGCAAATTCTATCTCAGCTAGAAGGCAAAAGGCAGGCCAGAAGGCAAGACAAGTAAGCCCCACTGAACAGGGCCAGGAGCTAACCTCACGCAGGGATAACTACCGATAGCTATCCGGATACCGGGAGGCAGATACGAAGTTAGTTGATAAAGACAAGGAAAACACTGCGTTCTCCTGTAGGTGTCTGAGTACCGGTCCTTGCCTGTGCAAAGTTCTCCTTGGAGGTGTGCCGTCGCCGGATTGGCGCAAACCGGATGTGTGTCCGGGGTCTTCATAGGAAAAACTTGCCCTTCAGGTCTGAGGTTTAGGGCCTTCACCCTACCTGTCATATCCAGATGGCCGTATATTGGTGTCCTCTTGGATAGTATGGCAATGGTGCTTGTCCGGACACCTGCCTATTTCCATGTCACTGGTGGGCACTGGCTTCTCCTCAGTGGTATTCCCCCAGGCCTGCGGCCAAAAGGGATAGAGCAGGCCCAGCAGGCCAACTAATGGACACAGAATAGTTGGCCAAGAAAATAGGAGGCCAATAAATGGGGCACCGACATAGCAGGCCGTACTTATGGGCACAGAGGCCGTACTTATGGGCACAGACATAGCAGCCCGTTCTTATGGGCACAGACACAGCAGGCCGTTCTTGTGGGCACAGACATAGCCGGCCGATCTTATGGGCACAGACAATAGCAGGCCGTTCTTATGGGCACAGACAAAAGCAGGCCGTTCTTATGGGCACAGACAATAGCAGGCCGTTCTTATGGGCACAGACAATAGCAGGCCGTTCTTATGGGCACAGACAATAGCAGGCCGTTCTTATGGGCACAGACAATAGCAGGCCGTTCTTATGGGCACAGACATAGCAGGCCGTTCTTATGGGCACAGACATAGCAGGCCGTTCTTGTGGGCACAGACATAGCAGGCCGTTCTTATGGGCACAGACATAGCAGGCCATTCTTATGGGCACAGACATAGCAGGCCGTTCTTATGGGCACAGACATAGCAGGCCGTTCTTATGGGCACAGACATAGCAGGCCAATCAATGGGGCACAGACATAGCAGGCCAATCAATGGGTTGTGTATTACCATAATATCATTATTAACACGTATTTATATAGCGCCTTCCAATTCCGTAGCGCTTTACGGTGGGTATTGAATGAGTAACGAGGACCATTGAGTACGGGTAGAGGTCCCTAGAAATTGTAGATCCTCAGGGCATCTTGTGACCTAGGACTCTCAGACAATCAACCCTTTTAGACAGCGTAATGCCGTGTGAATAGCCTGAACCGGGACTGGCAGTCCCTAAATGCCCAGCAGGAAAATAGTGGTATTCCAGCTGTATCGGGTATAAGCGGAAATTGTTCCAGTTACCATCATGTCCATGAGTGTAAGATCCACTGAACAATACTCACCTTAAACTGTGAGTTGGTATGCCCATGTTCACACAGAATCTGTTCAAATTTCTTATCATTATTATAGATTACCATCATCATGCCACCTGAAGGGTATTGTAACCATGGACACTGCAGAGCTAACGATAGCCAACTCAATGAATTCCCCTGAGAATCTGATAGAATTGTATAGTATCAGCGTAGAAGGGTCTCCATGGACAGAGAATACATACCAGAGTAGTCGCATCTGAGACCTAATAGCAGGACCGGAAGAAGTATATACTGAGAGGCACATGAATCCTAGAGCCAACTGACACCGTATACACCCTGCACGGAGTTTGTATAACAGAGTTCATAAATATCTGTAACTCACAGGAATCCGTGGTATACACTGTCAGAAGAACTCACAGCAATCCGTGACCTACACGGTTAGCAAGACTAGAGCTAGAAACACACTGTCAGTAAACACCCAGCAATCTGTGATATACACCGCAAAACTCACAGAATCTGTGAAGTACACATCGCCAGCAAAAGACACAGAAACTGTGTAATACGCAGTCAGTGTGTAATACACAGCCAGTAAAAGACGCAGAATCTGTGTAATACACAGTCAGAAAAATACACAGAATCTGCGTAATACACAGTCAGTAAAAGACACAGAATCTGTGTAATACACAGCCAGAAAAAGACACAGAATCCGTGTAATACACAGTCAGTAAAAGACACAGAGTCTGTGTAATACACAGTCAGTAAAAGACACAGAATCTGCGTAATACACAGTCAGCAAAAAGGCACAGAATCCGTGTAATACACAGTCAGCAAAGGACACAGAATCTGCGAAATATACACTGTTAGAAAAAGACACAGAATCTGTGAAATATACACAGTCAGTAATAGACACAGCAATCTCTGATATATATATATATATATGGGACACAGTGATCTGTGGAGAAAAACTGCCATAAGCACCCACAGCAAGCCGTGCCATCTACCCAGCAAACCAGAAAACTGAGGAGAAATCTGCCTAACGTTACAGCCGGCTGGGACACAGACCCTGTACTCAATATAGAAACACTGTCATAGGAAAACAGTGATCCGCATGAGCTGTCCTCTCAGAGAGGAAGCTCCAGATGAAATCAGCCGGCGCAGACCGCATGGTAGCGCCAGCCGAGATCCGACCACCGTGGATGGAGGAGGGGCCGCGAGCAGGAGCACCCTCCTCTACCTGGTCGGACACCCGCGGCTCTAGAAGGAGCTGATCGCGGAAGGCGGCCACATGTTCGAGCGGGCCGGCCGCCGAGACACACATGAAGGAGCTCGGGGAGTCAGAGGAGGCAGCCAGACGGCTAGTCTCCTGACACCCCGAGCGCACACTGCAGCCAGCGCAATCCTGGCAGAACGCATGGTGTTAGAGGGTGGGGGAGGGGAAGCACCAAAAGGGATCCCCAAGAACCACCACGTGGAGGGAAAAAATCCCCGGGGGTACAGGGGAAGGAAAGAATCAGAAGGATAGTAAGCCCCAAACTGGAAGCCTAATAAAGGAAAGGCTGAACCCCAAATATAAATATTAAATATATAAAAAGAAAATAATCTATAAGACATAACCAAAGTATATCTACAGTATGCATAAAAATAAATATAAGCAATAAATAAAATAATAGCATAAAAGAATGAATATATAACTAAAAACATAAAATATAAATAACAAATATAATATGATATCAAATATTAACCCTAAATAAGTCATATTAAATTCCAAAGCCACCCACAATAAGCAGGAGGCAGTGGTACTCTGACCTGTACTGTCTGCAGAGCAGCAAAGAAAGAGGAAATGATGCATGGGGAGGGGAGTTTTATAGTACCTAACTTTTTTCTGATTGGTTGTTTTTCTGTGCTGCTGTGGAGTTCTAGTAAAGAGAGACTTAAGCAAATACGAAGCCTCCTGTCATGTTATAAAATTAAGAAACTATGGGATGAGGTTTTCAGAAGATTATATGTCTGGGATAAAATTTTGATAGATCAATCTCCAACTTCGGCGCTTCTACATCTCCACTGGCCTGATATACCATATACCAACATTTTTTAACTATTCATTCTTTCATGGCAGTGAAGATCCTGATAGCAAGAAGCTGGAAAAATTATATGGTAATTGATTGTAAACATTGGGAGAAACAGCTGTTTTCTCAGATCAAGAATGAGATAGATATATATAGGGGGAAAGATAATGTACAGAAATATGAGATGGGAAAAAAGTGTTTACAAATTCTAGAAGACTATGAGTAGTTCACTGACTCACTTCAGATTTTTGAGATGTTAAAGAATAAGAGATATATAATGTATCCTACGTATGCTGTGTCCTTATCCCACTCTTTCTGTGTATGAATGGTGTATGTTAGAAGTAATTGTAGAGATTGAATGTTAGATATTTATTGTTGTTTTTGTTTTTATTTTTTATAAGAGATATATAATGTATCCTATGTATGCTGTGTCCTTATCCCACTCTTTCTGTGTATGAATGGTGTATGTTAGAAGTAATTGTAGAGATTGAATGTTAGATATTTATTGTTGTTTTTGTTTTTATTTTGGTGTGAGATATTTGTAAATTATTCTTGTTTAAAACCAAATAAAGATTTATACTAAAAAAAAAAAAAAAGAGAGAAAGCAGGAGGTGCTATCACAAAAGCATGCTGGACTATGGCCCCACAGGTACCCAGATAAATATCAATCAGAAAAGTGTTGACTACTTACAATGGATGGCATTAGGGAATTCCTTGTATCATAACCACTACAGTATAGTACTTGATACAGTTTTTGTATTGTAGAGGTCAGATGAGTGATATCAGGACCAAGGGCAGAAGACTGCTCTGAAAAAATAATTCTCTCACAGTATACTGGAATAGACATTTAGTTTAGTTGCATAAATGCTATTAAAAAGTCACCTAAAATTACTCTGAACATCCCACCCCTGGTGCTTCTCCATTCCTAACCTTAAAGTGTACTATTCTTGTTCCCCCAGGTTGCTATTCTTAGCAATTTAATGTTTTAGCAATTCCATCCATCCCCAGCATGATCATCCAAGCACGGTATAGCTGTTTAGCTCTTATAAGAGCTGGTGATTATAGCTGGTGTAGCGGTAACCTACAAACATGAGATGAGACTCTATGTTGAGGGCAAGCAGGAACGGATTTATTGGTAGCCACAACTGGCCTTTTATGTCAGTCCCAATGCAAGGGGCACTCCCCCCTGGACCTGAGAGTAGACTACCATAAAAACATCTACACAATTACAATGGCTCTCAGGTCCAGGACATTCCCATACAAAATAGGATAATCCCTCCCCTGTGCCTGGGAGATAATTGAGCCATGAACTGTCCTAAATAGTGATGTACCGAACTGTCCGCCGGCGAACAGTTCACGGCGAACTTAACGTGTTCGCGTTCGCCGCGGCGGGCGGACACATGCGCAGTTCGATCCGCCCCCTATTCGTCATCATTGGGCAAACTTTGACCCTGTGCCTCTCGGTCAGCAGACACATTCCAGCCAATCAGCAGCACTCCCTCCCTTCCACACCCTCCAACCTCCCTCCCAGCATCCATTTTCGATTCATTCTGAGAGGAGGGAAAGTTTAGCTGCTGCTGATTAGATAGGGAAATTGATAGCTAGGCTAGGGTATTCAGTGTCCACTACAATCCTGAAGGACTCATCTGATCTCTGCTGTAAGGACAGCACCCCAAAAAGCCCTTTTTAGGGCTAGAACATCAGGCTGCTTTTTTTTTTTTTTTTTCCTGTGTAATGTAATTGCAGGTGCCTGCCTGCCAGCTTCTGTGTGAGGTTCACATTGGATACTGTGCCTACTTGCCCAGTGCCACCACTCATATCTGTTTTTACAATAGGTTAAGCTTTACATTTAAAAGAAATATATTTTTTTCACTGTAATAGAAGAGCAGTTGCCTGCCTGCCAGCTTCTGTGTCAGGTTGGATGCCTTGCCCATTTGCACAGTCAGTGCCACCACTCATATCTGTTTTAACAATAGGTTAAGCTTTACATTTAAAAGAAATAATTTTTTTTCACTGTAATAGAAGAGCAGTTGCCTGCCTGCCAGCTTCTGTGTCAGGTTGGATGCCTTGCCCATTTGCACAGTCAGTGCCACCACTCATATCTGTTTTAACAATAGGTTAAGCTTTACATTTAAAAGAAATAATTTTTTTTCACTGTAATAGAAGAGCAGTTTCCTGCCTGCCAGCTTCTGTGTCAGGTTGGATGCCTTGCCCATTTGCACAGTCAGTGCCACCACTCATATCTGTTTTAACAATAGGTTAAGCTTTACATTTAAAAGAAATAATTTTTTTTCACTGCAATAGAAGAGCAGTTGCCTGCCTGCCAGCTTCTGTGTCAGGTTGGATGCCTTGCCCATTTGCACAGTCAGTGCCACCACTCATATCTGTTTTTACAATAGGTTAAGCTTTACATTTAAAATACATATTTTTTTTCACTGTAATAGAAGAGCAGTTAGTTGTCTGCAAGCGTCTGGGTGTCAGGCCTACTTCAGCGTGTGCTCTGCAGACCTGTGCCAGCGTGCTTTGACAGTTGCCAATCATATCTGGTGTCTCTATAGCGTGCTTTTACAAAGAAAATAGGTTTCTAGTGTAAGCTAATAGCAGCCAGTCAGTGTCCTTCAAGCGGCTCTGTCAGTCCTTCCTTCAGCGTGTGCTCTGCAGAACTGTTCCAGTGCACATTGCCAATCATATCTGGTGTCTCTATAGCGTGCTTTTAAAAACAATTTTTTTTTTCACTGTTATAGATTGAATAGCAGTTACTTGTCTTCAAGCGGGTGTGTCAGGCCTACAGTGTGTGCTCTGCAGAACTGTTCAAGTGCTCATTGCCAATCATATCTTGTGTCTCTATAGCGTGCTTTTAAAAACAAAATTCTTTTTTCACTGTTATAGATTGAATAGCAGTTACTTGTCTTCAAGCGGGTGTGTCAGGCCTACAGTGTGTGCTCTGCAGAACTGTTCAAGTGCACATTGCCAATCATATCTGGTGTCTCTATAGTGTGCTTTTACAACGAAAAAAAGGTTTCTAGTGTAAGCTAATAGCAGCCAGTCAGTGTCCTTCAAGCGGCTCTGTCAGTCCTTCCTTCAGCGTGTGCTCTGCAGACCTGTGCCAGCGTGCTTTGACAGTTGCCAATCATATCTGGTGTCTCTATAGCGTGCTTTTACAAAGAAAAAAGGTTTCTAGTGTAAGCTAATAGCAGCCAGTCAGTGTCCTTCAAGCGGCTCTGTCAGTCCTTCCTTCAGCGTGTGCTCTGCAGAACTGTTCCAGTGCACATTGCCAATCATATCTGGTGTCTCTATAGCGTGCTTTTAAAAACAATTTTTTTTTCACTGTTACAGATTGAATAGCAGTTACTTGTCTTCAAGCGGGTGTGTCAGGCCTACAGTGTGTGCTCTGCAGAACTGTTCAAGTGCACATTGCCAATCATATCTGGTGTCTCTATAGCGTGCTTTTACAAAGAAAAAAGGTTTCTAGTGTAAGCTAATAGCAGCCAGTCAGTGTCCTTCAAGCGGCTCTGGCAGTCCTTCCTTCAGCGTGTGCTCTGCAGACCTGTGCCAGCGTGCTTTGACAGTTGCCAATCATATCTGGTGTCTCTATAGCGTGCTTTTACAAAGAAAAAAGGTTTTTAGTGTAAGCTAATAGCAGCCAGTCAGTGTCCTTCAAGCGGCTCTGTCAGTCCTTCCTTCAGCGTGTGCTCTGCAGAACTGTTCAAGTGCACATTGCCAATCATATCTGGTGTCTCTATAGCGTGCTTTTAAAAACAAAATTTTTTTTTCACTGTTATAGATTGAATAGCAGTTACTTGTCTTCAAGCGGGTGTGTTAGGCCTACAGTGTGTGCTCTGCAGAACTGTTCAAGTGCACATTGCCAATCATATCTGGTGTCTCTATAGCGTGCTTTTACAAAGAAAAAAGGTTTCTAGTGTAAGCTAATAGCAGCCAGTCAGTGTCCTTCAAGCGGCTCTGTCAGTCCTTCCTTCAGCGTGTGCTCTGCAGAACTGTTCCAGTGCACATTGCCAATCATATCTGGTGTCTCTATAGCGTGCTTTTAAAACCAAAATTTTTTTTTCACTGTTATAGATTGAATAGCAGTTACTTGTCTTCAAGCGGGTGTGTCAGGCCTACAGTGTGTGCTCTGCAGAACTGTTCAAGTGCTCATTGCCAATCATATCTTGTGTCTCTATAGCGTGCTTTTAAAAACAAAATTCTTTTTTCACTGTTATAGATTGAATAGCAGTTACTTGTCTTCAAGCGGGTGTGTCAGGCCTACAGTGTGTGCTCTGCAGAACTGTTCAAGTGCACATTGCCAATCATATCTGGTGTCTCTATAGTGTGCTTTTACAAAGAAAAAAAGGTTTCTAGTGTAAGCTAATAGCAGCCAGTCAGTGTCCTTCAAGCGGCTCTGTCAGTCCTTCCTTCAGCGTGTGCTCTGCAGACCTGTGCCAGCGTGCTTTGACAGTTGCCAATCATATCTGGTGTCTCTATAGCGTGCTTTTACAAAGAAAAAAGGTTTCTAGTGTAAGCTAATAGCAGCCAGTCAGTGTCCTTCAAGCGGCTCTGTCAGTCCTTCCTTCAGCGTGTGCTCTGCAGAACTGTTCCAGTGCACATTGCCAATCATATCTTGTGTCTCTATAGCGTGCTTTTAAAAACAAAATTTGTTTTTCACTGTTATAGATTGAATAGCAGTTACTTGTCTTCAAGCTGGTGTGTCAGGCCTACAGTGTGTGCTCTGCAGAACTGTTACAGTTCACATTGCCAATCATATCTGGTCTCACAGTAGCTTGCACGCATAGTACCACTAATCCCCCAAAAAATGACAGGCAGAGGCAGGCCACCCCGCAGGGGCCGTCGTGGTCGTGGTGCTGTGATTCCCTTTTGCCCTAGAATAATGCCCAGTTTTCAGAAGCCACGTACCCTGAACTCGAAAAGTTCTGAGGACATAGTTGACTGGCTAACACAGGACACACAATCTTCTACAGCTTCCGCTCGGAACCTTGACGCACCATCCTCCTCCAGCTTAGCTTCGGGCACCTCTCAAGTTACCACTCACCCGCCTGCCGCCACCACCAAAACTAGCACCACAGCCACTTTACTTGGTATAAACAGAAAATAAGAGTAAGCGCTAAATACCCAAAAGGCAGCAACCCTATAAGGGGATCTCTCAAAAAACCCTTAAACAAATGGCAGATACAAGAAATAGGAGGAAGGGCTGCGCCACAAAACGTCAGTATATAAAATAGTCCAAATAAAAAAAGGGAAAGAAAGTCTTATCTGGAACAGGTCCAATAGGGGACGTAGGATCTGTGGATGTTGGTCCGGAGCGGATATCCTCTTTCTCCTCCTTCTTAGGGATTCACTCAGATATAGGGAAAAATAGAGAGAAAAGATAGTGCAATACGTCTGATAAAAAGATACAACAGTCTAAAAGCTGGTATAAAACTCACATGTGGAGGAGCTATAACTTGCTCTAGTATGAAAGGCGTGCAGCGGTATAATCCCCGCTTATGGGATATATGGAAGGTTCCTCCGTCAGTGGTCAAATATATAGAAAAGAAAGGAGACAACAAATAGTGCTCACTGGGTAAAATCCACGGATAAAAGGGAAATAAAAATAATACTCACAAGGATGGAGCAGACCAACTGCTCCTTGATGATAGCGTTGGTGGTATTATCCCCACCTGGGGATTGCTTGGGGTCCAAAATGATGCCAGGTAGTAAACAGGTATAAAAACAGTGCTCAGTGTATTAAATAGATAGATGGTACCAATAAAAAAGTGACCAAATAATCTTTAATATAATAAAATACACAGTAAAAGTCCACATACGCGTTTCGCCAATACGGTTTATCAATATGGAAAAAAAATATGGAACTTTACTTGGTATGTCAGAGGAGTTATTCACACACCCGTTTGAAGAAATGAGTGATGCGCAACCATTATTGCTAGAGGATGTAGATAACAGGGATATGTCTCAGGCAGGCAGCATTAAACACATGGAGGTACGGTGTGATGATGATGATGTTGTACCCGCTGCTGCTTCCTTTTCTGAGTTGTCAGATACAAGCGAAGCGGTTGATGATGACGATGCGTCCATGGATGTCACGTGGGTGCCCGCTCGGCAAGAAGAAGAACAGGGCGAAAGTTCAGATGGGGAGAAAGAGAGGAGGAGGAGACGAGTTGGAAGCAGGGGGGGTCGTCGCAAGGAGCTAGTGGCACAGTCAGACAGCATGCATTGGCACCCGGGGTCAGCCCGACAGCACGCCAATCAACGCATGCTGTGTCCACCACCAGAATGCCGTCATTGCAGAGCTCAGCAGTGTGGCATTTTTTTGTGTGTCTGCCTCGGACAACAGCAATGCCAAAGGAAACTGAGTCGTGGGAGGTCCAACACCCACCTAGGTACAACTGCTTTGCGTAGGCACATGATCTCACATCACAAACGCCTATGGGATCAACACATGAGTACCAGCAGCACGCCTACTCTAAGCAGGGCCGGATTAAGAGCCCAGTGGGCCTGGTGCTGACAATTATGATGGGGCCTAATTACAAAATCTTATCGACCAAAAACACAAAAACAGTCATACCTCTCAAGCGTTATGTATCTGGTGGAGTTGGTGTTGGAGGGAAACTCAAAGGATTCAGCTATAAGAAAACACATACTCGGGGGCGTGGCTAACTGCCGAGCTGAATGGTCACTTGAACCTGAGCTCCGGCTACCAAGGCCTATAATCCGTTGTAATCTGCACACTTTGGACCTGCAAAAGCAGCAAAACAGAAGATGGCACAGACTAAACAAAGAAAAGGATCAACTAAAGCTGACAAATTAAATTTCTTTGGCAGCAAACAGTCTGTAGACAGCCTGGAGCACCTCCGGCCTTCCCAAGATGGCGCTGGGAGCCCTGAACACCAACACTCCCAAGACCCACAACAGGACACAGTCCGCGTTATGGCGACTGATCAAATTACTAAAAGCTACTTACTTGAGGCACTGGATACGCTCTCCCAGAAGCTCATCATGTCCTGGCAGCACTCCATGGATTCCCTGAGGAGAGAGGTACAAGAACTCAGTAAAAGAACAACACATGTAGAATCCAAGATGGATGACTTTGCAACAGCACACAATGATCTCTCATCCCATGTGGAACAACTCGAACAGAAACTGCTATCGACTGAATCTAAACTAGCAGATCTCGAAGATCGCTCCAGAAGGAATAACCTGCGGCTGCGAGGGATTCCTGAAACGATTCCGCAGGAGGAGCTGCAAAGGTATGTTAGAGGCCTGCTGAGGGCCTATGCGCCAGACATACCGGAAGAAATGCTACTCCTGGACCGAGTACATAGACTCCCAAAACCACGACATCTCTCAGGTGATATCCCACGAGATGTACTTACAAAAGTCCACTACTTTCACATAAAAGACTTGATCATACGCACGAGTAGAAACAAACCCACTCCTCACAAAGATTACCCGACTGTGAAAATATTTGCCGACCTGTCGGCATCCACATTGCGGAGAAGGAAGGAATTCGCCTCCATTGCGGACACACTGCGGGCACATAACCTAAGATTCCGCTGGGGATACCCCACCAAAATGCTCGTTACAAGAGAAGGAGCACTGCACGTGATATCATCCCCAGAAGACGGCATGAAAAAGCTCCAAACATGGGGCATCATGGAACGCTCGACAGACACAACACGGCTCCCGACCCGCAGAATGCAGGTAGACTGGAGTGCACCTCCAGCCCGACGAGAGGACTGTTAATTGCGTCAAGTGAACAACCCTGCTGCCTGCTCACAACTTACAAGAAAGCAGCCGAACTGCTTCCTATTTCTGGAGGCGTCTCCACGTCAGGGGCCCGGCATTACCTGATTCAACCCTTGGTCGACGAACCCACACAGCTCAAAAGGAGAAGATCCCGTAATGGTACTTACGCGCAAATACAGACTCCATTTTGGCGCTGAGAAGATCTACCTAAGGTACAGCCACGTGAAGAACTCTGAGTGAAGACAAAGATGGGACTGACTATGGAACTGAGACTTTCAAGCCATGACTTCTCAGACCCGAATGCGGTCAGACTTATGGCATGTATATAACTACCCTCCGTCCCTCTTCTCCAGATCACACCATCGGTATGAGGCTCAGGTATGCGCCCGAAAGGGCGAATTACCACTAAGGTAGACATTCCCAGTTGATTGAATTGTTGTCCTCTCTTAAATACATGGTTAAAAACAAAAAAAAACAAAAAAAAAAAAAAAAGAAAAAAAAAAAAAAAGAAAGAAAAAAAAATAGAATGTATAGATTATATGCTAAAGCAACCGGTAAAAACTTGATGTAAATAGGAATTTGGAACAGAACTGCTGAGCTAAATCGCTAGGTACCACTCTATTGTTTACTAAACCAAGCCGGGTTCTGAACAAAATGTTATGTCTTGATCAAATGTTATATGGTTAATGGATGTCATTACATACTCATTAGACAGAGGTACAAAGGCATCTAGGGGCACCAACTGTAATTAAAAGCACGGGTGACTGGTTAGTGGAGATGCCTCCCGAATGTTGGTATAGCACATGCAGGTTGTTACACGAAAGAAACACTTTATAGACAGGTCCAAACCCTCATGAATAACCCATAAGGCCGTTAGCCACTCGCAAAGATATTTTGTTATCTACCCCCCATGGCTCCACAGTCAGGCGCCATGACCCCGCTAGGGGCAATTTGTACATATCCCAGTTATACCTACCCCGGTTTCCCGTCAACCCTGTTCACCCCCAGAGTATACGACATGATCTCCAGGTCTCAACAGCACACACGAACAGTAAAATTAAGGGTGTTTCGCAATACACGAAGACGATATAAACTAACAATATATGGTTACCAGCATTACTTCTTACCTATCAAATGAGCATAAAGATACAAACTCATAATGTGAGAGGACTTAATACCCCACACAAAAGGAGGGTGCTCCTGGAAAATATGAAAAAAGAACACGTAGATATAATGTGCCTACAGGAGACACATTTTAAACATAACAAAACCCCAACGTTTGGAACCAGGGACTACCCCATACAGTACCATACGACCCACTCCTCTAAATCTAGGGGGGTAACGTTCCTCATCCATAAATCCCTCACCTTTGAACTAAAACAAATCCACAAAGACACGCAGGGAAGATACCTTGTACTCTATTGCAACATCAATATGGTAGATTATACCTTAGTGGGGATATATGGGCCTAACACGAACCAAAGAACTTTTTTACTTAAGGTTCTAAATAAAATCCCGCCTATGCAGAAAAAATCGATGATCCTCTGCGGTGCTATTAATCATGTCATGCACGCAACGGCAGACACCTCCCTTAGTCCAGAGGCACCCAGAATCAAACAACTAACACAGCAATGCAAAACGTTAACCAAGCTTATGCAGGAACATAATCTATATGATGTATGGAGGGTACACCATCCAAACGAAAAGGGGTATATTTACTTCTCCCAAGTCCACAAATCATATTCCAGGATTGACATGATCCTGATCTCTAGAGACTTATTACCAAAAGTTACCACCAGTGAAATCGGAGACATTTACTGGTCCGATCACGCTCCTGTAACAGCAATCTTACAGGCAAATTACGAACACAGGGGACGAGCGGCCTGGAGATTAAATGACACGTTACTTAATAATACGGAATTTTGCACGCAGATCACACAAGATATCACTGAATACTTTAAAATCAATACACTCCCTGAACTGCAACCGACAACGACATGGCAGGCCCATAAGGCAGTAGTAAGGGGTCTTTTTATAAGTAGGGCATCCCACATAAAAAAGACAAGGGAAAGGCGATATCGCGATCTACTAATAACCTTGCGCGACTTGCAAAATACCCAGTACATAAACCCCACCTTAGAAAAAGAAAAAGAAATAACACTGGTCACGGACCAAATAAACGAGCTGCTCTTAGATAACACGGCATATATACTCCAACAATTAAGAATGCGCAACTACACACAGGGCAATAGAGCTGGGAAAGCTCTAGCGTCCTTACTGAGACAGAAACTTGCTCAATCAAAAATCCCCTACCTGCACAACCAAGCGGGAGGGAAAACATACCATCCACAGGAAGTCCTCACAGAAATGGCCAACTTTTACACCACCTTATATAATCTACGAAATGACCCGAACTCCCATCAACCAACCCCAACAGAAATACAACACTTCCTCTCCAAGGTAAAGCTACCTAACCTCACACTAGCACAACAAGAGGCAATTAGTGCACCTATAACCCTGAACGAAATCACACAAACGATCAAATCATTACCCAAAGGCAAATCACCTGGCCCAGACGGCCTTACCAATACTTACTACAAAACATTCAGTCGCACTATAGGTCCACATCTTGTAAATACATTCAACCATATAATTACCACAGGTGATATACCTCAAGAAATGCTGACCGCTAATATAGTTACCTTGCCGAAACCGGGCAAACCGCCAACCAAACCACAAAACTTGAGGCCTATATCTCTGCTAAATACAGATGCCAAAATTCTAGCTAAACTATACGCCACGAGAGTGGCGGATATGATACCCACCATCATCCATCAAGATCAAGTGGGGTTTGTAAAAGGGAGGCAGGGAGCGGATGGTACGAGGAAACTATATAACCTACTGTACTCCAAGAACCATCGGGGGGAGCCCAGTGTATTCCTGTCACTAGACGCTGAAAAAGCGTTTGACAGGCTGCACTGGGGCTTCTTACGTGAAACATTGCAGAAATTCCACTTTCCCAACCAATTCATAAACCTGATTGCGGCACTGTATTCCTCACCCTCGGCCAAAGTCACGAATAGTGGCTTCACCTCGGCACCCTTTAAAATATCAAATGGAACACGACAAGGCTTAATGGAAGCGAATTAGGGATAATAACACACGAAAAGGACTTGGGAATTGTTATAGACAACAAACTATGCAACAATGTGCAATGTCAATCAGCAGTGGCCAAGGCCAGTAAGGTATTGTCATGCATGAAAAAGGGCATTCATTCTCGGGACGAGAATATCATTTTGCCTCTCTATAAATCACTGGTAAGACCACATATTGAATATGCTGTGCAATTTTGGGCACCTGTTCTAAAGAAGGATATCATGGCACTAGAAAAAGTGCAGAGGCGGGCTACAAAATTAATAAAAGGAATGGAACATATCAGCTATGAAGAAAGGTTAACAAATTTAAACCTATTTAGTTTAGAAAAACGTCGCCTGAGAGGGGATATGATAACATTATACAAATATATTCGGGGCCAATACAAACCATTGTGTGGAAATCTATTCACAAACCGGACTTTACATAGGACACGAGGCCATGCGTTTAGACTGGAAGAAAGAAGATTTCGTCTAAGGCAAAGGAAAGGTTTTTTTACTGTAAGAACAATCAGGATGTGGAATTCTCTGCCTGAAGAAGTGGTTTTATCAGAGTCCATACAGATGTTCAAACAGCTACTAGATGCATACTTGCAAAGACAGAATATTCAAGGATATAATCTTTCAATGTAGGGTAATAACTGCTTGATTCAAGGATAAATCTGACTGCCATTCTGGGGTCAAGAAGGAATTTTTTGTCCTAGCTTGTTGCAAAATTGTGCTTCAAACTGGGGTTTTTTTTTTTTTTTTTTTTTTTTGTTTTTTTTCTTTTGGATCAACAGCAAAAAACAGGTGTGAGGAAGGCTGAACTTGATGGACGCAAGTCTCTTTTCAGCTATCTAACTATGTAACTATGTAACTATGTAAGGCTGTCCGCTGTCGCCGCTCCTATACATTTTGGCACTGGAGCCGCTGCTCCAAAAAATCAGAGATGACAATAACATCACAGGTATAACAAGAGGAGGGAAAGAATACAAACTCACTGCATTCGCGGATGACGTCATGCTATCATTAACTGACCCGCTAACGTCTATCCCAGCGTTTACTGACATTTTAGGCGAATACAGCGCATGCTCATATTATAAATTAAATATTACGAAAACACAGGCTATGTGCCTCCACGCAACACCAGGTATGACCAATACACTACATCATTCCAATGCCTTCGAATGGAGACACGATCACCTCACTTTTCTGGGGGTCAAATTTACAAGGCATGCACATAAACTGCTCAAAACTAATTATCATACACTTCTCCACACTATCAAAAACCAGTTATCCGGCTGGAAAAATAAATATATTTCATGGACTGGCAGAATAGCGGCCGTTAAAATGATGATACTCCCCAAACTCCAATACTTGTTCCGCACACTGCCTATACAATTGCCAACGTCATACATCAACGAGGCACAGAAAACTCTCAACTCCTTTGTGTGGATGCACAAGAGACCTAGAATCGCAGCGAACATACTTTATTTACCGAGAACCAAAGGGGGCATGGGACTCCCAAATTTGGATTTGTACTATAAAGCGGCACTTATCAGCCCACTCATAACAGCGTTCCATCTTCATGCCTCTCCGCCTACCTGGGCACATATAGAGGCAACTTACACAGAGGGGTACGACATTACGATAATAGCTGGGATCCCTAAACAACATAGAAGAAAATTTCAAAATATGCTCCCAATAACCTCTTTGACACTACAAATATGGGATAAATACATTTGTACCCTAAACCCCAATTTAAAAATCCTGCCAATGATGAGGATCCGCTCCTTTGAATTACTTATCCCACACTTGAACATTAACAGATGGGACAACCTAGGTCTAACACATGTACATCAACTGCTGGCCAATGAAGAACCCCTCGCCTTTCACGCCTTACAAACACTATATGGCCTGCCTCCCACAGCTGAGTTCGCACACCGGCAAATATGCTCGTGGATAGGAAAAAATAGAGATCCAAACATGCCACAGACTATACAAAGGAATATGTTAGCTCTGGGAAGACTATGTGGGTCGACTAAACGGCCGTTGGGCACGATCTCTACACTGTATGATAGCTTACAACCCACTAGGGATATCAGGCAGATGAATTTCATTAGACAATGGGAAAAAGATATTGGGAAACAGCTACCAGAAGACGAGTGGGAGAGAAGCTTTGTAGCTAATAACCAGCTTACACTTTGCACATCTCACATAGAGATGGCTAGGAAAATGCTTTATAGATGGCACATGGTGCCAACCAAACTGAAACATATAGACCCGAAACAAACAGGAGCATGCTGGAGATGCGGACAGGCTAAAGGTGATACTATGCACATATGGTGGACATGCCCCGTTATCACCAAACTATGGGAAGATGCCAAAGCCCTCATACAGAAAACGGGGAATATAGTTATCCCTCTAGAACCAGAAATCTTTCTCCTACAACACATTCCACCGAATATCTCTAAAGCCCACAAATACCTCGTCTTCCATATTGCCATAGCAACGCTCACATCTATAGCCAAAGCCTGGCTACAAAAATCACCACCTACAATAGAAATGAGTATAGCACAAGTAGACAAGATCAAACTATACGAGTGTGCCACAAGGGCCCACAGAGCTCCCAAAACATTTTGGGTAGAGGCTTGGAAAATGTGGGATGAGCACAACCGCCTCCAGAGGCAGGACGTAGAACCCAGGGCAAATACAGTGAGCTGAGGAGAACAAAAATAGAACAAAACACTGTGGCAACTAAAAATCCCATAAAAAACATGAGACGCCATAGCGGTAAAATCTATGAGACCTGAAAAAGATCGCAAGAAGAATCCGTACCTAGCTAACTCTGGAACACCACATTCCCCCCCCCCCCTTCCCCACCCCCCCACCCACTGCCCTCCAGTTGAAAGTTGAAAGTTGATCAGTTAATGGTCTACAATGCACACCTTATACCAGGAATACACAAATGTGAACTAGTAACAGATATCATATAGAATAATAACTTGAGCCACAGATCAGCACGGATGCTAACGTAGAGAGTCAATGACCGAGAGACAGATAGATAGATCTGTAATATATGTCTGCTACAAATGGTGTGGCGGATGGTACTGTATACAGCGCACATCATGCACTAAATCCACCCCACCCTATATTTTGGTACAGTCAACTCTGGCTCAAAGGCTCTCCACATTCTTATTATCGCTATTCTTATTATTATTAATATCATTATTAGCATTATTGATTTGTGTATTATTTCTTATTCTCTGTATCTTTACTTATTACGTGTACAATTACTTGTATCATTACTTGTAATATTACGTGTATTGTCACTTGCACAGTTTCCTGCAATTGCACCTATATTGCCTGTAGACCTATGACATACAATACTGTAAAATGTTGAAAACTTTTAATAAAAAGAAAGTTAAAAAAAAAAGAAAACACATACTCTATGCTAATCTCTTCGTCTAATTTATGCTTTCATCTTTCAATTAATCAATACCAACAGCAGTGTCCAGTGAAGCAGGAAGCTTATGGGCGGGGTAAAAGAGAAGGCCACTGATGTGAATCACATGACCAGAACTGCCAAAAGGGGCGAACATGCCCAAAAAGGGGGTATGTCTATCCAAAGAATTGAAAGGCCAGCCTGGCATCAGTGTCCCTATGCATCACAGTGTCAGTGTCCCCATGTCGCCCAGTCCCCTATTCTCCCAGTGTCTGTGTCCCCATTTCTCCCAGTGTCCCCATGTCTCAGTGTGTCCTGTGTCACTAGGAGACACAGAGACATGGGGACACAGAGACACGGGACTGAGAGACATGGGGGCACTGAGACACTTGGGGAGACTGGGAGACATGAGGGCACTTGTGGTTACAGACATGGGGACACTGAGAGACATGGAGACACGGGGACACAGACATTTGGGGACACTGGGAGAAATTGGGTCACAGACACTAGGGACACAGAGACATGGGGACGCAGACACTGGGAGACATGGGGACACTAGGGACACTGGCTGGGAGACATAGGGACACTGGGAGACATGGGGACACAGACACTGGCTGGGAGACATGGGGACACTGGGAGTCATGGGGACACAGACATATGGGAAACATGGGGAAACAGACATTTGGGGACACTGGGAGCCATTGGGACACTGGCTGGGAGGCATGGGGACACTGGGAGACATGGAAACACTGTGTCCCTAGTGTCTCCATGTCCCAATGTGTCTACCTATGTCTCACAGCGTCCCCATGTGTCTCACAGTGTCCCCATGTCTCACAGTGCCCCCTAGTGTCTCAGTGTCCCATGTGTCTCAGTGTCCCCACATCTCCCAGTGTCCCCTAGTGTCTCAGTGTCACCATGTGTCCCCTAGTGTCTCAGTGTCCCCGTGTCTCCCTGATGCCTTTCCCCTCATCCCTCACTTCCCTGAGCTGTAGTCTTTCTCTGCAGGCTGGGAGCTGCTGTCTGAACTCTCTGTGCTGTGTAGCTGCTCCTCTGCGTATCAGTGAGTAGAGAGAGGCAGGGAGGGATATGCTGTAACTTCCTATCCCTGCCTCTCTCCATACACAGTGACCCCTACTGGCCGGTGTTGGTATTGCAGAGTAATCTCCCTTTATACTGAGAAAAATATTTGCATTTGTATTGCTGGTATTACTGCAATACCATCACGGCCAGGCAGCCTCAAATACAGGCTGTGCCTTAAAATACCAGTCAGGTGGCAAACCTAAGAGTAGTGTGTAAAAAAAAAAAAAAAAAAAAATTTTTTTTTTTTTTATTCTTTTTTTTTAAATGGGCCTATTCCATGGGCCTGGGCCTGGAGCTGCAGCTCCATCAGCCCCTATGTTAATCCGGCCCTGACTCTAAGTCGCCATCCTCCTCCTGGTCTAGCATCTTCAGCCACGTCAACCACTGCTGTCCTTCTTGCCCCCTCTCAACCATCCGCCACTCCGTCTCCCGCCTTGAGCAGTTCCCGCTCATCTGCCCACAGTCATGTGTCTGCCAAGGACATGTTTGAGCGTAAGAAGCCAATGTCACCAAGTCACCCCCTTGCCCAGCGTCTGACAGCTGGCTTGTCCGAACTATTAGCCCGCCAGCTTTTACCATACAATCTGGTTGAGTCTGAGGCGTTCAAAAAATTTGTAGCTATTGGGACACCGCAGTGGAAGGTACCCGGCCGGAATTTCTTTTCACAAAAGGCAATCCCCAACTTGTACTCGATTGTGCAAAAGGAAGTCATGGCATGTCTGGCACACAGTGTTGGGGAAAGGGTCCATCTGACCACTGATACCTGGTCTGCAAAGCATGGTCAGGGCAGGTATATCACCTACACTGCGCATTGGGTAAACCTGCTGACGGCTGACAAGCAAGGAATGCGTGGCATTGCAGAGGAGTTGGTGACACCGCCACGAATTGCAGGCAGTCCTGCTGCCACCTCCTCTACTCCTCCTACTCCATCCTCTTTCATAACCTCCTCGGCTGAGTCCTCTTGTGCTGCTGCGTCTTGCTCCACATCAACGGCACCCCCCCAGCTCCCCAGGTACTATTCCACATCCCGGATACGGCAGTGTCACGCCGTCTTGGGTTTGACTTGCTTGAAAGCAGAGACTCACACCGGACAAGCACTCCTGTCTGCCCTGAACGCACAGGTGGAAAAGTGGCTGACTCCGCAGCAACTGGATATCGGCAAAGTGGTGTGTGACAACGGAAAAAATTTGATAGCGGCATTGAAGTTGGGCAAGTTGACACATGTGCCGTGCATGGCACATGTGTGTAATCTGATCGTACAACGCTTTGTGCATAAGTACACAGGCTTACAGGACGTCCTGAAGCAGGCCAGGAAGGTGTGTGGCCATTTCAGGCGTTCCTACACGGCCATGGCTCACTTTGCCGATATCCAGCGGCGAAACAACATGCCAGTGAGGCGCTTGATTTGCGACAGCCCTACACGTTGGAATTCAACACTCCTAATGTTCGACCGCCTGCTCCAACAAGAAAAAGCTGTTAATGAATATTTGTATGACCGGGGTGCTAGGACAGCCTCTGGGGAGCTGGGAATTTTTTTGCCACGTTACTGGACGCTCATGCGCAATGCCTGTAGGCTCATGCGTCCTTTTGAGGAGGTGACAAACCTAGTCAGTCGCAACGAAGGCACCATCAGCGACATCATACCATTTGTTTTCTTCCTGGAGCGTGCCCTGCGAAGAGTGCTGGATCAGGCTGTAGATGAGCGTGAAGAGGAAGAGGAAGAGTTGTGGTCACCATCACCACCAGAAACAGCCTTATCAGCATCGCTTGCTGGACCTGCGGCAACGCTGGAAGAGGATTGTGAGGAAGAGGAGTCAGAGGAGGATTGTAGCTTTGAGGAGGAGGAGGAGGAGCAAGACCAAACACAACAGGCATCCCAGGGTGCTCGTTGTCACCTATCTGGTACCCGTGGTGTTGTACGTGGCTGGGGGGAAGAACATACCTTCAATGACATCAGTGAGGAGGAGGAACGGGAAATGAGTAGCTCGGTATCCAACCTTGTGCAAATGGGGTCTTTCATGCTGTCCTGCCTGTTGAGGGACCCTCGTATAAAAAGGCTGAAGGAGAACGACCTGTACTGGGTGTCCACGCTACTAGACCCCCGGTATAAGCAGAAAGTGGCGGAAATGTTACCGAGAAGAGAAGTCGCCTAGGTCAAAAAAGTCTAGATTACCTCACCTTTATTAAGATGAATGAGGGATGGATCCCGAAGGGACTGACACTGGGCGATACATTCGATTAAAAAAGGCCTGATGAGATGAGCTGCCTTGGGCTAAAAATGGTCCACACGCTGCTGTATTTTAGCTCTGAATGACGTTTGACTTGCGTGACTTATCCGCCACCAACTAGGGTTCAAGCCGCCATGTTTTAGGGCACTTTCTGCCTGTGAAACAAACATCAATTTTTCTGGCCGCTGCTACAGCAGTGGCTGCAACAATACCAAATTTTTCAGGCATGTGTACATGCCTAATTTTTAGGCCCACTGGTGCAGCACTGTGGCTTCAAAAACCAAACCAAAAAAAAATCCTCCAAGATGGCACCAATATACCAGTGGTCTAAGCATCTTCCCACCTTGGCCTAAAAAGGGGAGGTGATTCAACAATTAAAAATCTCTGCCATTTACATGTCCACTGATAGGAGACGCGGAAGGTATTAAACTGATATGAACAATACTAAACTCACCACTCCTATCTGGTGGCACATTAGCTTGCCCGCGCAGTGCCCCAAATTTCAAGTAAGAGGACCGGCCAAGCATCTTCTTCCATCTCCCTGTTACATAAATCAATGCCATATCCATAGAAATTGTAGAGAATATCCAGGATAGTTTTACAGGGCCAAATCATGTCGCCTGTTGAAAGAGGTGACCTTGCTCGGGTCCCAGGTGTGCGGTTCCTAAAATGGCTGCCATATACATGTCCTCTGATAGGAGACGCGGAAGGTATTAAACTGATATGAACAATACTAAACTCACCACTCCTATCTGGTGGCACATTAGCTTGCCCGCGCAGTGCCCCAAATTTCAAGTAAGAGGACCGACCAAGCATCTTCTTCCATCTCCCTGTTACATAAATCAATGCATATCCATAGAAATTGTAGAGAATATCCAGGATAGTTTTACAGGGCCAAATCATGTCGCCTGTTGAAAGAGGTGACCTTGCTCGGGTCCCAGGTGTGTGGTTCCTAAAATGGCTGCCATATACACGTCCACTGATAGGAGACGCGGAAGGTATTAAACTGATATGAACATTTACTAAACTCACCACTCCGAGTGCTGTTATTTATTTAATTTTTTTGTGGTGAGGCTTTACAGGACAGAGTGCTTCTCCACGGGACATGTTAACTCACGGGCAGCTGGCTCATCAAGGAACCAGAGCAGCTTGAACGAGGTGACCTTGCTCGGGTCCCAGGTGTGCGGTTCCTAAAATGGCTGCCATATACACGTCCACTGATAGGAGACGCGGAAGGTATTAAACTGATATGAACAATACTCCACTCCTATCAGTAGGTCCGTCCCATTGTGATTTATGCCCCCCACCCACCGCGCAGGGATGGGGGCCGGGGGGGAGGAAAGTAGGCCCCCCCATTGTGATTTATGGCCCCCACCCACCGCGCAGGGGTGGGGGCCGAGGGGGGGAGGACAGTAGGTCCCCCCATTGTGATTTATGGCCCCCACCCACCACGCAGGGGTTGGGGAGGACAGTAGCTCCCCCCAGTGTGTATCATGGGCTTTGAGGACAGGTGTCAATCCATACCTGCCAAGTGACCCTATGTAGGGGGAACAGTCCCTATTCTGCTCTGTGTCAGTGTGTATCATGGTCTCTGTGGACGGGGAACAGTCTCTATTCTGCTCTGTGTCAGTGTGTATCATGGTCTCTGTGGACGGTGAACAGTCTCTATTCTGCTCTGTGTCAGTGTGTATCATGGTCTCTGTGGACGGGGAACAGTCTCTATTCTGCTCTGTGTCAGTGTGTATCATGGACTCTGTGGACAGGGAACAGTCTCTATTCTGCTCTGTGTCAGTGTGTATCATGGTCTCTGTGGACGGGGAACAGTCTCTATTCTGCTCTGTGTCAGTGTGTATCATGGACTCTGTGGACAGGGAACAGTCTCTATTCTGCTCTGTGTCAGTGTGTATCAGGGGCTTTGAGGACAGGTGTCAATCCAAACCTGCCAAGTGACCCTATGTAGGGGGAACAGTCCCTATTCTGCTCTGTGTCAGTGTGTATCATGGTCTCTGTGGACGGGGAACAGTCTCTATTCTGCTCTGTGTCAGTGTGTATCATGGTCTCTGTGGACGGTGAACAGTCTCTATTCTGCTCTGTGTCAGTGTGTATCATGGTATCTGTGGACAGGGAACAGTCTCTATTCTGCTCTGTGTCAGTGTGTATCAGGGGTTTTGAGGACAGGTGTCAATCCATATCTGCCAAGTGACCCTATGTAGGGGGAACAGTCCCTATTCTGCTCTGTGTCAGTGTGTATCAGGGGTTTTGAGGACAAGTGTCAATCCATATCTGCCAAGTGACCCTATGTAGGAGGAACAGTCCCTATTCTGCTCTGTGTCAGTGTGTATCAGGGGTTTTGAGGACAGGTGTCAATCCATATCTGCCAAGTGACCCTATGTAGGGGGAACAGTCCCTATTCTGCTCTGTGTCAGTGTGTATCAGGGGTTTTGAGGACAGTTGTCAATCCATATCTGCCAAGTGGCCCTATGTAGGGGGAACAGTCTCTATTCTGCTCTGTGTCAGTGTGTATCAGGGATCATTAGGATAGGTGTCAATCCATATCTGCCAAGTGACCCTGTGTAGGGGGAACAGTTCCTATTCTGCTCTGTGTCAGTGTGTATCAGGGATTTGACTATCTTTATTCAGATTCAAAAATTACAATTCCACAAAAAATTTAACAAACATTTACAAGAACTTGTTATGCAAATCATAGAAACAACGTGAACCTCTTTAAAGCCACAAACTTAAGACAAAAATTACGTACACACAATGTGTAAGGGTTTGAAAGAATATTCTGAATCCTTACATGTTTACTTTATCGTTTGTTTGATTTTTGTGAACCATATATAAACTACAAGCAGCGTGAAAACTATAAAAACTCAAGTGGCCATGCTGATCAAATTAAATAGTATGCTTTACACAGCGTATAAGGGTGATGTCACAGCACAACGGGAATGTAACAGGGGAAGAGGTGAAAGTCATCCTCCCCCTCCCACGACCTCGCCATATCTGCCAAGTGACCCTATGTAGGGGTAACAGTCTCTATTCTGCTCTGTGTCAGTGTGTATCATGGTCTCTGAGGACGGGGAACAGTCTCTATTCTGCTCTGTGTCAGCGTGTATCAGGGGTTTTGAGGACAGGTGTCAATCCATATCTGCCAAGTGACCCTATGTAGGGGGAACAGTCCCTATTCTGCTCTGTGTCAGTGTGTATCAGGGGTTTTGAGGACAGGTGTCAATCCATATCTGCCAAGTGACCCTATGAAGGAGGAACAGTCCCTATTCTGCTCTGTGTCAGTGTGTATCAGGGGTTTTGAGGACAGGTGTCAATCCATATCTGCCAAGTGACCCTATGTAGGGGGAACAGTCCTATTCTGCTCTGTGTCAGTGTGTATCAGGGGTTTTGAGGACAGTTGTCAATCCATATCTGCCAAGTGGCCCTATGTAGGGGGAACAGTCTCTATTCTGCTCTGTGTCAGTGTGTATCAGGGATCATTAGGATAGGTGTCAATCCATATCTGCCAAGTGACCCTGTGTAGGGGGAACAGTCCCTATTCTGCTCTGTGTCAGTGTGTATCAGGGATTTGACTATCTTTATTCAGATTCAAAAATTACAATTCCATGAAAAATTGAACAAACATTTACAAGAACATGTTATGCACATAATAGAAACAACGTGAACCTCTTTAAAGCCACAAACTTAAGACAAAAAATACGTACACCCAATGTGTAAGGGTTTGAAAGAATATTCTGAATCCTTACATGTTTACTTTATCGTTTGTTTGATTTTTGTGAACCATATATAAACTACAAGCAGCGTGAAAACTATAAAAACTCAAGTGGCCATGCTGATCAAATTAAATAGTATGCTTTACACAGCGTATAAGGGTGATGTCACAGCACAATGGGAATGTAACAGGGGAAGAGGTGAAAGTCATCCTCCCCCTCCCACGACCTCGCCATATCTGCCAAGTGACCCTATGTAGGGGTAACAGTCTCTATTCTGCTCTGTGTCAGTGTGTATCATGGTCTCTGAGGACGGGGAACAGTCTCTATTCTGCTCTGTGTCAGTGTGTATCAGGGGTTTTGAGGACAGGTGTCAATCCATATCTGCCAAGTGACCCTATGTAGGAGGAACAGTCCCTATTCTGCTCTGTGTCAGTGTGTATCAGGGGTTTTGAGGACAGGTGTCAATCCATATCTGCCAAGTGACCCTATGTAGGGGGAACAGTCCCTATTCTGCTCTGTGTCAGTGTGTATCAGGGGTTTTGAGGACAGGTGTCAATCCATATCTGCCAAGTGGCCCTATGTAGGGGGAACAGTCTCTATTCTGCTCTGTGTCAGTGTGTATCAGGGATCATTAGGATAGGTGTCAATCCATATCTGCCAAGTGACCCTGTGTAGGGGGAACAGTCCCTATCCTGCTCTGTGTCAGTGTGTATCAGGGATTTGACTATCTTTATTCAGATTCAAAATTTACAATTCCACAAAAAATGTAACAAACATTTACAAGAACATGTTATGCACATCATAGAAACAACGTGAACCTCTTTAAAGCCACAAACTTAAGACAAAAAATACGTACACACAATGTGTAAGGGTTTGAAAGAATATTCTGAATCCTTACATGTTTACTTTATCGTTTGTTTGATTTTTGTGAACCATATATAAACTACAAGCAGCGTGAAAACTATAAAAACTCAAGTGGCCATGCTGATCAAATTAAATAGTATGCTTTACACAGCGTATAAGGGTGATGTCACAGCACAACGGGAATGTAACAGGGGAAGAGGTGAAAGTCATCCTCCCCCTCCCACGACCCCGCCATATCTGCCAAGTGACCCTATGTAGGGGTAACAGTCTCTATTCTGCTCTGTGTCAGTGTGTATCATGGTCTCTGAGGACGGGGAACAGTCTCTATTCTGCTCTGTGTCAGTGTGTATCAGGGGTTTTGAGGACAGGTGTCAATCCATATCTGCCAAGTGACCCTATGTAGGGGGAACAGTCCCTATTCTGCTCTGTGTCAGTGTGTATCAGGGGTTTTGAGGACAGGTGTCAATCCATATCTGCCAAGTGACCCTATGTAGGAGGAACAGTCCCTATTCTGCTCTGTGTCAGTGTGTATCAGGGGTTTTGAGGACAGGTGTCAATCCATATCTGCCAAGTGACCCTATGTAGGGGGAACAGTCCCTATTCTGCTCTGTGTCAGTGTGTATCAGGGGTTTTGAGGACAGGTGTCAATCCATATCTGCCAAGTGGCCCTATGTAGGGGGAACAGTCTCTATTCTGCTCTGTGTCAGTGTGTATCAGGGATCATTAGGATAGGTGTCAATCCATATCTGCCAAGTGACCCTATGTAGGGGGAACAGTCTCTATTCTGCTCTGTGTCAGTGTGTATCAGGGATCATTAGGATAGGTGTCAATCCATATCTGCCAAGTGACCCTATGTAGGGGGAACAGTCCCTATTCTGCTCTGTGTCAGTGTGTATCAGGGATTTGACTATCTTTATTCAGATTCAAAAATTACAATTCCAGGAAAAATTTAACAAACATTTACAAGAACATGTTATGCACATCATAGAAACAACGTAAACCTCTTTAAAGCCACAAACTTAAGACAAAAAATACGTACACACAATGTGTAAGGGTTTGAAAGAATATTCTGAATCCTTACAGGTTTACTTTATCGTTTGTTTGATTTTTGTGAACCATATATAAACTACAAGCAGCGTGAAAACTATAAAAACTCAAGTGGCCATGCTGATCAAATTAAATAGTATGCTTTACACAGCGTATAAGGGTGATGTCACAGCACAACGGGAATGTAACAGGGGAAGAGGTGAAAGTCATCCTCCCCCTCCCACGACCCCGCCATATCTGCCAAGTGACCCTATGTAGGGGTAACAGTCTCTATTCTGCTCTGTGTCAGTGTGTATCATGGTCTCTGAGGACGGGGAACAGTCTCTATTCTGCTCTGTGTCAGTGTGTATCAGGGGCTTTGAGGACAGGTGTCAATGTTAGGTGATTTCTGCCCTTTATGGATTAAAAGCAGACTCTGCATCAACTGTGCAATTTTCCATGGGAGTTTTGCCATGGATCCCCCTCCGGCATGCCACAGTCCAGGTGTTAGTCCCCTTGAAACAACTTTTCCATCACTTTTGTGGCCAGAAAGAGTCCCTGTTGGTTTTAAAATTTGCCTGCCCATTGAAGTCAATGGCGGTTCGCCGGTTCGCAAACATTTGCGGAAGTTCGCGTTTGCCGTTCGCGAACTGAAAATTTCGGGTTCGCGACAACACTAGTCCTAAACCTGGATGGAAGTTGAAGTTCTAGAGGTGTTCGTGCCGTCGAGTGTCCTATTTAAGTTCCATGCACTCGATGACCAAACACCGCTGTATGCGTTCGCGGCTATAGATGACCGCCACGACATGTTCAGCCATACGGACAGCAGCCAACCAGCCGACCGCTTAGAATGTTGAGATAATTGCGGTTACTGAGGTGCGAACGAGGGTGAAAAGGGTCAATGAGCAGCACACGCCACCTCTGGGTGGTCTGGCTGTTTGTAATTTGTTCGGTATACGAACTAGATGGGTCTCAGGTGTTCGATGAGTCTCATATACCAAACTATCCAGTGTATCAAATAAGCAAAAATTAACAGTATGGTAATCCAGGGATAGGGGATCCGTCACAAACATTATATCCCCACTCACTTCAGTCTAGCTTAACAACATTACAATAAAAAAGCTGTGTGCACCCACTCTCCCTGCTCCCGTTAGTGAGTTGTCGTCCACCAACATTTAATGGGACCATAGTGTGATACCCCTGCTCTACACAACTACATCCATCCAATTTCCATGCTTCTTTATTTTCTGCCTTACTTTTTCTGCCAATTGGTCTTCCTATTGTTTCCAATGATATTAGCTGAAAGTAAACGTGGAAGAGGAGCCAGGACTTCAGGCTACTGATCCATAAATGTTTCCCAGCAATGCCTATTGCCTTATCTTTAAAGAATATGAATAATAGTGGAAAATGACTTGACATATGCTCTTCTGAAACTTATAAAACTTTGCAATTTATATAATTTGTTCCTATCAGCTTGGGCTATTACCATTACTCTGTGTGAGCTGATTTTTCTGATCTTTCGGTTTGACCTGCATTTGGATATTTCTGTGGATTTAATGTGACTAAGATGCTGATTTAATAAGGCCATAAATTGCCATTCTCTCCATGTGCCCTTGTCTTTCCGGTCTAATTATAGTCATTAAAGAATGGCAGCACACACCTTCCATATAGTTTCTATAATTGCGATAACTTTTTGTGACATTTGACTGCAATCTCAGTGTGGCTAGTCTAGACATTCAGACAAAGTAATTCTCCCTCTTCTTCTCATATGTTCTGTTTATTACAGGAAAACTCATACAATGCAAGGGGAAATCTCATGTGATTAGGGTGTGGTGTGAGAATCAAATCTAACACTAATCTAATTTAAGAAAAAAAAAACATAAAACATGTTTAATTATCTATTAACCCTTTTGATGCTAGACCAATGAGTAATAGTACATTCAGTACATTCACTAAAAGGGCTATGTGTGAAACATTTTTTTTTTTTTAAATAAAAACCTTGCTAATTTATTCATACTCTATAGTTGATGGATATGCTCTATGTAATGGCTAAGGAAATATCTCTTAAAGTGGTACTGTCACCTCCACCCCCCTCCTGAAAATTAGTATTTCATAAAGAGAGAATCTTTATAAAATACGCATTTTGACTGTGTTGGAATTTCACTGAAATTCCAATCCAGTCAAGAGATTTACTGAGACAAAGTAGGGACTGCTTTGTCTCTGCATATTTCCTATGCATGACATTTCTAGACATTGGGCGGAGCTAATGTCACCTAGAAGTGTTAACCCTCCATCTGTCACCAGTGACAGCTGCAGGGAATTGGCTCTGTAGTTCTCCATAGACCTCAATGTTATACTTGTGCATACTTGTGCATACACAAGAGTACAGCAGTGATGTTGGCTGCTGGCTCTTGAAGAGAATCTGCTGGAGAAAGATAGCTACTCTCACAAGGGACAGGTTCAGTAAGCAAATCTCACAGAATACTTACAGGTTTCCATGATCCACTTATTTCTTTAACATTTCTCAAGTATAGAAGTCTAGAAGTTGGTGAAGCGCATTGTGTTGTTTTACCTTCTGTTTTTAAAGCACTAAAATATATTGATTATAATGAACACTATTGTTTGCAGTTTTTATCTTTTATATATCAAACCAAACATTGAGGAACCAACCCTCAGATCTACATATCCATCAGTAGAGATTGTACCTCTACATGCTGCTAAACTCAGAGCTAGTCTTATAGCTCTCTCAAATGTGAGTCATATACAATATACATTATTTTTGCATGTCCTGCATGTCCTAGTTCCATACGCTCCGTACCATCACTGGTTATTTTCTGCTTTTATTTTTATTTATTTTTTTACTTATTTAATATTTTATTCTTTTTCTTATTATAAAAGACATAAACAACATCATATGCAATACCATTTTACAATAATACATTGCGTATTACATATTTCAAATGTAAACATATCCAACATACAATACATTGACAACAATCCAGGCTGAGGGCTCTCAGGAGTCAGAATAAATTTCGGTTTGATATTTTTATATTCCTGTTATGGCAATAAGATATCCTTATGTCAAATGTAAGCAGGGATTATCTATGGGTTAATTTTTCTGTATAATATCCAGCCAGTTTTTCAGAGTATTTGGTTCTTTGGCTATCCCTATCTCCATTTTTAACTGGTAAATTAGTTGAGATTTTACTTCCTCCCACACTGGGGTTTCCCTAGTTTTCCATTTCCTAGCAATTAATATTTTAGCTGCTAACAATATATGGATTATCAGAGCAGCAAATTGGTCAAAATTCTGAGACGTATATAGTTGTAACAGGAAAATCTCTGGTTTCTTATCGATATTAATTCCTGTCCATGATTCAATATTCATATTTATCATAGACCAATATCTTTTTATTAGTCCACATTCCCACCATATATGTAACATTCCTGCCCTGTGTGCCCCGCAGCGCCAGCATTTATCCGAGGCATCAGGGTACATTTTAGCTAATCTATCTGGCGTTAAGTACCATCTATTCATGATTTTATATTGAAGTTCCACTAGGTTCAAACAGTGTACATTTTTTGTAATCAGATTTAATGCTTTCGTCCAGTCATCGTAACTTATGTTACTATCTAACTCCTTTTCCCATTTTGTTATTACCAAACCAATAATTTCTTCCGGGTCAATTTCAATTAAATTAAAACACTTAGAGACTAACTTCTTAATAGTGGTATGATTTTTTAATAGTTGTTCCAATATTACTTGTTTCCCTGAATAGTTTTTAGGTAAATGCTCTTTAAGATACCCTTTTATTCTCATATAGGTAAATATCTCTTTAGATTGCAACTTGTATTCCTCTGTTAGAGCATTAAAATCTTTTATCATACCATTGTCTATTATATTGTTGATTTTATTAACCCCTGCCTTAATCCAACTCTGAATATTAAGATCAATAATATTTTTTTGCAGCTGTCCAAAATCAATGCTAGTAAGCAATTTGTCTTGTAAGTCTAGGTCTTTTCTTAGTTTATTCCATATGGGTATTATATTATTTAGAATCAGACCCTTAGCATAATTTCCCTGTCTGGGATTTTTTCTAAGGTCTGTCTTCCAGAAAAGAAAATGTATATCCTCCTTTATTTCATCGTTGAGTAGACTCTGTTCCATTTTAAACCAAATTTGTTCTTTAGCTGAATCGGATTGGGTTATTATTGCTTGTGCTATATTACATACTCTCCATGTATGATTTAGTTGTGGAATTCCCAGCCCACCCGATTTTATCTTTAACATTGAGCGATTACGACTTAATCTAGGGCGTTTTTGGCCCCAAATAAATTTATTAATAATTGATTGTGCTAAGGATAGCCAGCTTTCTGAGCAATATAAGGGTAGCATACGGAAAAGATACACCCACTTTGGGTATATATAAAATTTTATAATATTTATTCTACCCCACCATGATACTTCAATTCCCTTCCAATTATTCAAGGTTTTTGCTGTATCTTTCATTAGCCTTAAAAAATGTTGTTCCATCATGCTATTCGGTTCATTAGTAATTTCTATGCCCAAAACTTCCATAGTATTTTTTTCGCAATTAAATCCGAATTTGTCATATAGCTTTTGCTTAGTACTTAACGTAAGATTAAATGAGAGTGCAGCAGACTTACTTAGATTTAGTTTATATCCTGAATAAAGTGAATATTCTCCTATAGATTCCATGACCTTTTCCATGGATTTCACGGGGTCCCTCAGTGTGAGTACCACATCATCTGCATACATTGTGAGCTTTAATGATTCTTTCTCTAATTCTATTCCTTTTATGGAATCGTCAACTCTAATTTTGTGTGCTAAAGGTTCGAGGCTGATCAAGTATAAAAGTGGGGACAGGGGACAGCCCTGTCTTGTTCCATTTGTCAACTGGAACCATTCGGAAGAAAAACCACTTCCCACTACCCTAGCAGTTGGAACTGTGTATAAAGCCATAATGGCCCTGGTGATATTACCTTGAATTCCAAAACCAGATAGGGCTTTCTCCAGAAAGTCCCACCTTACCCTGTCAAAGGCCTTTTCGGCATCTAATGACAGGGCAAGGAGGGGAATATTGCGTCTAGTTGCCAGATCTGCCACATCTATCAATCTTCTAATATTAGAAGTTGGGGCTCTACTGGATATAAACCCCACCTGGTCCTGATGAATAATACTTGTTATTATATTAGAGATCCTACCTGCTAGTACAGAAGAATAAATTTTGATATCACTGTTAAGTAGTAAAATGGCCAAAACAAAATAACACCGTGAAAAGTGTTAGATAATATATAGATTACTTAGCTTCCAATAAATCTGTAGCCTCCCAAGATCGTAATCCACCCAAAACGATCGTTATATATGTATAGAACCACAAGCAGAGAAATGGGATACGGCTATACAGTCTATAGAGGGAACATACAAAGAAAAAAACAATAGTGTGATACAGTATATACAGTGAATTGTGCGCTTAATTGGATGCACTCACGAGATTATAGAGATAGAAGAGCATTCAAGGTGCCTCCCCAGGAAATATGGGGGGATATTGGTATCCTTTGCCAATGTCGAGCAGCCAATGGGACACAGGACTCCAGGTGAGTAGTAGTAGAAAAATTCGAAATTTTATTCTTTTTTAAAAGGTGATATAACACCATAAAGATAAAATATAAAAGTGCAGCAATAGGTCCAACGCGTTTCGTTCAACACAGGAACTTCATCAGGGACCGCACAATAAAAGAAATCACCAGCAGTATTGCAGATAGTAAACAAACACACATCCTACTCACCCTAACAATAATCACTATAAATAGGGCTAGTCCCAAAGTCCCATTGGTCCAAGAAGTGGGGGTGTCTTCCAAATAGCTCTCCATTGGTCTAAGGAAGGTATCCTCCAGCTGATTCAATTTTCGGCATATTGATGTTCAAAAAACGAGCGCGTTTATTTCAAATACCGGAACCGGAAGTGGACATTTTCAATCACTTACGCGTGTCACTTGCGTTCCACGTGCGTTCCACGTGCGTTCCACGTGCGTTCCAAGGGCAGTCCGCACATGCTCAGTAAGTATTACATGATTATCTCAATCGGAAGCATCCTCATGCATTAGAAACTAACACCAAAAGACTTAAAACATAATTGAAAGTACAATAAATCTCTAGAAGGAGAAAAAAGTGAATTAGTATACAATGTACAAACATCATTAATTACTTAAATAAATTTGAAATTATAATATAGCAAATTTTCATGATTTAACCCATTGTGTGATATCTGCAGGTCTGTTAAAGGTACAAACACCTACTCTGCAGATCTATTGAAAATGACATACCCTTCATAAATCCATTTGGGTCACAAGCCCTTACTATAAAAGATTATTAACATAGTGGACTCCTTTAGGGTCCATTCAAGTTATAGACACCTTATCTACAAGTGTATTTAAAGAGATAGACTCCGTTATGAATCCATAAAAGTAACCGGCACCAATTAAAGTAAAAAAAGTGAAAAATATAACCGGTAAAAAAATGTTCCCTCAATATTATTAATTATAGATGGTAATAAATACCTAATCGGTACACATAACCGTATAGTGTGAACTACATTCATTATTTTTTAGAACTAGTTTTTTCATATATAGTATTTATATTTTTATCTTTTTGTCTTAGGTCTCTTTTTTGTATAGTTTATATATCTATATGTACATCGAGTAAGACCGTTTAATCATATCCCCGAGAAAAAAAAAGAAAAAAAAAGGGGGGGGGGGAAGAAGAAAAAGAGGTATCCTTGGTATCCTATAAAATGGATAAAATGGTACTCTTAATTCAAAAGGAACTTCTAAGAAAGGAAAGTGGTTATAGTGGTTACTCCAAAAAACACACCAGATCAATCCCGATATTTAGACCCTTTGGTTCCAAGGTCTTTAGCTTGTGTATCCAAAAGGTTTCCCTTTGGGATAGTTTTTTAACTCTGTCCCCTCCACGCCAATAGGGTAGAACATGTTCAATCCCCATACATTGAAAATTCCTAAATGAAAAAGAAGGACAGTTGGAGCAATGGGCGGAAACAGAATGAGTAGCAAGTCCCTTACGTATGTTGTTTAGATGTTCCAGGATTCTGACCTTTAAAATACGTTGTGTACGTCCCACATACTGTTTGCCACACGGACACCGCAGTAGGTAAACTACATGGTCCGTGTGGCAACCAATAGGTGATTTGATCCCAAACGATTCTCCAGTGACAGCACTGCTAAATTCCTTAGTTCTTCCCATATGGGCAGTGGTGCAGGCTTTACAGCTATTACATCCTCTGAAACAACCAGAATCGGAGGATCCGATGGGTCTATTCATTTTAATAGCATAGCTAGGAGCTAGCATATTCTTAAGGTTCTTATTCCGCTTAAAAATCACCATTGGACGTTCAGATAGTGAGCTGCCCAAAATAGGGTCCTGTTGTAAGATGGGCCAGAATTCGCTTAAACTTCTTTTTATCTTAAGATGATCAGTATTATATTGTGTAACAAAAGAGGACCTGAAATTATCATTCCCCCCCGTCCCAGGTAGTTTGTCCTCCAAAAGTTTACTGCGTTCTAAAGAGCCTATGGAGCGGATCTCTTTCTCTAAGGTGTTTTTATTATAGCCCCTTGCACATAGTTTGTTCTTTATATATGTGGACTGAGTTTGAAAATCATGGGGACGAGAACAGTTGCGCTTTAATCTGGTAAACTGGCTACGGGCTATGCCCTTGAGCCACGGTTTGTGATGGCAGCTCCGTTGATGAACGAAACCATTGCCATCCGTGGGCTTAAAAAAACATTTGGTGTGGATATGGCCCTGATCACAAAAAATTTCAAGGTCCAAGAAATGAATTCTGCTCTTATTCCACTCAGGAGTAAACACAAGATTGAACAAATTAGAATTAAGATGGTGGACATAATCCGAAAAACTGGTCGAAGACCCCTTCCAGATAATGACCACATCATCAATATAGCGCCGCCAGAGCACCAGGCTCTCCCTCCAGCCATGCCCCGACCACACGAAGAGTTCTTCCCATCTCCGCATATAGGTGTTGGCATAGCTGGGGGCGAACCTGGTGCCCATGGCGGTACCTGTTATCTGGAGATAATGTTGATCGTTAAAAAATAAAAAATTGTGTTCTAATATAAACTTCACCGAAGTCAATATAAACTCCCTCTGGCCTGGGGACAAATCGGAATCCTGGGACACATAGTGATCAAGAGCCTCCAGCCCCAACTGATGATTGATTACCGTATACAAAGACGTCACGTCCAGCGTGGCCCAACTGTAATCGGATTCCCACTCTATACTCTCCAATTCTTGAAGAAAGGACTTCGTGTCACGTATATAGGAAGGGGCTCCCTGGGCATATTTTTGGAGAAATGAATCCACGTATGCTGATAAATTAGCAGTAAGCGAATTCACTCCACTGATGATAGGTTTGACCTGGCGGATCAGGGAGGCGTTTGTGGGTTTTAGGAAGGAAATAGAATATTGGAATTACTGGGTTCTTTTGAAATAAGAAGTCAAAATTATTTTGTGATATAATTCCGCTATCCCTGGCTTTGATAAGAATGTCCTTAAGTTCTAAGTTGTACATAAGCGTGGGGTTATTGGATAATGTAATATATGTCTTCCTATCCCCCAAGATGTTGAGGGACTCCTTAAGATAGTAGGAGGCCGTCATCAACACTATTCCCCCTCCCTTATCGGCCTCCCTGATCACCAGGTCTTCCCTTTCCATAAGCTGTTGTAAAGTGGCTTTCTCCTTCTTTGTCAAATTAAAGGGGGATGTACCTCTCTTTCTCTCATGAGTAATAGATTGAAAAGCTTGGTCAACCATATGCTCAAAGGTCTCCAAGAATGGACCCTTACTCTGAACAGGAAAAAAATGGGACCTAGGTTGAAACTTATAATTTGCTCTTTTATCTACAGTATTTACATCACCCTCCATAATAGGTGGGTGTAAGAGAAAATGCCTTTTGATAGTTAGCGAGCCGATGAATTTTTTGAGGTCTATATATAGGTTGAAATCATTTGCCGTTTTATTAGGGGCAAATTTCATCCTCTTTGAAAGTAAATCCATTTCCTCTGGTGTAAGGGGGATACCAGTTAGGTTAAAAATACCTCTGCCCCTTTCTTCCGTATTTCGGGAAGAAAGAGAATTGGAACTTGAATCTAGTCCTCTGTTCTCACCCGCTTGTGAGGGGAGTCTTGATACAGGGGGGTGAACCTGTTGGGATGCTCCCAAGTCTCGGTTCTGGGGCGGAAATAATTTGTGATGGTCTTCTCTTTTGGACCTCTCGGTCTCCCCTGAAAATTTATCTCCTGTTCATTAATTTGTTTTGAGGCCCTCAATTTATCCGGTTGATTATACAGGGACTGGGTGTGAGATCTAGTATTCACCACTCTTTCTGGTGTATGTCTTCGAGGGGGGGTGCGTCTCTGCCCACTCCTAAAAATGGGGTGCTCAGCAGACCGACCGTCCCTCTGTACATTGTCAGCCTTATAATGGGCTCTATATTGGACTCTAGGTCTCGAATTGCTTCGTGTTCTACTTGATGAAGTAGTATGGATATTTCTAAGAGGAATATAGCGTGATTTTTTTCTTTTCAATTTATTACGAGTGGAGAAATTATTGGTCAATTTGTCCTCCTTATCTCTACTATACTTCCTATTTTTTGTTTCAGCAATATTCTCATCAAGTTTTTTAATATTAGTCTGCAAAATTTCATCTCTCTCTTTAAAATCCCTTCCCTCTGTATCAATAGGAGGGCTAGATTCAAGTTCAATTAATTCACTTTCCAATTTATTTTGTGTCTCTTTAGAATGTCTAATTATAAGTTGTATTAACTGAAAGGAACAATTCGTGAGGATTTCATCCCATTCTTGTAAAAAAAGGTCATCCTCCAACCCAAAAGCCGGTGTTTTGTCTATTCTCAGACCCCGAGGGATTAAACCTTCCTTGAGATAATTTTCCAGATAGGCTATCTCCCACCATTTTTTCGTCTCGGCAGTAAGTAACCTCTCTTTTTTCTTAAAAAACTCATCTAGCCCTTTAAGTGGTTGTGGTTTATCCCACTCCCTAAACATAGCCTCAAACCTTCTCCTGCGGCTATTTTGTAAATTAGACAAAAAGTTCACATTTGTGGCCATAGTCAATACAATCAATATCAGATATGTGTACCAAAAGGAAAAAGGTGGATTTAACAAACAACCAAAACAAAATAACACCGTGAAAAGTGTTAGATAATATATAGATTACTTAGCTTCCAATAAATCTGTAGCCTCCCAAGATCGTAATCCACCCAAAACGATCGTTATATATGTATAGAACCACAAGCAGAGAAATGGGATACGGCTATACAGTCTATAGAGGGAACATACAAAGAAAAAAACAATAGTGTGATACAGTATATACAGTGAATTGTGCGCTTAATTGGATGCACTCACGAGATTATAGAGATAGAAGAGCATTCAAGGTGCCTCCCCAGGAAATATGGGGGGATATTGGTATCCTTTGCCAATGTCGAGCAGCCAATGGGACACAGGACTCCAGGTGAGTAGTAGTAGAAAAATTCGAAATTTTATTCTTTTTTAAAAGGTGATACAACACCATAAAGATAAAATATAAAAGTGCAGCAATAGGTCCAACGCGTTTCGTTCAACACAGGAACTTCATCAGGGACCGCACAATAAAAGAAATCACCAGCAGTATTGCAGATAGTAAACAAACACACATCCTACTCACCCTAACAATAATCACTATAAATAGGGCTAGTCCCAAAGTCCCATTGGTCCAAGAAGTGGGGGTGTCTTCCAAATAGCTCTCCATTGGTCTAAGGAAGGTATCCTCCAGCTGATTCAATTTTCGGCATATTGATGTTCAAAAAACGAGCGCGTTTATTTCAAATACCGGAACCGGAAGTGGACATTTTCAATCACTTACGCGTGTCACTTGCGTTCCACGTGCGTTCCACGTGCGTTCCACGTGCGTTCCAAGGGCAGTCCGCACATGCTCAGTAAGTATTACATGATTATCTCAATCGGATTATCTCAATACGGTCTTACTCGATGTACATATAGATATATAAACTATACAAAAAAGAGACCTAAGACAAAAAGATAAAAATATAAATACTATATATGAAAAAACTAGTTCTAAAAAATAATGAATGTAGTTCACACTATACGGTTATGTGTACCGATTAGGTATTTATTACCATCTATAATTAATAATATTGAGGGAACATTTTTTTACCGGTTATATTTTTCACTTTTTTTACTTTAATTGGTGCCGGTTACTTTTATGGATTCATAACGGAGTCTATCTCTTTAAATACACTTGTAGATAAGGTGTCTATAACTTTAATGGACCCTAAAGGAGTCCACTATGTTAATAATCTTTTATAGTAAGGGCTTGTGACCCAAATGGATTTATGAAGGGTATGTCATTTTCAATAGATCTGCAGAGTAGGTGTTTGTACCTTTAACAGACCTGCAGATATCACACAATGGGTTAAATCACGAAAATTTGCTATATTATAATTTCAAATTTATTTAAGTAATTAATGATGTTTGTACATTGTATACTAATTCACTTTTCTCTCCTTCTAGAGATTTATTGTACTTTCAATTAAGTTTTAAGTCTTTTGGTGTTAGTTTCTAATGCATGAGGATGCTTCCGATTGAGATAATCATGTAATACTTACTGAGCATGTGCGGACTGCCCTTGGAACGCACGTGGAACGCACGTGGAACGCACGTGGAACGCAAGTGACACGCGGAAGTGATTGAAAATGTCCACTTCCGGTTCCGGTATTTGAAATAAACGCGCTCGTTTTTTGAACATCAATATGCCGAAAATTGAATCAGCTGGAGGATACCTTCCTTAGACCAATGGAGAGCTATTTGGAAGACACCCCCACTTCTTGGACCAATGGGACTTTGGGACTAGCCCTATTTATAGTGATTATTGTTAGGGTGAGTAGGATGTGTGTTTGTTTACTATCTGCAATACTGCTGGTGATTTCTTTTATTGTGCGGTCCCTGATGAAGTTCCTGTGTTGAACGAAACGCGTTGGACCTATTGCTGCACTTTTATATTTTATCTTTATGGTGTTGTATCACCTTTTAAAAAAGAATAAAATTTCGAATTTTTCTACTACTACTCACCTGGAGTCCTGTGTCCCATTGGCTGCTCGACATTGGCAAAGGATACCAATATCCCCCCATATTTCCTGGGGAGGCACCTTGAATGCTCTTCTATCTCTATAATCTCGTGAGTGCATCCAATTAAGCGCACAATTCACTGTATATACTGTATCACACTATTGTTTTTTTCTTTGTATGTTCCCTCTATAGACTGTATAGCCGTATCCCATTTCTCTGCTAAGTAGTGAAATGGGTCTGTAATTTATTACAAATTCTGGATTTTTCCCAGGCTTTAAAATTGGAACTATGTGGGCCTTTAACAATTCGCTGGGGATATTTCCATGTGACATAAAGTCATTAAATAGTTTGGTGAGTGGCTCTATTATATTTCCCTTAAAGGTTCTATTAAAACAATTACTGAACCCATCCGGTCCTGGTGCTTTTTTTTATTTTAATTTTTTAATTGCAAATTCTACTTCATTTTGTAGGATAGGTTCATTTAATGCTTTCAATTGAGCTTCTGTTATACATGGAAGTTTAAGTTCAGTAAAAAAATTCGGAGATATCATCAGTACTATTTCTCCCAGGTAGGTTATATAGATCTGCGTAGTACTTTTTAAATGCGTTACCGATCTTCTCTGGTGACAAGACTACTTCTTCTCCATTTATTTTTAATTTAGAGATAATTTTTTTGATGTTTTTCCTTTTTTAATCTATTTGTTAGTAGTTTATCCGCTTTATTCCCTTTATAGTACCAATTTCTTCTTAGGCGTTCTAACGCAAGGTTAGACTTATTTATCAAAATATTATTAATGCTCTCTTTTATTTCTTTTAATTCTTTACTATTTTCAAGCGATATGTTTTTTTATTCTGTTTTTCCAACCTATCGTAATCTATATAGAGTTGTGCCAAGTTTCGTGAGTTTCTTTTTTTTCCCTCTGTGCCCACTTTTATAAAGCTTCCCCTGATTGTACATTTAAACGCACACCAGAGCGTAGATAAAAAGATCTCAGAATTATTATTTTCTCTGAAATAGTCTTCTATAGCTTTTTGTATTATATCCACATTTTTTTTTTTTTTTTAACAAGTATTCATTCAATCTCCAGTTAGATCTAGTTTTTGCAAATTCTTCTTTGATTTCTAGAATTAGAGCATTATGATCTGACCATGGGATATTAGTAATCAGAATTTTCTTGACCCTTCTAACAATATTAATTTCTGTCAATATGTAATCTATTCTTGAGTATACCTGATGCGGGAAGGAAAAACAGGTATAGTCCCTTTCCATAGGATGCCATATGCGCCAGATATCCATAAGGCCTGCCTTTTTAATTGTCTCATTAAATTTTAGGGAGGATTGTTTTGACTGTCCCTTGTTCTCATTATTTTTTAGTTTATTTCTATCCATGTTAGGGTCTAGTATACAATTGAAGTCACCCATATATATTATTTTCCCTTGTTTAATTTTTTTGACTTTATTCACAAGTTTATTTAAGAACCTTATGGGAGCTTTATTGGGCGCATATAAATTTACAATCGTATATATCTGATTATTTATCTCTCCAATTATTATAAGAGTCCTTCCTTCGTCATCTGAAACTTGGTGGATTAACTTAAAATCTATTTTCGCGGATATTATAATTGCTACCCCTCTTTTCTTGTTCTTAAGCATAGAGGACCTAAAAATAAATGGAAATTCTTTTGAGCCAAATCTATCTTTGTCATTTTTCAGCCAATGAGACTCTTGTATACCACAAATATGTATTGACTCCTTCCTAATGAAATCAGTGAGGATAACTCTTTTCTGCGGTGTATTTAACCCCCTTACATTCAAAGATACTATTCTAAGCATATCTTAATTCTATCTGACCCTTTTTCCTTCAGCCTAGAAAACCAAAAAATAACATAACATACAAGACATTGCACACCCACATTTAACATTAAAATAAACGGCTCCTTTCCCATAGGAGCCATAAATATCCCTGCATTCCTTCCCCCTGTGTATCAGGAGGGAAGAAATATACAAATTAACCGCCCTATACGGTTAGGTGATGGGATATACTAACAAGTTTATCAGGCATAAAAGAACCTGCACGTTACCACGTTACCCTGAGTTCCAACGAAAGTTGGAAAGAAAAAAAAAAAAGAAAAAAAAAATATTATTTACATTCTTTACCCAAGTTCCTTCTCTCTCCTTTTCTTTTCCCCTGTATTATTTATCTTAAGTGATCATATCAAATATTATTACTTGAGATGTGATAAACCCCATCTATTTATTGTTCTCTTTAGTTTCTCTACCCTTCTCCCTTACTATTTATACTAAGGATGTCTATTCTTTCGGTACTCGAATAGTCCACTCCAGTGAAATTCTCTTCTCTTTACCTAGTACTACTTTCATTTAATTGTGTGATATTCATGAGTGTCATATACTCCTTCTCTTCTTTCCCCCTTTCTCTTTCTCATCCTCTTCCTCTCTATTTCCTTTCTTTCTATATCTTCTTTTATATTTATGTGAATTATTTATACATGTGAGTTTTCCATTTCTCTAATTGTGTTTATCTCAATTCGATTCACCTTGTGTTAATTTCTATAGAAAAACTAATATTACTTTCCCTATATTCCTAAATTTCTTATTCTTTGTTTCAATCACGTCATTATATAGGCTGCTTATCAGTGTTACCATTATATTTCCCCTTCCAACCATTATCTCCCTTCAAGGGAAAGCGATAGAGGGGAGAGACACACAAAAAAAAAAAAAAAAACCCTTTATAGGGCTACTTGGAGTTACCTCTTCCCGACCCCTATTCAGGGGGAGAGGGAGAGGGAAGTCCAATGTAGACCCATACATCAATTATTTAAAGGTTTCCTGAATCCATTTTTGCAAACTCTGAACTTCTCTAAACATTTCCACTTTTTCTCCATACATGAATCTTAATCCAACTGGGAACAACCAAATATACTTAATTCCCATTTCTCTCAATTTAACAGTACATGATGTAACATTTCTTCTAGCCATTCTGGTACTTCTAGATAGGTCATTAAATATTTTAATGGATTCATATTTAGAGTCCTGTAGGGGTTTGGATCTCATTGCCCTCATGATTTCTTGTTTGAGTCTATATGAGTTTAAAGCTGCAATGACATCTCTTGGAGTCTGGGCTGGAATATTGCTTGGGTTTGGGATTCTATGTATTCTTTACGTGCAATATTGGCTATTATTCTGCTGGACCCCCAATAATTTACAAAGCTCTTTTAAGTATTCCTCAAGTCCTCCTGAAGTCACTTCTTCACGGATTCTTCTTATTCTGATGTTGTTTCTCCTTGCTCTATCTTCATTATCCGAAATCTTGGCTTCCATTAACGCCATTTTTTTTTTCCATCTGTATAATTCTTTCATCATTTAAACCTTGTTGTAATTTTATATGATCTATTTTATCTTCCATTAAATTTATGCTGCCCATTATTTTGGCTCCGTTTTGAAATCCCCCATCATTAGATGTATCTCTTTCTTTATATTTTCTAGTTGCGCTTGTAGGCATTCATTCAAGAGATCTTTTCCAATCAGGCCAGAGTCTTTACTTAGAGAGTCCGACGTTTCGTGCTCAGGGTTTATTTGTATTATAGGTTGCATTATAGGTTGGGCTGCTCCATTTATACTATTTCTTCTTTCTACCTTCTCCTTATCTTGGGGTGAAAAATAGTTTGAAAGTCTTTTTTCATTTCTTTGGTCGGATTTTTTTTCTCTTTTGTTTCCCAGCTTGAGTTCACTTTTTTTGTTTGCCATTATTGCTCTTTCTTATAAAGAATTAGTAAGAGCAGAGTAGTATATATCAGATAGAAGGAAAAAAAAATATATATATATATATATATAAAAAAAGTTTTTATATTACTCTTTCCTCCTTCGGTCTTTCTTTCACTTGATTTTATCCAGTATCTTGGGTTCAAGGACTAGGATCTCACGGTATTCCACGGCTTTCAATTTTTTCTGGCGTTATATTCTTTAAGCTCCAATTATCTTGATATTCAACATGTGGACATTAGAGCATTTAAAAAGAAAAAAATATTTTGTCCAAATGTCCCCATAATTCGCCAGATAGCTCCAGGATATTTACAGAATAATATTTTTCCCTCTTGAATTCTATTTTGATTATATATAATGGGACTTAGAAATAATCCATACTATTCCAAATATTCTGCATTATTCCATTCTTCTATTTATCCGTTTTAACTGTTTTATGGATATCAATTAGGTTATCAATTACATATCAATTGCGGATAGACACATTTAGCCACATTTATCCAAAAGAGACAAATCTCTCAGCTGAAATTAGTTTGGAACCTTTGCTCGCTCCTATTAATGGAGTTTTAATGGAGTTTTCAATAAATTTATATATCAATGTATATCTGCCGAAATTAGTTTGGAGCCTTTGCACGCTCCTATTAATGGATTTTTCAGTAAGTCTATATGTCAGTATATACCGAGTATATGTTCAGTATGCCGGTACGAGGGACAGGAAGGCAGTTTTCAGTTGATTATGCAAACTTGTTCAACTTGTTTATATGCTTTTTGTATACTTGCAGTTATGCTGTCTTCTACCCGTTGTTTTTGCCATTTTTTAGGCTTGCTGCAGTACTGGATGATCCAAATTGCTCATATCCGTCCACCACGTGTATCTGCCCGTCCGTTCCCCTTTGCTGCCCCGACACTGACTTCAGTCTTCACTGTCCTGGGTCTCTATGCCACCGGAGACTCTCCTGTGCTATCTGGGTACTACTTGCAGCGTGTCCGCTCATCCGTCGCCAGCAACCGCCATGAATCCTCGGCCTCAGGTACCTCGCGGCTTCCTTGTCTTTTTCGCGGCTTTTCCCCTCACCTTCCGCGGGACGTGACCGGCGTGCGTCGTCATGTCATCGCCCCTCCCCTTTTCTGCTTTTATTTTATATACTCCCACCATTTGACGTCTGGACGGTGTGACCGAAAGCAAGGAATTGTGCTGTAGGGAATCTATATACCTCCTCAGATTTTGCACGGTTCCTACTTTGTGTAATTAGCCCCAAGGAAATGTGTTATGTTAAAATGAATATTGCACTTTAAATATGTGTATATTTGGGCCCTGGGTGGAGCACTTGGAGAGTAGGGTGTGTCACGATTCCGGGAACCAAACACGCTAACACACACACAGAAAAGGTGCAGTACCGGACCTTAGAGTGGCTGGGCTAAGCACACAAAGAATAGTCAGGAGACAAGCCGAGTAAGGGGAACCAGAAGACAGAATAACGAGAAACAAGCCCCATTCAAAGGGAAGGAGAATGTCACAAAGTCAGATAAACAAGCCAGAGAGTACGTAACCAGAAACACAAGTTCAGTAGCAATACTAGCAAGCAAAGACCACAACAGGGCAGAGAGGAACAGGAAAGGTAAGTATTTAAATCCATAGGTTAATTCTGATTGGATAATTTCCAATCAGAATTAACAATCACACGTGGGAGATATCTAGACCTCCCACTGTGATTGAGGCATAATAAAAATGGGCGGTCTCCCAGCGTGCAGCGTCATGTATGCTGCCGCTGGGGGATGTAGAGGAAGACGCGGGCGGCATCCGTGGCTGGGAGGATGCCGCCCGCCGAGCGCACCCCAGGAAGGGGACCACGGACGGCTGGGGGGTGAGTGCCGCGAGCGGACTGCAGCCTCCCCTCGCAGCCGCCCGCGGGATCCTGACAGGGTGGGCCAGTGATCCACTCCACATTTTGGAAATTGGATGGAACCTACAGGTGAGAAGTCCAGTTCCAGAGTTTCAATCCTAATTTACCTCACCTGAAAAGGATTGTTACTTACAGGTGCTATTAAGTACTCCCCTGCCAAAGGAGGAGAGAGATTGTGTTTGACTTCTGTGAGTGGAAACAGAGAGCTGAAAACCCCTGAAACAGTAAGGTTGTTGTTTATGTTTATGTTGGGAAATGGACAAGCCATCCAACCCAGTTAGCTAATTATTTTGTTTAGTTAGTGCTCAGAAGAGCAAGGATTTTGTTTTATATATTTTGTTACAACCTTTTATACCTTACTGTGCATTTATTTTGGAACAATAATAAAAAGAGCAAGTCTTTTTACCTCATCCTGCGTGTGAAGTGTCTCTAATGCCTGTAAAGCCTGTGTAACACCCCAATCCCAGGACAAGGTACCAAGGAGTACTTTTGTCACAATGGTTACCAGTTCACAACAGACTCCAGCAATTGTGGACTAATTGAAATTTATATTGGCGCAACCTATATTTTGTATATATTGTTTTCTCTATATCTTTCAGTAAAGGATTGAGGGTAACCCTTACTATAAGTGTTTGCTGCCTGCTATCATATCTATGCTCAGTTGACACTCTAGCGCTTATCATATCTGTTTATTTTTTGTATCCTTTTGATTTAAATATAGAAGCTTTAGTGCCCAGAAAGCCCCTAGATAACTAAAGCGGGTATGTCTACCAGGGTCTGCAAGGTTAGTATGCTGCTGTGAGTAAGAGTTCATGAGGTTAGAGTGTGGGCCCTTGCGAGGCCATGAAAACTTAGTGTATTCAAAGGTTAAGAAACCCACTGCATAACAATGTAAGCAAGGTGAGTGTCAGTAGTTGACATGTTGTTTCAATTAGTCATGCGTTGTGGGCATGTCTAGCTTTTGTTTCCCCAAACCAAGGGGGCCACAGAGGGGGGAGAGGAATTAGGTAGGCACAATGGCAGACCCCTATCTTATGGACCAGCGCCATTCCAAAGTGGGCCTCTATTTTCCATCTCCTATCCAAGGAGACTATTTCCATTGCGATAACCCTGTCAAACCTGACAAAAATAAAAATAAAACTGTGTAAACAAAGGTGAAACAGTTTATAGAGAGTGCAGCCTGATACTGATTGCTGCTCTACTAAGCCAGAACTCAGTCATGTCCCAGTTCTTGTCGATGGGTGGCCCCATGGGTTGAAGGGCACTACAGTTTGCTCCCAAGTATGCGTGCCTCCTTGGCTTCCTGCCACCTTGCCATGAGCGGGGAGTCCCAATGCCCATAACAGGGCTGGTGCATCTTTGGACGAAGATATACTATAAGTCCCATTGAGGGTAACCATGAGTGATCTTGGAGTAGTCCATCTGTAATATACTCTGATGTTTCTCAGTTGGTTAGTTATTGGAAGGAGCATTCTATGCCATTGCAAGGTGGACCTCGAAAGATCTTGGTAAAAGGGCAAGTCAGTTCCTTTGAACGAGTAAGGTGTCTGGTTTCGTACAGCCTCTTGTTTTGAGTGAGAGAGCAGCGTACTATGATACTATGATGTCGCTCCCACATTCGTTGTAGCCCTAGACGATTTCAGTAGGTGAAACATGCCATCAACAGCGAGCATTTTGGCTTGTGTCGAAGGCAGCATCAAGGTCACTAGTCATCTCAGGTAGTCTATGGTGATGAACTCAGGTACTCCACTTATTTTCAAAATGTAACATCTGGAGCGTCATCAAGCATAGCGAGTTGCATAGTGAACGGTTGTTGCGCTTTTTGGACTTTGTGCAGTGAATCTTTCACATTTCTTGCCTCACATCAATGATGTTCTCTTAAGTAGCTCAAACCCTATCTGTGACCACCTGTATGTCAGCCTGGATAACTGCTATGTCTGCGGTTAGCATATGACGGAAATTAATTAGGAGATTTTTAATATCTTGCTTGGTAGCCAGAGCTGTCAAATCTGGAAAGCCTGGAGATACCTGCTCTGATCCCTGTGGTAAGGTGAGAGCATTAGGCTTGTCTTATGTGGGGCTCTGAGAATCAGCAGGTGCCTCCTGGTCCTTCTAGGTCACCATTTTGGGCTGGGCCTGCCACTGGAGTAGGGCCCCTATGTCATGGGAATCATTTGGCATACCTGGTGGCAGTTTCTGTGAGTGCCTTCCCACAGGAGGGCTGTTCAGTGAAGGAGGTGTCGACAGGGTTTGGCTCCGGATCGCTCTGGACAGCAACTCATCCAGGCATGTAGGGAGATGGTAAGCTGCAGGCCTTTGCTTCCACTGTTTCTGCCAGGAATTTGCAAAGAATGTGCTGATGCTAGGAGCCGCCGGAGGGTAAGCACTCAGGTAGAGGTTGCAGAATGGACTGGGTATCTTCAGATTTTCATCGGATTAATTGGAGCACCATTGAAGCTGCAGAAAATGGTGTCCACTCCATCCCATGGTGAAGCCCCACCCCATGTTTTTTTGTTTTTGCCTTTTTTTGGATCAGTAAAAATAGATGTGAGACAGGCTGAACTTGATGAATGAGTCTCTCTTTTCAGCCTATGTAACTATGTAACATGCAAAAACTAAATTAGTCCACAATTATTGCTTAGATCATGCAACTGCAATATCTGTGCAGAGCAAAGGGGTGGAAGAGGAGGCTAATGTGTAAAGACCCTGCACTATACTCATTTAACACTGTGCTGTTAAAGGGATACTATAGGACACTAAAGTCACCAGACTCACTACAGAACTAATGTTCTTGTGTCTATAACATGTCCCTGCAGTCTTAGCACAGTAAACACTGCCATTCAGGGCCAAAGACAGACATTCAGACACGCTCAGTTTCAGGCAGACAGTTAGACATGCTCAGTTACAGGCATGCAGGCACTCACGCACGCTGATAGGCACACACTCAGTTAAAGGCAGATAGTCACGCATACAGGCACACAACGACACAGCTACAGCAACACACACAATTCAAGTCACACAGTTACAGTCACACTCAGGCAGAAAGTCACACACAGCCAGACAGACAGTCACACACACACAAGCAGCAAGTCACACACACACAGAGGAAGACAGTCACACACACACAGGCAGACAGTCACACACACACAAGCAGGCAGTCACACAGACAGACAGTGACACAGGCAGGCAGGCAGTCTCTCACACACACACACAGGCAGGCAGTCACACAGACAGACAGTCACAGGCAGGCAGACAGTCACACACACAGGCAGTCACACAGACAGACACACACACACAGGCAAACAGTCACACACACACACACACACACAGTCACACACAGGCAGGCAGACAGGCACACACACACATACACACACACACACACACACACAGAGCAGTCACACACAGGCAGGCAGTCACACACACACACACACACACACACACACAGACTTACCTCTTTCCATTATGGCTGGAAGAGGGAGTGGATGAAGTTCCTGTGCAGCAGTTACCAGGGGGCTTCTGGTATTTATTAGCTCCGCCTCGCGATCAGCCCCGCCCCTGCCGCTCATTAAGCCCCACCCCCGCTGCCGCAATTTTTTTTTTTTTTAATAGACCTGGGTGGAGAATAATTAATCCTCCACCTGGGTACCTGTTTTAGCTCCATTGACACCGGCCATGTGTGAGCTGTGTCAGCCGCATGGCGCCCCCTGCTCCATGGTACCCTGTGCGGTCGCACAGCTCGCACGCCCCTAAGGCTGGCCCTGCTTGCATTGCTGCCTAGTAACACTACTAGTGCCAGTCACTCAAATGACCACTAGAGATGGTTCCTATCTCAGTGCTGCACAGTGTGCAGCACCTTCATTCAGCGTATCCATGCTTTGCATGGAGATGCTGAACATTCCCCATTGAGATGCAATGATGATGAGGAGATGCTGATTAGTGAAGCTATGATATGTTGATATCATCAAGATTGATGATCTTAGCTATGGAAGCAGGGTCAGTCATGGAGAGACCAGCATGACGATGGAGAAAAGGTAAATGAAATAAATACCTTTTAACTCCTTAGTGAAGAGGCATGTCACCTAAACTTGTGCTCCAGTACTATAGTGTTCGGAATACATGTTTACATTTTTAACACTATAGTGTTCCTTTAAATAACCTCTGGTTCTTAGTTCCAGTGACTCGCCGTAGTTTTCTTAGCATTATTATAATGGGGGACATCTGTTCTAAAACATGTATTTTTAAGAGGTTAAAAAAACTGTTCGAGTTTATTAAAGTGTTTTAAAAGTAACCTTCTCTTCATATCCTGACAGATTTTTATTCCTCAACAATCATGTTTGACTAAGAATACTGAGTGAATATTATATTATATGACATAATCTGACTTACTTTGTATGTAAGACAAATATTATGCTAGAATGACATAAAATAAAATACTTTTATGGTGCAGAAAAGGTAAAAATAATTATAAATGAAATGGACTGCACAGAAAGTAATGCATTATCATAGTGGGGGGGGGGGGGGGGGACATCATATTATAATTACTATTTTGCACCAGAATAAACAAGAGATTTCATGTTTGACAAAAAAAATGAGTTTTCAAGATAATTTTCTTTTATATCACATTTTTAATCTACAGTTAGATGCTGGCCACATGCAGAATAACTTCAGCTGATGTTGCTCCTGCTGTCTGTACCAGTGGCATTAAAGACAGCCATAAGACCCCAACAATATATTCATCATACTCTGATTGGTTCTAACCAGAAGTAACGCGTATAATCCAGAGGGGATCTCTGTAAAATTGAGCTATTATGGACGACAGTCAAACTGATCTCTATGCCTATAATGCCATGATTGATACTACATTTTGCCAATATAAAGACCATTAGCTGGCCTTCCCCTGGTTAATAAGTGGTCTAGACTCTAGACCCCACATATTTTTATTTGTTTATTTTTAATACAGGACATATAAGAAGATTTTCTTTATTTCAATATATATTTTTTTTAGTTCTCTCTTATTACATGCTGAGGTCTGTGAGAAAGAGCAAATAAGTGTTTCTGTTTATAAAATTCTATTACTGTCAAGACATTTAGGTGACATGGTCCATGACTGCATGGCATGCCTGTCCAGGGATGGTTGTGCAAGGCAGGTATGGATTGGTTAATTATGTTTTAAAAATATTGTTGCATCTTACCACCCTTCCTAATTTTTGGATCTGGGTAGCTGGGTGTGAAACTCCCACCTACCTACCTTTTTCATTTATTTTGCTCCTTCTGCTCTTTTTCTTTCTCCTCCTTTTTTCTTCTGCTCTTCCTTCCTCTTTCCCTCTCTCCTCATTTTTCTTTGGTTGTGATGTTTTTGTTTTCTTTTGCAGTTATTGTCACAGCAGTGGAATACCCTTGCCGTGCCTGGATTAAATTGGTAGCACAAGACTGAGCATTGAGAGAAGGGGTCCCAGCCATGGTAATCGAGCTTAAAAATTTGAGCAGCCCTTAACGGTGGAATTTTTACAATTCCCACTTTTTTGACGATACATACTATAGCTTATTGTATGTGAGAGACATTTCTATGAGGGCTACTTTTTAAGCAATTGTCTTAAGAGTTCTACGTTTTAGTACACTTGATCAGTTGCATAAACAAAGAGTGAGTATACCCCAAACAATGGGTTTTCTGTTTTCACTTGATCAGTTGTCCTTTCTATGTTCTTTGTTGACCACCATTTTTCTAATGATCTCTGCTTTTTATTTCTTACGTTCACATTGCAGAATATGACCTTTATACCTTTATTACTAGGAAATTATTTTCTCATAAGTTGAACTGATATTCAGCAAACTTCCCAGGGAAATCAAGTGAATATTTTGTTATTTGTTTCCTTTGTTATGCATTCTTTGTAAGTTCTTAAAATACACCGTTTTACATGTACTGTGCAATAATTTATAATGATATTAACATATAGCTAATACTTTTTTTTACCACTGTAACTCTAAAGAATCAGTCATGTTCATTTAATCTTCTCGACCCTGTTACTACAGACATCTAGACATTCTTCTTGCTCTTAGTAGTCAGTAATATTTAATTTAAGACACGTCAATCAAAGAGATGGATGTTTGAGTCACTCGTGAATCCTTTAGTCAGCAGATTTCCTACACCTGAATATTCAGCCATATGCCATCACTGTGGGGGCTGAAGAAGAAAACATTTAAAGGAGTATTAATCCAGAAGAAACAATGACCCACTTTAGCAATATATTTTAATATAGGAGCTATATTTCCTGGCTACAGACTGTGGATGTCTATATGCATATCAGTCTTAGTTTTGTCTTTATTGTAAAAAAAACTGATATATTTAATTTACAGTGATGTACTATTTAATGCATGGAGTTTAAGGGTAATTGCTAAATACACAGATCTGTATATGAAATATATTTTTTTTTAAAAACTGTTCAATGCATCACATCTAATATGTATTTTTTAATGGAGGGTTCTAGACCTCATTAGCTATATGACATTATTTGTATTTTAAAAAAGAGCTTCTCTAAGTCTCGTATGCCTTGATAACAATTTAAACTCACTATCTATCCTATTACACTGCAAAATCATCACACAGAACAACACAGAACAACACACAGCAGAAAGGAGAGAAAGTACAGATAATTAGTAAGTTGCTTGATATAATGTAGAGCTTCTGAAAGAGGGTAGTATAGATATTGATTTTAAGAATTGCTAAGTCACTATTTAAAGACCACAACATTGAGAAAAGATAGAGCTTTTATGTGTTTCTCGCTCTACATAGATGGATAGATGGATGGATGGATAGATAGATAATATGCAAGGCACTCAATGATTCTGCAATAAAATTCCTTACCTAGGTTTACTCCAGACGCCGACTCAAACAGTAAGTGAGCATTCGCATAACTTTTTCATAAATATGCTGCTGCTTTTATTGAAGCAGACTCTGTGCAAATACTAGTCAAGATCGGCGTTTCACTCCTACACTGGACTTTTATTATGAACGTCAATCTTGATATTTATTTGCACAAAGGCTGCTTCAATAAAAGACACAGATGCACACACTGGCACATAGACACAGCCAGTCAGTTGATATTTCCCTGTGTGATAATCACTGGATTCAAAGTGAAAGGATGGTCAGGTAGGGAGTCTTTTGTATGTGTGGAAGCTAGTACAAGCATCTAAGCATTATATCTCATGTATAACATGTAAAAATGTGTCACGATTCTGTTAATATAATCTGTGAATACTGCTAAATGTAGGGCTGGGTTGATAAGGCCCTTCTCCTGTCGTGATATATTCAGCTGTCAAATAAAAAATGTTTTGCTCACTTCTGGTTAAAGCAAATAACCCCATATGACTAAAGTTAACTACTCGACCGGAATAACGGCCATCAGAGCTTTCTGCTTGATGCTGAGAAAGGCTGACCTGAATGTACATTTTCTCCTGTGGACGCCTTGATAAGAATATCAATGAACATGTATTCTGGTGGAACGACCTGTTCCAAGGAGAGAGAGGCCATGGTTATTATATTGCTGAGCTGCATCCCAGAAAATCTGGAGGCCAAAACAGTTTGGAGACTAAAATGAATAATGATTAATGACAAAACAGACTGCTAACGAATATTACTGTGCCCCAAAACAATTCTTGGAAATAAGCACTTACTCATTAGCTTGTAGCATTTTAGTGTTTATTTATAAAATATTAAAACTTTAGAACACACAAATATTATTGAGAATGCCATAGTAAGCAACTACTGACCTAATTACATATATAAAAGTGCAACATTATTTTCTAAGAAGTAAACTGCAAGTGATAATTATCATAAGAGTAATTGGAGACCAGGTGCACCTTAGAAAAATTGCTTATGATTACCTTAATCTGTGGATGTATGTCTAGGGGCTGGTGTAAAATTCTCAAAGGGAAAACACGACACATAATATACATGACTACTGACCCAACCAGCCCCGTTGCCCCCCAATAATACACGTGACACTTCATTCTTGTGAATAAGGGCAACGGCCACAGCTTTATTTAAGATAACAAGTTTAACTCAGTCCAACTCTGCCAGCTGTTGGGTGTTTGCCCAACAGGCAGTTCTCCCACATTCTGTAACATGAGCCTTGACAGCCAGCTCCTTGCCATCAGCTCCGTGCAGGCTGTCGTCCCCCAATGTTCCTTTTTCTCCAGCACTGTCCAGGGAAAACAGCCACCGCGATGCCCACCTTGCGCACTACACTGCGCGGGCATCGCGCCCACCGCCGACAGCGCAGCCTCAATTCCTGCTTGCAGGCCCATGTTAAAGATGTCTAACCCAATGGGGGACATTAATGCGTCATTGTCCCCTTCCAATTCAAAGTGTCTTACCACTATACCACCCAGGTGGCGCACGGACCGGGACATGGTCATATTGACCTTGCGCCAATAGCGCTCTAAGGCCTTACCCTTCCCCTCGGTTCACCAAGCCGGGTGAGGCATGATGTCGGACCAGATGAGGGTCAGGTCCCCGAACAACGCAAAACAGCGAGCCACGTCATGCCGCATCGCGTGCACCAGGACAACCGACCGTCGCCGTCCGACATCGTTCCCGCCCGCATGAATCATTAGGGTCACCGGCCCTGACACGTAGCACCTGAGCTGAACCAGCTCGGCATATAACCCATCCCAGGACAGACCCCGGATACATCTCCAACATACCTGTGCTACCTCGAAGGGGAAACCGAGGTTACGGCCATAGGGTATGCTCTCAGCCCGCCTAGCTGACCAATAAACAAAGGAGTGTCCGATGATCCATATAAAATGAGGACAATGAAAAAACAACAACCGTAATTGAGCAGCGCCACTGGCTTACAGCACATAGAGCTGAAACCGGCCCACCTGCCATCGCCCCAAGCGCTTAAGTGCCTCGGGGGGGAAACCCAGCCGACTTGCCTGAGTAGCCGCCCCTATCCTAAAGGAGTGCATAGTGTAGTGTCTGGGAGACAGTCCCATACTCATCACACCAGCCCAAAGCACTCTGGCGAATTGAAACCGGCTGAGTGATAACCCATCCCGGTGCCTGAACAGGGACCCCGCCTCCGACCCACGTACTTCCAAGAACTCCCGCAGCAACCTAACCGGTCAGAACCGCTGCTCAGTAGCCTTAATCCGAACCGCAGCGCCCTCTCCTCTCTGATCTGTCTTTGACCTCCGAATAAACAACGTGACATCCCTTTTCGAAACCCTGATATCCGAGATTTGCATGGCAGCCGGCGCCCACATACTTGGAGCCACCAGCTCGCCTATCCACAGGGCAGCAAAGAAGCAGAGGGCAAAAGTGGCCCGGAACAGGAAAACCTCGTAGTTCGACACGCAGATCTGCGGCAGCCGATCCAAGAGTTGGAAAAGGTTTCTCATAGGAGATCGGACGCTGAGCGTCTGGCCTGCGGTCTCTCTTCCATCACTTCATGACCCGTGTGACGCAGAATGCTTTGGTAGCATCCTGCCACCCACACCACTGGAACAGAAACGACAGGGCCGATAATGATCTCTTGCCCGCCACTGCCGACTTACCCTCCAACAAAGCAAGCGTTGACGCCAACCTACCTTCGTCCGAGGACACCTCCCTGGCATTAAAGACATTCATCCATCTCCGCCACACCACAGCATACGATCTCCACGTGGACTCCGACAGCGACCCCCTCACCAACCGGCTCAGATTGTGGAAACCAGGTCCCATATTCCCGCCTGGCACGAGGTTCCAGTCCGTGCCGCCTCTGGAGCAGCCACTCGAAACCGGTCCCACTGAAACCGAGAGAGAGAGTCGGCTATAACGTGCCTTTCCCCAGGCACGTGCCGCGCAACCAACCACAAATTATGCTCCAAGCTAAACAAGACTAGGCTCCTGAGGAGCGTCAACAATGCAGGGGACGCAGACGTAGACTGGTTGATCTCATGGACAACACTCTTGTTGTCCGTGTGCACCACCACCTTCTGGTTTGCCAGCTCTAAACACCATAGCTCCACAGCCACTACTATGGGAAAGAGCTCCAGGAACTTTAAGTTACCTACCAGTTCAGTCTCCAGCTAGTGGCGTGGCCATGCCTCCGCGCACCAGCGTCCTTGAAAGTAGGCCCCAAAGCCCACCGACCCAGATGCGTCGGTTTACAGCTCCAAATCCGTGTTGGACACTGCCGGGCGCAGCCAGCAGAATTGCCCGTTGTACCTACCCAAGAATGAGCTCCAAACTTGCAGATCCTGTCGATGTCGGTGGGTGATCCGAATGAAGTGAAACGGCTGCTTGACACCCACTGTCGACAGTGACAAGCAACGGCAAAACGCCCTGCCCATCGGTAACACCCGACAGGCAAAGTTCAGATGCCCTAACAAGGCCTGTAACTGCCAGGAGCTGTACCTTTTTTGCCTCTTTCACCGAATCCACCAGCCGCAGCAGATGAGTCAGTTTCTCATCCGGCCGGAAAACCAAACTCCGAGTGTCCACTTCAATACCCAAATAGGACAGAACCTCTAACCGCTATTGGAACACCAAACTCCGCCGCGACAACTCTAAATGAATCTAAGAGCACCACGCAGTCATCTGACTCCCATGTGCCCACAAACAAAAAATCATCTAAATAGTGCGTTGGCGACACTAACCCTGCAACACGAGCAACCACCTATTTTAAAATCGACGCAAAAATTTCAAAATAAGAACAAGAGATAGTGCAGCCCATTGGTAAACACATATCAAAGAAAAAGGAACCTTGAAACCGGCAACCCAACAGGTGAAAACAGTCTGGGTGGACTAGGAGCAGTCGAAAATCAGCCGACTTGGCCAACTGGGCTCCCATCCCTGCCTCCCGGACCAACTCTAAAGCCCGACCAAAGGAGGCATAGCGAACGTGCGACTCCTCCTTGTCGATGTAATCATTCACCGACCCGCCTGACGGGTAGGACAGGTGGTGAATGAGACAAAATGATACCCGCAAATTGGAAAATGGCAGCGTGTCGAATGGGCCGGCCATCCTGCCCAAACTAACTTCCTTCCTCAACTTATCCCCTAGTATAGCCTCTTTTCCCACCACGGAATGCAGATTATCCGCTAACGAAGGGGAATCTGAATGAACAAACGGAATCCAAAACCCTGTCGAAAACCCCTCCAGCAGGACTTCTGAATCCTTACGCTTGTAGTACCTGTCGAGCCAAGGGTGCATCCTTAGCAAGCTCACCTGTGTCCTCTCCTCTAGAGAGATCCTCCCTAGTGGATCTCCCACCTTGCTTACCCTTCTTGAAGCACCGCAGGGCAGGGTGGGCCCCTCCACAATGAGAGCACTCGTGCTCATGATCCAAACCACTTGCAATGGCTTTAATTGTAGAGCCAGCAGACCCCCCTGCGCTGCCCAGTCGGTGCTCCCGGAAAGGGGACGGACAATTGGGGGTCATCAGCAAGAGCCAGAGGCTCCCGTCCTGGATCCCAAAATCCATACCCGGACAAACCTTCTGGCAAAATTGTTGGTCATAGCGGAACCAACATTGCCCCCATAAACCTTGCACGCCCCCCATATAAGGTCTAAATACCCAAATAACGCTGGTGCCTTCTCAGGGAAGGCCCGCGTTAGCACACTTGAAAATATGGAGATCCCTTGGAGCCAGTTCCCAAACGTACGCGGCAGCTGCTTACCTTTCTCGCCGTCCGCCAAATCCCCCCGCCGTGGCCTATCCACTGACTCCCGGTCTGGGGGGACCAGGGAGAGTAAATCCATGTACTCCCCCTTGATGATCTTTTCTTTAATATCCAGAGCCATGTGCATCCCCAATGGGGACAGCTCACAGCCCGGCAAGCACCCCTGCGCACTACCTGATCAGGCAGTAAGTCACTTCCGGCCGTTCGCACGTCACGCGTCGTGTTTGATGACGCGACTTCCGTTTGGGCCAGAAGAGAAGCTCACGGGGAGCGAGATATTCCCACCATACTTCCTCCATGGCTTCCGCCGCCATCTTGGGCCTGGACACCATCGCCATCTGCCGCCCGGATCCTCCGGCTCCCGGGTACCGCTGGGCGCTCCTGGTGCACGGCCGGGCCGCCACTTCTCCTCCTCTCCTGGTGCCGAACTGGACTTGGGGATAGACGCGACGGAGGCCTTGATTTCCGGGCCCTCCGTCCGTCTCGGGCTGCAGACTGACCGGACGTCTCAGCATGGGGGACACTCCTCACACTCGACACCAGCTCCTCCAGTGCTCCCTGTCTGTGGATCTCCAGATAAGACCGCATAAGCCTCTGCAATTCAGCTCCAGGGGCAGCCATGACAGCTATAAGATCTGCAGGATCAGGATAAATTCGTTGTTTAGGTGATAAGCCATTTTTTTATTTTTTTTAAATTAATATTTTTTTTTTTTTTTTTTTTTACTTACAGGGGACAGTCAGCCAGGAAAACAGTCAGGAGCCCTCAACTGATCCTGCCGATTGGTAAGTCCCCTCCTTCTCCCTTTCTTTAAGAACCCCCAACTTTGCAACAATTGTATCTTCCATGACCCAGCCCACACTCTTGGGCAGCAGTCATGTTCCCCCTTCCTTAATGTTCCAGGGGGAATCTGTAAAACCTCTACATTTATAATAATAAATACACTTTGTCATTTCCTTTGTTACATACTTCCTATGTCAAGAGCATGGGTGTAGGAAATGAGTAGATGGGGAGCATGAACTCCCCCAAGAAAATCTAGTGGGGGAAGGTAAGAAATGAACGCTCCCCCAGTCACAATGTTCCTTTTAAAATCATATGTTTTACTGCTTAAAAAAGATGAGGAAAACAAACTATAGTGTGTTAGTTACACTAGGATTTTAAGGCAATTCCATTTTAACAAAAAGATGTAACAAGACGTAAAAAAAATTAAATAAACAAATAATAAACCAATCAAAACCCACTAATGTAAAAAAAGTAATAGAGGATTTTTGAATATCGGATATATTTATTTATATTAATAGCCTTCCCAATGATAGTGCATTATTATATATATATATATATATATATATATATATATATATATATATATATATATAAATATATATATATATATATATATATTTATATATACCCCATTCCAAATTATTATGCAAATTATATATTTCTCATTTACCTAAATAATTTATGTAAATAACAGTCAGCATAATTCTCATGTTATCAATTATTAAGAGTACAATTCAAATTTTATTGAACAAACCTCCTAATGATAACAGTATTTTTTTTAAACATAAAAAACTTACAATGCACTGTTCCAAATTATTACGCACAGTAAGTTTCAAAACACTTTATAGGTTGTAAAGAACTGAAAATTGTCATTTGTTGTGTTTGCAGCATATTTACTGAAATCAAAAGCTATTTCAATCAAACTTATAACAACATTTTAACTTTTTAAACATTTTAACAGGTCACGTTACATTTTAACATATGACCCCTTATTTGATAGCAGCTTCACAAGTCTTGCATCCATTGGACTTGTGAGTTTTTGGACAGTTTCTGCTTTTGTTTGCAAGATGTCAGAAAAGCCTCCCAGAGCTGCTGTTTGGATGTTGTGCTTGAGGATGCACCAAAGGTTCTCAATAGGATTGAGGTCAGAGGAGGATGGAGGCCACACCACGACTTTCTCTCCTTTTATCCCCATAGCAGCCATTGATGCAGAGGTATTCTTTGCAGCATGAGATGGTGCATTGTCATGCATGAAGATGATTTTATTACGGAAAGCATAGTTCATCCTTCTGTACCAGGGAAGAACGTGGTCAGTCAGAACCTCCACATACTTTGCAGAGGTCATCTTTACACCTTCGGGGAGCTTAAAGGGGCCGACCAGCTCTCTTCCCATGATTCTGGCCCAAAATATGACTCCTTCACCGCCTTGCTGACGTCGCAGCCTTATTGGAAAAGGGTGGCCGTCCACCAACCATCCACTACTCCATCCATCTGGACCATCCAGGGTTGCACGGCACTCATCAGTGAACAGGACTGTTTGAAAATTAGTCTTCATGTATTTTTCTGCCCAATGCAGCCTTTTCTGCTTGTGAGCATTGGTTAGTGGTGGCCTGGTAGAAGGTTTATGCACAGTTGCAAGACTCTGGAGGACTCTACACCTTGATGTCCGTGGGACTCCAGAGGCACCAGCAGCTTCAAATATCTGTTTTTATAAACTGCAATAATTACATTGCAGGGTTAACTCCACCTCTAGTGGCTTTCTAGTAGACAGCCACTAGAGGGCACTCCCGTGTCCCTAGCACAGGAAACCTGTGCTAGAGCATCTCTGGACGTCCTCACGCTGTGTGAGGACCTCTGGCGTCACTCATTTCCCCATAGGAAAGCATTGAAAATAATTTTCAATTCTTTCCTATGGGGAGCACTAATGCGCATGCGCATTAGGTCTCCCCAGCCGGTGGGCGGGATCAGTCTCGCCCACTGGCTGACGCAATCACTGGGAGGAGCGGCGGCGGAGGAAGAAGCAGCGACGTGAGACATGTCGCTACCTCTGGTAAGTTACTGAAGGGGTTTTCACCCCTTCAGCAACCGGGGATTGGGGGGTGGGAGGGAGAGGGGACCTGCAGTGCCAGGAAACGGATTGTTTTCCTGGCACTGGAGTTTCCCTTTAAAGTCGTAGCATGATTCAGATGATTCAGGTGTGATGCTCTTTCCTTTGTATGTGGAGTTCTGTACTTGTCAGGTGTGTCAGTGAGCATACGGTGTATGGGCGGGCGGCATATGTGTGTAAAGTGTGTGGGGGTCAAGTTCGTTTGGCCATATGGGGTGTTTGTGGTTAATAGTCAGAGTAGTGATGAGGGGTCTATTGGTTTGTGTGGGGATACCATAATTGGGTATCAACACTACTGAATATTATTCTGTTTTTTTTTTATACTCTCCTGTTGACATGTAGGGAGGGAGGTGGCATGAGAAGGTGGAGTGATCAGGAGGGCGGGTGTGGTCCATACCAGGTCGGGGTCCCTATAGGAGGGTTGGGAATTCAAAGAGCCAGAATTCCCAAATTTTAATGTAGTGCTTGGTCATGTCGTGGACCAGGGAGAACAATTTGTCCATTTTCCTGGCTTCTTCTATTTTATGTTTTACTATGTCTATAGTGGGTATGTCTGGGCTGGCCCATTCTCTTACTCTTGCGCGTCTTGCGGCTAATGCTAATTTTGTGATCAACTTATTTTGTGCCCTCGGTGTATTTGAGATTAGTTTAGAAAGTAGCCAAGTCCACGGGTCAAGTGGTATATTCGTGTGTAAGGTTTGAGATGCTAGTTGAGCGACCTGGGTCCATAATTGTGCTATCTGAGTGCATTCCCACCATGTGTGGTAGTAGGTCCCCTTGAGTCCACATCCCATCCAGCAAAGGTCTGTGCCCCTTTTCCCCATCTGTCTCAGCTTTAGGGGGCTGAGGTACCATCTGAAGGGTTTTGCAAGCTTGTTCCTTATGGGTGACACAGATAGAAATTATTGCCTTAGCTTCTCAGATGTCTTTCCATGTCATTTGGTCCTCAGAGGGTCACAGGTCCCTCTCAAAAGCCGCATGTAAGAGAGTGCACCCTCGGTGGGGGAGCGAATGATTATGGAGTGTATTGTGGAGATTTATCCTTTTCTTATTGGGGAGTGTATGCTTGTTTTTTCAAGGAAGGTCTGTGTGCTTGTGCCAGCTCGTTTATTGGTGGTGACCTTCAGGAAGCTTTGTCTGAGAAAGGGATCAGTTGGTGGACGCTGAAGAAGTGGTGGAGTCACACTAAGTTGTTGTCCTCGAAGCGGGCAAAGTGTTCAGGCGACATGCCCGGGGGGAAAAGTGCATTGCGTAGGATCGGTGTGAGTGGGGAAGGGGTAGAGATCAGAGAGTGTTTTGTCATTATTTTGTCCCAAATTTTAATGGAGGTGTATAGGGCTGGTGTGGTGATGGGCATACTGTGTCTGTTACGTTTCCAGATGTACAGAGAGGAAAAGACTCTTCCAAATATTATGTGTTCCAGATCCACCCATCTCCTTATCCCATATGGGACATGGAGATGTTGCACCTGGGTCAATTGGGTGGCATGGAAGAAATGCATGAAGTATGGGAGTCCTAGGCCTCCCGCTCTGTTCGGGATGTATAAGGTTGTACTTTTGATTCTGGCTCGTTTGTTGGCTCAAATGAATTTATCTATGTTTGTTTGCAGTGTTTTAAAATCGGGTATTGAGATTAATATTGGTAGGGCCCAAAACAGATACAAGAATTTGGGGAGTATGGTCATCTTCACTGAGGCTAGTCTTCCCATCCATGAGATTGATAGTCTTGTGTTTGCAGGTGTAACGGACCGTTTCACTTACAAGAGGATAAAACCCAGTTTAGGCGATAATCCCCTTTTTTAGAGACAGGCACAGCTACTGCAGAACATCAAACTCCCGATCTGGATACGAAATAACACTCCGAACTGGAACAGCTGAACAAGAAAAGCATACAATCCGCTTACACTCTTGGCAGTCAGCTTACAATCCAATTCCCCCCAAGAACGAGACGACACTTCATTTTGAGGGTTAAACAGGAACTCTGGACTGGCTCATCCAGCCTGGCTTTTATTGAGGTTACATGCAAATAGGACACTCCCAGGGGGAGGTATAAAATCACCAATCACACATCTGGTGCAGCCCACACATTTCCTCCCCTCAGATAAACAGTTAAACCAATTATTACATACAATAAAAATACAGTTTTTACACACACACTGTAACTTTAAAACCATACATTCAATTTCAATAAAAGTTGCATATTCAGACTCAGCATACATCAAACATAAACCCTTCCAAAAATCAGCCAAATCCCCCCAGTGGATCAAAAGTTAGCTGGAAGTCCTTTATGACCGACCGCAAGCACAATTTCCTGCCCAAAACAGTTCCATAGATTTGGGCTGTGCGGTCGGTCAATTTCATGCCGAAAAAACGACTTCGAACGGGACTTAGTCTCTGGAGCTGCAAGTTCCGTATGGGAGAAGGTAAGGGTCAGCGGTGTTCGGCAAAATGTGTAGCCGATTTCAGTTCCACAGAATCTTTAGCATACACCGCTGACCGCGTTCGACTGAACAAAGATGGCCGCCGCCACGTGCAATTAACCGGCAGTAACCTCACAGCCTGGGACACTTTAGCTTCTGGGTGGTCCGCCTGTGTGGTACTTGGTTCAGTAAGCCCTATTTACTGAACCAAGTGGGGGAAAGCCAGGAACAAGTTATTTTACAGGTCTGGGGACATAGTCTTAAAGGGGCATTGTTCAGCAAAGTCACAATATGTCCCCAGACGGTTCTTAAAGGGCCATACACACCAATAAAAGTCCATACGTTTTCAGGGGCCATAGTCTTAAAGGGTATTGTTACCCAAAGTCTCAATATGTCCCCAGACAGTTCTTAAAAGGCCAGCAGCAGTACAATAAAATACCATTCACTGTACTTAAAGGGCCAGCAGTCGCACAATAAAATACAATATGCCCCAAATATGTCCAGGGGCCATAGTCGCAGGGCAGGAGGCTAGCAACCAGGCTTCTCCAGTTCACAGTGGCGAAGTTGGTTTCGCCACAGCAGGTCTTGGTCTGTCTTGTGGAGCAGGGGTGTGTAGTTGAGGTGGTAGCTTTGTGTCAGGTTTGATAGGGAGACGGGTACCCAGGTATTAAATGTCTGTGGCTTGGAAGTTAAAGGGATATTTTTGCTAAAGAGCTGAGATGTGGGCATTGGTGAGGTTCAGTGGTAGTACTTCCATCTTGTCAATGTTTCATTTGTATCCTGAGACCGCCGCGTAGTCCGTAGTATAAGCCGTTAAAGCCGTCGGGACCTGGTGTTTTGTTGGGTTTCAGGGATTTGAGTGTTTTGGCCATTTCTTCGGGGATGATTGGGGCTGCTATCAATTTTGCAGCATCTGGGGAGAATGCTGGAAGGTTGACAGATGTTAAGTATTGGTCGATGAGGGTTTGCGATCACGTTGGGTTCCTGACGCGCTGAAGGATTGTGTTCATTGAGTGCAGTGAAATAATGTTGGAATATGTCAGCGATTTGGTTCGGGTGTTCCTGTATTTGTCCGGTCAGGCCTTGTATTCTGTCTATCACTTTTTGTGATGTCCTTTGTTGTAGTCTCCTGGCTAGGAGCGTGTCGGCTTTATTGGATTTTTCATAGTAAAGCTGTTTGGACCATTGTTGTGCTTTGGCAGAGTAGGGACATAAAGTCTTTGATGTTGTTTAGGCACTTAATTATATGAGAGTTAAGTTCAGGGGTAGGGTTTTGTTTAAATTTGATCTCTAGGGATCACAAGTCTTGGAGGCTTTGTTCTAGGGTGGCCAGTTGTTGCTTCTTGTGGGCTGACGCTATTCCTATTATGGCGCCCCTGAGAACCGTTTATGTGCGGACCAAAGGGTGCTCTCATAATCGACTGAACCTTGGTTCGTGGTAAAGTATTCTATGATTGCTTTACAGATGGAGTACCTAGTTTGTGAATTATGTAGGAGGGTAGGGTTGAGGCACCAAGACCAGGGTCACGCATTGTGGTTGATGTCTTTTGTGATTGCAATGTCCTCGTGGTTCAACCATGTGATGGAACATATGCATGTGGATAGGACGGATGGCATAAGAGAGAGGGAGACCAAGAGCTCTATCCTTGAGTTCGATCGGTGGGGGTGGGAGAAGAAGGTGTAGTTTTTGATAGTGGGGTGTTGTATTCTCCAGGCATCCAGCAGGTGTGTTTTGGTGATGAAGAAGTGCAGCATTCTGTCCGCCTTAGAGGTGGGGGGGTTGCGGCCTCGTGTTTTGGGGTGTTGTCTGTCGATGGAAGGTGAGAGAGCGGCATTTTAGTCACCTCCTATTATTTGGTGGTGTGAAGGAAAGAGTGCTAGATGGGCTTGGAATGATTGCCAGAATGTGGCACATCGTGTGTTGCCTGCATATAATGAGGTAAATGCATATCTTTGTGGTCCTGCGTGTCCTGTGATGGTGATATACCTGCCTTGTGGGTCTCCTACCGTATGTTTGATACTCAGAGGGCAAGCTTTATGTAGGAGGATCGCTACTCCATTCTGTTTTCCTGTTGGGGAATTCGCTAAATAATATTTGTTGATATTTCGGCTCAGGAGCGGGAATGGTTTGTTTTGAGCAAAGTGTGTCTCCTGTAGTAGGATGATGTCTGCTCGTGTTCTGTTTGCCCAGCGTAAGATTTGGTGTCATTTTGAGGGATTGTTTAAGCCTTTGCAATTTATGGATATGCATTTGATAGTGTTGGGCATGTCGGCAAGGGAGGCGGTAGTGGGCTTGTCTAGATAAATGGAGGGGGGTTAGAGATTGTCTGCGAATGAGAAGGGTCCCAGCTTGGCCGTGGGACCGGAAGTGTGGGGGCGGGTGAGGGAAGGGTCGAGTGGTGTGGGGTGAGGGTAGGGAGGGATGGGGGACGAGGGAGTGGGAGGAGGGGGACAGGTAGGGGGGAGGGAATTTAAGGAAGGGTAAGTGTGTGACTTGGTCTTATGGTTGCCAAGTTCTATGAAGGTGGAGCGCCACCGAGTTGAGGGGTTTGGTGGGGATGTCTCGGTGCGGGATGACTGATAATGTAGGACGTGAGGTGAGGGGATTTTGGGAGTATGTCTGGAAAGTGGAGCGGTTTGGTGCAAGTCCACGAGAGTCCCCGTCCCCCCCGACATCTTTAATGAGTACCTTCAGAGTATGGATGCGCGTCTGCGTAAGGCTTGGGGCGGTGGTGGTGTTGCTTGTCCTGTCCTTGTGTCAAGTGAGCTTCCGGGCACGTGGATGGTGGAGCATGACTGGGTGAGGTGGAGAGCAGGGTGGAGAAAACAGGCATTTATGAACAGAAGCATAACAATGTATATAGTTACATCAAATTATATTGTCTCCTGTAGCATTCAACATTTAGATATGCTGTGTAAAATATTGGACAATTGTAAAGCTACTAATAATTTCACTACCCTCCCTCCCTCCCAAAAGTCCCTAGAAACCTGGTCGTGCTAGATGATCTTGGCATGCAATATAAATATGGTAGTAAGCATTATGTGGAATTTTACCGAGAAGGTCGTATCTTCCCATGTTGTGTTAATAGGCCAGTGAGTAGTGGGAATGATAGGTTGGGGGGACCCTTTTTGGCCTTGGTGGGGTCTGGTGAGTGCGATGGTGTAGAGTTGATGGCCCGTGCCAATGAAGTGTCCAGCCTGCCCGGCTGTCCACTGTACCCTGTTGCGGTGCATAGTTTGTGCTTGTGGGATGTGCGTGTGAGTTAGTGTGAGAGTGTATTGTTTTAACTCAGAGAGGATATCATACATACAACCTGAACTGGGTCAGTCGAAGGAACTGTCATTCTGTTGGATAGTCCATGGTTCAGTAAGGGCCTCTGCTCCAAGTGGAAGGCAGGTGTGGGGTGTCCTGCGTTGGAGGGAGTTTATTTTGCGGCAACTGGCGCGGGGGTAGCGGTACTTCCTTGCGCTTGACGTTCTGGTAGGGATGCTAGCCTGGTGGCTGAGTAGCGATTGTATGGTGCAATGTTAGGCCTAGGTTATGGGCAAATTTCGTGCAGGTGGTAGAGAGTGTGGGTCTGGATATTTTTCTTTGCCATCAATTTGAAAGGGTGCCCCCACATATATCTTCATCCTTGTTGGGTGAGAGGTTAACGGCTTTGATTCCAGCCATTTGTGCAGGGTCGACAGGGCCAGGTCTTGGAAGAATTGGATGGTGCAGTCCTGCAGCTTGGGCGGGTCACCTCTCATCACAGTCATGAGCTTTTCTTTTACTGTGAAGTGTAGCATGCGCGCTATTACGTCCCGGGGGGGCGTAGGATTGAGAGCCGGAGGTCGTTAGGACCTATGTGCCCGTTCGATGGTGAGTTCTTGGGTGGAGGCTTCTGGAACAAGCGACCGGAACAATTCACTCAGTGTTGGGAGAATGGCATCTGTGGAGATGGTTTTCACCATGCCCCGTATTGTTATATTGTTTCAACGGGAGCGATTGTTTAAATCCTCCACGATGTCTTCTAACTGTGTAATTTTGTCGTAGGCCAAAGAAAGGTCCCGTTCATGGGAGTTTGTTTTGTCAAGGAGACCTTCAATATGCGTTTTGGCTTGCGTGGCCCGTGAGGCGAGCATGATGATTTCTTCTTTGAGGCCCGATATGTGTTTTTCCAGTTCCAAAGCTGTGTAGGTCTTGATGTCATCTGTGGCCTCTCATAATAGCCTGTGCATTTCGGACTTTGTCAGAGGGGCTCCAGGGCGGTCCCCGGCATCCCTGTCATCCGACTCAGAGCTTGTGTCAGGGCGTTTTGATAAAGATGGCCACCGTTGATCTCATTGGGAGTGGAACATTGATGCCACAGATGGTGTTAAGTCCTTTTCCCCCCTATTTTCACCCATATCCGCGGTGTATACCAGCCTCTGTAGCTATTTGAGTGGGATGTAGAATAGGGGTAGCTCTTGTAGGCTCGGATGTATGCGGATTCAGTGTCCGGGGGAGCGGGAGCTGAAGGCTCACACGGCTTGCTCCATGGGTGGTCAGGCTCCGCCTCCACTTTATCATTTTTTTTAAATCATTGTTTTACCATTTTTTTTTTGTGTGTATTTATCTGTTTGTGCCTGTTTGTGATTGTCTGAGACTGTTTGTGACTGTGTGCCTGTTTGTAGTTTGTTGTGTGCTCTGTGTCTGTCTGTACCTGTCTGCCTTGTCTGTGTGTGTCTCTCAGTGCCTGTATATGCCTGTCTGTACCCGTCTGAATTTGTGTGTCTGTATCTGTGTGTACCTGACTGCGATGTTTGTCTGTGATTTGCTGTGCCTTTGTCTGCCTGTGTGTGCCCATCTGTGTGTGCATCTGTGTACATCTGTAAATAACCGTGAGTATAGGTGTTAAGGGGTGGAGTTTGCGAAAGGGGCAGGGGTATAGCTTTGGGGAGCAATCACTAAATTGTGTATTAGGCTCAAGTCCTGAGTATATTTTGAGCAATGCAATGCCTTTGGTTAGTAATATGTTTTTTATTATCTGTTCTCTTTTATATATTCTCTTGCTTTTACAATTTCACCATGTTCCTTGCTGATTGTGTTTAAATGTATTAAGAAAAAAAAGGAGGTCAGTGGGGTCTGGGATGAAAACCCACATAAACACCTTGAGGATTATTTAATTGCAAAGTTTCTATTTTGCTTTTCATCATGGTGCTTGACAATGGTATGACAGATAATACTTCCCCCTACACCAATAAATTACACAGACACATGAGTGGCTAGAAAGGTTGTAATATTTATTTATTAGAAAAATTATGCAACATAAAACTAACAACTTAATATAGGTCCAAACATAAACAGGTAATAATATACTAAACAAATGTTTATATAACAACCCAGTATCAATAACATGTAACAATAAATATATATAAGTAATATTACCTGCGGGATAGTACCTATCTTCTCTTACACTTCCTCTATTTCCATTACTTCCTCTATTACCATTGCTCCCTCCGGGGCCTCCTCTACCTCTCGCTCTGCCTCTAAAGTTTCCATAACCTGCCCTGGGTGGATCTCCCTCGTACTGCTCTCTTTTCGGACACTCGCTTCTCCAATGCCCTTCTTCTCTGCAATACTTCTCTGCTATGGGTAGGTACTATAGCCTGTAAAACAAAGAGCAAGAGGGTGACCCCCACTCTAATATGTTGCTTGATGCCAAAATCAGTGGTTATAATATAGTAGTAAGTAACTAAGAAACAAATAAACAGTATGCCACAGTAAAAATGAACTTAGATAAAAAAAAAGCATTTAGTTAGAAATGCATATAGTATGGCTAAGCATTTAGTTAGAAAAGCTCTTATTCTTCTCCTGTCTCAAAAAAATTGATTCATTGACACAGAGACTTGCAAAAAACCTTCAGACTTCTCATTGTGCTGCATTAAGAATATATGACTGGACAGTCACAGGAAGTCTGTGCTGGGTTTGGCTAAGCATTTAGTTAGAAAAGTTGCAAGGAAGGTGCTCTGGACAATTACCTGGCTCTTGGGTTTCGTTGCACTGAGCTAAACAACCAGAAAGTAACAAGGCTGGTTGTCCAAATGACAGTCAGGGGGTGTAACAATGTTAATTTAGAAAAGTGTACATTTCTATTGCAATCTGCACTTTTTACAAAATGAGACAAATTGGGCACACTCTTCACACATAAAGCTTTTCAGCAAGCGACAGTGCTTTAGGGGTCTGGAGTGTCCCTTTAACCTACATATCTTTGCTATATTAGCTATTATCCACTAGAGGGAGCTCATAGTTATAGGTCTTGACAAAGTTCCCCATTTTGAGTGAAACTTATAGATAAAGGCTTATATGGATCTTTAGGAAGGTACTAACTGAGAGCTCACACACATTAGTACACTACACTCCATTAAAAGGACACGTGTGTGCAGCCTCTCACACAATCCATCAATGTTTATGGGATTTACTGTCACCTACACTGATTGTCATTTTAATCCCAACTGGAGGATTGGAAATATTTTGCATCTTTGGTCATATTTCCATTCAATACAGCTGACACAGTCATTTTGGAACTGCCTCTTCAAGAGAGAGCTTTTGTGACATGGTATTTGTCTACTTTCTTTATTGACTAGTCAATTCTCCATACTAGGCGATTTAAATGTATTGCTTTATTTATGAGTTTCTGGTTCATTAATGATTTATCTGTAAACCAATTATTTGATGCATGAGTGTTTTTGCCTGTTACCTGGTTTGGTGTGCAGCTATATTATATGCAATCTTTTTCCCATTAGATAGTATTTTACTGTTTGTGTGTGTGTGTTTTTTTTGTAAAACATTTTGTTATTGTAAATGTAAAATACAACATACAACCTATCAGACCACTTTGACTGATATTGCGTAGTGCAGGAAATTCAGGGCACTCTGATTGGTTAGCTTGTAAGCCAATCAATCAGAGTGTTCTGACTCAGCTTGCACAGTGTGGGAACGTCTTTATGAGTTTTTTTTTCAACCCTGTATATTTATTCTGCGCTGATCCCCCTAGAGGGCTCATAAGGAATATTTTTCATTGTGTCTGTATTTTATTTTTTCCATCTTTTTTTGTGAATTGGTCCTTTTTTTATTTTCAATAGTTGCATAATGTTATTATGGATTTTATTTTGGCCTTTTTGAGGGCTGAAGAAAAAAAGATTTAGAAGAAAGAAGACATCTGATAGAATGTTTTTAACAGGTGTTAGTTTCATTGCCCCTCCCCCGCTATCATTAGGACGAGGGAGTAGTATTTGACATAATGTGGCTGCCAACCGCCACATTGTTGACCCACACTCTGCTGAGGGTTATTTAACTATTTGTTCACTGGCTACTAGCACTCTCCGTAGACTATGGATATTAATGGTCAGCCACAATTCTTAAACTTAAATTATTACCGTATTTTGGCCAAACCAAGTGACTAGGTGACCGAATGGTGGAAGAACCAAAATGAAATAAACAAACTAGAAGAATTACAGACAAGAACTTAAAATTCCTTCTGTGCATATATCATCTCACTCGAACAGCCCAACTTGTGGTGTGCTAAGTGATGTTGTGGCTTGCCAGCATGGTTACCTTTACTTAAAGGACCACTCTAGTGCCAGGAAAGCATACTCGTTTTCCTGGCACTAGAGTGAAAATGCTATGTTTATGCTATGTTTATGAAAAAATGGGTTAACCCTTGAAGGACCTGGCACCCAGACCACCTCATTAAGCTGAAGTGGTCTGGGTGCCTAGAGTGGTCCTTTAAGAGCTGACAAAAAGAAAACTGCCTTCTTGTCACCTGGGTCAACTCACCCCAGGTAGAGCTACGAGGGAGTGAAATTTTTACAAATGTTGATTGTATTTCTATAATTTAAGTGCAAGAATATCCCTTTGTTTATTATGGGCTGCTGGAGGGAAAAAGACATTTGACAATTGGTAAATGAAAAATGATATATTTATTTCAGTAGATTAAAGCAATGAATCTCTACGACCAAATAACCTACATTTTAAAACTGGTATTCAATGAAGGAATTTATTGAACCCATAATGAAGAAAATGTTATAATTTTTTTGTCAATCATTATTGTCTCAGGCAGGCCCGGACTGGCCATCGGGCAAACCGGGCAAATGCCCGGTGGGCCGCGATGGCCATGGGCCGAGGCCGTCAGGAAAGATCAAGAGATCTCCCCTGCCGGCCCATGCGCAGCAGCACCGGCCCCAAGATGGAGTTCTATCCCATCATGGGCCGATGGGGAGATCGGGAAGGGAGCTGGTCTCCATCCGCGCACGGCGAGCAGCTTCCGTTCTCTTCTTCTCGCGAGCTCCGAGATTATCAGAGCGTTGCCATGGTAACCCGCGGCAACGCTCTGAAAAAACGGCGCTCGCGAGAGGGAGAGAGAGATGGTCTGTACCCTGCGGGGTACAGACTGAATTACCTGCCGCTGGACCGCCCGGGATGTGTGTGTGGCGTAGCCCCCCCCCCCCTCACTGGACCACCAGGTATGTGAATGTTCCCTCCCCCACATAAAAGTTAAAAGTGGGAATAAATTGATTTTTTTTTTACTTTTTAATAATAATAATAATTTAAGGCCATATACACACACAAACACATTACACACATACAAACACACTACACACACTGCACCCCTGCACTAACACTCACTGCACCACTAACACACACACATTCTGCTCCCCTGCATTAACACACAAACACACACTGCACTAACACACAAACACACACTGCACTAACACTCACTGCACCACTAACACACACACATTCTGCTCCCCTGCATTAACACACAAACACATACTGCACTAACACTCACTGCACCACTAACACACACACATTCTGCTCCCCTGCATTAACACACACTGCACCCCTGCACTAACACTCACTGCACCACTAACACACACACATTCTGCTCCCCTGCATTAACACACAAACACACACTGCACTAACACACAAACACACACTGCACTAACACTCACTGCACCACTAACACACACACATTCTGCTCCCCTGCATTAACACACAAACACACACTGCACTAACACTCACTGCACCACTAACACACACACATTCTGCTCCCCTGCATTAACACACAAACACACACTGCACTAACACTCACTGCACCACTAACACACACACATTCTGCTCCCCTGCATTAACACCCAAACACAAACTGCACTAACACTCACTGCACCACTAACACACACACATTCTGCTCCCCTGCATTAACACACAAACACACACTGCACTAACACTCACTGCACCACTAACACACACACATTCTGCTCCCCTGCATTAACACACACTGCACTAACACACACTGCACTAACGCTCACTGCAGTAACACACAAACACACACTGCACTAATACACACACTGCAGTAAAACACAAACACACTCTGCAGTAACACTCACTGCACCACTAACACACACACACATTCTGCTCCCCTGCACTAACACACACTGCACTAACACACAAACACACACTGCACTAATACACACTGCAGTAACACACACTGCACTAACACGCACTGCAGTAACACACAAACACACACTGCAGTAACACACAAACACACACTGCACTAAAACACACTGCACTAACTCACAAACATACTGCTCCCCTGCACTAACACACACTGCACTAACACACAATGCAGTAACACACAAACACACACTGCACTAACACGCACTGCACTAACACGCACTGCACTAACACGCACTGCACTAACACGCACTGCACTAACACACACTGCACTAACACACTAACACACAAACATACTGCTCCCCTGCACTAACACACTACACACACAGCACCCCCTGCACTAACACACTACACACACAGCACCCCCTGCACTAACACACTGCATACACTCTATACCCCTACATACACACTACAGCCCCTGCATTAACACACAATACACACTCTATACCCCTATATCCACACTGCACCTCCTGCACTTACACACAAACACACTAAACACACTCTATACCCCGTAAACCTACACTACACTCCCTGCACTCTCATACGTTATACCCCTATAAACACACACATCACACCCCCTGCATGCACCCACACTAATTTATATCCCCTATAAATACATATTCTGCACCCCTTGTACACACTACACCACCTATGCATACATTATCCCCCCTATACACATGTGCTCTACAGCTCCCATATGCATACACACACTAGAGCCCCTAGATACACTCACAAACACACAGTACAGCTCCTTACATGCACACACTCCACAGGCCCTATATAAATGCACACACACAAACACACATACTTTACAACCCAGAGACACACACACTACAGCCACTAGCCACATGTAGTACGCCACAAACAGACCTCTTCACACACACAATTGCTCTACACACATGCAACGTCCAAACATTTACAACAACACAAGGAACATCCCCACACATGCACAACACTCTTTAACAGTCCGGTTCCTGTTTTGATCTCTGGTATCCCACTATTGAGGACACCAGAGACAAATCGCCAGCAAACGCAGCACAAACTCAACACCCCCCCTTCCCCCCAAAAAAAAATCCTGGCATTTATTTTAGCCAGGAGCACTGGATGCTCTGGAGCAGTCACATTAACATACTCATTTGGTGGGGGGGAAGGGGGTGTGCGTGTCAATGGTGGTGACATGACATGCCCCCTTTCTGGCCCCGCCCCTAATAGTGGGCTGCTCTGCCTTTAATTGCCCGGGCTGAATTTTTGGCCCAGTCCGGCCCTGGTCTCAGGCAACATATAGTAAGTAAATCAGCAGGTAAAATGGGTTGTGATTCCTAGGTTCTATTACAACAATTTTCATAAGCAATGCTTTTTTAACAGTCTGTCTGTGCTTGCAAAGCCTGTTACATCTATATGAAGATTGTATCTGTGTATTATTTAATTAACAGTCATGTGAAACAGAAGGATAATTACATTCTGGCCTCCTGGAGGGCAAAGGGATTTTCATATAATTTAAGATTGAGTTTTTCATTTCTAATAAATAGAAACTAATGTATCATTCTGAGTTCACAAGTACAATTTTTTTTTTTAACTTACCATTAGTGGTAATTAGTGGTGTTTTTGTTTTATAAGAAGAAAATAATGGGGATTTTTATCATTGTCCTTTTTTTTAAAATTATTATCACCAAATTCCTACTCAGTGTCTAGTTGCTTTATCATAATTTGTCAATGAAATGTATTTTCTTTAAAATTGATTTTAAATACGTTTTATCTGGTAAAAGACTGAGTGTGAATTGATCTCTTGTTAAATACATGGGGCTCATTTACAACCTTGTTGGTAAATAGCTGCTGTACTCTGTTCCAATTAGCTTGTAGAGGCTACAATTTACCACCAGGTTTCCATGCTTGTTGCTAATTTTTTAATAACAGCGAATACGTAGAGGCAAGATAGTAATACTTAGTGACAGTATTGGAACAATATTGTTTCAATAGTATTTGTTGGGATTTAGATGTTGTTAAGCTGTTTACACTAGGCCAGAGGCTGGTGTTTAGGCATTTAAAAAAATGATGCTAATTATTACAAAGTACTAAGTCATGAGCTTACAATCTAAACGTTATGAAGGGGACTTAAGAGTAGAGGGAGCTGGGTGAGATTTGAAGGTAAAGACCAGGTAGCCTTAGTGCATTTGCACAGTTTGCTTTTATGCGATGTGATTGAGGAGGTAATTGGAAGAGAAGCCAAACACCTGGAAAGGCATGCTATACAGCAGATGTAGACAACCTTCAACACTCTGTGTGCTCTGAACTACTTCTCCCTAATGCTCTTACAGCTCTATAATTAATGTTCTATAAATCTGGAAAAGCATCAAGGGAGATGTAGTCCACAACATCTGGATTGCAGATGGTTACCTACCTCTGCAAAGGAAGCAGGGAGCAGGAATCAAGTGTCAAAAATAGAGTTACCATAACACACAAACCTAAAGGAAACAGTAAAGGTACACGTACCGGTCCTTAGAGAGGCTTCACTAGTTAGGTATTGTGTCATCAAGGTCAATGGGTGGGAGGAGTGGAGGAAGGGTGAGAAGTGGTTAGTGAAATAATGGAAGGTATTGCTTGGTGTGGCTTGTAGAGAGGCCTCTGAGAGCTTGCTGGATGTTGCTGGGGAAATGATACATACTGTTTGGAGTGGACTGTGATGTGAGGCCTCTAAAAGGAATATAGAGGGGCAGTGAAAACTCTAATTACATGGGCATTGACTGATCAGTGAGGTTAGTTCTAATAATAATAAGTTTAATCACTGGTAGGTTGGGCTCATAGTAGCTGAGGGTATCCATAATTTATTGGGTAGTGATACAATTCCCAACTGGTTGATAATAAATATGGACGAACATTGAGTAGAAAATAGTTTTAAAAACTAGTTCTAATCTTTATTAGACTCCACTTACCTCCACTTACTTGATAGTTTCTGGACATGTATATTTATCTAGGGAGCTTTCCATTTTCTTTCCTTTCTCTTTGTAATCTGGAATACCTTGACAGTTCTATACCATGCGCGGAAGGCTTTTTTTGCTTGTAATTAATCTTCTTTTCTATAATGGATTACATGAAATAGCCCATTATAACAACCCACTCCGTGTACTCTTATCTGATTTCTGAACCTTTGTGCAAGTGAACTAGTTAACACTTTTCGATTTCAATAGCAAGCCCATAATGCAAACATCACAGCTTTGTTTTGTTTTTTTAATCATTACATCTTTGACAAGTTACACATATGCACTTATTTAATTTATTAAAAGATAACAATATTAAAATATATATATATATATATATATATATATATATATATATGCATGTATCATTTGCAATTACAAGGGCACATCATATAATTAATTTGAAAATAAATCTAAAATGTTTTCTATCTACTTTCATAAAGCACAGAATATTTTCTAAAAAGGCATTTTTGGAACATAGAGATCTTATAAAAATAGACTGAAATAGCCAACATATAAAAAAAACATTGCCCATTCTTACGAATTGAAAAATGTCTTTACTCAATTATTTTGTATGATATTTACATTGTGATCTCAATAAAATGAAATGTACTGAATTTACCCCAAATATCACAATTGGGTGGCCAATTAACAGCGCCGGCCGGCATCCCACGGCTCTGGGAAGGTTGGTAAACGGCTGTTTGTTCGGTAGATGAAATCTACCAAACTGCTGTGCAGAAAGGGAGAAATAAATCCTTCTGCACAGTAAAATTAACCCTTTAGCTGCCGGTCCATAATCCAAAGGCAGCAGGCGGGCAACCAGGCTCCTCCAATACAATGTGGCGAGATTGGTTTTGTCACACTAGGCTATTATTAGCCAGTGTTAGGTTTTACTTCCATTAGCTGGCAACAGTAATTAGGTAGGATCACGCTGCTATTCATTACTGCTATTCAATCCTATGTCGCTAATACCATATATATATTTCTGACCTGATGTAGTACGTATTATCTAGGCACCTAGTACCTCTCCTAACTTTTGCCTTTTGTCTACCAGGTTATATTCTATGGTCTCCAAAAATCAACAATGAAAACCTGCGTTTTCTTGAGTGTAGCGCTAAATGTGATAGAATAATACAATAGTGAATAGTGCTCTTAATTGCACTTACCCTCTTTTATACACTTGTATACATGAAAAAAAGGGAAAAAATAGACAAATAATTGTGCAGTATGTTTAAGCTGGATTGGAAAAATTTTTTTTGTGAATTCTGAAGATAGAGTCAAGTTCACTCACATTTGTTAGAGCCTTTTATAGATATAGGGCTCTAAACTTCCTGGCATCTGTGTCTTTTAGGGTAGACCACACGACCCCCCTCTCACGATATACGTATACGTGTTTTCCTCCAAGTTTAGATAGAAAAAGAGACACAGGTAATCTGATCTGAGCGTAGTATTCCCAAATACTATAAATATCAATGAAAGAATAAGATATAGTATTGCTCACCTTTTTTAGAGCCTTTGTTAACCGGCTCTAAGTGTATTAGCCTAGTGTCAATTTGTGGGGTGACACTACCCCTTTCTGGAATCACTTCGACAGGATACAGCAAAGAAGGTTGAGTATAAAAATATATTTATTATAAAATGAATATTCTAAAATTATGTATACAGTTTTACTAGAAAATAATAAAATCTGAAATATCAGATGTAAAATACAAATATTTGTTGCCAAAACGCGTTTCGCCGTCACACGGCTTCCTCAGTCGGCTTCTATTCTATGGTCTACCTCAGTATTTTCAGTATCATCAAAGGATCACTATAGTGTCAGGAAAACAAAGCTTTTTTCCTGACACTATAGTGCCCAAATGTGCCCCCACCCTCAGGGTCCCACTCCCGTGGCGCTGGAGGGGTTAAAACCCCTTCAGCTACTTACCTTTATCCAACGCCGGGCTCCCTCGGCGCTGGTGACCTCTCCTCCCCCGCTGTCAGCTCCTGAATGGAGCGGAATGCGCATGCGCGGCAAGTGCCATGTGTGCATTCAAACAGTCTATAGGAAAGCATTTCTTAATGCTTTCCTATGGATGTTCTGCATGCTGGAAGCGAATTTCGCATCCAGCGTGGCAGATGCGCCTCTAGCGGCTGTCAGGAAGACTGCCACTAGAGGTTGGATTAACCCTGCTATGTAAACATAGCAGTTTCTATAAAACTGCTATGTTTACATGTGAAGGGTTAAAACCTGAGGGACCTGGCACCTAGACCACTTTATTGAGCTGAAGTGGTCTGGGTGACTATAGTGTCCCTTTAATAAAGTTTTTGCTATTTTATTTCAAGACCTTTTTCTAGATTGGACTGGGATGTTAATCTAGGGGTCACTCTCGATGAGAGTGGTCTCTTAGGTTTTTCCTCTATATTTATCTTTTTTTTTACATACTTCTTTTCATTCTTAAGAGTTGTTAATAGAATTTAAAAATAATATTACTGCTATGTAAAAAAAAAACGTAGTTTTGTTTTAGCTCTTAAGAGTAAAACATTTTTTGATGACACTTGAAAGTTGACAATTATTGTCCTCACTTCCGTTTTTTCTTGTATTTTTAATTAAAAGAAATGTTTAAGAAATAGGCAATTTACAAAATGTTTTTCTAATTGAACCTTGTGTTCCTTAAGCTGTAGTATAGTATAAAAATAAGATAATTAAATGTTGTATTTTTATGTATTACTGTGTTCATAGATCTAAACTGTAGACCATAGAAAAAAAGATTTTTACCAACTGCAATTTATATTTCTTATTTTATAGCCTAGTTTTAGTAATACTGGATGTGAGATGGTGTTATATTGCTGCTTATAAAGTGTAATATTGCTCCTAATACAGCATAAAAACTTGTCACTTTTCAAGCAGTATAATAATAAAACAAATCTCTTATAAAGCTTGAAACAAGGCTATATGCTTATTTCTAGAAATGTGTTTGCTTTCTGTATTTCTTTCAGTACACAAGGCAAAAAGATTGATTGCAGATTGAACACTTATTATATCCATTGTAACAGCACTACGGGTACGTGAATGTCTGTTATAGATTTTAGTTTGCAAGTCCCTGTAAGATCAGAGAAGGGACCCTAACATTTGTTGATGGATGAATGGAGTTCCTCATGGGATTTATTCAGTAAAACCATATTTGTGAGACATTGCCAACAGAATCACGCCTTGTACACCAAAATAGCCACCCTGTAAGAATTGATTTGGAGAATTTTTCCAAGATCTGTGATCTCTTTTTCACTTTTCGATAATACTATATTTAGGAGAAAAAAAAAAACCTCTGCAGGGGTAGACAACTTTTGGCACTACAGATGTTGTGGACTAGATCTCCCCTGATGCCTTGCCAACAATATAGATGTAAAAGCATTTATAAGAGCATTTTGGAAGATACAGTCCACAACATTTGAATACCAAAGGTTGCCTACCCGAGCTCTAGATTTTAAAGAGGTTCAAGATTAAATGTGTCCTTTATTTACATAAACAACTAACAATAAGTATTGAATTAATGTAATCAGATTTCCATAAGTGTTGAGCATGTTTAAGTTATGTATATGTTGTGAGGTGCTTTGCATTATTTAAACCCCCAATTTTTTATTTTTTTTAAGTAGAGCACAAAATCTAGAAAATATGGTTCAAGACTCTTATTTACTCTTATTTTTCTACCACGTTGAAACTTGGAAAATACTTACCATATTATTGTAGTTTAATTTCATTGCCAATTGAAAAAGTACAATACATTTTGATGTCACCATACATTTGTATTATTTTGTTTAGAATCATATTCTTACAGTGTGATGTGGTTACTTGAGTGCCCAAGCACTATTAACACACCTTGACATTTTGTCCAGTCAGACTTGTTATTATTCTTCATTCTTATTCCCACAGTTCATATGCAAACCTTGACCAATGTGCAATGCAATATTAGATATTGCTACTAAGAATAGTTTTATATACCTATTGAGTTTCTATAATGTAGCTTTAACAGTCTTTTGCCAGTCTTTTTCTAATTTTTCTTTGTGGTCCTATAATTTGTTATGGTGCCCCGCTTTATACTCTCTCTTTTTCACGTTCCTGGAAGCTCTTCTCAGTCTGACTTGTCTTTAACAACAGGGCTGGCAATTCCATAAGGCAGCACAGGTGGCTGCCTTAGGACTCACTGATTGGTGGGGTTGCACAGCGCTTCCACCAGTCATCCACTTTTTTGTGGCCTGATGGACAACAGTAGAGGACCTTTTCTTTCCCTTTACCAGAGAACTGCTTTCTATGACTGAAGGCGGCAAGGAATGAGCAATAAGCAGTTTCATCATAGCAGCTCAGCACACCATGTCTTCATTATAGCACCATTTCATCCAGTACTCTATCCCTTCATCATAGTCTGCTAGTACAATTAAAAGGTGCTGATAGGGTGTGCTATCTCCCAGAATTCATACACCCATGTTGATCGCTCGGCTGTCCTGTGTTTTTTAACTTTTAGCAATTTAATTAGCTCATTACAAATGTCTATATATATATATATATATATATATATATATATATATATATATATATATATATATATATATATATATATATATATATTATTATTTTATTATTTATATAGCGCCAACAAATTCCGTAGCGCTGTACAATGGGTGGACTAACAGACACATAATTGAGATCAGACCACTGGACGTACAGGAACAGAGGGGGTTGAGGGCCCTGCTCAATGAGCTTACATGCTAGAGGGAGTGGGGTATAGTGACACAAACGGGTTAAAGTAGGGGAATTAAATAGTTTGTTAGAGAAGGGTTTATTGAGTGCTTGGTAGGTCATTTTTGACAGTTGCAGGGAAGGAGTCAAGGGGTGGGGGATGAGAAGCCTGCTGACAGTTTAATTGATACGCTTTAACGAAGAAGTGAGTTTTCAAAGATTTTTTGAAGGAGTGGAGGCTGGGTGAAAGTCTGATTGAGGAGGGAAGTGAGTTCCACAGAATAGGTGCAGCCCTAGAGAAGTCTTGAAGGCGAGCGTCAGAGGTGGGGATCCGGGCAGAGGATAGGCGTAGGTCTTGGGATGAGCGCAGGGGTCTCGACGGGACATACTTGTGTATGAGGGAGGATAGGTATGTTGGAGCAGCATTATGTAGGGATTTGTAAGCAAGTGCCAGAATTTTGAATTGGGCCCTATATCTAACTGGAAGCCAATGCAGGGACTGACAGAGCGTGGAGGCGTGGGAGGTGCGACCGGACAGGAAAATAAGCCTCGCAGCCGCGTTCATTACAGATTGCAGCGGTGCAAGCTGGGAACATGTAAGACCGGTCAGAAGGGGATTGCAGTAGTCGAGGCGAGAGAGAACAACAGCATGAACCAATATCTTAGCCGCGTCCGGCGTTAGATATGGGCGGATGCGCGCTATGTTCTTGAGTTGGAAGCGACAGGATTTGACTATCGATTGGACATGGGGAGTAAAAGAGAGGTCAGAATCGAAAAGAACCCCTAGGCAGCGAGCCTGCGAGGTAGAGGTGATAGTAGTGCCGTTGACTTGGATGGAGACAACAGGAGTAGCAGCACTTGAGGGAGGAAAAACTAGAAGTTCTGTTTTGGACAGGTTGAGTTTAAGGAAGTGAGCAGCCATCCAGTTGGAAATATATATATATATAATGTTTTTATTTATTTTTAAGGCAATTTAGATCTTTGAGAGTAAAAGAGAAAAGAAAATCAAGATAAATCCCCAAAATATATTAACAAATCATTTTTCTTATTAATTTTAAATATTCACTGTTAGAATAATATTGTCATAATACTCTCAAAAGACAAGAAGAGGGATTTAAAAAAGGAAATATATTTTTTTGAGAAATAGTAATAGGTGGAATATAATGTGTGAATGACTATATGTGGAAGGAAAAAGAGAAGTAACACGTTTAGGATGGCAACTGAATAGAAACAATACTAGGTTGGAAACAAATACAATGAAATTCACTAATAAAAATATGCATGTCTATTGATTGTAAAGACTTAATTTACATGTTTATCACAGTCCTCTTTTATATCAATAATCATAATCTTTGCATTAGTAATCTTAGCAGACAAATCATAATAGAGGATGTCATGCTGTGATGTCACAAAAATAACTGCTGATGTAACTGACTGAACATTCTATTTCTCCCAGTTATAACTGAGGCTGTGACAAGCCTTTACCTATACATGGTTTTCATACCATTTCAATGGCATAGAGATATATGCCTCATTTGGATGTGTCTGAAGACTTGGAGCTTGACTACCCTCAATCTGAGCTTAGGAATGGAGGTTCTAGCACAGGACATTGTATTTTGCACAGCTACTTGTATACCACTTATCAAAAAATGGTGCTTCTTCAAAGAGGGCTTTAGACATTGTTCACGCAGCATTGGGTTCATTAGAAAAGGGAATGGAGAGAATTTCTTATTATCTATATATCTGCCCGTCTGTCTCTCTCTGTATATCTGTATGTGTCTATGTCTATCCGTCTCTTTGCCAAGTTCAATAGTTTATAAAAGAGTATGCTATTCATCTGCTGAATTCTCAGTATTTGCCTCTTAATGCCCTAAGGGAAGGGCCATTCTTCAAGCCATTGTTCTTCACTGGTTCCCTCCACAAGAGGTTTTTCCTCGCCTCAGGGATGATGGATAACTCTTCATGAGTCCAGAAGTACCCCACATCTTGCTGTTTCCTGGTCAAATTTGTTTTAATATACAAGATTTCAAGATATATCTTGGCCCACAATAATGTTAAATATACTTAATAAAAGTAACAATAATTCATATTTATATTTAATGTTAATTTTACAGTCTCAACAATTGAATAATAATTGCTCTGTCATGATTCACTCAAATTAAGAAAGTTATTGAAAAACAAGGAAAGCATATGTTGTACCCATTAGATTCAATTTAGTTAGGTTGTGATTAACAGTTAATACATTTAAAGGGACTCTATAGTCTACATATAAAAGCAAGAAAGACAGGTCCCCCAGCCTTCCTTCTTGCTTTTATATGAACTTACATTTAATAAAAAAAAAATTCGAGGTGTTTTTATATTAAAAACTTACCTCCGTTCCAGCGCCGAGCTCCCAGCCATGCCGCGCCCCCTTTTTCGTCAAAATGACGAAATCGCGGGGCCCAATGGAGAGGGCGATGTGGTGCGCATGCGCGGCTTCGCGCTGCACCAATCGCGTTCTTCATAGAGCGGCATTGACAGCCGCCCTATGAAGAACCTGAGCGCTTTACCGCGCATGTGCGCGGAATGCGCGTTCGCGAGCTGAGCTGTCTGACTGACAGCTCAGCTCGCTTTCTAAAACTATATCAATAAGGGGGGACCTACTGTCCCCCCCCGGCCCCCACCCCTGAGCGGCGGGTGGGGGACCTAAAATAAAAAATAAGGGGGGGACCTACTGTCCCCCCCCCCACGGCCCCCACCCCTGTGCGGCGGGTGGGGGCCCTAAAATAAAAAATAAGGGGGGGACCTACTGTCCCCCCCCCGGCCCCCACCCCTGAGCGGTGGGTGGGGGCCCTAAAATTCACAATAGGGAGGGGACCTACTGTCCCCCCCGGCCCCCACACCTGTGCGGCGGGTGGGGGCCCTAAAATTCACAATAAGGGGGGGGGGGCTACTGCCCCCCCCCGGCCCCCACCCCTGAGCGGTGGGTGGGGGCCCTAAAATTCACAATAGGGGGGGACCTACTGTCCCCCCCCGGCCCCCACCCCTGTGCGGCGGGTGGGGGCCCTAAAATTCACAATAAGGGGGGGGACCTACTGTCCCCCCCCCCGGCCCCCACCCCTGTGCGGCGGGTGGGGGCCCTAAAATAAAAAATAAGGGGGGGACCTACTGTCCCCCCCCCGGCCCCCTCATGGATTTCAAGCCATCCAATCACAATGCTCTTTGTCATTTTACAAGCGTGGGAAAGTTCTTTGGAATTTTCCCACGCTTGTAAAATGACACAGAGCACTGTGATTGGATGGATTTCAAGCCATCCAATCACATTGCTCTGTGTCATTTTACAAGCGTGGGAAAATTCCAAAGAACTTTCCCACGCTTGTAAAATGACAAAGAGCACTCTGATTGGCTTAAACCCACCAATCAGAGTGTTCTTAGCCTAATTGCAGGGCGGGGCAAGGCTTTATAAGCCTTCCCCCGCCCTGCGGAGCTCAGTCTGCGCGGAGCCCTCCATGGGTGAAGATGGATTATTTTTTTTGCGCTCTGGTTTTTTTTTTTTTTTTATTGCGTCGGTTATTATGGATTTTTATTTGGCCTTTTTTGGGGCTGAAGAAAGAAGATTTTAGAAGAAAGAAAACATCGAATGGTAAGTTGTTTTTATCTTATTATTTTTTTCTTTACAGGTTTTTAGTTAAAGGGTTCCCCCTCAATATTTTAAGTTGAGGGGGGTAGGTAGGGAGATAAGTTTTTTTTTTTTTGGGGGGGGGAGAGTGTTAACTAGGGTCCCCACCCCCTTTGTATTTAGGGCCCCCACCCACCGCTCAGGGGTGGGGGCCGGGGGGGGACAATAGGTCCCCCCCTATTGATAATTTTAGGGCCCCCACCCACCGCTCAGGGGTGGGGGCCGGGGGGGGGCAGTAGGCCCCCCCCCTTATTGTGAATTTTAGGGCCCCCACCCGCCGCACAGGGGTGGGGGCCGGGGGGACAGTAGGTCCCCCCCCTATTGTGAATTTTAGGGCCCCCACCCACCGCTCAGGGGTGGGGGCCGGGGGGGGGCAGTAGGCCCCCCCCTTATTGTGAATTTTAGGGCCCCCACCCGCCGCACAGGGGTGGGGGCCAGGGGGGGGACAGTAGGTCCCCTCCCTATTGTGAATTTTAGGGCCCCCACCCACCGCTCAGGGGTGGGGGCCGGGGGGGGGACAATAGGTCCCCCCCTATTGATAATTTTAGGGCCCCCACCCACCGCTCAGGGGTGGGGGCCGGGGGGGGGGGGCAGTAGGTCCCCCCCTTATTGTGAATTTTAGGGCCCCCACCCGCCGCACAGGGGTGGTGGCCGGGGGGGACAGTAGGTCCCCCCCTATTGTGAATTTTAGGGCCCCCACCCGCCGCACAGGGGTGGGGGCCGGGGGGGGACAATAGGTCCCCCCTTATTGATAATTTTAGGGCCCCCACCCGCCGCACAGGGGTGGGGGCCGGGGGGGCAGTATGTGCCACCCTTATTTTTAGGGCCCCCACCCACCGCTCAGGGGTGGGGGCCGGGGGGGGGAGGAGAGTAGGTCCCCCCCCCCCCCCCTTCAACCACTATTGTGGCCAGACAGCATCCCTGTGGGTTCGGGCTTCAGCTGTCAGCTGAAGCCACGCCCACAGCAGTGCTGACAGGCTGTCAGCACACAAAGCGCGTTCACAGTGCTTTGTGTGCTGATAGCCCGTCTGATGCATTCACCCAGAATGCATCGGACGAGAGGCCTTTTTAGGGCCTCTGAACTCGGAAGTCCCTCTGGTGGCCGTCTGATTGACTGCAACAAGAGGTGTTCCAAGCTTCCAATGTAAACACTGCATTTTCTCAGAAAATACAGTGCTTACAAGAAAAAGGCTCCGGGTAGCTGTAGCACTCACCTAAACAACCTCATTAAGCTGAAGTTGTTCAGGTGACTATAGTGTCCCTTTAACCCCTTAAGGACACATGACATGTGTGACATGTCATGATTCCCTTTTATTCCAGAAGTTTGGTCCTTAAGGGGTTAAAGAACCACATGGGAGATTTAAGGGTGTGTCAGAACAGCCAGTTTGAACTAACCTGGAAGTGTCTCTGGAACAAAGGGACCACGCCCTTCTGGAAAAAAACAACAAGGAAAGTGGGAAGGAAAATAACTAACAAACAAATACATGATACACACCCTGTACCTATAATGGGCACAGGGTGACTAAAACCTAGGAGTAATCTGGGGACCTACATAAAGTGTCCATATTTAGCCCCAAGTGATGTTGACTACTGTCACGCTGTCCATAAAGGCAAACATCCCCTCAGCTGTTCCTTCTACCAGGCCTGAATTCTACAGAGAAAATGCCTGATGCTCTCACATTCAGAGACGCATGTGAGTACATATAATTCTGTGTGTACCTCACTCCTATTATCTCCATGAAAGTACCGACTTCTATTCAAAATTGTGTGAAAAGACAAATTATGGCAAACGCGTAGTATGCTTTGATTTTTTTTATTTTTATTTTTTATTTTAAGTGACACCTAAAACCACCTAGTGTTTCTTATGGGAAATAGGACTGTGTGACAGTCACTTTATATAATATTTCTCAAACGTGCACGCTCTAGTGCTCCAATATGGTGGTTTGACCTTCACATCATTTCTTCTTACTCCTTTCCTTGAGAAGGAACTGGCATGTAAAACAAAACAAACAAAAAAATCAGCAGACAAAAACATCTCCAACTGATAAGTAAATACAAAACTGCAGTACATGTCTACAAGTCAGAAATGCTTCTAATTTTTAAAAAAATGGCTGTTCATGGATGCCCCCTTTGTACTTTAAGTGTAGCATGGATAAATCATTTGCAGGGTTATTCACTAAAGTGAACATTGTCAAGAATTCAAAGTGAATTCAAAATTAATTTAAAGTGAATTTCAAATTTAACGCCAAATTAGCCCAAATGGAGTAATTATCAATTGAGCTGTGCTTCCAGCCAGAGGCGGCTCTAGACTTTATGAGGCCTTAGGCGAAATGCAAACATGAGGCCCCACTAACAAAAAAGTGTCACATATACACATTGATGCACTGTCTACCTGTGTATGTGCCTGAGAGTGTGTCTGACAGAGAGTATCCTTGTGTGTGTGAATGTATGTCTCTGTGAGCATGTTTGCGTTTTTGTCTGAGACCCTATGTGTATGGGGTAGCTGCTTGAAGTGTGTTGTGTGTATAGGGGGGGTGATGGTGAGAGGGAGAGACGGGTGATGGGGAGAGGGGGGTGGGGGTGATGGTAATGGTGAGAGGGGGTGCGATGGTGAGAGGGAGAGGGGGTGCGATGGCGAGAGGGAGAGGGGGTGCGATGGTGAAGGGGAGAGGGGGAGCGATGGTGAGAGGGAGCGGGGGAAAGGGGGTGTGATGGTGAGAGGGAGCTGGGGTGTGATGGTGAGAGGGAGCGGGGGGTGTGATGGTGAGAGGGAGCGGGGGGTGATGGTCAGAGGGAGCGGGGGGTGATGGTCAGAGGGAGCGGGGGGTGATGGTCAGAGGGAGCGGGGGGGTGATGGTCAGAGGGGGCGGGGGGTGATGGTAATGTGAGAGGGAGGGGGGTGATGGTAATGTGAGAGGGAGGGGGTGATGGTAATGTGAGAGGGAGGGGGGTGATGGTAATGTGAGAGGGAGGGGGTGATGGTAATGTGAGAGGGAGGGGGGTGATGGTAATGTGAGAGGGAGGGGGTGATGGTAATGTGAGAGGGAGGGGGCGATGGTAATGTGAGAGGGAGGGGGCGATGGTAATGTGAGAGGGAGGGGGTGATGGTAATGTGAGAGGGAGGGGGGTGATGGTAATGTGAGAGGGAGGGGGTGATGGTAATGTGAGAGGGAGGGGGGTGATGGTAATGTGAGAGGGAGGGGGGTGATGGTAATGTGAGAGGGAGGGGGGTGATGGTAATGTGAGAGGGAGGGGGTGATGGTAATGTGAGAGGGAGGGGGTGATGGTAATGTGAGAGGGAGGGGGGTGATGGTAATGTGAGAGGGAGGGGGTGATGGTAATGTGAGAGTAAGAGGGGGGTAATGTGACAGTGAGAGGGGGGTAATGTGAGTGAGGGGAGTGTGATGGTGAGAGGGAGAGGGGGTGCGATGGTGAGAGGGAGCGGGGGATGATGGTGAGAGGGAGCGGGGGGTGATGGTGAGAGGGAGCGGGGGGTGATGGTAATGTGAGAGGGAGGGGTGATGGTAATGTGAGAGGGAGGGGGTGAAGGTAATGTGAGAGGGAGGGGGTGATGGTAATGTGAGAGGGAGGGGGTGATGGTAATGTGAGAGGGAGGGGGGTGATGGTAATGTGAGAGGGAGAGGGTGATGGTAATGTGAGAGGGAGGGGGCGATGGTAATGTGAGAGGGAGGGGGTGATGGTAATGTGAGAGGGAGGGGGTGATGGTAATGTGAGAGGGAGGGGGGTGATGGTAATGTGAGAGGGAGGGGGTGATGGTAATGTGAGAGGGAGGGGGTGATGGTAATGTGAGAGGGAGGGGGGTGATGGTAATGTGAGAGGGAGGGGGGTGATGGTAATGTGAGAGGGAGGGGGTGATGGTAATGTGAGAGGGAGGGGGTGATGGTAATGTGAGAGGGAGGGGGGTGATGGTAATGTGAGAGGGAGGGGGTGATGGTAATGTGAGAGTAAGAGGGGGTAATGTGACAGTGAGAGGGGGGTAATGTGAGTGAGGGGAGTGTGATAGGGAGAGGGGGTGCGATGGTGAGAGGGAGCGGGGGATGATGGTGAGAGGGAGCGGGGGGTGATGGTGAGAGGGAGCGGGGGGTGATGGTAATGTGAGAGGGAGTGGGGGGTGATGGTAATGTGAGAGTGAGAGGGGGTAATGTGAGAGGGAGTGGGGGGTGATGGTAATGTGAGAGTGAGAGGGGGTAATGTGAGAGGGGGGTAATGTGAGAGGGGGGTAATGAGAGAGTGAGAGGGGGGTAATGTGAGGTGGGTAATGTGAGAGGGGGGTAATGTAATGTGAGAGTGAGAGGGTGGTAATGTGAGAGTGAGAGGGGGTTAATGTGAGAATGAGAGGGGGTTAATGTGAGAATGAGGGTAATGTGAGAGTGAGGGTAATGTGAGAGGGGGGTAATGTGAGAGTGAGGGGGGTAATGTGAGTGAGGGGGGGTAATGTGAGAGTGAGGGGGGGTAATGTGAGAGTGAGAGGGGGGTAATGTGAGAGTGAGAGGGGGTAATGTGAGAGTGAGAGGGGGGTAATGTGAGAGTGAGGGGAGTGTGATGGTGAGAGGGAGAGGGGGTGCGATGGTGAGAGGGAGCGGGGGATGATGGTGAGAGGGAGCGGGGGGTGATGGTGAGAGGGAGCGGGGGGTGATGGTGAGAGGGAGCGGGGTGTGATGGTAATGTGAGAGGGAGCGGGGGGTGATGGTAATGTGAAAGTGAGAGGGGGGTAATGTGAGAGGGGGGTAATGTGAGAGTGAGAGGGGGTAATGTGAGGGGGGTAATGTGAGAGGGGGTAATGTGAGAGTGAGGGGGTAATGTGAGAGTGAGAGGGTGGTAATGTGAGAGTGAGAGGGGGTAATGTGAGAGTGAGAGGGGGTTAATGTGAGAGTAAGAGGGGGTTAATGTGAGAATGAGGGTAATGTGAGAGTGAGGGTAATGTGAGAGGGGGTAATGTGAGAGGGGGTAATGTGAGAGTGAGGGGGGGTAATGTGAGTGAGGGGGGGTAATGTGAGAGTGAGGGGGGGTAATGTGAGAGTGAGAGGGGGTAATGTGAGAGTGAGAGGGGGTAATTTGAGAGTGAGAGGGGGGTAATGTGAGAGTGAGAGTAATGTGAGAGTGAGGGTAATGTGAGAGTGAGGGTAATGTGAGAGTGAGGGTAATGTGAGAGGGGGTAATGTGAGAGGGGGGTAATGTGAGAGTGAGGGGGGTAATGTGAGAGTGAGGGGGTATTGTGAGAGTGAGAGGGGGGTAATGTGAGAGTGAGAGGGGGGTAATGTGAGAGTGGGGGTAATGTGAGAGTGAGGGTAATGTGAGAGTGAGAGTAATGTGAGAGTGAGGGTAATGTGAGAGTGAGGGTAATGTGAGAGTGAGAGTGAGTAATGTGAGAGTGAGAGGGAGTAATGTGAGAGTGAGAGGGAGTAATGTGAGAGTGAGAGGGAGTAATGTGAGAGTGAGAGGGAGTAATGTGAGAGTGAGGGGGTAATGTGAGAAGGAGGTGGTGAGGCTGAGGGTGGTGAGGGGGTGATGCTGAGGGTGATGCTGAGGGTGGTGGGGGGGTGATGCTGAGGGGGGGGGTGATGGTGAGCCTGAGGGTGGTGGGGGTGATGGTGAGGGGTGAGGCTGAGGGTGGTGGGGGGGTGATGGTGAGGGGTGAGGCTGAGGGTGGTGGGGGTGATGGTGATGGTGAGGGTGGGGGGGTGAGGCTGAGGGTGGTGGGGGTGATGGTGGGGGGGTGAGGCTGAGGGTGGTGGGGGGTGATGGTGAGGGTGGGGGTGAGGCTGAGGGTGGGGGGTGAGGCTGAGGGTGGTGGGGGACGAGGCTGAGGGTGGTGGGGGACGAGGCTGAGGGTGGTGGGGGGTGAGGCTGAGGGTGGTGGGGGGCGAGGCTGAGGGTGGTGGGGGCGAGGCTGAGGGTGGTGGGGGATGAGGGTGGTGGAGGGTGATGGTGAGGCTGAGGGGGGGTGATGGTAAGGGTGGTGGGGGGGTGATGGTGGGGGGGTGATGGTGAGGGTGGTGGGGGGTTGAGGGTGGTGGGGGGTTGAGGGTGGTGGGGGGTGAGGTTTAGGGTGGTGGGGGTGATGGTGAGGGTGGTGGGGGGTGAGGGTGGTGGGGGGGTGAGGGTGGTGGGGGGGTGATGGTGAGGGTGGTGGGGGGTGATGGTGAGGGTGGTGGTGGGGGTAATGGTGAGGCTGAGGGTGGGGTAATGGTGAGGCTGAGGGTGGTGGGGGGTTATGGTGAGGCTAAGGGTGGTGGGGGGTTATGGTGAGGCTGAGGGTGGTGGGGGGTTATGGTGAGGCTGAGGGTGGTGGGGGGGTTGATGGTGAAGCTGAGGGTGGTGGGGGGTTGATGGTGAGGCTGAGGGTGGTGGGGGGTGATGGTGAGGCTGAGGGTGGGGGGGTGAGGCTGAGGGGGGTGGGGTGAGGGTGAGGGTGGGGGGTGAGGGTGGGGGGGTGAGGCTGAGGATGGTGGGGCTGAGGCTGAGGGTGGTGGGGGTGAGGGGGGTGGGGGGTGATGGTGAGGCTGAGGGTGGTGGGGGGTTGATGGTGAGGCTGAGGGGGTGGGGGGTGATGGTGAGGCTGAGGGTGGTGGGGGGTGAGGCTGAGGGTGGTGGGGGGTGAGGCTGAGGGTGGTGGGGGTGATGGTGAGGGTGGGGGGGTGAGGCTGAGGATGGTGGGGGTGAGGCTGAGGATGGTGGGGGTGAGGCTGAGGGTGGTGGGGGTGAGGGTGAGGCTGAGGGTGGTGGGGGTGATGGTGAGGGTGGTGGGGGGTGATGGTGAGGCTGAGGGGGGTGGGGGGTGATGAGGGTGGTGGGGGGTGAGGCTGGGGGTGGTGATGGTGGTAGGGGGTGAGGATGAGTGTGGTGGGGGTGATGGGGTGGGAGAGCCTACCTTTCCCTGGTGGTCCAGTGGGCTCCCTGGTGGTCCGGTGGCCACTGCTCCCGGTCTGCAGCTCCGCAGAGCTGCAGACCGTGTAGTCTCGCGAGATTTCAGAGCGTTGCCATGGTAACCCGCGGCAACGCTCTGATTGGCCAATTCTCGCGAGTCACATGGTCTGCAGCTCTGCACACTGCGGAGCTGCAGACCAGTGTCTGCGATGGTGGCCGGGCAGCCAGGAGGGGCCTCGCACCCGGCGGCATACCGGGCAAGCCGCCGGGCCCCCTCCTGGTGTCAGGTCCCCGGTCAGTGACCGAGGACCTGACACACTCTGCCAACAGGCGGTTTAGGCGGCTGCGAGGCCCCCGCCAGCGCGAGGCCTTAGGCGGCCGCCTAAACCGCCTAATTAGAGAGCCGCCTCTGCTTCCAGCTCACATACTATAGCATAATATTTGATATTCACTCTAAATTCCTGACAATGCTCACTTTAGTGATAACCCCGTTTAGTGTATATTTATATATTTGTTAAAACAATTTTTTTGTTCTGGTATTCTGGTGTGCAATGTAGAAGTGAAATATCCACTTCAGGTTGCATATGGACAGCATTAGTATGGACTACATTAATTTTATAACATGACAGGAGGCTTCATATTTGCTTAAGACTCTCTTTACTAGAACTCCACAGCAGCACATTAACATAGAGAGAAAACACCAAAGACAAAAACATAAGGCATCTATAAAAGGCTCCTCCCAAGCAACCATTCCCTCTTTCTTTGCAGTCAGTACAGGTCAGAGTACCACTGCCTCCTGTTATACATGGGTGGCTGTGTGTTTTACTGTCTATTTCTTTAGAGTTGTTTTTCTATCTGTACAACCAAAAAAGTTTGAGCGCACACACACACCAAACAGGAGTGATTACCTGGGGTATAGCAAATAGGTATCTCCTCCTTAGTACACAATGATAGGGTTTGACAAATGGAAAATCCCTATATAAAAAATATAAATACAGAGAAGGACATAGTGCAACCTGTATAGTATATATACTTAAAAGTGAAAATTTGAGATGGAATCACTCACACTTTTTTGAGCCGTTTAGAAGTAGGCTCAGGACTTATACAGCTTTCATGTCACTTAAATGGGACATGCACATTTACTGGAATCCTCAGGCCAGTTCCCCTTAGGTCCCAATGATCATCAAGTTTGGAGTCAGGAGTCAGGAGCCAGGAGCCAGGAGCCAGGAGTATCAGGATAGTAATTTATTTTAACTGATAGTTAAAAGATAAGTAATAAAAAGCAATATTGCACACACAACGCGTTTCAACCAACTAGATGTGGTCTTCCTCAGGTGCTCTTCTAAGTTACAATAGATATACCACAGTTTATATAGGGGAATCATTACCTGCTTAATTAAACAAATTCACAGCACTTGTATATGTAATTACCCTTATATGGTCCGGACCGGATGTGGTCTGCCACCTCCAATATGGCTGCACATCCGGTTCGGAAGGGCATATAAACAGATTCAATATACAATATACAGAAAACAATCACTAAAGACAGTCAATACATCCTATCCCTATCACAGTCAGCTACCATGATATAATAAAATCATGTGTGACTGTGAAAATAGGTATATCTAAGGTTCTTTCGATGTTCCGTTTCGTCACTTCCGGTGACGTATCCAAAAATGGAGTCCGCCCGTCGCGGCACTTCCGGTGACGCATATATCTGCCGAGCCCGTCAATCTTGCTTCTGGTATCATAATGGGGAGGCGGAAACACTCTCTTCGTTCTCCTGGGAGTATAGGAGTGTCCATTTTTGCTTTGAGGATAAGGTGGCCATCTTAAGAGTGGGCAAACAGTCCTCTTATGAATAATTTCACACGCAAGGCACATATTGCATATAAATAAAAGAAAAACACAAAATATACATGTATTAATACCAACATCCACTATACACATATAAATGCAACCCATTTTATGACTCATTAATGCAGATAATAAATGCACTGCATTATTTAGGGGTGCATCAATGTAACAATGTTAAATAAACCATATATAAAAGTTCCTGTACTAGGAAAACTAAAATATAAAAAATAGCTGTCTATTAATAACCTGATCTCAACCGACTAGACCAGAAATGATATAGAATAAAATAATTATAAATAATTAAATAAAACATCCTAAAAAGGACCATATTAAAAATAGAAAAGATATAAATGCTATAAAAATTCCTCGTAAATGAGTTCTCAGATACCATCAATTATAGCAGCTTATTGATCTCAAAATCAATGTTGAGACCTTTTGGGGCCAGAGAGCGTAATTCGAAAATCCACTTGGATTCTTTTAAACTAAGGGCTTTCGATATATCTCCACCTCTCCAGTGTCCCACTACTTTTTCAATAGCAAAAAAGCTCAGAAACTTAGGGTCCGAGCCGTGATGTTGTAAAAAGTGTCTCGATACACTATGGTTCGGAAACCCTTTTTGAATATTTCTTAGATGTTCACTAAGCCTAATTTTAAGTTGGCGGGACGTTTTCCCCACGTATTGGTATCCACAACTACATTGCAAAAGATAGATGACATAAGTAGAGTGACACGTAATTAAGGTTTTAATGTGATATTCTTTTTTAGTCACTGTGGAATGGAATTTCTCTACCTTCTTGTTATTCAGTCTTAGGGTGTTGCAGCAGGCTCTGCACGCCCCACAGTAGAAAAAACCCTTTTGTTCTTGTGTCCAGTCACTTAAAAAGTTTCTTGGTACTTCAGTTTTTATAAAACTGGAAGTTACCATTTGTTTGAGGTTTCTTGCACCCCTAAATATAAATTTGGGCTTTATGCCTACAAATTGTTTAATATCCTCCTCATGTTGTAAAATGTGCCAGTTTTTGTTAATAATTTTCTTAATGGCACCTATATTGCTAGAAAAATTAAAAATAAAGGGGATCTGTTTTTGTTCACTTAAATCCTTTTTACTTTTATATTGTAACAGGGGAGATCTGTCCATGTCCCCGACTTGATCTATTTTTTCCTGTAAGTCGTCACTCTCATACCCTTTTTGTATTAGCTGGTTTTTAAGGGACATAGCCTGACTAGTGTAGTCCTCTTTTTTGGTACAGTTCCTTCGTATCCGAAGGAACTGTCCTTTGGGTATGTTGTTTAGCCAAGGACGATGGTGGCAGCTATCCAATTCGATAAAACTGTTAACATCTACCTTTTTGAAAAAAGTTTTAGTCATTAAAACTTGGTCCTGGATAAAAACATTCAGATCCAAAAAATTAACATTATTATTGCTCACATTTTGTGTGAGGGAGATTCCCCACTCGTTATCGTTGAGGTAAGTAAAAAATTCTAAAAGGGTCTTCTCCGGCCCCTTCCAAATGATAAAAATATCGTCAATATATCTTTTATAGAGGACCAAGTTTGCGCCAAAGCCATGTCCCCCAAAGACGAAAGTACGTTCCCAAAAGGACATGAATAAGTTCGCATAACTTGGCGCAAACTTGGTCCCCATAGCTGTCCCTTTAATTTGCATAAAGAACTCCTCCTCAAACCAAAAATAGTTGTTCTGTAGGATCATGCGAATTCCCTCCAAAATAAACGATTTTTGGGGGTCTCCATATGCCTCAGTAGCCTCGAGATAAAATTCGACGGCTTTACATCCTATATCATGTTGGATGATTGTATAGAGGCTAGATACATCGCACGTTGCAAGTAGATAGTCCTCTTGCCAACTAAAATTTTTTAGAATATTCAACAGACTCATAGAGTCTTGTAGAAATGCTGGAGTCTTTTTAACCAGAGGTTGTAGGTGGTAATCGATATATTGGGATAATGCAGATAAAACCGAGTCTATTCCAGAGACAATGGGGCGTCCTGGGGGGTTGGTTACGTCCTTGTGCATTTTGGGCAATATATATATGACAGGAATTCTCGGATGTTCAGGGAGTAGGAAGGAGAATTCTTTCTTATCTAAAATATTGTCCTCCAAACCTTTTTCCAAGAATATTTTTAGATTATTTCTAATTCCTTCTAAGGGATTATTCTTAAGTTTTACATATGTAGTCGTGTCATTTAATTGTCTGTATATTTCCCGTATGTACCAACTTTTATCAAGGACGACTATTCCTCCCCCCTTGTCTGCTGGTTTAACAACTATAGATATATCCTTTTTAATTGAGTCTATAGCTTTTCTCTCTTGAAAAGAGATATTTTGTTCAAACTTAGTAAGGGGCTTTATGTTATGTATGTCGGCCAAACAAGAATTTTCAAAAACCTTAATATTATCTGTTTTGAGAAAGGTGGGAAAAAAATCTGACTTTTTCTTTAAATCAGTGTGGATAACTCCCAAATTCCCACTCACTGGAGCTGAATTAACCAATGTATCTGGTATGGTAGGATCTTGTCTATTAAAAAATTTCTTTAAACATAACTTCCTGGTATAGCGGTTGAGATCAAGAAAAACTTCAAATTTATTAGCTGGACAGCTAGGTACAAATTTAAAACTTTTCGATAGAATCCCCTCTTCTGTTTTAGAAAGGACTCTATTAGATAAATTAAAAATTCTTATCTCACTTCCCTCTGCCTCCTTTTTCCCGGCATAATCTCTCCCTCCTCTCCCTCCTCTCTTTCCTCTTCTGATTTTCTGGTCCTTTTCCTTGGGGTTTCTTTTATCGGGGTTTTTCTCCCCATTCTGTTCCCTAAAAAAACGGCCTCCCTAGTTTCAGTTCTAAGAGCCTCAAACCGATTTTTAAGGGGTATATATGGAGAGTTACTCCTAATAGGGCTTCTTCTCCTATTATAGGAGGTCTTTCTTTCTCTGAACCTGCTCCATCTCTGAGGAAGTGGCGCAGGTCCAGGGAAATCGGATCTCAATCTTTCCGTTTGAGAGGTCTTCCTAGATTTCACAGGTGTATTCTCCCGAAAATAGGGTTTATGATTATAAGGCCTACGGGTATCCTCAATTGGAGATTGAGGAACTCCTTTCCCAACTCTATAGTTATTATGAGACCTAGAGAACTGATGAGTATCGCTATTTCGATATTGAAAGGAGGGTTTCCCCTTAGCTCCTGGGGTCCTCGGTCTCTCTTTATGTCTCTGATGGTTATTCTCTTTTCTAGGCTTAGGTAACACCCTAACCTCATTATTAGCATAATCATCGAGATCCCTATTGAATTTCTTTTTTTTGTTAAAGATGAGATTTTTCTCAATTTTGTTTATTTTAATTGTAATCCTTTCTGAGAGACTTTCAAAATCTTTTGTCCCTACAAAGGGTTCTAGTCTGACTTTAATTCCCTTAATTAGCTCGTCAATTTCTCGTAAATTATCCCTTCTTTCGGTGATAATGATATTAATCATGGTAATTGAAAATGATTCTAAAGCAGTAGTCCAGATTTTAATAAAACTTTCCTTTTCCCTATTGAATGTGGGGAACTTAGTAAACCTCAGCCCCCTAGGGGTGATTTCTCTCTCAAGATATTTCTCCAAAGTAAATATCTCCCATTTAATTTTCAACTCACGAATAAGTAGTTTTTCCAATTGAAACATACTTTCGTCTAGGTTGTCACTCAGAGTAATTGTAGGTTCATCAATCAGAGTGTCAACACCAAACTTTTCATGTGCCAAATTGCACCAATTTTGTCTTAACTCAAATATAGACATTTACCTAAGCAGCCTTATCTATACAGTGGTAAATAATATACAAGTAACAGTAAATAGTATAGAAGTGGCGCTAAAGGGTCAAATCGATGGATGGTGCAGCCAAAACCAAGTATATCACCACTAAATATACTTAAAAAAACATGTACAACCAAAAAAGTTTGAGCGCACACACACACCAAACAGGAGTGATTACCTGGGGTATAGCAAATAGGTATCTCCTCCTTAGTACACAATGATAGGGTTTGACAAATGGAAAATCCCTATATAAAAAATATAAATTCAGAGAAGGACATAGTGCAACCTGTATAGTATATATACTTAAAAGTGAAAATTTGAGATGGAATCACTCACACTTTTTTGAGCCGTTTAGAAGTAGGCTCAGGACTTATACAGCTTTCATGTCACTTAAATGGGACATGCACATTTACTGGAATCCTCAGGCCAGTTCCCCTTAGGTCCCAATGATCATCAAGTTTGGAGTCAGGAGTCAGGAGCCAGGAGCCAGGAGTATCAGGATAGTAATTTATTTTAACTGATAGTTAAAAGATAAGTAATAAAAAGCAATATTGCACACACAACGCGTTTCAACCAACTAGATGTGGTCTTCCTCAGGTGCTCTTCTAAGTTACAATAGATATACCACAGTTTATATAGGGGAATCATTACCTGCTTAATTAAACAAATTCACAGCACTTGTATATGTAATTACCCTTATATGGTCCGGACCGGATGTGGTCTGCCACCTCCAATATGGCTGCACATCCGGTTCGGAAGGGCATATAAACAGATTCAATATACAATATACAGAAAACAATCACTAAAGACAGTCAATACATCCTATCCCTATCACAGTCAGCTACCATGATATAATAAAATCATGTGTGACTGTGAAAATAGGTATATCTAAGGTTCTTTCGATGTTCCGTTTCGTCACTTCCGGTGACGTATCCAAAAATGGAGTCCGCCCGTCGCGTCACTTCCGGTGACGCATATATCTGCCGAGCCCGTCAATCTTGCTTCTGGTATCATAATGGGGAGGCGGAAACACTCTCTTCGTTCTCCTGGGAGTATAGGAGTGTCCATTTTTGCTTTGAGGATAAGGTGGCCATCTTAAGAGTGGGCAAACAGTCCTCTTATGAATAATTTCACACGCAAGGCACATATTGCATATAAATAAAAGAAAAACACAAAATATACATGTATTAATACCAACATCCACTATACACATATAAATGCAACCCATTTTATGACTCATTAATGCAGATAATAAATGCACTGCATTATTTAGGGGTGCATCAATGTAACAATGTTAAATAAACCATATATAAAAGTTCCTGTACTAGGAAAACTAAAATATAAAAAATAGCTGTCTATTAATAACCTGATCTCAACCGACTAGACCAGAAATGATATAGAATAAAATAATTATAAATAATTAAATAAAACATCCTAAAAAGGACCATATTAAAAATAGAAAAGATATAAATGCTATAAAAATTCCTCGTAAATGAGTTCTCAGATACCATCAATTATAGCAGCTTATTGATCTCAAAATCAATGTTGAGACCTTTTGGGGCCAGAGAGCGTAATTCGAAAATCCACTTGGATTCTTTTAAACTAAGGGCTTTCGATATATCTCCACCTCTCCAGTGTCCCACTACTTTTTCAATAGCAAAAAAGCTCAGAAACTTAGGGTCCGAGCCGTGATGTTGTAAAAAGTGTCTCGATACACTATGGTTCGGAAACCCTTTTTGAATATTTCTTAGATGTTCACTAAGCCTAATTTTAAGTTGGCGGGACGTTTTCCCCACGTATTGGTATCCACAACTACATTGCAAAAGATAGATGACATAAGTAGAGTGACACGTAATTAAGGTTTTAATGTGATATTCTTTTTTAGTCACTGTGGAATGGAATTTCTCTACCTTCTTGTTATTCAGTCTTAGGGTGTTGCAGCAGGCTCTGCACGCCCCACAGTAGAAAAAACCCTTTTGTTCTTGTGTCCAGTCACTTAAAAAGTTTCTTGGTACTTCAGTTTTTATAAAACTGGAAGTTACCATTTGTTTGAGGTTTCTTGCACCCCTAAATATAAATTTGGGCTTTATGCCTACAAATTGTTTAATATCCTCCTCATGTTGTAAAATGTGCCAGTTTTTGTTAATAATTTTCTTAATGGCACCTATATTGCTAGAAAAATTAAAAATAAAGGGGATCTGTTTTTGTTCACTTAAATCCTTTTTACTTTTATATTGTAACAGGGGAGATCTGTCCATGTCCCCGACTTGATCTATTTTTTCCTGTAAGTCGTCACTCTCATACCCTTTTTGTATTAGCTGGTTTTTAAGGGACATAGCCTGACTAGTGTAGTCCTCTTTTTTGGTACAGTTCCTTCGTATCCGAAGGAACTGTCCTTTGGGTATGTTGTTTAGCCAAGGACGATGGTGGCAGCTATCCAATTCGATAAAACTGTTAACATCTACCTTTTTGAAAAAAGTTTTAGTCATTAAAACTTGGTCCTGGATAAAAACATTCAGATCCAAAAAATCAACATTATTATTGCTCACATTTTGTGTGAGGGAGATTCCCCACTCGTTATCGTTGAGGTAAGTAAAAAATTCTAAAAGGGTCTTCTCCGGCCCCTTCCAAATGATAAAAATATCGTCAATATATCTTTTATAGAGGACCAAGTTTGCGCCAAAGCCATGTCCCCCAAAGACGAAAGTACGTTCCCAAAAGGACATGAATAAGTTCGCATAACTTGGCGCAAACTTGGTCCCCATAGCTGTCCCTTTAATTTGCATAAAGAACTCCTCCTCAAACCAAAAATAGTTGTTCTGTAGGATCATGCGAATTCCCTCCAAAATAAACGATTTTTGGGGGTCTCCATATGCCTCAGTAGCCTCGAGATAAAATTCGACGGCTTTACATCCTATATCAGGGGTAGGCAACCTACGGCACTAGTGCCATGCACGGCACTCAAGGTGTCTTTGCACGGCACTCAAGGCTGCTAGAGCCAAACAGGCTCTGGCCTATCAGGAGTCTGAGTAAAACTTCAGATATCTGCTAATACGAAGAGGCGGTGAAGGACAATCCTCAATTTATGCATTGCAGTACATAGAGGAAGTTATCTCAGATCTCTTCCTCCCAGCACTTGTGAATGGGAATCCACATTGTATAATCCTTGACCTGTACCTGGCCAGCCTGGTCCCCACTGGAACCCAGGGAAGCCACCCACACTGCTAGATATACACAGAAATGCAGAATAACCCTCCCCTCATACAAATAATACGAACAGCCCACAAACTAACATACACACAATCCGCACAAACGTAATCAGCTAACAATCCACATACATGCACACAACCCCACATGCAGCCTCTCACATGCAATACCCCAAACAGCCCCTCACATACGCACACTACCAAACACACAATGTGACATTTCCATTCACACACACAATTCCACAAGCAGCCCTCATACACAGCCCACATTCATAGGTATCATACACGATACCATAAACTACTAATGAACATATACAATATAATAGCTCATATACGCACAAATACAACAATACAAAAGCAATTACAGTATAAATAACACAAGCAGAAGACGGCAACATACACACCTCAATTTACAAAAATAGTACCGACACGGTATGGGACATCACAATCTTATATCGGCACAGTGCTGCTAAAAGGTTGCCTACCCCTGTCCTATATCATGTTGGATGATTGTATAGAGGCTAGATACATCGCACGTTGCAAGTAGATAGTCCTCTTGCCAACTAAAATTTTTTAGAATATTCAACAGACTCATAGAGTCTTGTAGAAATGCTGGAGTCTTTTTAACCAGAGGTTGTAGGTGGTAATCGATATATTGGGATAATGCAGATAAAACCTTTCTATCTGTGCTTACTCCTTCAGTTCTTACTGTTTTGCATTGTTTTCGGTTGCTTGGGCAATTTCCATTTTGGCTGTTCTGTCTACCTGCCGTTTTCCTTGCCTTCAGTATATCTGTTTAAATATTTTAATGCTTATATTGCGATTTCTATGTTTTTATATCCCTTGCTTTGTTGCTTTGGTGGACGGTCGCCGAGAAGTGGTCGCCCGACCAACCGTCGGGACCGCGGAGTAAAACTCCGGCGGCCCCACGTGTTGATTACTGCCCGCCGGCTTTGTCCGCTGAGCGGGAATCCTCTACCTGTCTCCCTGTCCCACCCACGTCTCCGCTTGCATTCTGCTCTTCACAGGCGGCGTGGGGTAGGAACAGGGAGCCTCACCGTTACCAGGGAGCTACAGCTCCCGAGCGCCCTTCCCCCCGTGACCGCGTGGTCAGACCCGGGGGTGCGTGGCTCTAGGCTGTGCCTGCCGCGTGTGTCGCTCTGCATTTAAAGGTGCAGGGCCCCTTTTTCTCCTAGGGCTGCCCAATCTTACTGCTCAAACCCCCTAAGTGGGGGGATTTTTTTCAGGTGTATTTCTAGGTGCATGTTTCCCCTTGTCTCAACAGATGTTGCAGTGTTATACAGGTTGTTTGTATCACTGCTTGCTACAGTTCTTCTCAGTACGTGTTTTCTGTGCCATTTTCTGCTTGCTCTAATGCATGCTACCTGGACTAATCAAGGATTGGTTACTACATTAAATTTGCCTGCGAGAGGAACCCCCCGCTTGGCAGACGACTCGGCTGATTCAGACTCTCAAGAAAGAGAGCAGGCAAGTGTGCAAATGCGCTATTGGAAGGGTGAAGGCCCTGAACCACGCTCCCGGAAAGGTAAGGCTCAGGTGAAGCAACAGGGTTCGAGGTTATCAGCCTCGCCGGCCAGGTGCCGCCGTCTATCGGGCACAGGGGAGGAGGCCTCCTTACCCCCCCTACCATGGCCGTGCTGGATGAGTGGCGGGCAGACCAGTCTCCCTCAGAGGAAGAAGATGATTGGGACGAGGACCGTGGGGATGGCCCCGGTTGGCGCTGGGAGGATGAAGACGCGCCGGGAACAGAGGCCCCCATGGCAGTGCTGGGGGACGACACCTTTCTGGATGCTACATGAGAGCCTCTGCTTGACCCTCGGTCTATCTGGCACCCCAGATCCTCAGAATGGTCACTGCCCGACCACTTGGCACAATTCGTGCACTACTGGGTCCGCAAACCTCTTAAAGAGGAGGCCCGCAAGAAACTGCGGGCAGAATGCCCCAGGCCCGTCCTGCCCCCTGGTGGCCACGTATTTGACTCGTACGGGTCAGGACCCCAAGAAAGGGGTGGAGCGTAGCCTCTGTTCAGCGCAAGATAAACAGCTGGATATGCTGGGACCCCTGTGCAGGATGTTGGCCCTAGCAGGTGAGGCCTACACAGAGGGTACGAGCCTAGACCCGGCCATCATGTGGGACTGGGCACTACGTTCCATTTGCCTGCTAGGCAATGCCAATGTGGCCCTCTGCACTGAGCACAGGAAGACAGCTCTGTTCCGTATGGACAACAAGCTATCGGAGCTGCGGTCCAAAGAATTGGGCCCCCTGGCTAAAGGCCTGCTGTTCGGGGAACCCTTCATTAACGAGCTACGTAAACACATCAATTTGTTTACTTCCCTGGATAAAGCATAATCCTCCATAAAGAAGGTATTTTGCCCACAATCAGTCCGGGTTTTTGGACGGGCTGGACGACAGCAGGGTCGTGTCTCCAGCCGCGGCTGGTCTTCGGGCAGCCACAGATCCTGTGGTCAATCCTTCTTTCCATCATACCAATCCAGACCCCCCTACACTCCACGGATAGAGGTTGTGGATACCGTGGCAGGGGACGGGCAAGATTTCCTACAGGTGAGTGCAACTCCTGCCACTTTCAATCACCCTATATTGCATGCGGGCAGACTATTTCACTGCAGAGGTGTCTTCAGATGTATGGGTCCTTCGGACAGTAAGGGATTATGTCATAGATTTCCATTCCACTCCAATGCAGGTTGGACCTCCAAGAGTCCCATCATCGCAAGAGAACAACAGTCCTTGATAGATAAGGACGTTCGGGCTCTGTTCGCCAAAGGCGCAGGCCAATGGGACCCGAATTTGGGGGGCTTCTTCAGCTCGATTTTCCAAGTAAAGAAGAAGTCCGGAGAGTTCCACACAGTGATCAATTTACAGGAATTGAATGCCTTTGTGGTCTTCATCTTCTTCGGGACCTTCTCCGGCCGGGAGACTGTTTCACGAGGTTGGACCTGAAGGATGCTTACTTCACCATCCCGGTGGACGAGGACTGTCGCAGATTCCTCCGCTTTGTCTGGAAAGGCATTCCATGCCAATTCACATGCCTTCCCTTTGGCCTCAGCTCGGCCCCTTGGTGCTTCACCAAGCTCCTGAAGCCGGTGGTCGCCCGATTCAGGTCAGAGGGCGTCCGCTGCATAATATATCTGGACGACTTGCTGATCTTTTGCGAGGACCCCTCCAGGCTCAGATATCAGACACGCTCTGCGATCTCCTTATTGGAACACCTGGGGTTCATAGTCAATCTGAAGAAATTGGCCTTGGAGCCTTCCCAGACGGTGGAATTCTTGGGTTTCGAAGTCGATGCGAAAGAAAGCGTTCTCCGCCTGCCGTTGGCAAAGATAGCGACCATTCGGAAGGAGATAAGACGGACTTTATGACAAGACCGGATTACCCTTTCGAATGTTAGCTCGCATGGTGGGTCTCCTCTCAGCCTTGATACAGGCAATTTACCCAGGCCCACTACATTACAGGGCCATGCAACGGCTGAAGGCTCATTTTCTACGCAAGAGACCCTCTTCCGACCAGATGATTTCCCTGTCTCCGGACGTGAAGACCGAACTGTGCTGGTGGCTCCTGCATATGTCCGCCTGGAACGGCAAGGCGAAATTCGGACCAACCCTCGGATTTCGTGCTGGAATCAGATGCGAGTCTTTGGGGCTGGGGTGCCACATGCACGACCGGGTCCACGGGTGGCCCGTGGTCGGACAAGGAAGCGGAGTTCCACATCAATTGCGATTTCATTTGCGATTCGGAGCCTGGCAAACCACCTGTCGGACTGCTGCATCCTCCTTCGGATGGACAATGTCTCAGCGATGCAATACATCAACCGCTTGGGGGGCGCTCAGTCTTGAACGCTATCGGAGGTGACGAAGGAGATTTACAGTTTCTGTTTCCAACGCAACATCACCTTACAAGCGAAATATCTTACGGGGGAGTCGAACCTGGCGGCGGACTTCGCCATAATTCCCAGGGTATTACTACAAGTTCGACGTCAACATGTGTCCTTGGTGTTGCTGACTCTATGGCAGAGTCAAGCCTGGTTTCCGGAGCTCCTGGATCTGTCGGGATCCTCTTCTCTTCATCCTCTCGAATGCTCCTCTCGGACTCCCGGGGCGACCCTCACCCCCTAGTGAGGGATGGCAACCTACACTTGGTGGCCTGGACTCTTTCAGGGGTACCTGGAATGTCAGGCGTTATCGCAATCGGCTAGAGACCTTTTCTGGGATTCCTGGGCTCCCGAGACGAGGAGATGCTATCTCTCAGCATGGGTTTCCTGGTGTCGTTGGTGCTTGGAACGGGATATCGATCCCTTTACAGGCCCTGTAGCCAGCGTGCTGAATTTCTTGTCTCACCACTTTGACTTGGGTCGGTCGTACCGTTTGGTTAACGTGACTAGGTCAGCTATCTTGGCGGTATATGTCCTGCTTAGAGGTTTTCCCATCGGCCAGGATCCGCTGGTCTGCAGATTTCTGCGTGGGATGAGGCTGGCGCATCCACCGGCGCCTAAGTACTCCTCCCTCTGGGACATACATATGGTTTTAGCGTTCCTTCGTGAATGGCCAGATAACCATGACCTTTCCCTTCGCCAGCTTTCGGTGAAATGTGCCCTCTTGTTGTGTCTGGTCTCGTTCAGACGTGTTGCTGATGTCCGGGCCTTCGATGTGTACTAGTGTAGTCCTCTTTTTTGGTACAGTTCCTTCGTATCCGAAGGAACTGTCCTTTGGGTATGTTGTTTAGCCAAGGACGATGGTGGCAGCTATCCAATTCGATAAAACTGTTAACATCTACCTTTTTGAAAAAAGTTTTAGTCATTAAAACTTGGTCCTGGATAAAAACATTCAGATCCAAAAAATCAACATTATTATTGCTCACATTTTGTGTGAGGGAGATTCCCCACTCGTTATCGTTGAGGTAAGTAAAAAATTCTAAAAGGGTCTTCTCCGGCCCCTTCCAAATGATAAAAATATCGTCAATATATCTTTTATAGAGGACCAAGTTTGCGCCAAAGCCATGTCCCCCAAAGACGAAAGTACGTTCCCAAAAGGACATGAATAAGTTCGCATAACTTGGCGCAAACTTGGTCCCCATAGCTGTCCCTTTAATTTGCATAAAGAACTCCTCCTCAAACCAAAAATAGTTGTTCTGTAGGATCATGCGAATTCCCTCCAAAATAAACGATTTTTGGGGGTCTCCATATGCCTCAGTAGCCTCGAGATAAAATTCGACGGCTTTACATCCTATATCAGGGGTAGGCAACCTACGGCACTAGTGCCATGCACGGCACTCAAGGTGTCTTTGCACGGCACTCAAGGCTGCTAGAGCCAAACAGGCTCTGGCCTATCAGGAGTCTGAGTAAAACTTCAGATATCTGCTAATACGAAGAGGCGGTGAAGGACAATCCTCAATTTATGCATTGCAGTACATAGAGGAAGTTATCTCAGATCTCTTCCTCCCAGCACTTGTGAATGGGAATCCACATTGTATAATCCTTGACCTGTACCTGGCCAGCCTGGTCCCCACTGGAACCCAGGGAAGCCACCCACACTGCTAGATATACACAGAAATGCAGAATAACCCTCCCCTCATACAAATAATACGAACAGCCCACAAACTAACATACACACAATCCACACAAACGTAATCAGCTAACAATCCACATACATGCACACAACCCCACATGCAGCCTCTCACATGCAATACCCCAAACAGCCCCTCACATACGCACACTACCAAACACACAATGTGACATTTCCATTCACACACACAATTCCACAAGCAGCCCTCATACACAGCCCACATTCATAGGTATCATACACGATACCATAAACTACTAATGAACATATACAATATAATAGCTCATATACGCACAAATACAACAATACAAAAGCAATTACAGTATAAATAACACAAGCAGAAGACGGCAACATACACACCTCAATTTACAAAAATAGTACCGACACGGTATGGGACATCACAATCTTATATCGGCACAGTGCTGCTAAAAGGTTGCCTACCCCTGTCCTATATCATGTTGGATGATTGTATAGAGGCTAGATACATCGCACGTTGCAAGTAGATAGTCCTCTTGCCAACTAAAATTTTTTAGAATATTCAACAGACTCATAGAGTCTTGTAGAAATGCTGGAGTCTTTTTAACCAGAGGTTGTAGGTGGTAATCGATATATTGGGATAATGCAGATAAAACCTTTCTATCTGTGCTTACTCCTTCAGTTCTTACTGTTTTGCATTGTTTTCGGTTGCTTGGGCAATTTCCATTTTGGCTGTTCTGTCTACCTGCCGTTTTCCTTGCCTTCAGTATATCTGTTTAAATATTTTAATGCTTATATTGCGATTTCTATGTTTTTATATCCCTTGCTTTGTTGCTTTGGTGGACGGTCGCCGAGAAGTGGTCGCCCGACCAACCGTCGGGACCGCGGAGTAAAACTCCGGCGGCCCCACGTGTTGATTACTGCCCGCCGGCTTTGTCCGCTGAGCGGGAATCCTCTACCTGTCTCCCTGTCCCACCCACGTCTCCGCTTGCATTCTGCTCTTCACAGGCGGCGTGGGGTAGGAACAGGGAGCCTCACCGTTACCAGGGAGCTACAGCTCCCGAGCGCCCTTCCCCCCGTGACCGCGTGGTCAGACCCGGGGGTGCGTGGCTCTAGGCTGTGCCTGCCGCGTGTGTCGCTCTGCATTTAAAGGTGCAGGGCCCCTTTTTCTCCTAGGGCTGCCCAATCTTACTGCTCAAACCCCCTAAGTGGGGGGATTTTTTTCAGGTGTATTTCTAGGTGCATGTTTCCCCTTGTCTCAACAGATGTTGCAGTGTTATACAGGTTGTTTGTATCACTGCTTGCTACAGTTCTTCTCAGTACGTGTTTTCTGTGCCATTTTCTGCTTGCTCTAATGCATGCTACCTGGACTAATCAAGGATTGGTTACTACATTAAATTTGCCTGCGAGAGGAACCCCCCGCTTGGCAGACGACTCGGCTGATTCAGACTCTCAAGAAAGAGAGCAGGCAAGTGTGCAAATGCGCTATTGGAAGGGTGAAGGCCCTGAACCACGCTCCCGGAAAGGTAAGGCTCAGGTGAAGCAACAGGGTTCGAGGTTATCAGCCTCGCCGGCCAGGTGCCGCCGTCTATCGGGCACAGGGGAGGAGGCCTCCTTACCCCCCCTACCATGGCCGTGCTGGATGAGTGGCGGGCAGACCAGTCTCCCTCAGAGGAAGAAGATGATTGGGACGAGGACCGTGGGGATGGCCCCGGTTGGCGCTGGGAGGATGAAGACGCGCCGGGAACAGAGGCCCCCATGGCAGTGCTGGGGGACGACACCTTTCTGGATGCTACATGAGAGCCTCTGCTTGACCCTCGGTCTATCTGGCACCCCAGATCCTCAGAATGGTCACTGCCCGACCACTTGGCACAATTCGTGCACTACTGGGTCCGCAAACCTCTTAAAGAGGAGGCCCGCAAGAAACTGCGGGCAGAATGCCCCAGGCCCGTCCTGCCCCCTGGTGGCCACGTATTTGACTCGTACGGGTCAGGACCCCAAGAAAGGGGTGGAGCGTAGCCTCTGTTCAGCGCAAGATAAACAGCTGGATATGCTGGGACCCCTGTGCAGGATGTTGGCCCTAGCAGGTGAGGCCTACACAGAGGGTACGAGCCTAGACCCGGCCATCATGTGGGACTGGGCACTACGTTCCATTTGCCTGCTAGGCAATGCCAATGTGGCCCTCTGCACTGAGCACAGGAAGACAGCTCTGTTCCGTATGGACAACAAGCTATCGGAGCTGCGGTCCAAAGAATTGGGCCCCCTGGCTAAAGGCCTGCTGTTCGGGGAACCCTTCATTAACGAGCTACGTAAACACATCAATTTGTTTACTTCCCTGGATAAAGCATAATCCTCCATAAAGAAGGTATTTTGCCCACAATCAGTCCGGGTTTTTGGACGGGCTGGACGACAGCAGGGTCGTGTCTCCAGCCGCGGCTGGTCTTCGGGCAGCCACAGATCCTGTGGTCAATCCTTCTTTCCATCATACCAATCCAGACCCCCCTACACTCCACGGATAGAGGTTGTGGATACCGTGGCAGGGGACGGGCAAGATTTCCTACAGGTGAGTGCAACTCCTGCCACTTTCAATCACCCTATATTGCATGCGGGCAGACTATTTCACTGCAGAGGTGTCTTCAGATGTATGGGTCCTTCGGACAGTAAGGGATTATGTCATAGATTTCCATTCCACTCCAATGCAGGTTGGACCTCCAAGAGTCCCATCATCGCAAGAGAACAACAGTCCTTGATAGATAAGGACGTTCGGGCTCTGTTCGCCAAAGGCGCAGGCCAATGGGACCCGAATTTGGGGGGCTTCTTCAGCTCGATTTTCCAAGTAAAGAAGAAGTCCGGAGAGTTCCACACAGTGATCAATTTACAGGAATTGAATGCCTTTGTGGTCTTCATCTTCTTCGGGACCTTCTCCGGCCGGGAGACTGTTTCACGAGGTTGGACCTGAAGGATGCTTACTTCACCATCCCGGTGGACGAGGACTGTCGCAGATTCCTCCGCTTTGTCTGGAAAGGCATTCCATGCCAATTCACATGCCTTCCCTTTGGCCTCAGCTCGGCCCCTTGGTGCTTCACCAAGCTCCTGAAGCCGGTGGTCGCCCGATTCAGGTCAGAGGGCGTCCGCTGCATAATATATCTGGACGACTTGCTGATCTTTTGCGAGGACCCCTCCAGGCTCAGATATCAGACACGCTCTGCGATCTCCTTATTGGAACACCTGGGGTTCATAGTCAATCTGAAGAAATTGGCCTTGGAGCCTTCCCAGACGGTGGAATTCTTGGGTTTCGAAGTCGATGCGAAAGAAAGCGTTCTCCGCCTGCCGTTGGCAAAGATAGCGACCATTCGGAAGGAGATAAGACGGACTTTATGACAAGACCGGATTACCCTTTCGAATGTTAGCTCGCATGGTGGGTCTCCTCTCAGCCTTGATACAGGCAATTTACCCAGGCCCACTACATTACAGGGCCATGCAACGGCTGAAGGCTCATTTTCTACGCAAGAGACCCTCTTCCGACCAGATGATTTCCCTGTCTCCGGACGTGAAGACCGAACTGTGCTGGTGGCTCCTGCATATGTCCGCCTGGAACGGCAAGGCGAAATTCGGACCAACCCTCGGATTTCGTGCTGGAATCAGATGCGAGTCTTTGGGGCTGGGGTGCCACATGCACGACCGGGTCCACGGGTGGCCCGTGGTCGGACAAGGAAGCGGAGTTCCACATCAATTGCGATTTCATTTGCGATTCGGAGCCTGGCAAACCACCTGTCGGACTGCTGCATCCTCCTTCGGATGGACAATGTCTCAGCGATGCAATACATCAACCGCTTGGGGGGCGCTCAGTCTTGAACGCTATCGGAGGTGACGAAGGAGATTTACAGTTTCTGTTTCCAACGCAACATCACCTTACAAGCGAAATATCTTACGGGGGAGTCGAACCTGGCGGCGGACTTCGCCATAATTCCCAGGGTATTACTACAAGTTCGACGTCAACATGTGTCCTTGGTGTTGCTGACTCTATGGCAGAGTCAAGCCTGGTTTCCGGAGCTCCTGGATCTGTCGGGATCCTCTTCTCTTCATCCTCTCGAATGCTCCTCTCGGACTCCCGGGGCGACCCTCACCCCCTAGTGAGGGATGGCAACCTACACTTGGTGGCCTGGACTCTTTCAGGGGTACCTGGAATGTCAGGCGTTATCGCAATCGGCTAGAGACCTTTTCTGGGATTCCTGGGCTCCCGAGACGAGGAGATGCTATCTCTCAGCATGGGTTTCCTGGTGTCGTTGGTGCTTGGAACGGGATATCGATCCCTTTACAGGCCCTGTAGCCAGCGTGCTGAATTTCTTGTCTCACCACTTTGACTTGGGTCGGTCGTACCGTTTGGTTAACGTGACTAGGTCAGCTATCTTGGCGGTATATGTCCTGCTTAGAGGTTTTCCCATCGGCCAGGATCCGCTGGTCTGCAGATTTCTGCGTGGGATGAGGCTGGCGCATCCACCGGCGCCTAAGTACTCCTCCCTCTGGGACATACATATGGTTTTAGCGTTCCTTCGTGAATGGCCAGATAACCATGACCTTTCCCTTCGCCAGCTTTCGGTGAAATGTGCCCTCTTGTTGTGTCTGGTCTCGTTCAGACGTGTTGCTGATGTCCGGGCCTTCGATGTCGACGCTTTCACATTCTCTCCAGAGGGGGTCTCCTTCAAGGTGGTTAGACGTACCAAGTCGGATTTGATGGCTGTGTCGTATCCTTACTTCAGGGATTCGCCTAAACTTTGTGTGGCGAAGTCACTGGCTCGCTATGTAGCGGTTTCCGCTCCACTTCGCTCTTCTCATTCTGCCCAGTTGTTGATCTCGTATGTCAGACCCCACAAGTCGGTTTTGTCCCCTAGCCTTGCTCGATGGATAAGATGGTTATTGACACTGGCGGGGGTGAATGCGACCTTCGGAGCGCATTCGGTTAGAGGCGCCGCATCTTCCAGAGCTTTCTTGGCAGGCGCTTCCCTTCGGGACATTTTGCGTTCGGCGGACTGGTCTCGTGAAGAGACTTTTTTGATATTTCTACTTTAGACCGTCGGACCATGCCTCTTTTGCTTTGCTGACGGAGCGTTAAAACAGCAAATATGAAGCCTCCTGTCATGTTATAAAATTTTAGATTATACTAGCTTTAGTGTAACTATAATCTTAATTTTATTAATGACAGGAGGCGAATATTTCCCACCCAGTTTTTCTTTCCCCCCCCCCCCCTTGTTTGGATTGATTGCTTTGATTGAATTTATGTTGATTGTCTGGTCGCCTGGGCTAGAGTTGGTTGTCTGGTGTGATGTCTGGGGAAGTTGGGGGAGGTGTCTGGTATATTGTATTGCCGGTAGTTGATGCTGGGTTTCATGTTTTTTGTACTATCCGTACTGGACCGTGGGATTTATGTTTTCTCAGTACATTTCGTTCACTAATCAGTGTTTTTCGACTCTGTTTATGTCGTTTCAGTTTAATGGTTCGACTACAGATCGTAGAATCGACTGTTTTGCAGGATGAAGATCAAGATCCCATCCATTATTCAAAGTTTTCTTCCAGATGGCATTCATCGTTGTGTTATGTTTTTCGTCCTTTAATTAGTTTATTGGCATTGTTGTGTACCTTATGTTGTCGCAGTGTGAAAGAGGAAATGGTTGGTTGGGAGGAGCCTTTTATAGATGCCTTATGTTTTTGTCTCTCGTGTTTTCTCTCTATGTTAATGTGCTGCTGTGGAGTTCTAGTAAAGAGAGACTTAAGCAAATATTTGCCTCCTGTCATTAATAAAATTAAGATTATAGTTACACTAAAGCTAGTATAATCTACAATTTCTGTTTACATTCCACATGCCCGTTATACGTTATTTACTAAGAAACATATATGACCTTTTAGGAGTTAAGTTCTGACTTGATATTTTCGTGACTTGTTCCCGTAATGCTTTTCTCTCCAGAGATCCACTGCCAAATACAGATTATACTGGAGCAAAATCATTCACAGCATGAAAAATTATTGTTCTCTGCCCTGAATTTATCCCTGCATGCATTCTACCATCATCAGCACCTTGTTGCAGCTAAGAGCAATCACAGTGGTTCAAGGAGTACAGAAACCCCTTGATTAAAAACAAATGTGTATCTTCTTCAATGGTATCATTAACACCACAGGTTCTGCCTATGATCCTTACACTGCAGAGCAAAGGATGATGGATGCTGGGTTACATATTTAGAGATGCATATTTACATATTTAGAGATGCAGGGATATTTTTGCATGTGAAATTAAACTCTTAACCATTACATAAAATCAACAAATATATATCCTACAACTTAATTTGCATATGTTATTTGTAACTTGATTATGAAAGAATTTAGCTTATATATGTTCATAATAAAGGATTACTCCAACCCAAAATGTAAAAAAAAAATACCGTAAGTAAACCAATGCTAAAATTAACCTCTATTCTACTGCTCAGTCCAAGTTCTCCCCTCAGCCCGATCTTCCTTGGCTGATGTCATTCCCCTCCCCAGGTCAGAGATGAAGGACAAAGGGGAGAATAGTGTCAGAAAGGGGTAAAGGGAGTGTCCTGCCATTGGCTTTCTGGTGCTAGCAAGTCAATTTAGCACACGATTGTCGTTAGCCAGCCTGGATTTCAAAGAATGAATACATTTGCTATAAATCCAACTATGGGTGGGAATAACTTTCATATGTACAACGTCCTTGCCATTGCTGCTTACGACGTGTCATTGCTGCCTTTTATAAAAGCATACAGCATTATTTGCATTTGAGGTGCACATATCAAAAATTACACAGTGGGACATAAAGTTTCTTAATTTCTCATTGACTACAGGATGTCTCACTAAGCCAGACAATAGGACATGTGTCTGTAATGATGGGTATTGCATTCATCTACAGTATAACCTACTCTGTCCACATAGAAAAAAATGTCAACATATAGAAATTTATTATTATTATTGTTATTTGTTTTTAAATTGCTAAACTCCAGGATGGCTTGGCATCTTTTTTCCATGATGTATTTTAAAAAGGTATTTTTACCATTTAAAAAAAATATATTCTGAAAGTGATTCTTTTATGTGTCAAATATAAAGACAACAATATGTGAAAAGTCTTTCCTTTCCCTATCAGAAAAGCAAACATATCTCCTATAATCAGATTCCTATTCTCAAGGGACTAAAATGTGATATATTTGCAAATGCATGATCAGAAAAGATTGAAATAATAACAACCAGGAAAGGTACATTCAGATTACCCTGGTTTCCAAGTACGTCCTGGGGATGTTACTTTAGCCCAACATCCAGGGGTTGTTACTATCACCCAATTTAATGGTACTCATTTTATCTACCTCGGAAGGATGAAGGGTCAACCTGCAACCCAAGGGTTAGAACAGATTCTGCTGATGCATTAGCCCACTGAGCTATTTTTTTTAAAAATGGCAAGGTTTCTATACTGCTTTTCATTATCGCGTATTACAGCAGACAGTCCTGTCTACACATCTACCTCAATCTATTTATGTAAAGTACATACAGGAAAACAAACTGATACATTGCATAAAAACTGGATTAAAAAAAAATAAATGAAAAATAACACTAACCGCTAACCATAGTTGTTACTCTAGTAATAACAATACTTTTTTTCTTATAGATATCCATAAAAAAAAGAAAAGGCAATTTTCAAATTATGTCTGCTGGACTCACCTAAAATGTCAATGCAATGCTGTCTATCAAAAATAAAATGTAAAAAACTAATGGGCAGCAAAGAGTCTACCTCTCTTCCTCACCACATTTAGGGCTTAATCAAATGTTGACCGTTAAAGGAACAGTTTCATTGAATATATATATTACGTACCTTTTCCAAGGCAGTTTTGTGTATGTGGAAATTTCAGAAGCCAGAGGCCGTCTGGGAGGAGCTGAGATCAGTGCTAGAGGCAACTTTGCGTATAAACAGTTTGAGAATGAATGGTTTGTCCCCTTGAGGTAAGAGTAAGACCTACTGGTACCATATGAGACCATAACAACGTAATATAAACAAAGTTGTTATGGTGCCTAAACTGTCCCTTTAATGTAAATCTTGCAAAAAGAGTCGGACATTGTGTTGTCAAAACATGTGGGAGTGTGTGCGGAGTGGTACAGGTGATATCATTTTCCCATTTAAAGCAAATGTGTTGGCGCTATATAAATACAATAATAATAATAATAATAATGTGACACCATTGGTGGGGCATATGGGGGCGGCAAATTTTATTTTTGCCTAGGGTGTCAAAAATACATGCACTGGCACTGGGAACTTAGCACCTAATCTATAATGATTGAGCAAAACCTTTTTTTTTTCTCTCCAGTAGTGAGTATATTTCCTTTTATCATCTATATTTTTTTAATACAGAGAGTACTATATATAGTTATTCTTTTATATGGTGAATGTCACAGTGACCTTTTGCTGCTCTGTTCCTGTGCACAGACAAGCATAAATCCTAAATACCTTGACCTAGGGAGCTCAACCATAAACACTCCCACACACAAAACCACAATATTATACAGCCTATGGCTGCTCACTGTAAAAAAAAAAAAAAATCAGTTTCCCCCTCCCGAGCCCACACCCGTGCGGCACTAGTGGGGGCTTCTAACATGAAGGAGGGACCCATTGCCCCCCCGGCCCCCACCCCTGAGCGGCGGGTGGGTGCCCTAAGTTAGAATAAGGGGGGACCTATTGTCATCCCCCCGTTGCCTCCACCCCTGAGCGGCGGGTGGGGGCCCTAAAGTAAAATAATGGGGGGGAGGACCTATTGTTCTCTCCCCTGGCCCCCACCCCTGAGCGGCGGGTGGTAGCCCTAAATTAGAATAAGGAGGGGGACCTATAGCGAGTAGGGGCATAATTTACGAATACTAAGTAATCTTTACTTAGTATTTGTAAATTTGTCTGAAAGACCAATTTAAGTCTTTCAGCCCTTTAGTAGATAGCTCCCTAATACCGTGGGAATTAGGGAGTTATCTACTTATTCATTCCTGTCATTCCATTGACTGGCTAAGTAACTTACATTTTATATGAATGTGTGTTACCTGATTGTTGTAAGTGTTGCAGATGCTTACAGATGAATCCTGGCTATGTTTGTATACTTTTTATTTAAACTTGCATACAGTGTAACAGTCTTCATTCTTCCACTGGGTAGGTATATTAGTACTTCGGCAATACTGTGCTTCGGAACTTCGGCACTTCGACACTTCGGCAACTTCGACACTTCGGAACTTCGGAACTTTGGCAATTTCGTAATTACATAACTTCGGCAATTCAGAACTTCGGCAATTCAGCTATTCCGAAGTATCCGAATGTCCAAATTGCCCGAAATTTGTCCGAATTAACATTCGGAACGAAACGAATTGCACATGTCTAGTTGAAATATAAACTGATTTTTTTGTTCTTTTATCTGGTGTTGCTTATTAAGTTATGAAACTGCTACCCACTGAAAATTATAATTTTTCTGTTAAATTACAACATTGGGGTAAATGTAGCAGTGAAATTTGTTTTAAATCACTTCTGGTCTAATAGCAAGACGGAATAGTTAAGATAAACAAGGACTTTTCATAGCCCTTGCTTTGAATGAGCTAAGACTCCTGATCATTGAGAACAAGATGTCTACTGTGCCATTTAATGTGGTCTGGAGTTTGGTCAGTGACGTTGGGTGAGTGGCTACACATAGCTTCTGTTGTGTTAACTGGAAAGATAAAACTAATTCACTTTCAAGGCCCTGGTCTTATGTATTCTAGTCATCCAACCATAAGCTGCCTTACTTAAATTATTAACCCCTTGTTTTTAATTATCTTTTATTATTTAGGTAACTTTGCACTCCATAGTAATTAGCGCAAAGTTTTGTACAGCATTTTTTGCAGTGGATTTGGGTTTTGCATGAAGTTATGTGGCTAATAGGTCTATTAAGATATATGCTGTACACAGTATATGTCTCTGAGTTTGCAATAAGCTTGGCATTGCTGTTGGGGCATCACAAGCCTGTATGTCATTCATTGCATAAAAATAAAGAATAAAAGATATATGCTGCAACCTTCACCTGTGCTTCTGTGTGATTTTGTTACATGTGCTTTGGTTTAGTGATGTACATCTTCTGACAATAGCATAGCATTTGGAACTAGAAAAGGTACAATTTCTGGGGAAATTGTGTGAAGTGTTCTTGCCTCCACCAGTAGTCTACAACTGGAGTGGGTGGAGTAACTGTTACCATTTATATAGCACATTTAATTGCAACGTTGTTGCACAGTTACATTAAACCATGCATTTATAAAAACATTAGCAGGTATACAAAAGGCCCTGTCTATGACATCACTTGCTGCTGCAGCCTGGCACAGGTCAGAGTATTTTGACGTTTGCCATCTTCAAACGGTCGTATTTTAAAAACTATAAATCCTACAGCGAAGAGCTTTATATTGTGAGAATCACAAGACCCAGACCTACATGATGCATAGTATGTCTCTGCAATATTAATAATGAAGGCACAGTCGCAGTTTAGAAATTGCCCTTCAAATGTGAGCTTTGCAGAGTGGAGTTTCAATGAATGTCAATGGACTGCGTGAGTTGCAAACAAAAGGTCATATTGTGAAAACTATAAGGACTATAAGGATCTTTTTCAGATGTTTGCCAGGCATGTACAATTAATCAGTTGATAGGCTCGTGAAAGTGTGATGTCATCTCTTTGTAGAGCTTCAGATAACAGTCTCATTTCCTGAACAGCATCCACAAGCCCTGCAAGGTTTAACAAATAATCTTCTGATGTCAAGACCTTGTTAAGGCCACTAAATAGTGATTTCTGCTTACTGTTATGAGCTGAGCTTAAGCTTGCATTCAATAAATGACTGTGTAGTGCAGGATATGACTCCAAAACTGCTCGTAAAGCTTTCTGTCTTGAAGTAACCCAGCTAACTGAAAAAACCTTTCCAATTTTAAGAATTTGTACTTCTAATTCTTTTGCACATTCGGAGAGCTCTGCCATCATTGCATGTGAATTTTGGAGATGTCTTTGTAAACTGGCACTTTACAATAAATGTTGCACTGTATTTTCTGAGAAATATATATGCATACAAGAGTATTTTTTTTGTGGGGGGGGGGGGGGGGGGGGGAGGAGTGGAGGGTTGGATCTTGGGTGAGTTCCCACACTTTTTTTCCATTTATTTTTTCCATTATTTGTATTTATTGATCATTTCTCAAGCATGGTTAGGATTCCATAACTGCCTGAATGCTCTCAACATTTTTAATATACTCTTTTACATATGTTAATGCATGGCCTACGTCTTCCACTGTAATCACCATCCAGTTCAGGGAACATTTGTTAGCAATATTCATCCATTATTTTACAGAACTTTGGATTTTGACAACCAATAATAGGTGCATTTCTAATTCTGAAACCCACTGGAATTAATTTGGCTCTATAATAATCTGATATAAACTTCCCATGTAAAGCCAGATCCACCTCTCATTTCTTTAGTTTAGTAAGATCCTTATACAGCTCTTTCAGGGTGCTGGTGTGTACATCCATTGTGCTTGGCCATAATAACTTGGGTGCTTTTTCCATTGACATTGTAATGGTCTGAGTAGTGTCTGCCAGTGTTCCAGATTTTAACAGAAAATCCTCCATGTTTAAAGCAGAAAAAAATGGTGGGTGGGCTTGTCCACTAATTGGTGATAACAATATGTGGTGGTGCATGTGATCTGTGTGCCTACACAAACATACAAATATATACATACATATTCATACATATTCATACCGAAAACGGAAGTCTCAGCACTTAACCCAACTTTAGTGTCAAATATTTCCTGGGTGCAATCCACGCAATAGTAATATATACAAAAAATAAGAATGCACGCACAGGTCTTTTATTGATGAATGTAGTAATGTACTAAAAAAGATACATAATAGTATCCAATCAATGTTTCGACTCCCAGTCTATGATTTTCAAGATTACCATAACAACAAAATATCAGAGTATGCTTAGCTAGATTGAAAATAAAACTGTAAAACTCACCACACTGTAATAAGCCTGGAAGCACGAATTTGTGCTTGCATGATGACGTGTAGGCGTGTATGCCTAGTGTTGCTAAAAGACAAGTATACAGTGTGCATTCTGAAATGAAGGTGTGTAAAACTATGACATAAACGAAGAGTACGCAGAAGCAAAGGCTGAGACGTATTATTAGGACAAAACAGTTATACTATTACCGCACAAAAGAGATCAACATGAGTGAAAGCCGAGAATTGGGAAAAAGGAAAAGTGTGTGAAAGATAGATAAACATGTGTGGTGAGAGTGATGAAAGGTAAACGTGGTACCACAGTGTGTGTTGAATAAGACAAGTGAATGTGGTGTGAAATTAAATAGAGCGTGGAAGTGTGTGGATTCCTAAGGTGAAGGAGAGTGAAAAGTGAGAAAGTCAGGATGGTGATAAGAATAAAAGTAATAGAGAGCAAATAAAAGACATAAGTGTGCACAGTATAGATGTGAGGACAGCAATTGGTGGTAAACGGATACATGTCATTTAATAAGCATATTTTACATGAGATATGTAGCATATAGTCGAACTTGTGAGATCTATGTAAATAGCTAAACAAGAGTTAAGATGTGTGATAGAAACTGTAAGGGACGCAAGTCAACAAGACAAATAATGTGCATGGTATGAAGCTTATAAATGAAAGTCTGAACATGGAATGCAAGTGTTATACAGAAAAAATATACAAAACAGAGTTGAACAGTGGGAATGCATGCTACTATTAAGTCACATCAGTAATAATTGAAAAAGTATGTAAGACAGTAAAGAATGTGAATGCTATGGTCAAAAATGGTGGCAGAAAGAAAGACAGCTACCCTGTTGGAGCAAGAAGATGCTCAGATGTCCCCACACATCCCCATGCCATAACGCAAGCACAGATGCATGCTTCTGTGGTTAAGATGGTGTGGAACACAGTCCCTGCAAGATTGGTTAGTTTTACAGTTTTCTTTTCCTTTATAGCTATAAATACACTGATCATTTTGTGTTATGGTGAGTTTGAAAAAGGCAGTCAAAACGGGTTGAAACGTTGCTCAAATGCCCTTTAGCAAATTAAACTAAAGCACCTACTTCACTAAATACCTTTGAGTGTATCTTTATTTTTACGTGTGCATGTCTATATACACTGCAACCTTATCCTCCTGTAGTGAACTCATCAAACATGATGACTTATGTATTAAAAATCCTCTCATTATTACGAAGTATAAAGGATACATGGCATATGCATGGCAAACACATGGCACATGTGTTGCAATTGACAATTAAAGGGCTCTCTGCTGGTACACGAGGGATGCCACATTGTGCCGATACCATAAAGATACTGCCATCGGCATGGACTGCACCTTTGCCTTGTGCATGCCATATTAATCTCTCCTTCATGATTGTGTTGCACAGTGAGGGAGTCAAAGTGCAGCCACGGAGATTCTCAGACTGCACTGTGACTGCCTCAGTGAACACCAGCTAAGTAGATCAATATTGTCTGCACCAGCAAGATGTGCAGACCGTAACCTCCACCACTGGACCACTGTTATTAAGACCACTGGACAACCAGGAATGTATTATTAACCCCACTAGACCACCAGGGATTTATCTATAATTCCCTCCAGATCACAAGGAAATCACAAACCACACCTGGATCAATAGGAATTTATGATTAATCCTCACTGGACCACCAGGAAAGATAGTTTCCTTCCTTTAAAAAGGTAAGCATGTTATTAATGCAGTTAAACTAGAATAACACCCACTATACTGTACATACAGTTGTAATCAAACCCCCATTCAGTCCCCATTCAAAATCAGGTTTATTGTAAAAATTTACAGACGTTTATATGTTTGCACTGAATAAATTAAATAAAAGCAATTGAAATAGTTCAACACAGCTCCAATATGCTCAAAATCATATAAATAAACCACAGACGTTTGGGGATTCTGTTCTGTGGAGTGATGAAACAAAATGGTTACCTTTGGCCCAATGGATAGCGGTGTGTCTTTAGGATGAAGAATGAAGCATATGTTGAAAAGAACACGTGCCTACAGTTAAGCATCGTGGTGGTCTGGGAGGCCATAAGCTTTCCTAAAGAAATGATTGAAGACTAGGGGAGAGTCTGATGGCGGTAGGCAGGCTATAGGAAGGGAAGGGAGCCACACACGAGAAGTCCTGCAAGCGAGTTGGCCGTATGGGTGTGAGCAGCGGACAGGAGAAGGTCACGGGCACAGCGGAGAGACCGAGAAGGGGCATACCTATGGATCTGCAAGGAGATATAAGAGGGGCTAGAATTGTTCATTGCTTTATAGGTATGGGTTAGCACTTTGAATTGACTCCTATCGGATACAGGAAGCCAATGTAAGGACTGGCAGGTGTGAGGGGACCGACTAAAGAGGAAAATCAGTCTGGTGGCAGCATTCATTACGGACTGTAGCGGGGCAGTATGGCAATTGGGAAGACCAATTAGGAGAGAGTTACAATAGTCCATGCAAGAGATTACTAGAGCATGGGCAAGCTCTTTAGTAGCATCTTGTGTAAGAAAGGGGTGGATGCAGGCAATGTTTTTAAGGTGGAATTGGCATGATTTGAGAACAGACCAAATGTGAGGCTTAAAGGTGAGGCAAGAATGAAAAGTAACACCAAGATAACGTGCTTGTAAGGATGGGCTGATATGGGTATCACCAATCTGAAGGGAGAGAGAGAGAGAGGAGGATTAATATTAGGAGGAAAAAATACAAGAAGTTCTGTTTTGGAAAGACTGAGTTTCAGAAAGCGGGATAACATCCAATCAGAGATAGAAGAAAGGCAAGAAGTGACACGTTGCAGGACATCAGGGGAGAGGTCCAGGGAGGAGAGATATATCTGGGTGTCATCAGTGTACAGGTGGTATTGGAATCTATAAAAGCACTACCTTAAAACACTCACCCAGGAAGTGGAGAGAGGTATATTTTCTTATCTATCTGCATCAATTTGGACAAGTTGAGAGACATGGCCTGCCAAACCAAGAAATATATGATGGCATAAAAGGTGGGAAAGCCTTCATGGGCAGTTCAGACTTTATTCACAATCTTCAGAGACAGTAGTCAAGCAGAATAGGAGTCAGTAAGAGTGACTCTGTAGACTAAAGAGGCCTTACTATAGTTGATGAAGAATATCTCCGCGTTTATAGTCACAGCAGGCTTTGCAGCATTCAAGTCTCTAGTTTTCAGTCAAATATGTGTTATATAGGCTATGTGAATAGCAAAGCAATATACCCAAACAAGACCTTCAGATCAGTTATGATAAATCATAAATGTTGAATATTATCCTCCTGGCAATAAACACAGAGCCATTATGACCTGTTCCCACAAACTCAAATGCCTGGAGATCTGGCTGATAATAAAATTTTCTCATATGATTCACTCCAATTTTGTTCCCACTTGAAAGCGGAGCTTAAACATGATGACTTTTGCTCTCACTTTCTACAGTGGGAAGAATTCATGCGATCAAAATTACTATACTTCAAAAGATATGCTATCTTTTCCAACCCATACCAATTTGGATACCTTCATCATATTTGCAGGAGTTGCAACAAGAGATCCAAAGATTTGCATAGAATGGGAAATTCCTATGTCCAATTAGTTTTACCCAAAGACCATGGAGAATTGGCTTTAATGGATTTGGAAAAGTTCTAAAACACATTACACGTTTCATAGGTGGGATGAGCTGTAGAATGTCTACTGTTTTGAAGTGGCAGTGGTGGAACTACAGCATATACAAACACCCCTTCATTTAAACATCAACACTACACACACACACATACACCTCCATGTAAAAGTCAAAACTGAATACAAACTCACCCCTGCAATCAAACGTAAACACTACACGAAAGTACACCACTCCATCCCAATGGCAACAGTAATATTAATAGACCCCTACATGCAAATGCATACTCCATACAAAAATATTCTTACATTGAAATGGACAAACACTGTCTCAAATACAACCCTGCAAGGATGTGTAAATATTAAATCCCCAGCTGCTATAGCTTGTGGGAGTTAAACAGACGGGAATCTACCTTTTGGCCACTCTTGTGCTAGAGGGGACAAAAAAAATATATTGCGCCAAGGCCCTCTCTAGTTCCACCACTGAGCCGTGGGTATCCCTTGAGGGTGTGTTGACTAGACATGACCTGGTTTCCTTCCATGTAGTCATTACGTGGGAAGGTTGATAACCCCTTGGTAGAGGTGACTCTGTCGGGGGGAGGAAAGCAGGATTTAAATTATTGGACCATCTTATTTTGTCTACCCTAGAGTTAAATAATATGCCATTGGAAGGAGGTTATGAATCTGAAGAATAACATAGCCCAATTTAATTAATTTTCAATGAAGCACACATTTTGTGCACTTTCTTGGCATGAGACACAGCTTGGGACCGTCTTACTATGTTCCGTAAGACAGGGTTGATTAATTACCTGCTATTTTAAACTCTAGCAGTACCTTTCCAGTGAGCCTAGGACACAATTATTGGGAAAAAGGGGCATTTAATTTCTAATTAGGTGCATTTAATTTTTTCACATAAGACATAACTACAAAAGAAAAAACAATATGGAAAATCAAGTTTCCAGATTTAAAACTAAATCAACTGTTTCATTTTCCATAAGCTGAAATTAAAAAAACAACAAAAAAACAATAATAATATTAACATGTTGAGTCCTGAAGAATATGGGGCACTTTGTATTTTATTAATTGTTATTAATCTTGTAGCTATATAAATTGCGGTAATGCTGACAAATGTCTACAAAGTGTTAAAAGATTAGCGGCTGGCATAGGAAGAGAATATAATTGATAGGGCTTTCTGAATTACTGCAGTGCAGTCAAGTGTACATTTTTTCTTTGTAGATATTGCTATGGTTACTATCAGTTAAGCCAAAATTCACAGCAAAATGTAGGAAGGTGACGTCATAAGGAAAAAAAATATCATTCCTAACACAATGAATATGACATTTGAATATAACACTTAATCATACTTGAGAACATTGGTTCTTCAGTACTTCAGAATCGGCCTCTTACCTGATGATTAATCAGCTGGGGCAAACGTAGGTAGGGAGTGGGCAGATATAAACAGAGACCCACCCTTCCAAGCACAATGACAAAGTTTGAGAGTTTGAAGAATAAAATTTAATACCCACAAATTGGAGAGTTTCCAGGAATATAAATAAGCACACACACAGTTATAAGCGGCAACCTTTCACGGATTGATCTAATAGTTACAATTATGAATACATGCAATTTATAACAGAATGTTGGTGTACCTTGAGAACTGGTTTTGGTTCAAATTACTTAGAGAGTTGGACTTGCATGTTTTGGGTTTTGTTTGTAGTTTTTAGCTTTTTGCAGTTCTTTACCTAATTTTAAATTTTACATCAGGTTTGCTTCTCTACAACAGATATTAAATACTACACTGGAATAATAATAAGTGTTGCTACATGAAAGCAGTTTATTAATCAGTATTAACTATTTGAAATAAACCAGAAATGTTAGCGTTTAAAAACTCTTACTGACTGTTAAACTAGAAAAAACTAATCTCTGAGATCTTAAGAAAATCTTCATTCATATGCAATTACAATGCTTATAGTAATCATAATTAAATTAATAAAAAAAAAAAAGGAATAGATGTGTCTGTGTAGCGCTCCAGTTTCATATACTGGATAAAAGCCCCTTTGCCATAATTATTGAGATATTTAGAAGCACCGAAAGCACTTTGCACACCCCCTTGCAGAGACATGGGGTGAAAACAGAAAATTGGCTAGCATTGCTGCCTGATATCAGTCTGTCCTTTGACATGCCGCCACTGCTGACCAAACCTAAGATGGCATCTGATATGCTATAGGACTACAGCAAATCAGCTCCCAGCAGAGTGTGACGGAGGACAGATTTAGATTCAGATACTACATTCTCTACTCCACTTGACCTGCAGAGCTTGCTGAGGTTCAGAATGACATGGGTAGACTATACCAACATATTGACAATGTTGAGTCCCAAGAGGCTAAACGACAGGGGCAGTTAAAAGAAAAAGGAAACATATATACCGTATATACATATAACAAGAGAGTGGGAAAAAAGTAATTAATAATAACACTGATTTAGTGCATATGAATAGTAATAAGTAGTTAAAAAATAACTATAAAAAAAGCTGCTCAACACAAAAAAATCTCCCAGGTTCAAATCAACATTAAAATAGTAAACAAAAAGTGTAAGTGCTTAATAGACATGTCCCACTCAATGAATAATGCTGGGGAACAGACAGACACATATAAACAACTTTTTCAAAAGTTCTAACTCCGGGTATCATGGAAAGGATATCAACGTCTGTATTGTTGGGAACTTGTTACTGGATATATATCTCCCCTTATAGGAATGACCAGTATATAGCTGAGGTAAGGGTTACTGCAGTACCCAGAGGAAATCAAAATACAAACTTTTCCTATTGTGCTGCTGACATTTCCCTCTGTAGCTCTAGGGCAGCGCAAACAATTGCAAATGTGCACACCAAGTGCTACAAAAAGATTTATTTTCATGGACATAAGGTACAAAGTTCCTTACAAAAACAGAGTCAGAGGGGATAACATTTTGGGTTATCGCCTTTATCAATGCATGTCCTTACAAAAACAGAAATAGAGACTGTTTTTGTAAGGACATCCTAGGCTCACTAGAAAGATACTGCTAGAGTTTAAAATAGAGACTCTGTTTTTGTAAGGACCTGCATTGATAAAAGGGATAACCCAAAACATTTGTACCTTATGTCCTTGAAAATAAATCTTTTTGTAGCACTTGTTGTGCACTTTGCATCATTTTTTCTGTTTTTGTGGATCCCCTTATAGGAACATTTACAGGGAAAAAACGTGGTGCTTGTCTCCAAGGACCTCTGACAAAGTATGAGATACGGTAAAGTTAGAGTGATTACAGGGTTACCACTCCATTGGTTCACATCTGCGGTCCGCTCAGTGGATTTGAGCCGCATAAGGCAGCTTGTCCCTCTGAAAGATGCTAGCCCTTACTGTCGCTTGAATAATGTCTGTACTCAAACTAAAATGCCGCCTGCACCAACAACCCATTTCTCCCAAATCAATTAGGCTTTCTCAAGTTCAGCGCAGTGGTGGATATTAGGCATCTTTATATCCCATGCCCTGTCAGGGATAGCTGGGATCCTTAAAAGGTGAATAACTCATACACCCTAATTACAGTGAAACACATGGATAGCACAAATATTTCAACCACACAGAAAACAAAATTGCCTAACGATTTCTAGATTTATATAAAGTAGACATGACAGGCTATTTATCTAAGGTTATTTTGACACTTTTTACGTAGCCATTTCACCACCAATCTCTGCTAAATATTGGAGTAAATTGTTTTTTCTCTATTTTGGCATACACACATATAACAAGGTTTTTGTAATGTGTATTTTGTAAAGCTGGTGTGTGGCATTTCTGCAGAGAACCCTGTATTGTGTGCAGCTACATCTGCTGAGTACAACAATACCCACATTCTATGCCTTTGCCACTATTCTATGAAGCTACAATGCCATATAGCAGACCATGCTATTTTCATATATGGTCCTATGTCTGATTGTGTGGCATTTTAGCAGTTTGACTGTTCAAATATCTCCACAAAGGCCTTCCATTTGAGAAAGAAGACACTACAAGGTTTCTTATTAGTTATATATTATACCTTAACTTACCACAATTTTTCCGCCACTTTATTTAAAATTTTATGGTGAGAAAAAAAATTTAATTTTTTTTTACATCTATGTCACAATTTTGATGGGCATTTTGTACATTTGATAAGTGCCACTGTCATAAATTCCCCCTAAGTATGCTCAGTTACCTCTTCCGAGTAAAACAATATGCCCAATGTATGACCTAGACACTATTTTGTGAAGTTACAGTGCTGTAAAAGAGACCTGTCGATTTCAGATTTTTAAGTGTGAATTTTTCTTAGATGGTTTTGATGGGTCCGTATTCTATTTTGAAATATTTTAGTAGGCTGCTTATTCCATGTACCCCAATGGGCATACTATTTCTTAACCCCTTCAGGACGGAGTCAATAGTACACGTTCTGATGAAAACAAAATGTGAACAAAAACTGGAATTTGCGCTATATGTCTGTTCAACCGTAATTCACGTCTTTCATATTATATGCACCCACACTTATTATATATCAGTTTGTTCAGGAGAAACAGGGCTTTCTTTTTATATCAAATATTTATATATAAAACAAATTTATTATGAATAAAATAAAAAAAAATTGAAATTTGAAATTTTTAAAAAAATTTGTAGTTCCGCCTCACATTGTAACTGTAAATGTTATAATACTGTTAGCTTTTACTGCAAAAAAAGCACATATTTGGATTCAGCAAAGTCTCACGTGTACAACAGTAGCCCCCATTGACAGTTTTTATGGTGTTTTGGAAAGTTAAAGGGTTAAATATAGCACATTCCATTTTTCAGTTTTTTCACATTGAAATTTGCCAGATTAGTAATGTTACCTTTGAGACCGTGTGGTAGCCCAGGAATGAGATTTACCCCTATGAAGGCATACCATTTGCAAAAGTAGACTACCCAAGGTATTGCAAGTGGGCTATGTCCAGTCTTTTGTAGTAGCCACTTAGTCACAAACTTTTAGATTTTATTTGATAGAAGTGAGGGGGTGGGATTTTATTACTAGGCATGTGCATGGGAAAAAATTTCGGTTCGGTGCGGCATTCCGAAATTCGGGACTTCGGCAATTCGGCACTTCGGAACTTCGGCAACTTCTCTTGCAGCCGCTTAGTAGATAACTCCCTAAGTCCCATGGTATTAGGGAGTTATCTACCAAAAGGCTGAAAGACCTAAATTGGTCTTTCAGACAAATTTACTAATACTAAGTAAAGTTTACTTAGTATTAGTAAATTATGCCCCTACTCGCTATACCGCGAGTAGGGGCATGTCTAGTAAACAGTGAGCAGCCTGTGGCTGCTCACTGTTAAAAAAATAAATAAATAAAAATTGTAAAAAGGGTGTAGACGAGTGGGGGCTTTAAAACTAAAGAGGGGGCCTTTATCCCCCTGGCCCCCACCCCTGAGCGGCGGGTGGGGGCCCTAAATTAGAATAAGGGGGGGACATAATGCCCCCCCCGGCCCCCACCCCTGAGCGGCGGGTGGGAGCCCTAAAGTAAAATAAAAGGGGGGAACCTATTTTCCTCCCCCCCGGCCCCCACCCCTGAGTGGTGGGTGGCGGCCCTAAATACTAATTAGTATCCCCCCTTGTATACAGTGTAACATTCTTCTTCTTCCACTGGGTAAGTATATTAGTAGGAAAAAGAAATGAAGGATATGACCACCCCGTTAGAAACAGGCTAATCACCTTCAAGCCACCCCAAAATGGCGTCTCACACAAAATAATAAACAACTTTATTGAAAAAATAATAAGAGTAAAAACACAAGCGGCAAAAAAATGCCTAAAGGAAAATGAGTAACAGGGCTAGATTACTAGTAGGTGGCTACAGCTAAACATCCTAATATCAATCTTAAGTGTTGGTTATAAACTGTAACAATAATGGAAAGTATGGATGCAATTAGCAATGTAGCTGTGGTCATATCCTTCATTTCTTTTTCCTATTTGTGCTGTATGCAGGGTTATGCCCTTTTCTCTACCCCATTAACCCTTTTTCCTCTGGGGCTCCCTATTAGGTTTTATACCTAGGAAGCACCTCTCTTTTTTCTATAAGTATATTAGTACTTAGGCAATACTGTGCTTCGGAACTTCGGAACTTCGGAAGTACCCGAATGTCCAAATTTCCCGAAATTTGTCCAAATTCGTAGCAGGCCAATCAATGGGGCGCAGAGAGCCTCAGATGGAATTTTTCCCCCAAGTAAGTGGGTTAATCTCATAAGAGCAGACATTAGACTGTGAGAGTAGGACCTGCCAAAGATGGGGTACATTGACGTTGTGGCAGGCTTATGCAATGTATGATCATATAATGTAACTAAATCCCCATTATTTTTTGCCTAGATAAGGTGTTTTTAAATAAAACCTTTTAAAAACTAATAAAATCTGTCAACATTGAAGTTGCTGTTTAGTAGATAGGAGAGTGCGCTGGATCTTGTGTATTGTTTATTGTATTATATGGCCCCCAGCAGCACCCCATTTAAGCATGTTCAGGTGAGTGCAACCACCCCCCCATGTTTCATATATATATATTTGGGAGTCTAGCCAAATCCTTGGTTTTGCACCCCTCCCTGTCACAGGTGCCTCATCTCAGATCCCTATTTAGCCTTGTACTGCAGAGAGCCTCAGATGGAATTTTTTTCCCAAGTAAGTGGGTTAATCTCATAAGAGCAGACATTAGACTGTGAGAGTAGGACCTGCCAAAGATGGGGTACATTGACGTTGTGGCAGGCTTATGCAATGTATGATCATATAATGTAACTAAATCCCCATTATTTTTTGCCTAGATAAGGTGTTTTTAAATAAAACCTTTTAAAAACTAATAAAATCTGTCAACATTGAAGTTGCTGTTTAGTAGATAGGAGAGTGCGCTGGATCTTGTGTATTGTTTATTATATATATATATATATATATATATATATATATATATATATATATATAAAATAATATGATAACTAGAATAATAAATATAAATCATAAATAAGTCATACTAAATCCTAAAGCCCCCAACTAATATTAGCAGGAGGCAGTGGTACTCTGATCTGTACTGACTGCGGAGCAGCAAAGAAAGAGGGAATGATGCATGGGAAGGGGAGTTTTATAGTACCTAACTTTTTTCTGATTGGTTGTTTTTCTGTGCTGCTGTGGAGTTCTAGTAAGGAGAGACTTAAGCAAATACGAAGCCTCCTGTCATGTTATAAAATTCTGTTTCAAAAAATATTGAGCTACGCTCGTCAAAATACTCATGCAGTCCTTATTAGCATTTCTATGAATTTGTCCTTTTCTGATGCAGATTACCTTCAGAGTGCACATAATGCTCAGTAGCACAGAACATTAACTGCAGCAGCACAGAGAAAACCACTGATGGCCTTATTATTCAATATTGATAAGCGACCAAATTCAAGAGAAGCTATCTTCTATTTTTTTAATGTCTCATTTCTCAAGTCTGTAGTGGGAATCAGCCATGCAGTTAGTCTACTTACCCATTGTCTCCATACCTGTTCATCTTCCTATTGACAACGATCAAAGAGAAGAGTTATTGTTGAAAAATGTTTTAACCACGTAAATCTAAATACCTACTCAAATTGGCATTAAATGTTCAAATACACTGATCAAATCATTCCTATTTGCAAAATATTTCAAATCTACTTTACAGATAGAAGACTAGGGATTTCACATAAAACAGGGGAAATTGGATTAAATATATTGATTTACTTTTCCTCCTTTTGCCTCTTTTCCACCCAAATAAACACATAGAGAAACAGTGTTGTCCTCTTAATGCAGATATCCCCTGTGATTTTATTAATTCTAATTAATCCCCACATCCACTAAATATAGTAAAATTTTGTCCAAGTCTGCAGCTAATGACTGCCCCAGATCTGCCTGCTTGGCTGACATCATCAGAAGTGATTCTCAGAGTCAATCACAATGCTTTCCAATAGGATTGACTAAGACTGTCAAATAGGCAGATCAGGGGCAGAGCCAGCACAAGCCAAACACAGCCTGGCCAATCAGCATTTCCTCAGAGATGTATTGAATCAATGAATCTCTATAAGGAAAGTTCAGTGTCTGCATGCAGAGGGTGGAGACACATTTAATGGCAGTACTGCACAGAGTGCAGTATTACTTTCTCTCTCACACCATCACCCCCTCTCTCACACCATTACCCCACCTCCTCACAATATTACCCCTCCCTGACAGTATTACCCCTTCCCACATACCATCACCTCCTCCCTCACATCATCACCTCCTCTCTCACAGTATAAACCCCTCCCTCATGCCATCCCCTCCCACACACCACCACCCCCTTTCTCACAGTATTACCTCCTCCCTCTTGCCATCACCCCCTCCTTCACACCATTTACCCCACCTCCTCACACATCACCCTGTTTCCTCACAGTATTATCCCTCCCTGACACCATCACCTCCTCCCTCACAGTATTACCCCCTCCCTCACACCATCACCCCCTCCCTCCCACCATCACCCCTCCCTCACAGTATCACCCCTCCCTCACAGTATCACCCCTCCCTCACAGTATTACCCCCTCCCTCACAGTATTACCCCCTCCAACACACCATCACTCACTAAAGCCCCCACAACACTGTCCTTATCCCCCCACCATAGCCCCACCCCCACAATGCTTTCCTGCACCCAATACTGTTCCTACCCCCCCCCCACCATAGCCTCAATCCCACACTATACTGTTCCTATTCCCTCACTAATGCCCCAATCCCTCACAATTCTGCCCCTATCCTATCACACTAAAGCCCCATTCCCCACAATACTGTTCCTAACCCTACCACTAACACCCCAATCCCCCACAATATGGCCCCTATCCCCCATACTAAAGAATCAAACCCCCACAATGGTGGGAAATTAAGAGACACAATGGGGTGTAACATACATTCCTTTTAGTGTATTTAATCCCCACCCCTTTAGTGTAACACACACACAAAGGGGCAAAAGAGGTTCACATTCCAGAGGGGATATGAAACACTAATGCGGGTAACAAATTCAAAAGAGGGGTTACAAGGCACACAGGGGAAGATACATTTTTGTTGTGGTGGGGCAGCAATATGCATCTTCGGGCCTGGGTATGCACCGAGGCCCTGGGTATTTTATGGGCAATGCAAAGGTAAAGTGGCAACATATATAATAAACATAAATATACTATTCATGAGGAAACACATTACATTATATAGGATAATATTTATGTAAAAGGATTATAGAATATGTGAGGGAAATGTCTATTGCACTGTTTTTCTATCTGTAACCTTTTTATTTGGTAAATTATTTTTTAAAAGCTTTTTTGCTTAAACCACACTAACACTTATGTATACATGACTGCCAGGCTATAGCATAATTGCAAATTAATCTTATTTATTGCATATTCATTTGGTTAGCAAATTATGCTACAACTACAGCCAGAGAGCTCACAATGCAGGGGCACAGGAAGCAACGACACAGCAAGCTTCTGAACAATGAATGCAGACACTAACTCTGTATCCAGTGCTGCAAGCCCACCTTTCAATATAGCGACTGCTTCTTATACACACACACAAAATGCAACACTATTATTTTCACTTTGGGTGTTAGTGGGGCCTCATGTTTGAGTTTTGCCTAAGGACTCATAACATCTAGAGCCGTTTTTGGATCTACCCAATCACTGTCCTGTTCCTAGGAATGCTGGAAAAGTGTATTGGACATGCCTGACAGATTTACACCTCTGTGAAGATCTCTTCACCATGCAGCATCCTGACAGGGAGGGAAGAGAGGGCATCCAATCATTAAGATCATGCAGAGCAGGTTCTGGTGCTGGGTTTCTCCCTTTGTTGCTGCATAATGCTGCTCTTGTCAGTAGTGAATTTATCTGAAATTGAGCTGGGTGGATAAGAATGAGGTGGGGGTTTAGGCTGAATAAACTCCCCTAGCTAAGAGGCATGCCCAATAATGCAATGCAACAGAATTTTATTTTATGTTTATAAACACGTATTTAATATTTTTCAAAAAAAATTTGGAACAAAAGCACAGCTTAGTGGAAAAGGGCCTCGACAGGGGTTAGGAGACGGATATAGGAGGAAGCTAATTGGTAGTGGTTAATGGAGAGCTTAAGGGGCTGGGTCATATAAGTAGGCAGACATCTTGGGAAAAATCACTTTTAACTTGCCTGCCCGGCTGAGTTTATCCCACCCTCCCTCCCTGTTTTTTTTGGCCGTAGTGGGGTTCCTGTTGTAAACCTGACCAGGATAGAACATTACATCAGCAAAGTAATAGGTGATTTTGCTCACATTTTTTCTCCTCATGGCTGGTCCCACCCCCCTCCCTTTCACATCCTTGACTGAGATCATCAAACTTGACAATATCAGCCAATCCAATGCTTTCCTGTAAGAAAGCATTGGGAGCCTTTTGCACACGCTCGGCAAAATGCTGCACTGCACCAATCAGCATCTCCTCATAGAGATGCAATGAATCAATGCATCTCTATGAGGAACATTCAGCTCCTCCATGCAGAGCATGTAAAAACTGAATGTCTGTGCTGCATGTTGTGTTACTAGGTAGTAATGTAAACACTTTCTATGCCGTTCCAATTATAATGGGCTTTAAAGCCGCTGTGGCGGCATAGAACGCCGTAACGGCTTAAGCCCTGAGGAGCCTCCAGATACTCACCTTCCCGGCGATCCACTTCGTGTGAACTGCCTGACAGCCCAGACAGCCCTCCCATGAAAAATCAGGCCCCTGGGGCCATGTGATCGCTCTCAAAGAGCGATCACATGGCTCCCTATAGCTGGCTGTGGATCTGCCTGCAGGGGGAATTTTTTAAACAAAATCTTAATTTCTCACAGTTTGTTTTTATTTTATTCATAATAAGTTATGTTTCATATATGAATAGTTCATGTGAAATTAAAGCCCTGTTTTTCCTGAACAAAATGATATATAATAAGTGTGGGTGCATATAATATGAAAGAGGTGAATTACGGTTGAACAGACATTAAGCGCAAATTCTAGTTTTTGTTTAAATTTTTTGATCAGACACAACACAGAAATGGTGGATTGGCGCTTTTATAAAGATAAGCAACTACCCCCAGTGCCTAAAATCACTAAATGGCACTCAAGATACAGTGAAAGAAAGAAGTATAAGGGGGGTGCAGAAAGAATATACACAAATATGGTATACTTAGTACGATGAGTGGAACACCTCCTGATTGTCCTATAATAAAAACATATACATATATATAGTGTAACACTGTTTTAAAAGGAACATCAATCAAAAAAGGGTCATGGGTCACTCACAGTATTCAGAGCCATATAGAGCTGGCTCTGACTTCAATGGCAGGTGAATAATAAGCTTATTCAGGCTTTCAGACTTCCCACCAGGATAGCTCCTTTTCCAGCCTCTCAATAATTCAGGATATCCAATTGGGTAAAGGTAAATAAAGCTTTACTGGATACAATACAAGAGATAAAATAAGCTAAAATAACATAAGTAGAAAAAGTTCGACCTCCAGGTCTTTGTCAAAGTGTGTAGTTGCTGTTGCCTTTCTGTCACTTAAATAGTGGTCCTTCCTTTGAATTTGGCGCCGACAAAGTTTCCCGGCGGACTCAACGTCGATTTTGAGATGACAGCACTTATCTGACTTTGTTTGCAAATTCCACTCCCTCTATATTTTTTATTATATTTTTTCCATTTTTTATTCCCATTTAAGGATTTTTATATTATATATATATATGTTTTTATTATAGGACAATCAGGAGGTGTTCCACTCTTCGTACTAAGTATACCATATTTGTGTATATTCTTTCTGAACCCCCCTTATACTTCTTTCTTTCACTATTTTTTGATCAGAACTTGTACTATTGACTCTGTCCTGAAGGGGTTAAAAAGCATAGAGAGACATAATATACACACTAGAACAACTACATTAAGCTGCATGTGTTCTGGTGACTATGATGTCCCTCTAACTATTATATAAATAAAGCAAAGAGAAATAAAAAAAATGAAAAGAATTGCCGTGATAAAAGGTCAGCATTTATCTTTGCCAGCAATTTGGTGTCTCACTTGGTATAACCATAAGTCCTTATGGTAGTGTAGTTGGAATTTCCCATTGAATAGATCCCAAATCACTGCCTATAAATGAAATTGTTAAAAATCAACATTAGAGGGAAAACTAACACAGTTCCACACAAGCTAGTTGTCAAGGTAACAGGCAAGTCTAATGTGCTGTTTTTATATAGTTACATAGTAATCTAGGTTTAAAAAAAATGAGTCACGTTCAGCCTTTAACCCCTTAAGGACCAAACTTCTGAAATAAAAGGGAATCATGACATGTCACACATGTCATGTGTCCTTAAGGGGTTAAAATATTTTTTTCCCTGTTTATCCAAAAGATGGCTATTCAATGATTGTTAATTGGATAACATATCTAAATACTGCCATCTAAATATGGATTAGCACATAAATGTGTTTGGAACCACCATTGTGTTTAAGTAGTGTGAAGGACACTGTGAAGGACATACACTGTGTGAAGGACATACAATTGAAACCCAAAATTGCAGGTCTTACCAATTCCAAAAAGCTACCACGGGACTCCACACCAGTGAGGCAATCTCTCCATAGCCACCTCCCCCCATGACTTCTCATTCACCTAATCACCATTGTACTATATTACAATTCCCATGTAGTATTGTTGGTGACGGGAAGTAATGCTGATATATGCACTGTCCCAATCTTAGTGGACAGTCCTTATTTTAGGATCCTGTCCCCATTTCATTCCTTAGTGTCCCACGTCTGGGAACACCATGGAGCAGTCCCCAGTCACAAGCCTAGTTAATACATAGTATATAGTTCTTAGTCATTTCCAGTGCAGCCGCCCATACAGTACAGTTAAAGGGTTACACCAACGAAAAAGCAGTTTTTTTTGTTTTTTTTTATTAAACACTAGCTTTGGTTAAAGTAATCCTTTGTAAGATGGTCTGCCCCCTCCCCATAATTAAAACAAAAATGCTAAAACACACCTCCATTTCATCACTGAGTCTCCCTGAAGCCCGATCTTACTTGCTGATGTTACGCTCCATCGCCGGTGCCATGCAGCCAATATTGTTCGCGCTGGCCTCAGACACCAGTTTTGTACAAAATTGACATTAGCCAGTCTGAAAGTTTGTTTTGGACTGGCTTTTGATGTAACCGGAGATGGAGTTACACCTCCGGCAGCTATAGAGATTAATCTCTGTATGTGCAACAATGCAAATCAAAACAATGCACATACAGTGGTCAAGAATCATGGTCACTTTAAATTGATGATGTGGTCATGTTTGGAGTAACTCTATAACCCAAATCATGCTCTTTAATGCTATTTTCTTTATCATTGAATACCATTTACTCAATTTTTCCTTGATGCTATGTTCACCCAATATTCCATATACATTTGTTCATGCTAGTTCTACAAATGCCTTTTTTGTCCTATGACACCCTTAACCCTTGTGTTTCCCTGTGTCCAGTAGCGTACATTCCACGGTCGCAAGGGTCGCAGCTGCGCCCGGGCCCGTCACTCCTGCGGACCCTGCAACCGGGTGCCCGCCACCATGTGTTGCGGCAATGGCCCGCGTGGTATAACCCCCAGGGCCACACATTAAGGGGCCCATCGGATGGCCCATGCTTTAACAGCGTGAGAACTCTGACTCCCATCAGGCTGAGCCACCACTGGACCCCAGGGAAGTCACCCTCCTGCATCTAAAAGGTAAGAAACAGGAGGGTCACTAAAATATTTTGTATATGTTTGTTTGTTTGTTTGTTTGTATGTATGTATGTATGTGTGTGTGTGTGTGTGTGTGTATGAATGTTTCTCTGTATATGTGTCTGTATGTGTGTGTGTATGTCTGTGTTTGTATGTATGTGTGTGTATGTATATATGTATCTGTGTGTGTGTGTGTTTGTATGTATGTGTTGTACAGGTGTAAGACGTGATGGCTGGCCTGCTTTTAAGAGCTTACACTTTAAAAACAGAAAAGAGGTATAGATACTGAAAATTTAAAAAGCAAGAGTGCAATGTATCCCAAGGGAACACTGCTTGCTGTATAATATTGTAACATATATAACAGAGCTTGTCATATATAAATAGAGCTTTTCAATTAGTGTTATAAATACAGTTCAAAATCTGTCAAATAAAAAAAAGATATTTTAACGATGACTTGATTAAATATAGAGCCCAATTCACCATGATGTCACCAGGTAACCTGTAGCAACTTGGGACTGATAATCAATAATATCAAGCACTTTAGAGGATTCAAATCAGGTAGGCAGGTAGGAAGGGGATATTTCTCTGGAAGGGAATGTGTGCATCGCTTTGGATGATTTAAGTAGAAGATTGGTTACTTTCATTCATGAACATTCACCATGACTGCCCTAAAGCACAAAGGGGGGAGGGGAGACCATGGATCTGTATTCGCACCGGGGCCCCATGGATCGTATGTACGCAACTGCCTGTGTCCTAACCCCTTTTGAAAAAAAATCATATTCTTAATAATCATCACACTACACCCCCAAAGAAATGAGACAAAATGGAAATTCCCACCACACTATACACTAAAATTTGTATTTGCGTCTACTCATTAAACAGTTGAGTGAGATGAGTGAAGCTGATAATGTTATGACACTTTCACAAAATAGAGTTTGAAACTAAATCTCAGTATGGTCAAAGATCTATTGTTTTTATTTGTTGTGTGATTCATATCCTTCATAAAGAGTTACTCCTACCAAAAATTGTATTTTTTTTAAATAAAACACTGATTTTAGTTGGAGAAAGCCTTGCCGGCATGCCCCCCAACCCATTAAAAAACGGAGAAAATAGGCGGGGCCAGGTGTGTGCTCCTCACCTAAAGACTTAATATATCTGTTTTGCGGTGGGATAATACCCTCAAAGGTTGCTAAAAAGTGCACTTACCGGACCCTGCAAGCTAGGGCACTCGCCTGAACAAGTTATAAGCCTCACTCATTGAGCCTGTGGCCTAGGACTGTTTTGCGGCCTACACGCCTGGTGTGATCCACAGAGGGGAGAAACGGACGATCTCCCGGCCTGGACCTGCTGGCACCTGCAGTATCAGTTCCTGAGCCCTGCTTCCCCCCCTTTGGACCGGTGGGGGATATCCAGGTCCCCACTGGTGTAGTCTCGTGACCTACTCTGCAAGACGTTGAAATTCTCAGCCTATAGTTTAAGATGGCTACCCCACCAGGGCCTACTGTGACACACGCCTACCCACAGCCACCCACCCATGTGGATACGCTCCTTCAGGCGTTCGATCGCCTGTCTGCACAATTCTGGGCAAAACTCAGCAGCCGGGCACTCACCCATACTCCTGTGGTTCGAGCTGAGGCACCCCGTGTCCGGTCTTGCGGGTCGGCGCCGCGGCACTGAATCTATCTGGCGCATTCCCCACACGGCATCGCAGAGGTGGAGACACAAACAGCGGGTGCATAAGCGCCGAAAACAAAGCATCAGGAGGCAAGGGTCTGGAGGAACTCGGGCGCTGCAGAGCTCCTGGGCAAGGAGAAACAGCCACAAAGAGCGACAGCCTAATCCTGGTCCCTCGTGCTGCACATGGAGAGAGAGGGCGTTCACCATAGAGAGGCTCCGTGCTTCGGGAGTGCCGAGGTCGACCCTTGCAGGAATCTGGAGCTGGAGAGGTGCACGTCTGTGGTGCGGATATGCAGACGAGCATGGGGACTTTCCGGGCAACACCTTGCTAATTCCACTCAGAGGAATTGGCTGATACAGGCTTCAGGACTTTACCTGCAATCTGTGGCCACCCACATAGGCGGACTCCACCTTGGTTTCCACAGTGTCGTGCACAGAGCTATTGTGTGGTGGAATCTCGGTAAAAATAAATTTAGTAGGCCGAGATTACCACGTGGCATGTGTACGTGCATATGCTGACGTATCGATCAGTTGGTTGCACGAGGCAAGATACGATCAGTAGTGTACGGAGCATGTGCAAGAATACAGGATGTAGTATTCCCCCTCCTCCATTGTGCTGAACAAGCCATGCGGTCAAACAGGAAGTTAATTCTTATTTGTATTGATTGGTCAAGAGAATGTGCGGGTGGAGCTTAATATGGGAGGAGTTATGTGCCTATATAGGGAGCCTGCACTATTGTCCGGGACTCAGAACTTGTGGTATTTTGGTGACGCTAGTCCCTCTGAGTCCCGATCGGTGATCCAATAAAGAATCTCTTCCTTCCTGAAGAAACCTGTGTCCATCTCTCTGTGCTTCGCTTCCGTCAGTTTCTCCGGTATCATTTGGTGCATTGGCCGGGAAGCTCATCGTTCAACGGTAGCTGAGAGGCAGAGGCGTGAGACGGTCTATCTTTGCCCACGTTCTCTACGGCTGCACCCCTGAACTTCTGCGTGGACCTCCCTTCATCTCGGCGCCACTGGTCTGTTGTCCAGGAGATCATCGGCCTCTACGTAAGAAGTGCTGGGGTGTCCCCGTCGATGAGTGTGAACTCAGGTTCAGGAACGAGGAGGTAAGACAACTGCTGTTTTAGACGGCAGGACCCACTAGGGGTATACCGATTGTGCGGTAGGCCCAAAGGGGTTTTGAATCTGTGTATCTGCCCCCTCTGTCGGAGGGAAGGAGCGAAGGCGCACCGCTCGATCGAACGCTCTTTAGTCAGACCGTTTGATTCTGTTAGTCAGGCGGGGCTCTGGTGTAAATAGCCCTAGCCGGACACCGGTGTCTTGTCTAGACTAGCGTTCTAGGGTGTATATTTTGTTCGCTAGGTCGGAGGGACCGGGAGACTAAGCGGCGTCTGTGTAAATTCGGTTCGCTAGCTCTCAACCTATCTGGGCTAAGTGGGAAGGCGTGTAAATTTGGAACCCACTAGACTTTTGATAGTGCGACTAAGAGGCGTCTGTGTAAATTCGGTCCTCTAGCTCGCTATATATGTGGTGATTGGGCAGTGTGGCTAACCAAAACGTATGTAGATTGTTTTTAGGTAGTCCATTCAAGGTACTGGCCAATAGTTTAGTTGGGAATTGTAAATGTGATAAAGATTGTTTAGTAAAGTGTATATCTTGTTAGATAGCGCGAGCTCAGCCGTCTAGCGAGAGTGTTAATAGTGTGTTGCTGTATTATAGTGCACGGTACCATAACCTTGTATATTTACTGACATTGTATATAAGTACTAATCATTGTCGTCCATTGCATGTCTAACACCATAACCACTAATAATTGTATTGTGACCTTAACTTGTGCTTTGACCTATGCTAACCGTACTGTAACCGCTAATTGTAAAAGACGATGTTACTGGGGTGTGTTATAGACGGGTAATTCGTATATAGAGAATTATAGCGTGGGTGACTGTATAGTTACGCCAAAGGGCATAATATTGATTATATAGTGACTGGTGTAACAGCTGTGTGTGTACGGGAATTCCCTGAGTGTTTATTGTTATTGTGTACGTTTCACTTGGTAACCGTACCACGTGGTGCTGTTGCCAGAGGAAACGGGTGTGACTGTTGAATAGTACGCGTGCATAGTATTCGTTGTCGACGACGTTCCATTGTTAAGTATGGGTGCGTCGCAGTCAACGATTCCGGATCCCTTAGGTTGTATGGTGAAGAATTTTAAAAAGGGATTCAAAACTTGTGATTTTGGGGTTAAAATGTCTCCTGTACGTTTGGTCACTTTGTGTACTAGGGAGTGGCCTACTTTGGTTGCGACATGGCCGCCACGTGGCAGTTTGGATCCAACTCTGGTACAGCGCTTACACGTGGCTGTATCAGGTAGGCCTGAACTTTACGGCCAGTTTCCTTATATTGATTGTTGGAGACAGGCCGTAAATGACTCGCCAAAATGGCTCCAGACATGCCACGAGGAGCAATGTCGCCTCATGGTAGCTAGGACTTGTTTGTCCACTAGGACTGGTGTTAGGCCCATTTTGGACACGCCCCCTGAGTCCGAGATCCCTTTGCCGCCCCCTTACTTTCCGTTAAGAGGAAGTGACGCAAACGCAGGAAGTCCTGCAACCCTCCCCTCATTACCCTCATCCACTTCCGCTTCCTCCTCCAGTACAGGATCCACCCCCCCTCGTACTAAATCTCCCCTTCCGGAATCAGAACCAACCCCCATTAAAAACGAATATCCTGATTTGGCGCCACTTCAGACTTCCGGTCAAGCTTCATCTAGCTCGGCTCGAAGTGTTTTATTTACAACCTTTTCCCAAAACCAAGCTCCCATATCCCCATACCCTATTTCTCCCCGACTGGAACCTATGACTGACGCCCCTCCACGTAGCCCCATACAGACCCGACAGTTGACCGGTGCCCAACAATTAAGACACTATCAGATGCCTCTTCGTCTGAATCCTGGGTCAGCCTATATCGATGCCGCAGGCCAAATGGCACATGCTGACCCAGTCTTTGTATATGTCCCATTCACGACAACCGATCTTTTAAATTGGAAGACCCACAATTCCTCGTATACTGAGAAACCACAAGCTATGACTGATCTGTTCACCTCAATAGTACAGACACATAACCCGACATGGGCTGATTGCCAGCAGTTATTAATGACTTTATTCAACAATGAGGAAAGGACAAGAATTAACCAAGCAGCCATTAAAGCACTAGAGGATAGAGCCCGTGCTTTGAACCAAGCTAATCCAGCAGCATGGGCCGCAACACATTATCCCAACACCGATCCCGATTGGAACGTAAATGGTGCTGATATGGTCCAACTCAGAGCCTATAGAGACGCTATAATTGCTGGCATGAAAGCAGGAGGAAAGAAAGCTATTAACATGTCGAAGACAGTTGAGGTGATTCAGAAAAGCGATGAAGCGCCCAGTGTCTTTTATGACCGATTATTGGAGGCATACCGCTTGTATACCCCCTTTAATCCGGAAGACGCAGATAATTCCCGAATGGTGAACTCCGCCTTTGTCAGCCAAGCTTACGGAGATATTAAGCGCAAGCTACAAAAGTTAGAAGGGTTTGCAGGTATGTCAATCACCCAACTAATGGAGGTAGCGAATAAGGTTTATATGAATAGGGAAACAGAAAGTAAGAAAGAGGAAGAGCGCAAGATGCGTAAAAAGGCTGATATGCTAGCGGTAGCGATCGCAGGCGTAGATAGACGGGGCCCAGATAGAGGCGATAGTAGATGGAATGAGGAACCTCTAAGTAGAAATCAGTGCGCATACTGTAGGGAAGAAGGGCATTGGAGAAATGAGTGTCCTCGAAGAGAACAGTGTGAGAAAGACAGACCTAGGATAGGTTATGGAAACTTTAGAGGCAGAGCGAGAGGTAGAGGAGGCCCCGGAGGGAGTAATGGTAATAGAGGGAGTAATGGGAACAGAGGAAGTGTTAGGGAAGACAGGTATATTCCAGCAGCGCAAAGGTCCCGCGATAGAGAAGGTAGGGACTTTGTAGGATTGGCTGACACGGTCATGGAGGACTATTGATACCGACCGGGCTCCATCCCCCTTGGTCGAGCGGAGCCTATGGTCGATGTATCAATAGGGGGGAAAAGGAGTGCGTTCATGATCGACACTGGTGCTGAACATTCAGTGGTGACTAATCTAGTTGCTCCTCCATCTGGAAGGACTATTACTGTGATAGGAGCAACTGGAAGAAGTGCTGAAAAACCGGTTCTTAAAAGTCGACTCTGTACATTGGGAGGCCACGTAGTAAAACATAAATTCCTTTATATGCCTGAATGTCCAGTCCAATTGCTGGGACGTGATATGCTATCAAAATTACAAGCGCAGATTACGTTCCTACCAAATGGAACAACATCCTTAAAGTTTAATGGACCTTCAGGTATCATGACATTATCCGTACCAAAGGAAGAAGAGTGGCGACTTTATACAGTGTTGACTAGCCAAAACCCTAGGAGTGATGAGACATTATTTAACATACCAGGAGTTTGGGCAGAGAACAACCCACCAGGACTGGCCCGCAATATTCCACCTATAAAAATTGAACTAAAACTTGGGGTTTATCCAGTGAGCCTAAGACAATACCACATCCCGCAGAAGGCTAAGAAGAACATCCAATCCTATCTGGATAAGTTCATACGGTATGGTATCCTAAAATTCTGTACTTCCCCCTGGAACACCCCATTGCTGCCTGTTCAAAAGCCCGGTACAGATGAGTATCGACCTGTGCAGGACTTGAGAGCAGTCAATGATGCGGTTGTTAGTATACATCCAGTTGTACCCAATCCATATAACCTGCTTGCTTTAATTCCGGGCGGGGCTACTTACTTTACAGTCTTAGACCTCAAAGATGCCTTCTTTTGCCTCCGAATTGCCGCAGAAAGTCAATGTATTTTCGCTTTTCAATGGGAGAACGCTGTAACGGGCTCAAAACGCCAAATGACTTGGACAAGACTGCCCCAAGGGTTTAAAAATTCACCTACCCTATTTGGTTCAGCCCTAAGTCAAGATCTACTGGATTTCGAGTCCATCCCAGGAGAGTGTGTATTGTTACAATATGTAGATGACTTGTTGATAGCAGCAGTTACAAAAGAAATCTGTCAGCAAGCAACGCACGATCTGCTACACATTCTCTGGAAGGCAGGATACAAGGTGTCTAGAAAGAAGGCTCAGTTGTGTTTGCCAACTGTCAAATATCTGGGATTCCATATCTCTGAAGGTCAAAGAATTATGGGGCCAGAGAGAAAAGAAGCTGTCTGCCAAATACCAATACCCAAGAATAGAAGACAAGTGCGAGAATTCTTGGGGGCAGCAGGCTTCTGTAGGATATGGATTCCCAGCTATGCGATACTGGCAAAACCTCTGTACGCAGCTATCAAAGGTACAGAGCACGACCCCTTCTTATGGACCCAAGAACAGCAAACGGCATTTGAAGATGTGAAGAAGGCTTTGATGAGTGCCCCAGCATTAGGTCTACCTGATCACACACGACCATTCTACTTATATGTACATGAGCAAAGAAGAATGGCTGTGGGAGTATTGACACAGTACTTGGGATCATGGCAAAGACCTGTTGCCTATATGTCTAAGCAATTGGATGCAGTGGCCAGCGGACTTCCACCTTGTCTAAGAGCCGTAGCTGCAGCCGCCCTGCTAGTAGCTGAAGCCGATAAACTCACTCTGGGTCAAGAACTTTATGTACGAGTCCCACATGCAGTACAGACGTTGTTGGATTACAAAGGAAATCATTGGTTTAGTAACAGCCGTATGACCAAGTATCAAGCAATGTTGTGTGAAAACCCAAGAGTGCATTTAGAGACTGTAAACACCTTAAATCCAGCTACCCTTTTGCCACAACCTACTGAAAGTCAACATGATTGTTTGGAAGTAATGGATGAAGTATTCTCAAGTAGACCAGATCTTCGTGATTTTCCCATCCAGAACCCCGATGTTCAATATTATACCGACGGCAGTAGTTATGTGAAAGAAGGGATCCGCTATGCAGGATATGCAGTAACAACAATAGACAAGGTGATAGAAGCTCGGCCACTGGCGAAAGGAACATCAGCACAAAAGGCAGAATTGATAGCACTGACACGAGCTTTACAATTGGCTGAAGGTTTAAGAGTAAACATCTACACGGACTCCAAATATGCGTTTTTAACCACTCATGCCCACGGAGCTTTGTATAAAGAAAGAGGACTACTGAATTCAGAAGGCAAAGAAATCAAATACGCAGCTTAAATCCTACAACTATTGGAAGCAGTGTGGGAGCCGAAAGAAGTCGGTATCATACATTGTCGAGCGCATCTGAGAGGAGATGGTGATGTAACCAAGGGAAATCGGATGGCAGATAGTGCAGCTAAGCGTGCTGCTGAATCAGGAAGACAGGAGTATGTGGGGCATATAGCTGCTCTTATACCAACTCCACTGTCCCAATGGACTCCAGTTTATACAGCTCAAGAAGAGGAGTGGTTAAAGACTGAACCAGGAAAGTATTTGGAGAACAAGTGGTATCAGCTAGAAGATGGAAGAATAGTCATACCAGCATCACTAGCGGTAGAAATTGTCCAAAATTATCATAACGGGACACATTCTGGGAGAGATAGTACTGAAGAATCTCTTAGAAAACATTTCTACATACCAAGATTGTCCAACTTGACTCAGGCCATTGTACGAAGATGTGTAACGTGTGCTAAAAATAATGCAAGACAAGGACCAGTAAAGCCACCAGGAGTCCAGTTTATGGGGGGACTCCCCATGTCCGATCTACAAATAGACTTTACAGTGATGCCTAAATCGGGTGGACATCGTTACCTGCTGGTAATTGTGTGCACCTATTCAGGCTGGGTAGAAGCATGTCCTACTCGTACAGAGAAAGCAGGAGAAGTTGTGAGATTCCTGCTACGAGAAATAATACCCCGATATGGACTACCCTGTTCTATAGGATCGGACAATGGTCCAGCTTTTGTTCATCAGTGCCTACAACAACTGACTCATATGCTTGGTATAAAGTGGAGGCTTCATACAGCATATAGACCCCAGAGTTCTGGTAAGGTAGAGAGAATGAATAGAACTATTAAGAATCAGTTGGCTAAAATGTGTCAGGAAACCCAACTTAAGTGGAACGTTCTCTTACCCATAGCTCTATTGCGAATCCGCAGTACCCCTACCAGAAGGATGGGCCTCTCTCCTTTTGAAATCATGTATGGACGACCACCTCCCGTACTTGGTAACTTAAGGGGGGACTTGAGTCAGTTGGGAGAAGGAATTACCCGGCAGCAGGTTGTAGAGTTGGGTAAGACTATGGAGGAGGTACAGAAATGGGTACAAGATAGATTACCTGTGAATATTTATCCCCCTGTTCATAGTTATCATCCAGGAGATCAAGTGTGGATTAAAGAGTGGAATAATGTACCGTTAGGGCCCAAGTGGAGAGGTCCTTATGTTGTTCTTTTGTCTACCCCTACAGCAATAAAAGTAGCCGAAGTGACTCTGTGGATACATCACTCCAGGGTTAAACCAGCAGCAGTCGATTCTTGGCAAGTTACAGCAGATCCAGAGAATCCCTGCAAGATCCGGTTAAAACGCACTACTCAGTCGGAGTAACGAGGAATCGTGTGGATTACAAATTTTATTGTTACAGGGATTTGGTGCGTGAGTGAGAAGGCCATAATAAAGCCTGTCCGCTTACCAACACATAGTATATAAGCCAGGAAAGTCTCGAAGGGACACCTGTGAAGACGAGCAGGACTCCATTCCCTGCAGCCCTCACATCCTGGAAGCTGAGGCGCCTTCGCACGGACGAAGACTGAGGATGACGGCGAAAGATGTGCTTTTGATAGTGTTTATTTATATGTGTTTTTATATTCAGGAAGGTAGAGGTACCGACACTCCTAGCTGTGAGGTATGCATTAAGACTACGAGAACAGGTAACCATATTTCCCAAACCCTAATTTGGCATTCACAATATGTCACGTTTAAACATTTGTTATGAAGGAACACAACTGCAGATTTCGTATAGTTGAATATTTATTAACGAAAGTAAAAGGTAAAGACTTTAATTCCAATTTACAGGTAGCTTTAAGTAGTAAACGATAACTGAAGTCCACAATTACAGGCACTGTAGCTTTAAGTAGTAAATGATAACTGAAGTCCACAGTTACAGGCACTGTAGCTTTAAGGAGTAAATTATAACTGAAGTCCACAGTTACAGGCACTGTAGCTTTAAGGAGTAAACGGTAGTAAATTGCAGACACTGAATCAATAAAGAGTCTCTTAGTAGAGTAAACGGTTTAGGTGATAAGTAATTACAATAGCTGTTCCATACTTTAACTGAAGCAAGACAGATGCAGATAACTGATATGAAGTATGAGTTGAAGTTAGCTGTAACGGGATTGTTTTTACCGTAGGACTTTTGGAGACAGGTAATAACAGCTTTTAGATGCAACTCTTATCACATTGGTTTTACTTAGCTTCCGGCACATAGAACACTGGTTCCCGAGATCTCCTCAGAGGCGTATGAAGAGTGTTTAATCTTTAGTCGTGGATGAGGAGAGGTGAAGGGAACTTTGCAGAGTCTTTCAGTCCGGTCTGGTAGCAGAGGCTTTCACCATGAAGTTGTAGCTGGGTTGTGAGTAAGGAACGTAGTTCAATAATCCAGCCCTGATCAGCTGGTGCAGTCAGATTAAATAGGCAGACCGTGTCATAAAGGGGTGTGGCTAGGCTCCGTGGAACCAGGAAGTAAGAGGATACCATAGTTAAGGCATGACAGTACCCCCTCTCTAATGAGCAACCTCTGGGTGCTATTGACTTGGTTTAGAAGGGTAACGCTTGTGAAATTTGGAAACCAATTTGTCAGCATGAACGACAGAGGAGTTTTCCCATGTATCTTCATCAATTCCATATCCTTTCCATCTGATGAGGTATTGTAAGGAGCCACGATGGATCCTTGAATCCAGTATACTTTGAATTTCGTATTCTTCCTCACCCTGGACCAATATGGGATCAGGAGAAGTAGTGACATTTCTTTGGAAAGGGTCAGGATGATGAGGCTTCAACAAGGACACATGAAAAACAGGATGTAGCTTTAAAGTTGGTGGAAGTTTCAATTTAACAACATTACGGTTGATAACCGATATTATTGGAAAAGGACCAAGGAAAAGAGAACTTAACTTCTTTGATGGACGATTTGTAGAGATGTTCTTTGAGGAAAGCCAGACAAGATCACCAATTTTATAAGAAGGTGAAGGTTGTCTTTTTGTATCAAAAAACTTCTTTTGATTGGAGGAGGCCAATTCTAGATTCTCATGCAATTTCTTGAATAAAGAGGACATATGAGAGATTTGATTCGAATCGGAGAGATTAGATGAAGAAACTGTCTGAGCAGGAAATGAGGAAGGATGAAATCCATAATTGGATAAAAATGGAGTCATTTTACTGCTGGTATGAAAAGAGTTATTGTATGCAAATTCTGCCATAGGTAACAAAGTTATCCAATCGTCTTGTAAGTGAGAGCAATAACATCGTAGATATTGTTCTAAGCATTGGTTGACTCTTTCAGTTTGTCCATCTGTTTGAGGATGATATGCAGATGATAGTTTACGTTGGATATGAAGAGTGGCACATAATGCATTCCAAAATTTGGAGGTAAACTGAGTTCCTCGGTCTGAAATGATTTCGTCTGGCAGTCCGTGAAGTTTGACTATGTTATCAAGAAATATTTTCGAAAGTTCAGAGGATGTGGGTAACTTCTTTAAAGGAATGAAATGAGACATTTTCGTGAAGCGGTCTACCACCACTAAAATGGTGGTATGATGATGAGAAGGAGGTAATTCTACCAGAAAATCCATAGAAATGGATTGCCAAGGTCGTTCAGGAATTGGTAAATTCAATAATTGACCAAATGGTTGATGATGGACATGTTTTGATCTTTGGCATACAGAACAAGATTTGACATAAGATTCAATAGTTTGGTCTTGACGAGGCCACCAATAGTATCGTTTAGACAATTCAAGGGTCTTTTTTATACCTGGATGACCTGCCAGAGGAGAATCATGAATAAATTCGAGTACTTTAATTCTGAAAGAGGGAGGTACGTAAATCCGGTCTTTGAAGTAGTAGAGACCGTTTTTCTTGGATAATTGAATTGATTTAGGAAGTTCGAGAGCATCTTCACTGAGATCTTTAATGTCATCAATAAGAGAAGATAAGATTCCAATGACTTTAGGCGAAGGAGGTTCAATTTGAGTGTCTTTATGGATCCTGGAAAGGGCATCAGCCTTTTTGTTTCTAGACCCAGGTCTAAAGACGATTTGGAAGTTGAACCGGGAAAAAAAGAGATTCCATCTCACTTGTCGAGCAGACAGTGTTTTATTGGAGTGAAGATATTCGAGATTTTTATGGTCAGTATATATGATTAAAGAGTTCTGAGCACCTTCAAGAAGGTGTCTCCAGGTTTCTAAAGCCGCTTTGATACTTAATAATTCTTTTTCTCCTGTAGGATAATTCTTTTCGGCAGGAGATAATGATCGTGAGAAGAAGGCAACAGGATGAAGAGGTTCTTGAGGAGTTTTGTGTTGAGAAAGGACAGCTCCAATTGCAATTTCCGAAGCATCCGTTTCAAGGACATAAAGATATGAAGGATTTGGAAGTTGAAGAATAGGAGCTGTTGTAAACTTTGTCTTTAATTCAGTGAAGGCAGTTTGAGCCTTCTCGTTCCAATTGAAGGGATGTTTTTTACTGTTAAGTTGATTGAGTGGGTGAGCTATTTCAGAGTAGTTTTTAATAAATTTTCTGTAGAAGTTGGCGAACCCTAGAAATCGCTGTAATTCTTTTACTGTAGAGGGAACAGGCCAGTTGATGATACAATCGACTTTTGAATTATCCATACCTATTGAATGAGGGGAGATGACATAACCTAAGAAGGTTATTTCTCTGACGTGAAAAACACATTTTTCGGGTTTAGCGAATAATCTGTGAGTTCTGAGTCTTGATAACACCCATCTGACATGTTTTCTATGTTCCTCAGGAGTGTTGGAGTATATGAGAATATCATCTAAATAAATGATGACACAGACGTCCAATAGGTCTCTAAAGATATCATTTATGAAATGTTGAAAAGTTGCAGGGGCGTTGCAGAGTCCAAAAGGCATCACCAGATATTCGAAGAGGCCATATCTTGTTCGGAAAGCAGTTTTCCATTCATCATTAGCCTTTATCCTGATGAGATTATATGCCCCGCGAAGGTCAAGCTTAGTGTAGATGGTAGCAGTTTTCAATCGTTCAACCAGTTCATTGATGAGGGGAAGAGGATAACGATTTTTAACTGTTATTTTGTTTAAGGCTCTGTAATCAATGATAGGACGTATAGTCTGGTCTTTGTTTCTTACGAAAAACATACTTGAGGCAGCAGGTGAACTAGAGGGTCTAATGAACCCTTTCCGTAGGTTTTCATCTAGATATTCTTTGAGAATTTGTAATTCAGCCTCAGAGAGAGGGTAGATGTGCCCAAAAGGTACTGGGGCACCAGGTATGAGGTCTATAGGACAATCGTAGGAACGATGAGGCGGGAGCGTTTCAGCTTCTTTTTTACTGAAGACATCTGAAAAGTCTGAATAACAAGAAGGTATGGTTGGTTCTTTGGAGATTTGAAAGATAGGAATTTGCTGTAAACATGTTTCTTTACAATAATGTGAGTTAAAGGTGATAGAGAAAGGAGACCATGAAATTTGAGGGTTGTGGTTCCTTAACCAATTGATCCCTATTATAACGGGATAGAGAGGTGATGGAATAACATCAAATACTAGAAATTCAGTATGAATATGATTGGTGGTTACCTTTAGAGGGATGGTTTCATGAAGAATCGGTCCCGAGGGGATAAAGGAGCCGTCAATCACTTTAATAGGAACAGAAATGGCTTTTTGAACACAAGGAATTGTATTCTTTGTTACAAAGGTTGAATCGATGAATACTCCATGTGCACCAGAATCGATGAGAGCTTCAGTCACAATTCTCACCTTATCCCACTGTATTACAAGGGATACAGGTGTGAACGGAGTGGTCGATGTTGAGGGGAGTGCACTGAAGATCGCAGAGGTATAGGCTTGTCTACCGGCCTTTGTCCGTTTTAGTAAGGGACAATCAGAGACCAGATGATCTTGAGAGGCACAATACATGCATAGGTTTGATTGACGTCTTCGGTTCTTTTCTGCAGGAGTGAGAGGACTTCTTATTACCCCTAATTCCATAGGTTCACTTGGTAAAGAAGTTTTTTCTGGAGCTTTTGAGGGAGTAAAAGGTTTTCGATCTTTAGAATGAAAGAGGGCTTTTTCTGCCTTTCTTTCTCTTAATCTTCTGTCAATGCTGATTGATAAGTGAATTAGAGCGTTCAAAGTAGTAGGGAGTTCTGTTCTAGAGAGTTCATCTTTTACAGCTTCAGATAAACCAATTCGAAACTGGTTGCGCAATGTGATGTCATTCCATTGCGTTTCAACAGCCCATCTTTTGAATTCAGCAATATAATCTTCAACGGGTCTATTTCTTTGCTGTAGTGTTCTGATTGTTAAATCAGCTGTAGCTTGTTTGTTAGGATCTTCATAGAGAAGAGACATGGCTTCAAAAAATTCATCCAGTGAGCCTAAGATGGGGTCATCATTGTCCAAAAAGGTATGGGCCCAGAACATAGGTTCACCTCTTAGAAAGGAAATAACTGAAAAAACCTTAGATCTTTCTGTGGGATAAGCTCTAGGTTTTAAAGCAATCAATAGTTTGCAGGAATAAAAAAACTCCTTATATTTGGAACGATCACCATAGAATTTTTCAGGGTTACATACAGCAGGATCGCTAGCCGAGAGCAGAGTAGTATGAGGAGTACGAGTTTGTAATTCTCTGACATAAGTGAGAAGTCTCTCGTTAGTGACTTGCAGGTCTTGCACACCTTGGGTTAGTGTATCAACTCTTTGATTCAGCGTAGTTATAGTAGAATCGAAATCTGCTGGATCCATTACAATGGCTGGATTATTCTGTCACGTTTAAACATTTGTTATGAAGGAACACAACTGCAGATTTCGTATAGTTGAATATTTATTAACGAAAGTAAAAGGTAAAGACTTTAATTCCAATTTACAGGTAGCTTTAAGTAGTAAACGATAACTGAAGTCCACAATTACAGGCACTGTAGCTTTAAGTAGTAAATGATAACTGAAGTCCACAGTTACAGGCACTGTAGCTTTAAGGAGTAAATGATAACTGAAGTCCACAGTTACAGGCACTGTAGCTTTAAGGAGTAAACGGTAGTAAATTGCAGACACTGAATCAATAAAGAGTCTCTTAGTAGAGTAAACGGTTTAGGTGATAAGTAATTACAATAGCTGTTCCATACTTTAACTGAAGCAAGACAGATGCAGATAACTGATATGAAGTATGAGTTGAAGTTAGCTGTAACGGGATTGTTTTTACCGTAGGACTTTTGGAGACAGGTAATAACAGCTTTTAGATGCAACTCTTATCACATTGGTTTTACTTAGCTTCCGGCATATAGAACACTGGTTCCCGAGATCTCCTCAGAGGCGTATGAAGAGTGTTTAATCTTTAGTCGTGGATGAGGAGAGGTGAAGGGAACTTTGCAGAGTCTTTCAGTCCGGTCTGGTAGCAGAGGCTTTCACCATGAAGTTGTAGCTGGGTTGTGAGTAAGGAACGTAGTTCAATAATCCAGCCCTGATCAGCTGGTGCAGTCAGATTAAATAGGCAGACCGTGTCATAAAGGGGTGTGGCTAGGCTCCGTGGAACCAGGAAGTAAGAGGATACCATAGTTAAGGCATGACACAATACGAGTGTAAAGGAGATGTATCGAGATGTAGATACCTAAATATAGACTATAGTGCCATTTAGGAGTAGGAGAACCTAAGTGCTTCAGTCCAGAGTATCAACCCCGTACAATTTGGTTGACTCTCAGGAATGGAGATCCTCAGGGGACCCTAATTAACAAGACGGTGTTAGAATCCGTACATTCTTCGGGTGTTCTGCTATTTGATGCGTGTAAAGCAATATCGAGTGGTAGAAAGCCGTGGAATGTATGTGGGGATCTTAGATGGGAGAGGACATATGGGTCTAATGATAAATATATTTGTCCCAGTAGTAAAAATAAATATGTAAGTCCTAGATGCCCAAATAAAGATTATAACTTTTGCCCATATTGGTCTTGTGTGGGGTGGGCGACTTGGGGACAGACAGTAGACAAAGACATGATAGTGACTAAGTTGCCGACTAGCCCATATTGTAAGTCTATGGAATGTAATCCCATCCATATACTTATAAATAACCCCGACAAGTTCTTAGACAAATATGGCAATTTATTTGGGTTTCAGATATACGGGACGGGTTTAGATCCTGGGACATTATTGTTTATAGGGATAGAGACTGATACGGTATCCTCCCAAACTCATCAAGTATACCATTCCTTTTATGAAGAGATGAGTATAGATAATAAGATCCCCCATAATGCTAAAAACCTGTTTATTGATTTAGCCGAAAGTATTGCCGGTAGTCTTAATGTTACCAACTGCTAAGTGTGTGGAGGTACTAACATGGGAGACCAATGGCCTTGGGAAGCAAAGGAGGTAATGTCCGGTTCTGAGGCAGTTGACCAACTAATATCTACACAAGCCGATTATCATATGAGTGTTAGAGGTAAATCTGAGTGGAGATTAAAGACCTCCATCATAGGTTATGTTTGCATAGCAAGGAAAGGAATAATGTATAATACTTCTGTAGGAGAATTAACTTGTCTAGGGCAAAAAGCTTATGATGATGATACAAAGAATACAACTTGGTGGTCGGCTTCAAATGTCTCAGAACCATCTAACCCGTTTGCTAGATACGCCAATTTAAAGGATGTGTGGCTTGATTTATCCATCACATCTACCTGGAGAGCCCCAGCAAATTTGTACTGGATCTGTGGTAAGAAAGCCTATTCGGAGTTGCCACAGGACTGGGAAGGGGCATGTGTGTTGGGTATGCTCAAACCATCCTTCTTCTTGTTACCAATTGAAACAGGTGAGACTTTAGGTGTTAAAGTGTATGATGTGAATCATAGGAAGAAAAGGGGACCCATAGAGATAGGCGCCTGGGAAGATAATGAATGGCCTCCCCAGCGTATTATAGATTATTATGGGCCAGCCACGTGGGCTGAGGACGGTACCTTTGGTTACAGAACCCCTATTTATATGCTCAACCGTATTATAAGATTACAGGCGGTGGTTGAGATTATTACTAACGAAACATCACAAGCGCTCAATCTTCTAGCAAAGCATAACACCAGGATGAGGACAGCAGTCTACCAGAATAGATTAGCCTTGGATTATCTATTGGCAGTAGAGGGAGGTGTATGTGGGAAGTTTAACCTGAGCAATTGCTGTCTTCAAATAGATGACGAAGGGCAAGCAATAGCGGAGCTTACTAGCCATATGGTTAAACTAGCGCATGTGCCTACTCAGGTATGGAAAGGGTATAATCCAAGTAGTTGGTTTTGTAGCTGGTATGAGTGGTTTGGAGGGCTTAAGGCAGTGGTAGGTGGAGTCCTACTGATTTTAATGTTGTGTCTACTCCTGCCGTGTCTTATACCCTTAGTAGTTAGGTCTGTGCAAAGCCTGATAGAAAATATAGCAGAGAGGAAGGCTGCTGCACAGATAATGGCGATTTATAAGTATAAGGCTCTAGATCAGGGAGAACCAATGCAGGAAGATGAGTGTTGAAGATTCACATCATAGATAAAGTCTGGTCTGGTTCATGGTAACTTGCGGTGTATGCAAACCCAGGTTAAGTGATGCCTCAAGTAATTGTAAAATATCAAGAGGCATCAAAGGGGGGAATGTGGTGGAATCTCGGTAAAAATAAATTTAGTAGGCCGAGATTACCACGTGGCATGTGTACGTGCATATGCTGACGTATCGATCAGTTGGTTGCACGAGGCAAGATACGATCAGTAGTGTACGGAGCATGTGCAAGAATACAGGATGTAGTATTCCCCCTCCTCCATTGTGCTGAACAAGCCATGCGGTCAAACAGGAAGTTAATTCTTATTTGTATTGATTGGTCAAGAGAATGTGCGGGTGGAGCTTAATATGGGAGGAGTTATGTGCCTATATAGGGAGCCTGCACTATTGTCCGGGACTCAGAACTTGTGGTATTTTGGTGACGCTAGTCCCTCTGAGTCCCGATCGGTGATCCAATAAAGAATCTCTTCCTTCCTGAAGAAACCTGTGTCCATCTCTCTGTGCTTCGCTTCCGTCAGTTTCTCCGGTATCAATTGTTATTATTGCTATTATTTTTGTTAGTCAAAGCTGATATTCTCTAAAGTAATGCAGCAACGTAATTTTTTTTTCTACACCAGTGGTCTACTCATAGCGAGCATATTGTATGGTAAAACCACAGAACATGTTTCACTCTATATGTAGCTCATAACCTTTCTGAATCTTCATGTTTACCTACACTCCACATGTCTAGTTAGTTTTTTGAGTCTGTATTTTTGCCTAACAGTTAGACATGTATGACCAGCCTGATACTCTTGTCTAATATAACTTTAAAAATGTGCTATGTTATTAAATGCCATGATGTCTGTTCCTGAAGTGCTTGCTATTGTTGCCGTGGCATGGCAAGCTTGTTTGTAAACCCCTGCACAGAAAAAAAAAGAAAAAAAAAAATAGGAGAAAATAAGCAAAAACTTAGTTTTACCTGCAGCTGATCTGCCTTCAGTGACTTCACTCCCCCCTCACCAAAGGGAGAGGGATGTCAGGATGGCATCACTCAGGGAGAACTGAGGGCAGCATGGATGGAATTATGCTTTGCATGCTGATAACGGACACCATTTATACACATTTTTAACCTTAACAGCACTAAATCTCTAAATTCTGGAGGTATACCTCTGGCATCACAGAGCATTAAATGTATGTGCAGCATTTCTCAGAAAAAGGCTGCACTTCAAAACTCCATGAACATTTCAAAGCAATGAAGTGGACATGATGCATGAGTACATTTTGTATTATTTTTTTTAGTTTTTGTTCCTTTCGTGACCCCTTTATCCCTGTGTGCCTCTTGATTGCAACCTCTGATAACCTTTCCAATTTGTAAACCTTAGCTGCCCTTTCTATTTGAACAGCTTCCGTAGCCTCGCTAATTCACACATATCTTCCTCTTCATACCCATTACCCCTTAGTTGTATCCTTTAGGTGCCCATTTGTACCTCATGTGCTTATTCTATTTTCTCTTTTCTGGTGTCCAACAAGTGAGCAGAAGTCTATAGCTACCCTTCCTGCTAACATTTTGCGTTTATGCACATGCAACTACCCATGCAGCTACCTAGAAAGGTACTTATACAAAACTATGAATGCCTGTAGTGATGTACCGAACTGTCCGCCGGCGAACAGTTCCCGGCGAAATTAGCGTGTTCGCGTTCGCCGCGGCGGGCGGACACATGCGCAGTTCGATCCGCCCCCTATTCGTCATCATTGGGCAAACTTTGACCCTGTGCCTCTCGGTCAGCAGACACATTCCAGCCAATCAGCAGCACTCCCTCCCTTCCACACCCTCCAACCTCCCTCCCAGCATCCATTTTCGATTCATTCGGAAGATGCATGCTTAGTGAGAGGAGGGAAAGTTTAGCTGCTGCTGATTAGATAGGGAAATTGATAGCTAGGCTAGGGTATTCAGTGTCCACTACAATCCTGAAGGACTCATCTGATCTCTGCTGTAAGGACAGCACCCCAAAAAGCCCTTTTTAGGGCTATAACATCAGGCTGCTTTTTTTTTTTTTCCTGTGTAATGTATTTGCAGGTGCCTGCCTGCCAGCTTCTGTGTGAGGTGCACATTGGATACTGTGCCTACTTGCCCAGTGCCACCACTCATATCTGTTTTAACAATAGGTTAAGCTTTACATTTAAAATAAATATTTTTTTTTCACTGTAATAGAAGAGCAGTTGCCTGCCTGCCAGCTTCTGTGTGAGGTTCACATTGGATACTGTGCCCTCTAGCCCAGTGCCACCACTCATATCTGTTTTAACAATTGGTTAAGCTTTAGATTTAAAATAAATAATTTTTTTTCACTGTAATAGAAGAGCAGTTGCCTGCCTGCCAGCTTCTGTGTCAGGTTGGATGCCTTGCCCATTTGCACAGTCAGTGCCACCACTCATATCTGTTTTAACAATAGCTTAAGCTTTAGATTTTAAAGAAATCATTTTTTTTCACTGTAATAGAAGATCAGTTAGTTGTCTGCAAGCGTCTGGGTGTCAGGCCTACTTCAGCGTGTGCTCTGCAGACCTGTGCCAGCGTGCTTTGACAGTTGCCAATCATATCTGGTGTCTCTTTAGCGTGCTTTTACAAAGAAAAAAAGGTTTCCAGTGTAAGCTAATAGCAGACAGTCAGTGTCCTTCAAGCGGCTCTGTCAGGCCTTCCTTCAGCGTGTGCCCTGCACAACCCTGCCAGCGTACTTTGACAGTTGCCACTCATATCTGGTGTCTCTATAGCGTGCTTTTACAACCAAAATTTTGTTTCCACTGTAATAGAAGAGCAGTTGCCTGCCTGCCAGTTTCTGCGTGAGGTTCACATTGGATACTGTGCCTACTTGCCCAGTGCCACCACTCATATCTGTTTTAACAATTGGTTAAGCTTTACATTTAAAATAAATATTTTTTTTCACTGTAATAGAAGAGCAGTAAGTTGTCTGCAAGCGTCTGGGTGTCAGGCCTACTTCAGCGTGTGCTCTGCAGACCTGTGCCAGCGTGCTTTGACAGTTGCCACTCATATCTTGTGTCTCTATAGCGTTCTTTTACAACCAAAATTTTGTTTCCACTGTAATAGAAGAGCAGTTGCCTGCCTGCCAGCTTCTGTGTGAGGTTCACATTGGATACTGTGCCTACTTGCCCAGTGCCACCACTCATATCTGTTTTAACAATTGGTTAAGCTTTACATTTAAAATAAATATTATTTTTTCACTGTAATAGAAGAGCAGTTAGTTGTCTGCAAGCGTCTGGGTGTCAGGCCTACTTCAGCGTGTGCTCTGCAGACCTGTGCCAGCGTGCTTTGACAGTTGCCACTCATATCTTGTGTCTCTATAGCGTGCTTTTACAACCAAAATTTTGTTTCCACTGTAATAGAAGAGCAGTTGCCTGCCTGCCAGCTTCTGTGTGAGGTTCACATTGGATACTGTGCCTACTTGCCCAGTGCCACCACTCATATCTGTTTTAACAATTGGTTAAGCTTTACATTTAAAATAAATATTTTTTTTCACTGTAATAGAAGAGCAGTTGCCTGCCTGCCAGCTTCTGTGTGAGGTTCACATTGGATACTGTGCCTACTTGCCCAGTGCCACCACTCATATCTGTTTTAACAATTGGTTAAGCTTTACATTTTAAAGAAATCATTTTTTTCACTGTAATAGAAGATCAGTTAGTTGTCTGCAAGCGTCTGGGTGTCAGGCCTACTTCAGCGTGTGCTCTGTAGACCTGTTCCAGCGTGCTTTGACAGTTGCCAATCATATTTGGTGTCTCTATAGCGTGCTTTTAAAACCAAAATTTGTTTTTCACTGTTATAGATTGAATAGCAGTTACTTGTCTTCAAGCGGGTGTCTCAGGCCTACAGTGTGTGCTCTGCAGAACTGTTCCAGTGCACATTGCCAATCATATCTGGTGTCTCTATAGCGTGCTTTTAAAACCAAAATTTGTTTTTCACTGTTATAGATTGAATAGCAGTTACTTGTCTTCAAGCGGGTGTCTCAGGCCTACAGTGTGTGCTCTGCAGAACTGTTCCAGTGCACATTGCCAATCATATCTGGTGTCTCTATAGCGTGCTTTTAAAACCAAAATTAGTTTTTCACTGTTATAGATTGAATAGCAGTTACTTGTCTTCAAGCGGCTCTGTCAGTCCTTCCTTCAGCGTGTGCTCTGCAGAACTGTTCCAGTGCACATTGCCAATTTACGTTGCACTCATTAGAACCAAACACTGTGGGGTGATTTCACCAAGGACCACACGACGGAACAGGATCTGATTTTTAGGGTCCTTCAAATTGAAAAGGAGGATCCAGTATTTATTCTTATATCTGCTGTCAGTACACAGGAAAAGTTTAAATATTTCTTGTTCTACGTTCTCTGCAACTCCACGCACCGACTCATCCAATACGTGAAGATCTGGGGTTTCTCTGACTCTCCTCAGTAGTGTATCAAACAGAGTCTGCACTGTGGTAACACAGACATCTTCAGGACATAACTCAACTATTTGCAGATGGGCAGTCTGCAGCTTCTCTTTTTCACCTGTTCTCTTCTTTCTCTTATGCGTATTCTTGTCTATATGCAGGTGGTCTCTTGCCTTTCTTTTAACCAATTCGTTCCTTCCATATGGTTTCAAAAGATCTCTGGCATCATTACTTTCAACGCAAATAACGTCATCATAGTTAGTCTCCTCATTATTCACCGGGAAGAGAGTGTTTGCACTGACTACCCACAGCATGCTCTTGCCATTGCCTACTCCACCTTCAACGACAGGGTGCAAGTCCCAAGGAGAAGGATCATTCACTTTATTATCTGTCTTTATTTCACAAGTAGTGCCTGGAACATCCTCATGGGTCACAAGATGTAAATCTGGACTAATGTCAACCCCAGGGTCTGGAAAATCATCAATTTGAAATTTTTCGAATAATCCCAGTGGGCTGCCACATTCTTCCTCCTCTGATGGTATTAAAGTTTGCAGAGATTCACTATGGGGTGGTGTCAAGCATTTTGGAGAACAATTAAGCATCTCCATCCCAATACGTTTCAGATGTCCTATCAGCTCTTCCACCCTATGCGATACTATGGGCAGGCTACCCGTGACGTCATTACTCACGGCCCTATTTCACGCGGACACTCTGTGTCAGTGTGTATCATGGTCTCTGTGGACAGGGAACAGTCTCTATTCTGCTCTGTGTCAGTGTGTATCAGGGGTTTTGAGGACAGGTGTCAATCCATATCTGCCAAGTGACCCTATGTAGGGGGTACAGTCCCTATTCTGCTCTGTGTCAGTGTGTATCATGGTCTCTGTGGACGGTGAACAGTCTCTATTCTGCTCTGTGTCAGTGTGTATCATGGTCTCTGTGGACAGGGAACAGTCTCTATTCTGCTCTGTGTCAGTGTGTATCAGGGGTTTTGAGGACAGGTGTCAATCCATATCTGCCAAGTGACCCTATGTAGGGGGAACAGTCCCTATTCTGCTCTGTGTCAGTGTGTATCAGGGGCTTTGAGGACAGGTATCAATCCATATCTGCCAAGTGACTCTATGTAGGGGGAACAGTCCCTATTCTGCTCTGTGTCAGTGTGTATCATGGTCTCTGTGGACGGTGAACAGTCTCTATTCTGCTCTGTGTCAGTGTGTATCATGGTCTCTGTGGACAGGGAACAGTCTCTATTCTGCTCTGTGTCAGTGTGTATCAAGGGTTTTGAGGACAGGTGTCAATCCATATCTGCCAAGTGACCCTATGTAGGGGGAGCAGTCCCTATTCTGCTCTGTGTCAGTGTGTATCATGGTCTCTGTGGATGGTGAACAGTCTCTATTCTGCTCTGTGTCAGTGTGTATCATGGTCTCTGTGGACAGGGAACAGTCTCTATTCTGCTCTGTGTCAGTGTGTATCAGGGGTTTTGAGGACAGGTGTCAATCCATATCTGCCAAGTGACCCTATGTAGGGGGAACAGTCCCTATTCTGCTCTGTGTCAGTGTGTATCATGGTCTCTGTGGACGGTGAACAGTCTCTATTCTGCTCTGTGTCAGTGTGTATCATGGTCTCTGTGGACAGGGAACAGTCTCTATTCTGCTCTGTGTCAGTGTGTATCAGGGGTTTTGAGGACAGGTGTCAATCCATATCTGCCAAGTGACCCTATGTAGGGGGAACAGTCCCTATTCTGCTCTGTGTCAGTGTGTATCAGGGGCTTTGAGGACAGGTGTCAATCCATATCTGCCAAGTGACCCTATGTAGGGGGAACAGTCCCTATTCTGCTCTGTGTCAGTGTGTATCAGGGGCTTTGAGGACAGGTGTCAATCCATATCTGCCAAGTGACCCTATGTAGGGGGAACAGTCCCTATTCTGCTCTGTGTCAGTGTGTATCATGGTCTCTGTGGACGGTGAACAGTCTCTATTCTGCTCTGTGTCAGTGTGTATCATGGTCTCTGTGGACAGGGAACAGTCTCTATTCTGCTCTGTGTCAGTGTGTATCAGGGGTTTTGAGGACAGGTGTCAATCCATATCTGCCAAGTGACCCTATGTAGGGGGAACAGTCCCTATTCTGCTCTGTGTCAGTGTGTATCAGGGGTTTTGAGGACAGGTGTCAATCCATATCTGCCAAGTGACCCTATGTAGGGGGAACAGTCTCTATTCTGCTCTGTGTCAGTGTGTATCAGGGCTGGGCTTTGAGGACAGGTGTCAATGTTAGGTGATTTCTGCCCTTTATGGATTAAAAGGAGACTCTGCATCAACTGTGCAATTTTCCATGGGAGTTTTGCCATGGATCCCCCTCTGGCATGCCACAGTCCAGGTGTTAGTCCCCTTGAAACAACTTTTCCATCACTATTGTGGCCAGAAAGAGTCCCTGTTGTTTTTAAAATTCGCCTGCCCATTGAAGTCAATGGCGGTTCGCGCGGTTCGCCGGTTCGTGAACATTTGCGGAAGTTCGCGTTCGCCGTTCGCGAACCGAAAATTCCGGGTTCGCGACAACACTAAATGCCTGTCAGAGGGTGTGGGAGCCTCTACAGAGTGCACCTGCCATGTGATAACATGACAGTAGTACTATGATCCATTGATGCTTCTGTCTGTGAATTATTTGATTGGGAAGGATGGGTTAATAGCTCAGATATATTCTATATTTTGTTAAATCCTACCATTGCCCTGCTAGACCAACACAACTATCTGCATGGTATACATACCTTGAAATACGTTCAAGGGCCAGTGCCTGGGTTGTGATTTCCCCTTATGCATACCTTCCAGCATTTCAAATGGACAAAGAGAGGGACACTTTAATTTTAGAGATGTGAGTGTGGGAAAAGAAGTGGCTTACTCATAACAAATTAGGCAATTTAAATGTTATTTAGAAAAATAACAAAATCTGATTTGCATAGAATCATTGCTAAACACATTTATTGTAGTTTAAAGACACATTACGGTGAGCTTTGTTATACACTCAGACACATCACCAATATGAATCTTCTAGAAAAGAGGGACATTAGGATAGAAAAGAGGAACAGAGGGTTTGGGGTCCAAAACCAGCAATGTACCTCCCTAATAGGGAGACATCAGAGGTATGCGTATACATTATAACCTCTAAAGAACAGCCAATGAAGAAGAGAGCCTAAAAGTATACACTAAAATATATGGACCTAACAGGTAGGTAGTAACCTTCAACAATGCATCTTGTGTCCAATTGCTGGATAGATTCAGACAGGAGCAACATTCATCAATTATACAAATCCAAAAACTCGAAAGTGAGTCAGATTGCAAATTATTTAAAGGGACACTATAGTCACCTGAACAACTTAGCTTAATGAAGCAGTTTTGGTGTATAGAACATGCCCCTGCAGCCTCACTGCTCAATCCTCTGCCATTTAGGAGTTAAATCCCTTTGTTTATGAACCCTAGTCACACCTCCCTGCATGTGACTTGCACAGCCTTCCATAAACACTTCCTGTAAAGAGAGCCCTATTTTGGCTTTCTTTTTTGCAAGTTCTCTTTAATTAAGATTGTCTTATCCTCTGCTATGTTAATAGCTTGCTAGGCCCTGCAAGAGCCGCCTGTATGTGATTAAAGTTCAATTTAGAGATTGAGATACAATTATTTAAGGTAAATTACATCTGTTTGAAAGTGAAACCAGTTTGTTTTTCATGCAGGCTCTGTCAATCATAGTCAGGGGAGGTGTGGCTAGGGCTGCATAAACAGAAACAAAGTGATTTAACTCCTAAATGACAGTGAATTGAGCAGTGAAATTGCAGGGGAATGATCTATACACTAAAACTGCTTTATTTAGCTAAAGTAATTTAGGTGACTATAGTGTTCCTTTAATCTGCCATTGTATGGAAATAAATAATAAAGTTGTGAGGAAAAAAAAAGCAATATGCTGCTTCTGGCAATCAGCACTTGCCCTTTTGATAACCAGTATCTCAGGGAGTAAAATATTGATCATATACTTCTTATTCAAGCTTCACCTGGTCCATTGTCAGGTTATATGATTGATTTATATAAAGGATTCCCTAGTACCTTGATCTTGATTAATCTGTATTGACTTGTTTGTTTTTCTTGTTATTTGTTAGCATCACGGTTCAATATTTGTCTTTATGTATCTGCATTTGGCATGTGAAGGGACACAGCTTTTTTTTTATTTTTATTTTTTTATTGTGATTTTTGTCTTGCTGGTCTGCTCCATCTCTACTTCCCTGTCTTCTTCACAAATGCACACGCTCCCCCTGCAGTAAGATAAGAAATGGGACACTCTTGATTCACCAGCGGCTGTTGCTGACAAATAAGCAAGCCAGTGCAAAGGAGTGTTTCGTTCCAACACTCACGAAAACTCACTGTCTTTTTTTGCCCTCTGCCTGGCTTTGTGGGACTGGATAACAATCTGCCAGCCTAGACCAGCTCAAGGTAGGGAAAAACACTGAACCTTTTGTTGCTTTGCAGCACAGACTAATGTAAGCCATAATCACACACTGTCATTTCACTTGCTGAGTTAGCAACGTTAAGTCATGCTACGATGATAACCAATTGCAGATGACACATTTAAAAGGTGTTCTAACTCTACTGCTACAGCCATTGTATTGCATATTGTATTACCACCAGGTTCGGCACAGGTATCATTTTTTTTATATGACCAAAATACTTTAACTAGCTTCAGAATATTAAAATATGTATTTAGTGCTAAAATAAAATCATGCACATTAACCAGATTAGGTATACGAGGAGACAAAAATAAAAAAAACACGTTATTTTCTCAAGCTTTGCAACATTGTCTTATAGGCACAGGTTATCCCCTTGGATACATCATCACTAGAGGTTGTAGGCTAAACTATTTTTATTTAGTCTTTATGGACCCGATCGGCATATGAGAGGTTAAAATGTCATGAAACCGTTTTTTTGTCTTCTCTCCCTATTAGTTCAATCTGCAACAATATTCTATTTCTCAGAGCGGTCATTGTATAATGAAAATGCAGTTACTAGGCAGCAGACTATGTCACAACAATTAAAAAGTAACTGTGTTTAGAGTCTTCTATTCATTTTTTTTCTGCTATGCTTTATATCATGTGCAAGTCATTGGCTTTGAAACACATAATATAATCTCTATTAATATGTTCTAACTTTTAAATAAACTTTTTTTTATAATTTTAGCAGGTGAAATATAAACAATAAATAGGGCCTCAAAGTTGTGTCCGCAGGGAGGGAGAGGTGCATCTATGATATGAAATATTTTGTAACAAGCCCTCGGAGAAAGGAGCTGGAATAGATATAATAGGTACATACCCCACTGGTTGCTTTAATTAAGATGGAGGCAGTCTGGAACAATGGCGTCTTGAAAATAAGGTAACCATTTGTGACCTGCTTGAATAGTTTGCATTACTTCTGCTTCGTTTCCACTTTAATGTGTGGAGAGTGTCCATTTATTTTAGATTTCTTTATATTATACTATGGCCCAATCCACCAGAATTGATGATCTCAGCCAATCACAGTGCTTTCCCATAGGAAAGCGTTGGATTGGCTGAGATCATCAATTTTGATGATCTTAGCCAAGGAGGCAGGGTGGAGTCAAATGCCGCTCTGGCCAATCAGCATTTCCTCATAGACATACCTAGAAACAATGCATCTTTATGGGGAAAGTTTAGTGTCTCCATGCAGAGCGTGGAGATGCTGAACGTCAGTGCTGCACACTGTGCAGCACTGACCCCAGAAGCACCTCTAGTGGCAGTCTGTGGAGTGGCTACTAGAGCTGCTCCTAGGCCATAATGTATACACTGCCTTTTCTCTGAAAAGGCATTGCTAACATTAAAAAGCCTGCAGGTACTGACTATACTCACCAGAACTACTACAATAGGCTTTAGTTGTTCTGGTGGATATAGTGTCGCTTTAAGCACAGAAGTAGTGTCCCTAGGCAACTTTCCTAGGTGTTCTAGGGGTCCGTCATACTGCCTTTCTCAGGTGCTCGCTACCATTCTCAGCCTATCAATAGACAGCCATTGAGAGCAATTCTACATACTTTTTTTTAAGCTTTGCTTACAATGGGAGATAAGGCAATGCTAGGGGACTCAAGGAACCACAACCACTTCATCGAGATAAAGTAGTTATTGTGTCTGGAGTGCTCCTTTAAGTTTGCTGCCCCTCTTTTCTGTAAAATAAAGACATTGATTACCTACCATCCAGTAGTAACAGCCCCACCTATGCTCTATCGCCAGATAGTCATCGGCACTGATGATCTACCTGCCAATAAAATGCTTTTCATAGAGAAGCATTGGTAGTAAGGGCACATGTGCAGCACTCATCAAGGAAACACAAAACACTGGCTGAGTAAACAGAGTGGTAACTTAACAGGAACAAGGTTCAAGTCATACTCCACTGTACAAGTGTAAAATAAAATCACTTTTTTTGTAGATATACCCCTAATGAAAACATGCATACATTTAACCCCTTAGTGACCAGACCACTTTTCAATTTTCTTACCGTTTGGGACCAGGGCTGTTCTTACATTTCTGCAGTGTTTGTGTTTAGCTGTAATTTTCCTCTTACTCATTAACTGTATCCACACATATTATATACCGTTTTTCTCGCCATTAAATGGTCTTTCTAAAGATACTGATATTTTCATCATATCATATAAATTACTATACAAAATTATAAAATATGGTAAAAAATTTTTTTTAAAAAACACACTTTTTCTAACTTTGACCCCCACCCATGCTAAATAGTTTCTAAATTGTGTCCTGAGTTTAGAAATACCCAATGTTAACATGGTCTTAGCTTTTTTTGGAAAGTTAAAGGGCAATAAGTACAAGTAGCACTTTGCTATTTCCAAACCATTTTCTTTTCAAAATTAACAAAAGTTACATTGTAACACTAATATCCGTCAGGAATCCCTGCATAACCCTTCACATGCATATATTTTTTAAAAGAAGACAACCTAAGATATTAAAATTGGGGTATTTTGACTCTTTTCATGCAACCATTTTACCACCAATCTATGCCAAATTTAAAAAAGAAAATAATTGGTGATTTTTTTTGACACACATAGCAATTTCAGAATACATATGCAGAAAACTTTAGGGTTACTGCCAAAGAACACCCCAATCTGTATTCAGCAACATCTCCTGAGTATAGTGATACCACCCATGTATAGGTGTGTCAGGTTCTCTGGGTGCTAAAAGACCTTATTTGGAGGGTGTGCATTCCAGTTTTCCAACTTCGAATTTTCACAGCTGGTCATCATGCACCCATGTCCTATTTGGGGCATTTTTAAAGCCGGTCAAAGTAATTTACCACATCAAACCATATATTTTTTAAAAGTAGAAACCCTAGGGTATTTCAAATGGTGTTTTTTTGTTTTTTTTTTACACTTCCCATGCACTAATTTTACCACCAGTCTTTGTCAAACGTTTGGGTAGTAATTTTTTTGTGTTATTTTTCACACACATTCTACTTTAGGCATGGATTCCCAGTTCCTGTTATGTGTTACTGCCAAAAAACACTCCGGTATGTGTTCAGCAACATCTCCTAAGTACAGTGATACCACCTATGTATAGGTGTGTCAAGTTCTCTGGGGGCTATAAAACCTTACTTGGAGGGTGCGCATTCCAGTTTTCCAACTTGGAATTTTCACAGCTGGTCATCATGCACCCATGTCCTCTTTGGGACATTTGTGAAGCCGGCCAATGTAATTTACCCCCATCAAACCATATATTTTTGAAAAGTAGACACCCTAGGGTATTTCAAATGGTGGTATTTTAACACTTTCTATGCATTAATTCTACCACCAGTCTTTGTCAAACCTTTGGGTAGTCATTTTGTGTGTTATTTTTCTCTCACATTATACTTTAGGCATGGATTCTCAGTTCCTATTGTGTGTTACTGCCAAAGAACATCCCAATATGTGTTCAGCAACATCTCCCGAGTACAACAGTGCCCCCATTGTGCAGGTTTTATGTGTTTTTGAAAACTTACAGGGGTCAAATATAGGGCCTTCTCCTTTTCCATGTTTGCACACAAAAATTTGCCAGGTTGGTTTGCTGGGCCTATTTTGCCTTTGAGACCACATAGCAGTCCAGGATTTAAAATTAACCCCATCATGGCATACCATTTGTAAAAGTAGACAACCCAGGTTATTCAAAATAGGGTATGTCCAGTCTTTTGTAGTATCCACCTAGTCACAAACGTTGGCCAAAGTTAGCGTTTTTATTAGTTTTTTGGCCTTTTAGTTACACAAAAACTGCACTTTTACTGGTGATTTAATCGCCGTGACAGGTTTTACTGATTTATAACACTCATATTTTTGTTCAGTGAAGTCTCCTGAGTCTAACAATAGCCCCATGTACAGGTTTTATGGTGTTTTTGAAAGTTACAGGGTCAATATTGGGCTTGCCCAATTCAGTTTGCCAGATTGGTTTGCTGGATCTGTGTTGCGTTTTGAGACCATATGGTAGCCCAGGAATGTGAAATAACCCATCATGGCATACCATTTTCAAATGTAGACAACCCAGGGTATTCAAAATGGGGTATGTCCAGTCTTTTGTAGTAGCCACTTAGTCACAAACGCTAGCCAAAGTTAGCGTTTTTATTATTTTTTTGCCTTAATGTTAGACAAAAACGGCAATTTTACTGGTGATTTCATTGCCGTGATAGGTTTTACTGAATTATAACACTCATATTTGTGTTCAGCGCAGTCTCCCGAGTCTAACAGTAGCCCCATGTGCAGGTTTTATGGTGTTTTTGAAAGTTACAGGGTCAATATAGGGCTTGCCCAATTCAGTTTGCCAGATTGGTTTGTTGGGTCTGTGTTGCCTTTTGAGACCATATGGTAGCCCAGGAATGTGAAATAACCCCATCATGGCATACCATTTTCAAATGTAGACAACTCAGGGTATATATTAATATCAAAATACAGTTAGAATAAAATTACATATATATATATATATATATATATATATATAAAATTTAAAAAAATTAAACATTATTTACAGTTTTCTATTCATTTTTAATTAGTTATTATTTAATTTTTATATATATGGTCTTGAAAAAAGTCCGGCAAGGACTGAAATGTCGACACTTCTTTGTATTACTTGATGCTTGAATAAACAGCACGATTAGAAATATTATTGAGCCCTGTGAGTGCACTTCAACAAGAACCTATATATATATATATATGTATAGATATACTGTATATAATATTTATAATAACTATATATTATGTATATATATATACACAATATATAGTTATTATAAATATTATATACAGTGCCTTGCAAAAGTATTCACCCCATTTGTCGTGTTTTGTTGCCTCACAACCTGGAATTAACATGGATTGTTTGAGGATCTGCATCCTTTAATTTACAGAACATGCCCACAACAGTCAATGTGCATAACTATTCACCTCCCCCCACCCTAAAGTCAATACTTAGTAGAGCCACCTTTTGCGGCAATCACAGCTCCAAGTCACTTTGGATAAGTCTCTATGAGCTTGCCACATCTTACCACTGGGATTTTGCCAATTCCTCCTTGCAAAACTGCCCCAGCTCCTTCAAGTTGCATGGTTTGCGCTTGTGAACAGCAATTTTTAAGTCTGACCACAGATTTTCTATTGGATTATGGCCTGGGCTTTGATTAGGCCATTCCAACACATTTGGTTATGATAGATTTGATGGTGCTCCTGGGGATCATCAAAGCTTTGGATATTTTTTTTATAACCTAACCCTGACTTGTACTTCTCGACAACATTGTCCCTTACTTGTTTGGAGAGTTCCTTGGTCTTCATGGCAGTGTTTGGTTAGTGGTCCCTCTTGCTTAGGTTTTGCAGCCTCTGGGGCCTTTCAAAAAAGGTGTGTATATGTAATGACAGATCATGTGACACTTAGATTGCACACAGGTGGACATCATTTCACTAATTATGTGACTTCTGAAGGTAATTGGTTGCACCAGAGCTTTTTATGGGCTTCATAACAAAGGGGGTGAATACATACGCACATGACCAATTTTCTGTTTTCTATTTCTAAAAAAATATATTTTTCTCATTTCACTTCACCAACTTAGACTATTGTGTTCTGATCCATCACATAAAGTTCAGATTAATAAAACATTGAACTTAAGGCTGTAATGTAACAAATTGGTAAAAAGTCAAGGGGAGTGAATACTTTTGCAAGGCACTTTGTACGTGTGTAATTTTACTCTACGTGTATTTTTATATTAAAATATCTATATATTTAAAAAAATATGCACTTTGTATGATGTTATATATAAGATATATATATTTTTTAATTTCTAAAAAAAATAGTTGTTTTTTTACTTTTATTAACTTTTATTAACTTTTCTTTTTTACTTTTTCACCAGCAGGGGGACTGCCTCTCAGTTCAGGCTGTCCCCCTGCTGGCAGCACTGTGGACAGCTATATTCTACTCTTTTAGAATGGTCACATGGCCCCTGGGGGTCCTACAGAGCAGAGGAGACGACCGATTGCCGGTGGGGGGACGTCTGCGATCGGTATATACATGGGGAGGGAGAGGGAGGGTAGGGGTTCATTTTTTTATTTTTTGTTTTTTAACTAATACTGAGTGCCTCGACCCCTCAAGGCATTCAGTACAGGCAGAGCATCTAAAGCCTGCCTGAAGGCTTTCGATGCTCTGCTATACACTGCTGGGTTCCACGTACGGTAACCCGTAAGTGATCGCTCTGGGGGGAGCGATCACTCGGGTGCCCGGCAGTGTAGGGGGTTATTCCACGATGCCTCGATATCGAGGCATCGTGTAATACCCTTAGAGCAGCTAGAATCGATCACGATGGCTTCCAGTGCTCATTTTGGACGCGTACGTACAGGGTACGTCAGCGGTCGTTAACAACCGTTTTTTGGCTGATGTACCCTGTACATACGCAGTTACTAAGGGGTTAAAGTAATCAAACTATGGGGGCAAATGGTGGACAGTGATTTGACCACCCCCAATTTAAAGTTCCCCACCTGATGCTTGCGTATGGTGGCACAGACGAACTAAGCCTCCCCCATTATCTTACAGGTTCCATCTCCATTGGTTTTTAAATATTTACCCACTGGCTGCAAGTGCTGTAGCGTTGCCAGTAGGCATAGAGTTCAGATTACTTTAAATCTGAAGAAATTGGGTCAAGCATAAATACAGATGGTCGAACCCCACATATGATGTATTTTTGCATAGTTACACTCTTGACATTTTAATAAGGGTCTCAATTTAATATTTTTAGATAAACTATTAAAAAGTCTTTTTTATAAATATTAAAATATCAAAAAATACATCATAGGTACAAAAAAATTATTATACTAAAAATATCAAACTATTAAAATATTTTTCAAAATAATAATCATTTGGAATATTTATCAAAAATATTAAATCAAAGCCAAAATACGATCAATATTTAAATATTAAATATTTATAGAAAATACTTGTTTAAACTTAAACATCCTCTATTACCAGCATGAGTGGCTGTAAATATAAAATGTGTGCTTACAGCTTGCTATTTGGAGCTGCATTTACTTATGGATAATTATCTGTAACAGCATCAAAATGAACTGTAGCCACTGTTAAACACATCTTCATAAACCATGGACTGTAAAATAATCAAGGTATGCAGGGCACTTTGTATGAGTGTAGAAGGCTATTAGGAATTGTTCACAGTTCAGCTTCAAGAGCAAATATTGTCTGATTTAGATTTTATTTACCATGATACCTGAACTTTCAGGTTTCAGTTGTTTGAATAAAGGACTTTGAAAAATATTATATACGGCACACAGTAACGCACCTAGAATCCTAATGAATAAACAAATATGTAGGATGGTTTCCCCAGATTATCCTGCTTACAAAACTCTAAAACAAAGGAGTGAATTCACTTTAACGATATAGTTTTAAAATGTTAATCTACATCATTTTAAAACATTATTTTATTAATATTTTTAGATTAAATCCTACCCCTCTCCCCAAACTTGCTTATTCAGTACTTAATTGTAATAATCTATGTTCTCTCACTTTTAGAAAGAGATACTATATTCAGTATAAGAAATGCAAACATACAGGATTATTCATTCACTAAACTCTGAATAGCCCAGTACCAAATGAGGCAACACCATCAAGTGCTGTATGCGGTCATTCGGAAAGTAAATTCGGACATTGTTAATGCTATTTAATGTCCAGATTTTACAGGGAAGGCTCCGAATGAGGTTCAAAAGATAGATCAGGTTTAGCGCTAATCAACCAGATAAGACAGGGCAGCAAACCAAAAAAGGTGATCCCTCTAACCCTTTTCAGAATCAACAGAAATAAACAAAAACAAAGAATTTGCGCAACAAGTATACAATAAAATACTGTGGTAAGTAATCAAATGAACTAGAGAAAAATAAAAAGTAATACCCCTAAATGCAATTTAAGTACTTGGGTAGATAGTAGATTATTCTACTGGAAAGTAGGTTGCTTGGTAAGATCCATATAGATATGTAAAACAGAAAGAACAGGAAATCCAATAGTGCAATAAATCAATATAAGCGTGGGGTAAATAATAAAACAGCGTTATCTTACTCACATTTAATGGAGCTATGGCCAGCTCCAGTTGTAGTAGCATACAGTAATATAATCACCACTTGCAGGATATGTGCATAAGTGTCTGAAGGAGAGGTGGTTTTGTTGAACATAAAATGACAAATATATAAAAAGGCAGATAATAGTGCTCTCTGTTGCAATAAAAAAATTCTAAAATAATAATTTTAGTGAACACTCACAAATATAGAGCAGGCAAACTGCTTTATAGATAAGGCACCGGTGGTATGGTCCCCACGTAGTATTTCTTTTTAGTAGTCATGAAGCCAGGAAGTAAATAGGATAGAATAAATTAATCTAAAACAAAAGGTAATTTGGCACAGTACACAAGTATAGTGACCAAAAATCCTTTATTAGATGGAAAACAAGAAAGTAAAAATGTCCATAATGCGTTTCACCGCATAGGGCTTTATCAAATGGAAGCATGGCAATCATCCTGGCTACATAAGGTTTATACAGAGACTGTCGATTTTAAAATTGGTGCTAAAAATTACACCACAGTCCAATCAGTAAATGCAATAATTGTTTTAAACACAACAGAAATACTTTACTACAAATGTTATTTGTTACCAATTGTAAACATTGTTAATAAATATAAAACCAAAGAGAAATTAATGTAAACTTAGACATTTAAAAGTTAATAAGTGTAACTTCTGGTTTCGGCAAAAACAGTATAGCTGCCCACTGCTTATGGGGGCTGTAGTCACTAACTGGAAGAAAAATAAAATATTATTTGTAATTTTTTTTTAAATAAAAAAATATGGCCTTAAAAAAATAGAACATAGTTTGGTTACGAAATAAAGCAGCAAATTAGGAGAGTAAGGATTAGCAATAATAGTGAAAAGCAGTGAATAGAACTAATACAAAAACAATAAAAGATGTCTATGTAAACATAAAAAAGAACTGGTAAGGATTGCAATTAAGACATAAATAAGTTACATAGCTCTAATAAAACTAAATAAAATCAAATAAATCAAATTCAGCTTCAAGACCATTAGGGGCTAACGTTCTTAAGTTAAACACCCACCCGCTTTCATTTTCATTTTTGCCAAAATTGTGCTTTATATTGCCACCTCCCCACAGACTTTTACATATCTGAATACCTATACATTTTAATAATTTAGGATTTTTATAATGTATGAGAAAGTTCATGGAAACTGAGTGGTTTGGGTACCCCTTAATAATGTTTTGGCAATGTTCTCCAAGTCTTATTTTAAGGCATCCTGAAGTCATCCCCACTTATTAGAGGCCACAAGGGCGCTTCAATAAATAAATTACATTTTTAGTGTTGCAACTAATAATAAAATGTATTTGTTATATTTCAAGTAAAATTGGTGACTTTAGATTGAACAAAAGAATCAGTGGTTTTACAAACTATACAACCTTTAAATTTATTTAAAAAAAAAACAAAAAAACTTTAGCTTCCAATAAAAATGACAATAATGTTTTTTGGTTTTGTTTCTCTGGTAAACTTATCTGTAAGAATAGACTTTAAACTAGAGTGTCCTCTAAAATCAATATTAGGTTTCTCTGGAATAAAATCTTTAAGAGCCTCATTTTGTTTTAATATATGCCAGCATTTTTTACAACATTTTTCATATAATTGCTTTTATTATTAAACTCAAAAATAATAAGAATGGCAGGAGTCTTCATTCCACTTTTTTCTTTATAAGCCAGAAGGTATATCTTTCCTTATTACTAACAGCTTCAATGGTGTGATTGAGGTTCTTTTGGGAGTTATTTTTTTCAATACATTTATTCTTTAAAATGTCAGCTTGTTCGTTAAAATCTTGGATCTGGGAACAATTTCTTTGAAGACATACAAACTGACTTTTAGAGGCACTGTCTACCCATGGTTTATAATGGCAGCTAGATTACTCAATGGCCGTATTAGTGCAAACCTTCTTAAAAAAGGGCTTTGGTATTTATTCTACCATCATGTATAAAAATCTGTAAATCTAAAAAGTTGATAGAAACCTTGCTATACTCTCTAGTCAAAATGATACCTCTATCATTGATATTAAGATTGTCAATAAATAAATGTAAAGATTTTTCTGAGCCTTCCCATATAAAAAAACAGGTCATCATTATATCTAAAATAGGTAACCAGGTTCACCTGCCATGCATGTTCACCCCAAATGGCAATGGACTCCCAGTCTGCCATAAATAAGTTAGCATAGCTGGGGGCAAACCTGATCCCCATGGGAGTGCCTCTTTTTTGTAAATAAAAAGAGTATACAAACCAGTGTGAACATCTGTATTTTTGTGTGAGTCTGCTCGTGTTTGTATATATGTAGGTATATATCTGTGTGTTTGTATCTGGATCAAGTGTGTGTCAGTGTATGAGTATAGGTAAATACACCTCAGCCTTCAACACCAACACTGCACTGATGTCTGCTCAGTGCTCTTCTTTGCACGCCAACTTCCAGTTACCCTATTCTTTGTGAGGGAGGTAGAGTGGCTTCTCTCCCTACAGTCCCCTCCAGCCACCTCCCTTTTCTAACGTGCACTGTGAGGGAGGATGGTTGCCTGCTCTTCCTGAAATACTCCTTCAGCCACCCTCCATTTGCTCTGTGTGAGGGAGGATAGCTGTCCCTCTGCTCTGCTAGCATCTGCTTCCCTACGTGATTCAAAAAGAGCACACATGATGTGATGTGAAGTCACAAGCCCTGTTGTGCTCGCTGTTAATACAACATAAAGAGGCAGGGAGAACAAGCTCCTGGCCACTTCCCCCTCCACACCTTTCCTGGGCAGGTAACAATTTAAAGGAGGCCAGACTGATGATCTGTCCTCTGAAAGCATACCTTATTAATCGTGTATATTTAAATCCCAAGGTGAAGGGGTTAATAGTTAGAAGAAAATGCTTGTACTAAAATGTTCACAAATATTATTTAAAAACTAAAAACCTTATCTTTCTGTATACGTTGTTTATTTCAGTTTTTGTTGTACATTACTTTTGTCAGAATGTAATTTTTGTGTTGTCTTATATTTGTTTTGTGTTTTGTATTCTTCATACTTAAATAAAGATTTTTTTTAAAAAAATCCTTCCCTTCAAAGTTGGCCTCTGTAGCTAATGAAGACTTGCCTCCTTTTTCCCAGCTCTTACTTCCTTGTTAGTGCTTGACATTGTCCAATAAAATGAATTTTTTTCAAATAAAAGCACTGAAGACTATTCTCCAGTCTACAACTTCTCAGATCTACTCTGTCTTTTTCACATGGAAAGCATTGGGAGTTTAAAAGTTTAAGTGCCTTAAAGCAAAGCAACAGGAACTTTAACACTGTGTGTAACTTTGGGGTAGTATGCCGTGTGTGCATTATGTGTGCATTATGTGCTGTGTGTTCTGACACAAGATGCAAAAGTTTTACAAAACTAATATTTACCTGCTAGAACAGGAGTATTCTAGCTGACTGATTGACAGCCCAGGGAGGCTGCTCTACACACAGAAAAAAAGTATTTACCCTGGAATTAAATATTTAAAAAAAAAAAAAATAAAAGCTGAAGGGACACAGTCTTTGTTCCATAGCCACTTAAGTAATATTAAGTAATCATGTCTATTGAAAATAATAGTGAATTTTCAGTTTAACTAATAAAAGCAAACATTAAAAGGGTATAAAACCATGTATTTCTTTAAAAATATATTGCATTTCAATTTAACCTTAACATTAACAGTTTATCAGGCTGGGGTTATGGCAGGCAACATCCATACGTATCTCAATCAGTCAGACATATGTCTGTGAGACATTACTTGTTCTCATTTGGAGCTGCTGTCGGAGAACGTACAATTTATGTAAAAAACAGTAGTGGCTCCACCCATGCATCTCAGTTTTACATTAAATGTAGTACCTGTGGGTAGCAGTTAGTGAGTCAGTGGTGCCAGTGCTCTCTGAATAGATTAACATGCAGATTTAAAAAAGTGTCATTTTTTATCCTCAAACTAGATATATTTTTCCTTTCTAAGTGTCTGGAGTCCCCTGACACTGTCCTTCCATTGAGTGTTAAATATTTTTTTATGTTTTAATGTTAAATGAGAGTCCACAGAAGTCCATTCCCTCTGTGTTGCCTGGGCTAACGAGGAAGCATTGCCTGAACAGCAATTGATGGCTGTGATTGGCTGAGAGTATCAGCTGACCTCTTTCAGCCTATCATAGTGCCCATTCAGGTATGAATTGGTATGGTTAGCAGGAAGTGTTTAATATCTGCATAACATACACCACCAATGGGGGCTGGGCGATGGGACACCAGGGACACTTATTTAGTACACAAAATGTTTAAACAGTGAATGGAGGGACACTACCAGGGTACTCTGGGCATTATAATGAATGCAATAAGATGAAATGGCTATAGTGCCTAGAGAGTGTCCCTTTAATCGGTTTTCAAGATAGATTTAATGGAATAGTTGAGTATACCCCCATGCTAATTTTTGTTTTTATTATTATTTTTCAGTGCTTAGTGTTAACAAACATGCTTGTATCGCCACAATAGCAGGTACAACCCGGTGAAATAATACAGAGTAATCATCTTCATGGCAATCCTTATCAGCACCATTTTTTGTTTTTTTAAAAGCTCAATAATCAATATGATAACAATAGAGTTAACAAACATTTAGCAAATCTAGCAGTGGCATTCGGAGAGATAAGTATAAGATCGTCGCGTCAGATCGGTTAATTCACAGCTAGTAGGCTAATCATATGAGACTGACTTGCGTGCGTACATGCAGTATTCGTGTGTGGTCAGGTGTGTATCATGGGGCTGGTGTGGTGGGTTTACGGTTCGTGAGTCACTCCTGACATTTGCGAGCGTAGTGTCCGCTAAGGATCCATGAGAAAGCTTGTGTGTATAGTAGAGCTTGTGTCGCCTCCCCCCCCCCCCTTGTCTAAGATATGAGTTGAGCTGGGCGGCAAGGCCCCGAGGCAGGGGGGTGGGAGGTGGGGGATTAAACATGTGTGTCTTGTCTGTCATATTATATCTTCAGGGGTGGTGAGCACAAAATAAACACTGCATTATAAGAGAACCAAACAAATTATAAAACAATGCAAATGAAAATTAAACATATCCCTTTAAGGTAGGGCTGAGTGTGCGACTGTTCTCAGGACGTAGCTGCCACTTCCGAGTCCGTCGGGGGACTTCGTGGGATGAACGGGGTGATTTCCATCGGATTCCAAGTGCGTGAGGATCTGGGAGTGGTGATGGGGTCTTTACTGCTCAAACTGTCCTGCGGTAGACCCAGGTCTCGTAGCAATGTTGTTGCTTCTTGGATGTCTTGGAGCAGGTGTGTGGAGTCTCCATGTGTAATCATGAGCGTGCGAGACATGCGCCAGCGGTAGCGTATATTCCTTTGCTGCAAGACTGAGGTAGGAGGCCTGAGGGACCTCTGCCAGGCCAGGGTGCTGTTCGAGAGGTCCTGTTAAGGCTAGTGACATGCTTTGGAATTGGTATAGGGACGTCCCCTTGAAGGCCATAAGGACTGCTGCTTTGTCTGACCCAGACTTGAATTGGACCACTTGATCCCTCGGGACTGCTGCCGGTGCCTTAGCTTACTTGGGGATACCGAATAGGCCGTCCAGAGCTACAGTTTCGGCCTGCTGCGGTGGAAGCAGGGCAACCATGAGTCTTCTCATTAAATGTGGTAGTTCGGATTCAGGTATTTCCTCCAAGATCCCTCCAATTCTTATATTATTCCGGCATCGGATATCTTCTTGTGCCGCAAAGTTCTCAGCGGCATGAAGCTTGGAGCCTCAAGGACGTGCGACCAGTTGCTTCAGTAGCTAAGCTCCCCCCTCATGCTACTCTTTTGTTATACCCTAAAAGCATATTTGTATAATGACATAATGGCTTTGTATGGGTATTTGCAGCATAGAATAAGAGGAGGCAAGTGCCCCCCAAACCTGAAATTAGCATTTCCTTTGATTTAGATGGGAACTTACAGTGACACCTCTGGGTGTGGGTCAATATATAATTGCAAATACTAGATTTGTGGTGCAGGATTAAATAATTCCCTGCACTTTAAAACATATGCATTTTAAAAGAAAGTATTTTTTTTTTTTTTTTTTTTAGCACCCGGGAGGTTAATTTTAAAATATGTCATCATCTTTTGTCTCAACTCTTTTCAGTAGAGGAATTCCTCTCCTATTTGTAAGTAGGTCGACGATAATGGTTATGAGTTTATAGGTGTTGGTTCATGCTGGTGGGTATGTTTTAGTCAAGTATAAATCTTGTATAACAGGAAAGAAATATACCATTCTCAAATTCCCCCTGCTGTCACATCAGCTGTGCCTAACCCACGCTTTCATTTGTTAAGGGGGTCACCATGGAAACTGAAGCCTTGGGAACTACATCTAGGTTTGTCAGAAGTATGACTGGGCTGCTCAATTCATCTCAACTCCCCCATACAAAAGTAGGAATGCTCCCTTGATAGAAAAGCTTTCTAATTTTCATCTGGGGGAGTGAAGATTGCCAAGTTGCGTAGGAAGCGAATGAGTTTATCATACAGTGTATATGATTGCTTCATTAACTACTGCACTACCAATTTGGACCACATTTCCCCCATCACCCCAACAAAACATACTCTCTATATGTTATTGAAAGACATTTTTTAAATGATTCAGAAGCTTCCTATGAAACTCAATTTATTTTAATATATAGAGAAACAATCTAATATTTATATAAAACAATTTCGAGTATATGTTGATAAGTTGATACTATTCAATGGCATATATTTCGTGATAGTGTTAAGATGTTCAGTTTGGTACAGTACTAATGAAATTTCCTGAAATGGTCATAAAAACTTGTTTATGTTTGCGAATATCATACCAGCTTTTAAAAATTCCAAAATGCAAGCAGGCAGAAATGAAATGTTGTTAAAATGCATGTTTTATGAATCATTAAACCTTTTACTACCAATATCAGAATCAGTGTTTGTTGAAAAGCACTGTGTAATTTTTGCAGCATGTCAGCTGACATGTTCAGCCAATGTATGCTGTCCAAATATAAATGGATGTGATATATGGATGCCAAGTCTACTTTGCTCCTAAACGTGCCCCAATATTTGGGACCTGTAAGTGTACAGTATCCTGAGTCCATAATTTTCAACCCCCAGGTTCCTAAGGTTCCCCAAGACCCTAGCCACACACAATCTACTTTTGCAATTTACCATTTCATTGCATATGGGCCTAAATGTTCGGTATTGCACAGAGTATTGTTTTGGGTATAGTGCCAGGATTTGTAATACAAAGTTTAATTTGTGTGTGACACCCAGATGGAAAGATGGATTTGTGTGTAGCTGTACCATTTGTGTATAGTTTGCATAGTTTTTTTTGTGCAGGGTGTGTGTGTGAATGCAGGTATGTATTTGTATGAAGTGTGTGTGTGAATTTAGTTTTTTCAATGTATGTGCAAATGCAGTGTGTGTGTGTGTGTGTGTGTGTGTGTGCGTGTGTGTGTGTGTGTGTGTGTGTGTGAGTGTGTGTGTATAAAGGGGTGTATATTTATGGATGTATTTGAGAAAGTATTTTAGCAGCATGTTAATGTGTGAATGAAGGGTTATGTATGTGAAGTGTGTCCATGAATTCAGGGGTGTATTTATTTATACATGTGACTGTACACATTTTCTCCCATTTGTTTATCTCTCCCCATCTTATTAACATTTATCTTCTCATCCACTTGTTTCTCTACATCTTACCTACCCACACTTGTGTATAGTCCCCACCTAGCTTTTGGCTTTTCCCTCTACCCCCACTCTAACTCTCTCCCTCCTCACACTCCACTCACACACACACACACTTGTGTCGCTACTTCCGTCATTTATCCATTCTTTAATCCAGCCAGAATGCTGCTGGGTGTCCTCAGGCTCTCTTCACATCTCTTCAGTTCCTACCTGGTAATGGTTCTCAATGTGGATGGGGCAGAGATATTGTATCAGAGCCTTCTCTGCAGAGTGAGACATTACAGCCCACAGCTTATTATCAGTGCCTATGGTAGAGGGGTAATAAACAAAGTGAGCTAGAATGTGGTGCCCTTCAAACCAAGTGACCATGCAACTATAATTGGTGCCAACTACTCTGTTGGCACCACAAATAAACTAATGCAAGGCTATTATGGATTTTTGCAATTGTCCTAGTCTGTTGGTGATCAATATCATTCTTGGGCCCTTTACTGCCCCAAGCCTTTGGTGAGCCCACTAAATGTTACTTTTTATTTAGAAATGTTTTATTTCTTAAATTATCTTTTCCATTGTTTTTTTTCATTCCAGTGTTGGCTTTCCGCCATTGTTTGTATGAGCCAAGGTTCCATTACAAAACCTGCATTTTCCTGGGCTTGTCCAGAGTCTTCTGCTGCATGTTTGCTTAGCATTGGTTTCACTTTCAGATATTTTGTTTCTGTTTTTTGTTTTACTCTCTTTGTATGGTCCACTTTATTTACTCCTCTGTAAAGCTTGAATAAACCTGGATTGACTAAATGCAAGGTCCACTGGTATTGACACTAAATTATGTAATGATTCTTGTTTGCAACCCTCGTATGTTATGTCATAACATAAGGTTCCTGAAATCCTACCTGAATACATTACAAAGCTAGATGAGTCCTGTTTTATCATCCAGAACCATTCCATTCAATACTAGGAAGGTCCCTAACACATGGGTCAGGTATGTTCACTTGGAGTGAAGAGACTCTGTAGTTACCTATAGTTACCAATGCCATGTCATAGTCACAATAGCTCCACCAGTGTGAACACCAGTGAAGGGGTACCTGTTTTATCCCAATAAGTAGATCTCAAAGATCCTAGAATATTTGTTCCTCCTGTGAAAATACATTGGAAGGACTTAGTGCTACTTTTTAAATAAAAAACTTTGCACTGACTAAGCAGAGTTTGTGGCACACTCCCTCAATCACCTAGAACATTACAGTTACTTACTTAATTTATATCACAGATACGGAATAGATACCTGAAAAGTATGGAACCATAGGAAATATATGCACTGACAAAATCACAGTGAGATTTAAACTTTTTTCAGGAATATAAATTTTACCATTTAAATGACATGCTGAATTATATGTAGAATAAAAATATAAAGTGCCTTTTACTGAAATGATTTCGTGCCAGTTGCTTAATTAATTGTTTAAATTTCCTGATCTGAAGCCATTTCTGCTTGTTTTCAGCCTCTAAACCTTAGAGTGCCTCATTGGCAGAGCTCAATCCTGGTTGCTATTATTTGGGAACAAGAGTAATGTATCAAAGACTCCCAATGGCAAAATAAAACAGGAGACTCATAAAATGAAATTGTCCCACTGAAAGCAATATCTCTCACTTAAATAAATTGTATACTCTTTGTTTGCCTCAGGTTTGTAAGTAGAAGACTTTGATAAACGAGACCCATTATTCTAAAATTCCCATATTGCAATGATCTGAGTCCTCTTTGAGCAAAATCTTTCTTTTATATGCCTTGAATGTTATGCAAGGATTTAGATCATCATGCAGCTCTTTTTTTTATATTTCCACATTTTGCTTTCTAATTTATTCTTTGCTAGATTAATTATCAGAGTCATCATATTGTGCCTGGTGTGACAAACCACATAACAGCGCATACTAATGTGATGGGGATGGTGACAGTAGGTTTTTATTTTTAACAAAGACTTTTTTGTGAATTAAACTTTTATTGTTTTTTTGGTGAAACCATGAAATAACAATGAACAATTAAAGTATAACAATCAGAAGAAGCATTGCATATAGTTTCATTATAATATATTGTAACTATTTCTGCCATCAGGTTTAACAAGGTAAATCTAAGCTTACAAAGAAAAAGTTGTCCATTAAAACAACAGGAACAACCACAAAAAGACTCATGACAGGGAGCAAGTATGCATAAATGAGGTGTGTAGTAGTCAGAGCCGGATTACCCGTTAGGCAGCTTAGGTGGCCACCTCATTGGTGGAGTATGGTCTGTAGCAATATTAGTTACAGAATGTTTTTAGAGCGCTATTGTGTTCTCTGTTCGTCCTCTAGCGAAGGTGTCCTTAACATGGTCTGTACCTAATACTGGTAAAGGCAATGGATCTCCCCCACAGGACCACCAGGGAAGTTAAGCAGGAGGAAGGGGAGGACATACATGCACACACTACTCAGACATGCTTAAACACCCCAGCACACAACACTCAGGCACACTCAGACTCCCCATACACACACAATTCAGAGCCACCCCCACACACGCGCACACACACACACAATTCAGTCTCCACACAGAAACACAGAAACATAGAAACATAGAATCTGACAGCAGATATGAACCGTTCGGGCCATCTAGTCTGCCCAATTTAAATACTTTCATTAGTCCCTGGCCTTATCTTATAGTTAGGATAGCCGTATGCCTATCCCATGCATGCTTAAACTTCTTTACTGTGTTTACCTCTACCACTTCAGCTGGAAGGCTATTCCATGCGTCCACTACCCTCTCAGTAAAGTAATACTTCCTGATATTATTTTTAAACCTTTGCCCATCTAATTTAAGACTATGTCCTCTTGTTGTGGTAGTTTTTCTTCTTTTAAATATAGTCTCCTCCTTTACAATGTTGATTCCCTTTATGTATTTAAATGTTTCTATCATATCCCCCCCTGTCTCGTCTTTCCTCCAAGCTATACATGTTAAGATCCTTTAACCTTTCCTTGTAAGTTTTATCCTGCAATCCATGAACCAGTTTAGAAGCACTTCTCTGAACTCTTTCTAAAGTATCAATATCCTTCTGGAGCATTTCCTGCTGCTCTATTACATTGTCTAAAAATGGTGAAGGCGGGATGCGCCACAGGTGAAATAAAATATTTCAATGATTTTGATCTTTTTAACTTTTTATAAATTAGCATATTCTGTTTTGTTTATACTATGATACAAGTATAATAATGTTATTTTATTTTATTCTTACCCTATTTTTACATATGTTCTTTTAAATCTTTGCACCAAAATCAAGTAATCTGAGGCCTATATAAAGACAGTGTTGGCAGGTAGATGTTTTTATCCACTTGAGAAAGCTGTAAGGGGAGAAACGCATTGTGGTATTTTAATTGCTGTATTTTATTAAAGGTATTTTGGCCACTTTCAATTTGTGAGTCAGCCATTTTACTCTTTTATTTATTTTTACCTGGTACCAGAGTTTTTATTGTTGCAGTGAGAATTTTACTCCACAGAATCCTTGGTGGGGATTATACCACTCAAGCTTTATCCATTGAGCAGTCTGCCTGCTCAATAAAATGTGAGTAACCACTTGGTATTTTATTACTTCACTTCTGGCTTTCATACAATAAGCACTATTATTGTTCATTTTACATTTCATATGGTCCTTATACCAACAAGATATCCATCTACTACAAATCTTCACGTATCCCATAAGTGGGGATTGTACCACTGTATGCCATCCACACTAGAGCTAGTCTTATGGCTCTGGAAAACATGAGTAGGACCATATAGACCTCTAAAAATAGTACTTAGTACCTGTTGGGATATACTGCACCATTATTTGCTGTCTTTTTATTTTTTCATATGGATTTCACGAATATCCCATGTCCATGCGTTACTGAGGAATACTTCCCCTGACAAGATTGTGATTGACTTCTTATACAAGGTTTTCTTTGGACTTTTTTGCTTAATCTTTGGACTCTTGATTATTATTCATTATCCAAATTTCAAACTCTTTTTGGTTTTTTTTATCTTGTATGTATTTTCTCTTATATAGTGTCTTGTATATGTGCTTGTATAGTTTATAATCAGGTTTATTTATTTATTTATATTTTATTTCACCTGTGGCGCCGCCTCCCCCTTCACCTTTTTTAGTTTTGTCTACTCTATAGGGCCTGTGAGGGAGCCCTATTGTTCATGTGTGCTGCCTTATATTTATCTCTGTAAGATCTAGTATATTAGCGCTGATCCTTTGTACATATTTCTATGACATTGTCTGCCTACCTTTAAGTCACCAGAAATAATCACCCCTAAATCCCTTTCCTCAGATGTTGAGGTAAGGACTCTATCAAATATTCTGTACTCTGCCACAGACACACTAAGACGAAGCACCCAAATTTCCAAATTGATAGAAAACACAACACACGGATCTGTAACAAATAGAAACAAATTGTTTATCAGATACATTTGTTTTGATAAGGACAGCAAATTAGTAAATCTACTAAACAACAAAAGGGCTTTTCTTAATTTTTAACTTTCAGTTATTTAGTACAGGGAGTGCAGAATTATTAGGCAAGTTGTATTTTTGAGGATTAATTTTATTATTGAACAACAACCATGTTCTTAATGAACCCAAAAAACGCATTAATATCAAAGCTGAATATTTTTGGAAGTAGTTTTTAGTTTGTTTTTAGTTTTAGCTATTTTAGGGGGATATCTGTGTGTGCAGGTGACTATTACTGTGCATAATTATTAGGCAACTTAACAAAAAACAAATATATACCCATTTCAATTATTTATTTTTTACCAGTGAAACCAATATAACATCTCAACATTCACAAATATACATTTCTGACATTCAATAACAAAACAAAAACAAATCAGTGTCCAATATAGCCACCTTTCTTTGCAAGGACACTCAAAAGCCTGCCATCCATGGATTCTGTCAGTGTTTTGATCTGTTCACCATCAACATTGCGTGCAGAAGCAACCACAGCCTCCCAGACACTGTTCAGAGGGGTGTACTGTTTTCCCTCCTTGTAAATCTCACACTTGATGATGGACCACAGGTTCTCAATGGGGTTCAGATCAGGTGAACAAGGAGGCCATGTCATTAGATTTTCTTCTTTTATACCCTTTCTTGCCAGCCACGCTGTGGAGTACTTGGACGCGTGTGATGGAGCATTGTCCTGCATGAAAATCATGTTTTTCTTGAAGGATGCAGACTTCTTCCTGTACCACTGCTTGAAGAAGGTGTCTTCCAGAAACTGGCAGTAGGACTGGGAGTTGAGCTTGACTCCATCCTCAACCCGAAAAGGCCCCACAAGCTCATCTTTGATGATACCAGCCCAAACCAGTACTCCACCTCCACCTTGCTGCCGTCTGAGTCGGACTGGAGCTCTCTGCCCTTTACCAATCCAGCCACGGGCCCATCCATCTGGCCCATCAAGACTCATTCTCATTTCATCAGTCCATAAAACCTTAGAAAAATCAGTCTTGAGATATTTCTTGGCCATGTCTTGACGTTTCAGCTTGTGTGTCTTGTTCAGTGGTGGTCGTCTTTCAGCCTTTCTTACCTTGGTTATGTCTCTGAGTATTGCACACCTTGTGCTTTTGGGCACTCCAGTGATGTTGCAGCTCTGAAATATGGCCAAACTGGTGGCAAGTGGCATCTTGGCAGCTGCACACTTTACTTTTCTCAGTTCATGGGCAGTTATTTTGCGCCTTGGTTTTTCCACACGCTTCTTGCGACCCTGTTGACTATTTTGAATGAAACGCTTGATTGTTCGATGATCACGCTTCAGAAGCTTTGCAATTTTAAGAGTGCTGCATCCCTCTGCAAGATATCTCACTATTTTTTACTTTTCTGAGCCTGTCAAGTCCTTCTTTTGACCCATTTTGCCAAAGGAAAGGAAGTTGCCTAATAATTATGCACACCTGATATAGGGTGTTGATGTCATTAGACCACACCCCTTCTCATTACAGAGATGCACATCACCTAATATGCTTAATTGGTAGTAGGCTTTCGAGCCTATACAGCTTGGAGTAAGACAACATGCATAAAGAGGATGATGTGGTCAAAATACTCATTTGCCTAATAATTCTGCACTCCCTGTAAATAGCTCTCTAATTTGCTATCCTTAAATATGGCAATCCTACATAAGGGTAGCAAATGATAGAAGTATCTACTAAACAGCTGAAAGAGCAACGTTAAGAGTTCTTCTTGTATGTGTTCATAACTATGTGTGTCAGTACGTGTTTTAATGACAGTGTGTATGTTATAGTGTGTGTCAGTGTATCAAAGAGAACCTGGCTATCACAGACACACCTTCACTAGAAGGAACTTCTGTTAACTCTACTGAGATAGTAATGGAGCAGGGGAATGGTGGACCACCAGTAAGGAGTCTGTTTAAAAGTTTAACAGTTTGACTCCTATCAATAAAAGGCCCCAGGGCACTCCTCACTCTTGGCACCATAACCACAACAGCAAAATTAAGAGATTATGGGGCTTCAAGTTTTCTTGTAAATTGTGTTACGCAGGCCTAGAAAAAAAGCACCCCCTGTTTGACTGCAAAATGGTGATGATGATTAATCACTTCAGAGATCATGTTATTATTACTCAATGCCAGTGAGCTTTACATCACTCCAGCCGAACAAGATGATCTTAAGTTTCCATTGATGAGCAGAAGTACACAAGTTAATTTATGAAGCTCCCATGGCTGCCCTGCAATGAAAATCTATTTCACAAACAACAGTTCAGTAGTTCAAGAAGAGGGTTAATGTTGGTTCCAGGGGCAATTTAAAACTGTCAGTGACTGAAAATAACGCAGGATCTATCTTTTGTTAATACACCCCCTTTTTGTAGCTCAGTTCACTTTTTTGTTTTGACATGTCTGGATCTAAATCTGAATTTGCAAATCTGAATCTACAAAATGCCAGTGTTAACTTACAAACAACACATTTTAACCTATACATTGTGCTTTCCAGATTGCTAGCAAATGTTTAGATCTAATTTATTTGAAGATACAGTATTAAAACTGTGGCAGAATACCCACAAATTGCAAGGTTGTCACTACCAAGTCCCCTTTCCCTTGTGTGATTATAGTTTAGAGTGATTATAGCCTTCTACCACTGCATATCACTGTCTCATCCAAACACTAGCCGAGACTTAGTGAAGGGTGAAGAAGAACTGTTTTATTGGCTAAACATGTCACCTTTTATACGTGGGGCCTTAACAGGAGGTCCCCATGGAGAACAACATAATTGCTACATCCCCAGTGCCTTGGTATCTGTACCTGAGCAGGTAATTTAATTAGCGGCCAGACACGATGTCACCGAGACACAAAATACAGTATAAGTTCCAATGCCCACATCCCCACACAACTAGTGTCCCCAGGTCCAAAAAGTACCTGGATTGGATGTGACTAGCCCAGGTTAGGTGGAAGTCCAAGTTTCAGTAGGTCACAGCTAGCCTCCGATCGGGTGTGGGGTTCCATGATGCTGGGTAGAGTTTCCCGGTGACCTTAAATGATGTTGCTTTCGGTCGGTACATGGAGCTCCCTCAAGTCCTTGGTGTCGTTTGATGCCTCGCCACCTCCTCTGTCACCCCTCCAAAAAGTGCCCTGATTGGCTGTTCAGGGGCCAAGAGCACCTTAGTCAAAGTCTTACTGGATCTTGGTGACTACGTGATCCGATCAGTAGTAACGGACAGTTCGTGGGTAGCTCCCAGTCAGATGCCTCAGCGGCTCCACTTCTGTAAGCTCCTGAGCCGGGGCAAGTGAGCGCTGGGCTGGGAGGCCTGGGCTGGAGGAGGAAAATGTTAGTTATTCAGTTCTTTTATGAGAAGGTGGCAGTCGGGAGACATGTACCAGCACTAGGTGACCAGGTGGTCTATCACAATAACTCTCTGCTATGCTTCTTCCACTTATATTCTGTTATTCTCCCAGGTGCCTGTGGCTCTTTGTTTTCCTTACTGTAAGTATTAGAAATGTCAATTTTGTCCATTTCTGGACAACACTGATTTGCTGAAAGTGTCAGCAGTTATGCTTTGTCAATCAATATGGTACAAATCTGCCTGAAATTACTCATCTGTATTCCTAACACTATCTTGCCCTTTGTTGCCCCTGTACCTCGAATTAAACCTTTATTTACTTACCTGATTCCAATGCTGATATCCCCTATTGCTTGGTTGGTGCTTCGCATCGGGGGAAGCTAATGCACATGCGCAGTGAGTGCCACAAACGCATTAAGCCCTCCTCATAGGATGTTGCCATGGATGTCCTCATGCAGAGTGTGAGGATGTCCAGCGTCATTTAAGGGATCCAGAGTCTGCTGAACTCCCAGAAGCACCTCTAGTCGCTGTCTGGTAGACAGCCCTGGAGGCAGTCTTAGTACTGCATATTTCTCAAAATCAGCAATGTTTTACATTGCAGGACTAAAGGGGACAGTGACAATGAGCTGAAGTGGTCTGGGTGCTTATTGTGTTCATTAAAGGACCAAGGCTTTTTGTGGTGTGACACATTTGTGACCAAGGCCTTTTTGGTACTTTTGCCATGTGTCCATTTTACCACAATTTCTCCCTTTCTGTTTCAGTGCACCCATACTTATATATCATTTTTGAAAGTAGAAATACGGCTTTCTTTTGATATGCTATATGTATACATAACACAATATTAAAAAGGAATAAAACTTTTTTTTCAGTTTTACATTTAATAATTTCTACACACCAAGTGCAAATAAAGAAAACTCAAACTAGTGTCATTAATTACCTCTGATTGTTAAAAAGCCCAATATGTCTAGAATATAAATACATTTTTAGAAGTTTTATTACAAATACTGCAAAGAAGTGAATTATGGTTTTACAGCTAAAACTTTGCTAATTTTGGTATGCTGACACGACAACTTGTATAGGGTACACAGAATCCAAAAGCGCTAGAATAAAGTATGTATTTGTAGAAAGTACATCCGCCAGGCATTTTGACGCGTTTCATTTAACCATTTTTCCATAAACCTAGGTCAAATTAGTAATTTTTTTTGTGGGTTTGTAGGATCACACATATCCCACTATTGCAAACACCCCATATTTTTGTTTTGCTACTGTTCTCAAGTACAATGATATGACACATGTTCCAAATTATTATGCAAATTCTGTTTAAGTGTCACAAAGATTAAATATTTTGTTTTTCAGTTTAACTCATGGATGGCATTGTGTCTCAGGGCTCTTTTGATCACTGAAAACAATCTCGGACACCTGTGTGATAATTAGATTGCCAGGTGAGCCCAATTTAAGGAAAAACTACTAAAGGAGGGTGTTCCACATTATTAAGCAGAGCACCATTTTCATGCAATATAGGGAAGAAAAAGGGTCTCTCTGCTGCCGAAAAGAGGGATATAGTTCAATGCCTTGGACGAGGTATCAAAACATTAGATATTTCACGAAACCTTAAGAGTGATCACCACACTATTAAGAGATTTGTGACTGATTTCAGAGCACAGAGCGTCAGCAAGGCGGTGGTGGAGTCATGTTTTGGGCCAGAATCATGGGAAGAGAGCTGGTCGGCCCCTTTAGGGTCCCCGAAGGTGTAAAGATGACCTCTGCAAAGTATGTGGAGTTTCTGACTGACCACTTTCTTCCCTGATACAGAAGGAAGAACTATGCTTTCCATAATAAAATCATCTTCATGTTTGCTTTTAATTTGTCTCTGGTGTCTCCATAAGTAGGATACCAGAGGACAAAAGTGTTCAGGAAAGCATATGGTGCATGTGTGTAACGGCACCCCCAGGCATAAAAGGGTTAAACCGCCGTTTAGTAGATCTTCCCTTCCAGAGACACAGGCACAGCTACTGTAGACACCAATACACCAAACCGGAGAAGCATATGAATGCCGTAAACAGCTGAACCGGAACCATACGAATGCTGTAAACAGCCAAATAGGAAAAACCATACAAATAGGTTTACACTCCTAGCAGTCAAACTGGAACAGCATACAGTAAATCCCCCCAAGAACGAGACAAAGCTCCGTGTTAAGGGTCAAGCAGTGAACAGACAGAGCTGTGGGTTTATTGTTCTTATATACACATTAGTACCATCCACAGGGTTTTGGAAAACAACCAATAAACACGTACAATACACTCAGACACTCCCACACAAAATCCTCCCCTCTACCTGTGATACAATTACCTTACACAATGGGTCACAAGCAGAGAAATACAGTTTTTCCACATTATTCATAACTTAAAAAGTAGGCATCACATTCACATAAAACTTACATTTTCAGAATCAGCATACTCCAAATATAAACATACGTCAACATCATACAAATTGGTCCAGTGGTTTAAAAGATAGATCGTAGTCCTTTGTGACCAAATGAAGCATGGCTTTTCTGCCCAAAACCAGTTCCACAGAGTCTTCTATCCTGGAGATAATTGGAAAGTAATCCAATTATCTCCAAGGACAGAGGCAAAACTCCATTGAACACATGGCAGCAAAAGACAATAAAAAACATAAAAATATATAACTGCAGCCATTGCATAAAACAGGTACATTCAACATATCCCCAGATAGCTTAGATCTGAGCGTACATTATTACTGAATGGCGCTCAGATCTCATACATACAGTTAAATTGCCATGGAGCCAAAGTCTTTCACATAGTCTTTCATTATACGAATGGGCTCCATGGCATAGCTATCTGGGGTATCACTATTCAAATAGGGCAAGTATCGAAGGACCCAGCTTTCATGTCTTTGCAGGGGAAAATCAAGCTTTTTAACATGGGGCCATAGTCCAGAGGCAACAGGCGGGCAACCAGCCTTCTCCAATGCAATGTGGCGAAATTGGTCTCGTCACAATGTGTTTGGAGCCTGCTTGTGGGATTGCATGTGTGTAAAGTGAGCTGATTGTGGTGTGGTATTGTGTAAACAGGTCGATTTAGTTTGTGTTTGTGGCGTAATATGTGTGGCTAGGGGATGTAGCGAGTGTGTGTATATAGGTGACGTAGTGTGTGTAGAGGTTGTAGAGAGTGTGTGTTTAGAGAATGTAGTATGTGTTTGCTTACAAGGAATGTAGTGTATGAAAAGGGGATCCAGAGTTTGTATGTCAGGAATGTAGTGTGTGTAGGTAGTGCAGTGTGTGTGTGTATGTAGAGGATTCAAAGTGTTTATAGGGATCGTGTGTGTGTGTGTGTGTGTGTGTGCGTGGGTAAGGGATCTAGCGTGTATCTGGAGGGTAATGTAGTGGTGCAGTGTATACATATGTTTGGACGTATTGTATGTGTAAGGGGCACAGGGTGTTGGGTGTTCTGTGTGTATGTATGAAGGGTGCAGCATGTGTGTGTGTGTGTGTGTGAAGGGTGCAGTCTGTGTGTAAGAGGGGTGCTGTGTGTGTGAGGGTGTTCTTACCTGCCGTCACATTCTATGTTTCTAATTTAAATATTACATATATGTGTGTGTGTGAGGGTGCTGTGTGTGTGAGTGTGCTGTGTGTGTAAGGGTGCTGTGTTTGTCTGAGGTTGCTGTGTGTGTGAGTGTGCTGTTAGTGTGAGTGTGATGTGTGTGTGTGTATATGTTTGGAGGCATTCTGTGTAGGGGGAGGCAGATTTAAATGTATTAAATATGTACTTTTTTTAATAAAAAAAAAAACCCAGAACTTTATATCCCCCCTCCCTTTTTATCTTTTTACTGGGAGAGGGGGCATGCTGCCATCCATGATGGTCCCAGTGGTGGGTGAACTCTAGCCTGCGAGTATAGAGTTCACTCTTGCAAGATCTGAGCGTTTTCCATGGTAACCATGGCAATGCTCCGACCTCGCAAGACGAACCCGGCAGAGCTGCAGGTCATCTCCCTCCCCAGCTGGCGGCCGCATGTTACATCTTTGCATCTTTGATCTCCCCACCGGCCCATGAAGGCACAGAGCAGGGCCGGCTCTCGGATAGTGCCGGCTCTGCATGGACCGACAAGGGAGATCCTGTGATCTCCCCTGCTGGCCTCGGCCCATGACCATCATGGCCCACCGGGCATTTGCCCAGTATGCCCGATGGCCATTCCGGGCCTGTTCTCAACTACCCTTTGAGGCATCTGCCATCTAGACTTAGGCTGGTCCAGTCCATATTATGTATAGATGTTTCTGTACACAATCCCAGCAACTTTGTTGTTTCTCTCAGTGTATACTGTTCTTGCTATGTCCTGGATTGTCTCATCGCCTCTTTGCACAGTCTACACCTCGGGTCTTGCCTTGTGTGTCAGTAATATACTTTTTTTACTGCTTCCCTTGTTTTTGTCTCTATTGCTTACTTTTTCTTACTTGATCTGAAAACCAAATGACGGAAGAATGCTCCTATCAGTATACTGCTCAATATATGTATGTTTGTCTGAGGCGAATTTTCTTGCCGTGCATAAGTCTAATTCCTGAACGTTCATTGGGCCTTAATGTTTTTCAAAGCTTTGTATACACATGCCCAGAGGCTCTCTAAAGGCCTATTGCTGTATGCGCCAGAAAATAAATATTACTAACCAAGGAATTTCCTGGTTGTTATCGATCTGAATGCATTAGATCTGTGTCTACTCAGTTCAGCTTGTTATAAAGATCCTGTTTTTATTAAGTGCTCATCCACTTAAGTACAATCGCTAATGAGGAATTTGATGTTCAAGGCCATGGAACAAAGGGACACTATGAAAGGTAATTAGGTATTGACCAACTTGTTCTAGATTAGCTTGGCAGTTTCATTTAATTTACTCTGGACAATATAGTCAATGCGGCAACCTAATTTTAACCTCATCATGTCAAAACAAAAACACCGAAAAATAAAATACTGGTCCTAATATAGAAGATATGTCATGTATTACCAACTAGTATCTGCAAAATAAATCTTTTGGTAAAGGAGCTCTGAAATTGAGATTTTCAGTTGTCACAATCAGACAGCCATTGGAACTGTCTGACTCGATAACCATTGCTTCTAAACACGAGCTTGTGATAAATGCAGTGCGTGCAACGTCTGCTGTCTCTGGAATTAACAGGCAGAATCTGAATAGAGAAACGATGATGTTCTTCAAACATAATTTATCATTACATGCTTGAGTAAATAAATTAAGCCAATCATTTTGTTTTGTAGCAAATGGTCATGGATTTTTACATGTTTGCCATTATCCACAATTTTGTTGAGATGATATAACTTTATGTTCCGAACACATTTTTTGGGACCTTAAAAGAATTAAACATTGAGGGGGAGTACATAGTCAAAATATTGGTCCTACAACATTGGTCCTTCATATTGTCTAGGTAACCAAAACAAATTTGTCATTATTGCTACTTAATATTTACTGTATTTCTGGATATGTTTGCACTATTTATAACTTCTGTTCTAACACAATCCCCTGCTAAGGACTCATACTCATACCCTGATGCCCTGCTGATCATCAATCATGCTTACATACCTTAACCTTAAGCAACCTCATCTAATTAAATATTATGAAGATATATTAAGAGCCCTATAGCATTTGTACTGGCTGTGCAACACAGTGTAAACTGTTGTACTAGGCATGGTCCACCTGGGGGACTCAAATCCCATTTGACATAAAAGCATGGCAACTGAAGGCTACTGTAAATCATGTAATGGGCCTTAGGTTTGGACTTTGAAGCAGATTCTGCCCCATATAATTTACTGGGCATTGGGATTCTATAGATGGCATTGCCCTGGGGTATAGCAGGAGACTGCAGAAATACACTATCTACATTCTATCATGTGGCCACCACCAGACTTCACAAGAAAATCAAATCTCCTCCTATTCAAGTGTAACTTTCATGTTACATTCCTGCACGTTCAGTGTAGATTCAGGGGCTTGAAATATAATTATCAACAAGTGAGCTGATGTTTCATTGGGGACAAAAACTAGATACAAAATATTAATTAATGTTTCACTTGGTCACTGTTTAGTTCTCATTGCCATTTAGCTGAACAGCTAGGCAATAGGCATAAAGAAATAATTGTGTTTTTCCCACGACCAAGTTAATCCCCGTGGTTAGCGTGTTACAACTATATATAAATATAAATTAATCAAACTGGCATCACAATGTACATATGCATTTGTAAGCACATGCAATGAAAATCATTTCAGAAACATTTCAGAAACAAAGACTTGAAAACCTTGTAAAAACATAAAAGAATGAACATCTTCAACTTAAGCAGATGTAACAGTCTTTGACAGACAATCCATGAATTTACGGAAATATATATGTGTATCAAGAAAACAAAATTTGGAAGAACTGTACTTCTGAACACCAAAATGACAGCTGCAGACTTGAACTACAATTTACATTTTCCTTCTGTCACATGACTTCCTGTCTGACATTGACAGTAATTATATAAAACAATCACCGGATGCGGTGTACACATATTAAATGCATACCTCTCAACTCTGGTGTCCAGAGAATGGGAATGTCGTGGGAAGGAATAAAGGAGGCAGAGGATGCCGTGTCAGAGCGCGGCCCCTCCAGACAGCGCGGTCGGCTCAACCACCGATGCCGACCACTTACGTTCATGTCATGGACCATCAAAGGCTGGTCACCTCTTATATTCAGGGGACTCCGAATTGGCAACAAGCGCTTGGAGAAGCAATAAGCACACGACACAGATGGTTGTGAGTCCAGAATTACTTCTGCTTGTTTTATTCAAATTAGGGTGCATTTATACACAATATTGTTGCAGCTAAGCTTGAAGGTTAAAAAATAAGGTGGTTAAAAGTAGGTGCACAATATTGTTGCAGCTTAGCTTGAAGGTTTAAAAATAAATAATGTAGTTATGAGACTGTAAGGGTTACTTACTCCCTTAAACAAGACAAGCTTATACAATACAGTGTTTACACACTTAGGACCACTGCAGTGCAATTTTCATAGTCTTTGTCATTCTTATTCTAAACACAAATCAGGATATCTGCCTTTGAGGTTTCTGACTTGAATCATAAAACAAATGACAAGGCAAACAATACAAATAACTTGAAACCCACAGATATATTCCACTATCACAAGGTTCCTTTCACAAGACATAACAACAAAACAACATCCTCCTGAATATAATGTAATCCCATAAGTTCTTTAGGAAGAGACCTTTTTAAATCCTTACTCACCCGGACAGAGGACAGGGGAACTGACAGAGAGTGAATAAAAAAAATAGGCAGAAAATAAAAGCTTTTCTTACCCGCTGCAGCTTTAGGATTCACCATCTGCGGCTTCCGGAGCATCGTCCGGATGGAATGGATCGTTTCTCCCGGGTTTCGGCACCAACTCTTGTCATAGACCATCAAAGGCTGGTCACCTCTTATATTCAGGGGACTCCAAATTGGCAACAAGCGCTTGGAGATGCAATAAACACACGACACAGATGGTTGTGAGTCCAGAATTACTTCTGCTTGTTTGATTCAAAGTAGGGTGCATTTATACACAATATTGTTGCAGCTTAGCTTGAAGGTTAAAAAATAAGGCGGTTAAAAGTAGGCACACAATATTGTTACAGCTTAGCTTGAATGTTTAAAAATAAATAATGCAGTTAAAGATAGTGTGACGAGACCAATCTCGCCACATTGCATTGGAGGAGCCTGGTTGCCCGCCTCTTGCCCTGTGACTATGGACCCTGGGAGATTTGGCCTGTTCAATTCAGTATAATAGGAGTTATGTATTTTTGTATCCTTTTGTGTTTTACTGGTAACATGTGCTCAATGGAGTCTGCCTCTATCCCTGGATATAATTGGATTAATTTCCCCATTGTCTCCAGGATAGAGGGCTCTGTAAAACCGGTTTGGGACAGATAGCCATGCTGCCAGCCAGGCCCCAAAAGATACTTTACTAACTTCTGAACCCCTGGTCTGATTCATGCCATTTTTTGATATGTTGTTCCCCTGAATGGATTGATTGTGAATGTGATGTATATTTTAGAAGTTATAAATATGCTGTAAAAACTGTATTTTTCCTGCCTGTGATAAATTACATTAACCCATTGTGTTCAGTAATTATATCACAGGCAGAAGGGAGGATTTTATGTGTTTGTGCTGGGTGTGTTTTATGTTTTACTGTACGGGATTGGTTACATGTTGTCCCTCCCTGTGGGATGTCCTCTTGCATGGGGACTTGCATAAAAGTCTGTGAGTGTTAATTAAAACAGACTTCTGCTAGCAGCTATTAGTGAGGTTCCAGTTCGGGAGTTGGAGTGCTATTTTGTATCCAGTTCGGGAGTTTGGTGTTCTGCAGTAGCTGTGCCTGTATCTCTGGAAGGGGAAGATCTACTAAAATGCTTTGAACCCCTTTTATGCCTGGGGGTGCTGTTACAATTGGTGGCAAGCGGCGGGATCGTTCCCACAGCTAGAAGGACAGCTACAGGAGACACCATTCCGTGGATTTTACAATTTGAGGGCAACGCATGTCTGAGTACAGCGACCCTGACAGCACCAGGATGGAACCAGCAGAGGAGTACGATGAGGGTGCCATGGATGACCGAGATGCAGTTCGCAAAGGCATCTGGTACCAGGCACTGGGTATTGCGGAGTACCAGCGGGGCGAGAGACTCCCCAAGGAAGACGAGCGATTGCAGAAGCGACTAGCCCTGCGGATGCCCTTCCTGGGAGAGCAGCCCCTGGAGGAATGGGTGAAGGAATTGGAGCTCTGGGTATGGCAGGAGATATGGCTGGAAGATGCCTACCAGGCGCTCTGGTGGTATGGGGCACAGTACCTGCCCTTGACAGCCGAGCATGACAAGCCAGAGGGAGAGGAGTTTGATGGTCCTGGCTTGTTATGGGAGTCTTTTTCAGAGCTCGAATTTGGGAGCCCTACACAAGCCCGGTTCAGTGATCTCTTGGAGTGGAGGGAGAGCAGGTATGACTGGGATGACACTCACGAGATTGAGCAAGACTTGGTCCACCTGGTGACCCAGGAGATGAAACTAGAACAGGGCTACCAGCAGCTGTTTCAATGCAGTGAGAAGGCTCAGCAGGAGAGCAGAGTGACAGACCCAGAGCCAGACCCATTCAGCTGGGATGAGAGAGTAAAGTTTTACTGGGAAGAACCCCAGGTGGCCGGTGGAGATGGGACCGAGGTCACTCCGCCGGTCCTGCAGGGAATTGGGAGCCCAGTCTCCATTCCCCAGCGGCAGTGTGAAGTGCAGGGAGGGGAGAGCAGCATCCTCCCTCCCCAGCGGCAGGCTGAGTTACAGGGGGCAGAGGTAGTTGTTCCTGCCCTCCAGCAGCAGAGTGGTATGCCGGGAAGGCAGTGTGAAGTGCAGGGAGAGGAGAGCAGCGTCCTCCCTCCCCAGCGGCAGGCTGAGTTACAGGAGGCAGAGGTAGTTGTTCCTGCCCTCCACCAGCAGCGTGATTTTTGGGGAATTAGGAGCCCAGTCTCCATTCCCCAGCGGCTGTGTGATTTATTGGGAATTAGGAGCCCAGTCTCCATTCCCCAGCGGCAGAGTGATGTATTGGGAATTGGGAGTCCAGTCTCCATTCCCCAGCGGCAGGCTGAGATACAGGGGGCAGAGATAGTTGCTTCTGTCCCCCAGCAGCAGAGTGAATTCCAGGGAATTGGGAGCCCAGTCTCCATTCCCCAGCGGGAGATACAGTAGGGAATTGGGAGCCCAGTCTCCATTCCCCAGCGGGAGATACAGCAGGGAATTGGGAGCCCAGTCACCATTCCCCAGCGGGAGATACAGCAGGGAATTGGGAGCCCAGTCACCATTCCCCAGCGGCAGAGTATCCTACAGGGAATAGAGAGCCCAGTCCCCTTTCCCCAGCAGCAGGACTCTGTATTGGGAGCAGAGACAGTCGGTCTCCCTCCCCCGCGGCTGAAAGTATATATGGGAGAGGAGCTTATTACCCCCTCTCTCCAGCGGCAGCTTAACTTACTAGGGGGAGACAGTAAGCTCCACAACCGTGCAGATGGGACCGTGGTCTCTGCACTTACAGCACAGGGGGTAGGGACGGTCGGTCCTGCCCCCCCACGACAGAGCTGTTTAGCCAAAGGGAGACAGTCGGTCTCCAGCAGCAGAGCTGTGTATCTAAAGGGGAGACAGTTGGCCTCCAGCAGTAGAGCTGTGTATTTAAAGGGGAGACTGTCGGTCTCCCCCTCCCACAACCAGGCTCCAACCAGGCTACTTCCACGGTAGCGCTGGCACCAGGGCAGAGTACCGCTGGTCTCTGCCCACTCAGCAACCCACCAAGGCCACCTACAAGTCCCCCGCACAGATGTGGTGAGACACCTGGACCTGGACAAAGTTCTCCTCTACCCAGGTGTAGTAACCATTTATTGTGGGTGGGCTGTATGGCTGATTGTGTTTTGTGGGTGGGCTGCTGGACTAACAAGGGCACTGACCGGCAGGAGGTCAGATACCCTGTTAGTCTGTTTGGAAAAGGGGAGAGATGTGACAAGACCAATCTCGTCACATTGCATTGGAGGAGCCTGGTTGCCCGCCTCTTGCCCTGTGACTATGGACCCTGGGAGATTTGGCTCGTTCAATTCAGTATGATAGGAGTTATGTATTTTTGTATCCTTTTGTATTTTACTGGTAACATGTGCTCAATGGAGTCTGCCTCTATCCCTGGATATAATTGGATTATTTTCCCCATTGTCTCCAGGATAGAGGGCTCTGTAAAACCGGTTTGGGCCAGATAGCCATGCTGACAGCCAGGCCCCAAAAGATACTTTACTAACTTCTGAACCCCTGGTCTGATTCATGCCATTTTTTGATATGTTGTTCCCCCGAATGGATTGATTGTGAATATATATTTTTTATGTGAATGTGATGTGTATTTTAGAAGTTATGAATATGCTGTAAAAACTGTATTTTTCCTGCCTGTGATAAATTACATTAACCCATTGTGTTCAGTAATTATATCACAGGCAGAGCGGAGGATTTTATGTGTTTGTGCTGGGTGTGTTTTATGTTTTACTGTACGGGATTGGTTACATGTTGTCCCTCCCTGTGGGATGTCCCCTTGCATGGGGACTTGCATAAAAGTCTGTGAGTGTTAATTAAAACAGACCACTGCTTGACCCTCAACACGGAGCTTTGTCTCGTTCTTGGGGGGATTTACTGTATGCTGTTAGAGACTGATTGCCAGGAGTGTAAGCTGATTGTCTGCTTTTCCTGTTCGTATGCTAGCGGCTATTAGTGAGGTTCCAGTTCGGGAGTTGGAGTGCTATTTTGTATCCAGTTCGGGAGTTTGGTGTTCTGCAGTAGCTGTGCCTGTATCTCTGGAAGGGGAAGATCTACTAAACGGCTTTTAACCCCTTTTATGCTTGGGGGTGCCGTTACAGATAGGAAAGTGGAAAGATAAAATTAGTTTACAAAAGCAGTATGTGGTTGCATATTTAATAAGATAGGAAGGTCGCAAGATAAAATTAGTTAGCAAACAGTCGCACAATGTACAGTTTCCAATAAGTATTCCGGTTGGGGCTAGAGTACACAGAGAACGCAACTTATGCTGGCACGTATACAGCACTTTACAGAGAACAAGTTCATTATATATAAAGAGCATCAGATGTAGGCCTTAATTACGCTGAACATTGGAATCAAGATATATTCCCTCACATTCATGCGAACGGCACCTCTGTTCGTGCAAACACCACTTTGCAGACACAGAAGGCAGAAATCCGTGCGTACGAACGCTGGCTCTTGAACACACCAAGAACAGAAGTCTTTTCGTGAGAACGCTGCTGCTTCCACGTGCGACCACAAAGAAGGTAGAACTTCAGGAAAATCAAAGGGCGCGTGCACGCCGACACAGAGCCTTTTAAAGGTACAGGAGGTGGAGACCAGGGTGGAACCTCAATAGACAAGACCACTCACTTTCCCTATTTAAGTTGCACACACCCTTCACTCTTTGCTCAGTTGTACTGTACTCCTGATCGTATAAAGACCTTCAGTGACTGTCGAACCCGACACCTAGTTACATCTCCCTCCAAGTGATTTGCACAGCCTTCCTTAATACTTCCTGTAAAGAGTCATCTAACGTTTACACTTCCTTTATTGCAAAATATGTTTAATTTAGAATTTCTTCTCTTCTGCTCTGTTAATAGCTTGCTAGACCCTTGAGGAACCTCCCATATGTAATTATAGTTCAATTTACAGAGTTGAAGATAAAAACGTTTAAAGTAAGTTACATCTCATGTGTCAGTCAGGCTGTGGCTAGGGCTATATAAACAGAAACAAATAAATAATTCCTAAATGGCAGTGAATTAAGCAATTAAACCTCCGAGGCATGATCTATACACAAAAACTGCTTCATTAAAGGGACACTCCAGGCACCCAGACCACTTTTGCCCTTTGGAGTGGTCTGGGTGGCTTAACCCTGCAAGTGTAATTATTGCAGTTTTCATAAACTGCAATATTTACCTTGCAGGGTTAACTCCTCCTCTAGTGGCTGTCTTCTAGACAGCCACTAGAGGGCACTTCCGGTATTATAGCACAAATTCCGTGTGCTATAGCATCGCTGGACGTCGTCCTCACGCTATGTGAGGACCTCCAGCGTCGCTAAATTCCCCATAGGAAAGAATTTTTCATTGCATTTCTATGGGGAGGTCTAATGCGCGTGCACGGCATTGCATCGCATACACATTAGGTCTCCCCCGCTGGATGACACCAGCGGGGGAGGAGCGTGGCCGGACCCTGAACCAGCGCCGAGGGACATCAGTGCTGGATACAGGTAAGTCACTGAAGGGGTTTTAACCCCTTCAGCAACTTGGGATGGGGGGGTGGGAGGGAGAGGGGACCTGCATTGCCAGGAAAACGGTTTGTTTTCCTGGCACTGGAGAGCCCCTTTAAGCTAAATTTGTTTTAGTGACCATAGTGTTCCTTTAAGCAAGTCCTATTTAGCATTTAGCACACCTTTTTGTTTGCCATTCAGGTCTACTGGCAGTCAAGAGTCATAGAAAATTATAGATATTTAAGAAAAGTATTAAGGTTTTCAGCTACAGGAGGTCCAGATGATGACGCGTTTTCAAAAGAAGAAAACATGAGCCTTTTCTTTTGTCAGGTATGATTTGAATGGCATGTGCAAAATTTTATTTTACACCATATGGCAAGAGAACATAACTGGAGACAAGTGTCCAGCCAAGTGATTAGCCTATAGGGGGCTAATGGTATGTCATAAATGACCATTCACTGTGTTATTTTTCACATGGTTTTCTTATGAATGCTCATCAAAAATTGTGTAGGAGTGTAGTAAATTGCAGGAAGTGACAGCCCAGAGTGGTTTGCCAATGAAATTGATATATTGTTTTCTTTCCATATGCAAGTGCAGATGGGCTGTGAGTCATGCATAATCCCATTATTTTTTATAATCCATGGAACAGAAATGTGTATTATTACTTTTTTCTATTTTTTTTATCAAATTTTCAATCTATCCTGACTGATCTATATATAACATGCAAAACACGAAGATGACCTCTTACATTGTCTATTTCCGAATAGATAGTTCTTTTTGGTATGAGATGCTTTAATTTAAAGTAATAATGATTTTTCAAGCATTCATTATTTTGTGAATATAACATTTAGAATATATTGTAAATGATTATAAAGCTAGTTATTCATTATAAACAAATTTCCATGCATGCAGTTGGAAGCAAATAGACTTGTGCAAGGTGGAAAATTTTTGAGCACTAAATAAAAAAATAATTGGGACTCAGAATTCAATTGATGCTGCTATTTGGATCAGCCAAATTTTTAACTGAAAAAAAATCAGGAAGGCAATAGCATGGGAGGGCCAAAAACCGCAATAAAACAACTGTGCTCACATTAAAAAACAGCAACATTATTGCATGACCTAATGGCGCAATATCATGCATTTTTGCAATGCCAATTTCTGAGTTGTCAAAATTAAATTATTATATATCTGGATTTAAAAAAAAAATAGGAATTGAGAGAACTTTAAAATTATTGATTGTAATCTTTTACCTTTAGCTACCTTCTATTATTGAAAAAAAGGAAGCAGGAGGCATTTGAAGTTGAAAATAGGGTATTACCTAAAAAATAAAGTAAAGAGTCAGTGGGCAATGACCACCCACTAACCCCTTTCAACCTGAAAAGAACAAACCTTTTAACACATCCATTATGTAGCAGCAGTGGTGGTGCAGGCAACAGTCCTCAAGAAGGAGGTATTAGTCATTATGACCTATGTGTTAAAACTCTCAGAAGACATGACACTACTGCTGATGATAGATTGAAGCACGAGACCCCTTTCCCTACCCCAGTTTTGTCTTGGGCTTAGTACATGACATAGATGATAGTGGATTTGTTTTCATTATTACGAATCTACCCTTGCCACAATTGGCCTACCAGGAGTGTGGAGAGGGTCCTTATGAAGTTATGGCAGGATATACACCCTGTTCCAAATTATTATGCAAATTCTATTTAAGTGTCACAAAGATTAAATATTTTGTTTTTCAGTTTAACTCATGGATGGCATTGTGTCTCAGGGCTCTTTTGATCACTGGACTGATGTATTAGTCTTTCCCTAACTAATGGCATTGGATGGGGGCTGGGATATATTTTTCAATAATCAAATTACAGTAGCGCCCTCCTTGTCAATAACAAATAAAAGAACCACCAAATGGCATGAGCAACATTTTGTCCAAAAAGCAAATCGGTTTCTGTTTATTTTGGAAGTATATATTCAGCCATTTGTCTTTTTGGAAGAATGGCCAAATTGCTCAAAAACGAATGCCCAAGCCAAGCCACATAAACAATAGTATCACGTTTACATGAATAAAGCAGATTATCACTACCAACAAAGTTAGTGTGAGTGCCAGTATGAGAGTAGCTAGACAAAAGTATTTTTTTTTCTCGTTTTCCTGAACAATACATTTGTGGCAAATTACAAGTGAACGATAATTTGCAAATGTGCATTCTGCTAGATGTATGCAGTCCCGAATTTAGTGAATAATCCTGACCGTGTCGCTGCTGGTCTGTCTACCTCAGTAGCTAAAGTCAAAGCTGTAGAAAAATCCTGCTTGGAAGTATGATTGCTATTGATTGCTACCTTTTTGCTCTATTGGTCAGTTGTCACTTGATCTCTGAATAAAATCAATATTAGTCCCATAATCATCAATCGTCTTTTGTTTCCACTCCTTGTTGGACAGGAGTCAGGAGACATAGGAGTGGTCGGCCTCTAGTCCATCATGGCAAACTAAGCTGCTTATTGCCCCACCTACCCCCAAAAAACTATTACATTACTTGCCCTTCTCTATTCTATTACCATTTTTTCTGGTACCAGGAACAGCACTCAGACTTAAGAATGAAAACAAGCTTGTTTGGGCTTGTGCAAGTCAATTGTAATCACTTTTAATGCATAAATAATGCAACAAATGTATATGTAAAACAATAGATTCAAAATATTAAAAATGCCTCCTTGAATGTATTTGCTGCAAAATCAGAGTTTTTGCAGTTTCTCCAGTGAGCTTTTACCAAACTAGGAAGTGACTCACCAAGTCATGCTCACTTAAAGCATCTCAGTCACCGTCTGGGGAATTTGCAGAGTTTGCAAAGACCACTGAAGGCGACATCTTCGTTGGGGTTCCAGTGGTCAGGGAGGGCACAAACATGTGAGTCCTACTTATCTGAATCCGTCCCATGCGAATGTTACCATCTTCTTTTGGCGAGTCCTCTTCAGCACTAGGAGCCAACATCACTGCTGTACTCTCATGTAGATGCATGAGAGTACAGCAGTGAGGCTTATGGAGGATCTCGCAAGACTGTGGGATCCTATATAGACAGAGTCAATTCCCTGCGAAGGCTGTGGAGATTAGTACTTCTAGTTGACAGTAGCTCCATTCAATATCTAGAAGTGTCAGGTGTAGGAAAAATACATAAGACAAAAGTAGTAATTTTTATGTTTTTAGTTAGAAATAGATGGAAAATTAAAAAAGAAAGACAGAAGATGAACAGAATAGAAAGCAATTGGCAAAAGGTAAGTATGGTGTGACAGCCACTTTAATGTTCTACAGACTGATCTTATCCTGTAAGGGCACCGCGCACCACAAGTGCTTCTGGGAGTTGTAGTTCAATTGACAGATTTGTTTTGTTACTATAGAAACCTAAATCATGAAAAGCAGATTTACATAGCAAAAAGCAAGCCCTACAGCTAGGCATTTAGGAACATATAAGGGTGGGGATAAACATGTATTTATTTTAAAAACAAACTACTACAGACGGCTGTAGGGTGTAGCCAATGTACCATAGAGAGCATGTTCATATCCTGTCAACCTAGTCATTGCCACCGTCTGTCTAGCACAGGTCTCTATCACCTGCAAGCAATGTAAACTCCTTCATGGCTAGAAGGGGCACACCATGGTGAACAGGGCAAACTGATCACCCGGAAACTTTGGTCATGTTTAGTTTCAGTTTTAGTGAATGAACATGTGCTTTCGTATGTGTATATATTTGACATAAAGGAACACTGGACATACATTTGCCTGAGGGCTGAGGCTGCTGCCAATCCATTCCTGATTGTAGATGCACATATTCCACTTGTGTGAGGCTTCATGCTCACAGTTTAATATTTGAACTGTGGCATGATGGAAAGTCTGTGAAAGAAGATTCTGCCCTCAAGCTTGTCACTGGACCCCAATACAACCCCCACCCCTCACACTCACACTTTGAGCCTACATCTGGCATCTGATACTATAATAAATAGCAGATTGCCACAACTTCTCTACGTGCCTATACCTATTTTCTCCAATGTGGAGATGAACCAAGGAAATAGACTGAATTCAGGGGCGGGCTGGGCCGGGGGGCAGGGAGGCAATTGCCCCCCAGGCCGCCCGAAATTCTTTTAGGACCGGCCGCGGCGGGCCGGCCCTTTAAATGCTGCAGCCGCCGAGCGCTCTGTAAAGAGCGCTCAGGCGGCTGCAGAACAGATTCTCCCCTCCCTCCCCTCCCCTGTAGGTGGCCGAGCTGGTCTCCGGTCCGCGGTCCCGGCCGGAGTGATAGGAAAGTGCACTGAGTGTGCACTTCCTGTCAGTCCGGCCGGGTACAGGAAACAGAAACCCCTGTTCCGCGCGGAACAGGAGTTTCTGTTTCCTGTACCCGGCCGGACTGACAGGAAGGTGCACACTGAGCACCTTCCTGTCACTCCGGCCGGGACCGCGGACCGGAGACCAGCTCGGCCACCTACAGGGGAGGGGGTAAGAAGAAGGGGGGGAGAGTAAGAAGAGGGGAGGGGGGGAGAGTAAGAAGAGGGGAGGGGGGGAGAGTAAGAAGAGGGGAGGGGGGGGGAGAGTAAGAAGAGGGGAGGGGGGGGGGAGAGTAAGAAGAGGGGAGGGGGGAAGAGTAAGAAGAGGGGAGGGGGGAAGAGTAAAAAGAGGGGAGGGGGGAAGAGTAAAAAGAGGGGAGGGGGGAAGAGTAAAAAGAGGGGAGGGGGGAGAGTATAAAGAGGGGAGGGGGGAGAGTAAAAAGAGGGGAGGGGGGAGAGTAAAAAGAGGGGAGGGGGGGAGAGTAAAAAGAGGGAAGGGGGGAGAGTAAAAAGAGGGGAGGGGGGAGAGTATAAAGAGGGGAGGGGGGAGAGTATAAAGAGGGGAGGGGGGAGAGTAAAAAGAGGGGAGGGGGGAGAGTAAAAAGAGGGGAGGAGGGGAGAGTAAAAAGAGGGGAGGGGGGGAGAGTAAGAAAAGGGGAGGGGAGAGTAAGAAAAGGGGAGGGGGAGAGTAAGAAAAGGGGAGGGGGGAGAGTAAGAAGAGGGGGGAGTAAGAAGAGGGGAGGGGGAGTAAGAGGGGCGGGGGGAGTAAGAAGAGGGAAGAGAGGGAGTAAGAAGAGGGGAGGGGGATAATAACAGGGGGGAGTAAGAAGAAGGGGAGATAAGAAAAAGAGGGGGGTAAGAAGAAGAAGGGGGGAGTAAGAACAAGAGTGGGGAGTAATTAGAAGAAGGGGGTAAGAAGAAGAGGGGGTAAGAAGAAGAAGGGGGAGTAAGAAGAAGAGGGGGGAGTAAAAAGAAGAAGGGGGTAAGAAGAAGAGGGGGGAGTAAGAAGAAGAAGGGTAAGAAGAAGAGGGGGGAGTAAGAAGAAGAGGGGGGAGTAAAAAGAAGAAGGGGGTAAGAAGAAGAAGGGGGGTAAGAAGAAGAAGGGGGTAAGAAGAAGAAGGGGGGTAAGAAGAAGAAGGAAGGGGTAAGAAGAAGAAGGAAGGGGTAAGAAGAAGAAGGAAGGGGTAAGAAGAAGAAGGAAGGGGTAAGAAGAGGGAGGAGGGTAAGAAGAAGGGGTAAGAGGAACAAGGGGGGGAGTAAGAAGAACACAGGGAGGAGGGGGGTTAGAAGAACACGGGGGGTGAGAACACACAGAGGGAGGAGTGAGAAGAACACAGGGAGGGTGGAGGGGGGATGAGAAGAGCACAGGGAGGGTGGGTGAGTGTGAGAAGAGACCGCTAGGGGAGGGTGGGGGAGAGGAGAGACCACTAAGGGGCAGAGGAGAGCTCTAAGGGACAGAAGGGACAGCTCTATAGGACAGGGGGCAAGACAGGGAGCTCTTTAACACTACGCGCACACACACACACACACACAATGCATCCCTATACATACACAGAAACACAATGCATCCCTATACATACACAGAAACACACAATGCATCCCTATACATACACAGAAACAGAACATGCTTCCCTTACACACAGAGAAACACACAATGCATCCATTACACACACACACAATGCAACCCTTACACACAAAGACAATGCATCATTTGCACACATACACAGAAACATACAATGCAAACCCTTACACACACATGCAAACACACACACTGTTTTTCTTACATACACACAGAAACACAATGCATCTCTTACACTCAATGCACACACATACAGACACACACCTTGCATCCCTTATGCATACAAACACAGATTCACACAATGCATCCCTCACACACAACCAGAAACACATAATACATCCCTTATACACAAATACACACTGCTTCCACTACACACAAACACACTGCATCACCTGCACAAACTGGTATCCCTATACACTACATACCATAAGCACACATATTAGATAACACATAACACATCCCCTACACACTCCACTCCCTGTGAGCGAGCTCATGGGTGGGTGGAACATACAAGTGGACTTATGAGTGGGCCTTATGGGCATACTCACCGTCAGGCACTGGAGCCCAGACCTTGAGATGTGTAAGAGGCCCCCAAAAAATGGAGCTGCTTCCAATTCTCCCAGAACGTTGAATTTTGTGACCACAGTTGCAAACAGCCTCCAGAGGTCCTGTTCTACACCAGACCAGTGGAGCCAAACTGCAGCCCATCATCATCCTCATCTAATTGTAAGTAGGCAATCTAGTATATTATTAGTGACACTAATCTATAATTTACCTCACATTAAAGGGACACTATAGCTTAATGAAGTGGTTCTGGTGTCTATAGCTGGTCCCTGCAGGCTTTTTAATGTAAACACACACTGTGTGCAGCACTGGCGTTAGTTCATATGGCAGATCATACGGGTGGGGCATTGTGATGTCACATGGGGGGGGGCGGCAAATTTATATTTTGTCTAGGGCGGCAAAAATCCTTGCACCGGCTCTGATCCTGGGCAGGTGCACCAGTCTACTGGTGACCCACAGGAGGGGAGTGCACTGATTGCACTGCAGTCTCCTCCTGCCCAGACCCGTCTTGACCGCAGTGCAAGTGCCCTCTGCCCCTAATTTACAGTGGCTCACACTCACAACAAGCAGTGCCTGGAGCCCTTTGCAGAGACGGAAACAAAGAGGTTCTGCGGCAGCTGGCCGTCCTGCAAGCATTACATTAAACAGCTGTTCCCCATGCAGCCACAGGTGGCATTGTGCTGGGAGACTGTGATTACTCTTCATTTCCTCCCAGCCTACAGATCAGCGCATGGGGGAGAGAGGAGGAGGCATGATTTAATCTTGAATAAATCCTCTAAGCAAACCTTTATAAATTTGGGGGGGATCAGCTCTAGTTTCCACAGTTTATTTGTGTTTACTCTCATCTCTGTATTAATATTGAGGGATGTCTAAGTAGTAACATCAGTGTGTGTCAGCAGGGCCAGCCGTTGGGGTGGGCAAGCTGTGCGGTCACGCAGGGTGCCATGACCACAGAGGCGCCCGGCGGCCAACACAGCTCACAAGTTGGGTACACCAGCATATTTAATTTAAACGATTCGCTGGTGGTCCACTGGTGCGCACCAGCAGTAGGTGCAGTCAGATCATATCCTCTCCCTCGTGGTTCCGGCGCTCAGTTACTGAGTCAGAGCACAGGCTCAGAGATTCTCAGCCTGTGCTCTGACAACATTGAAAGTCAGAGCCGTGAAGGAGCGGGTATGGCAAAGAGCTACTGATTAGCATTACATCAATATCCGTTATAAAACCAGAAAAAGGTGGGCATGGATGGTGAACTGATTTGGTGGCGCAATGGGCCACTTGACTGGTTTTGCCCCCCAGGCCTAAGGCTGCCAGCCCTCCCCTGACTGAATTACAGATTCAAAGATATTGCAAAGTGCAATATCAAAGCTCTCCTGGTGAATCTTCAAAAGATATGGTAGGAGGACCTCCAACGGTTGATGCAAGATGTAGTAGCTGAATTTTTATGGTTTGAGACTCTTTGTGTTAAATCCAAACACTCCAAGGGCTGGTAATGCACACTTACTCTTTTTTTATTTACCCTCATGTTTTTGATCTATACTTAGTATGTTAAATATTTAGTCCTGATGTTGATACCTGTCTATATTCATCCTACAGGAAATAAAGCAGTAATCTCAAACCACCTCTTCAGCACCTCCTTGAGTACTTTCTAAGTACTACGCTCCAAGAAACTCATGCCTCTCATCGTCCTATCTTACACACCAGAAATTAATTGTAAATCTACCTTCTGACCACTTTCTGTTGCTGTAAAACAACTTGTTCTGTAGGCTATTATTTTGAACTGCTGACAGTTATCATGTTTTCTTCTTTAGCTTTGCCATAATCCATTCTACTATGTGGTTGAGTTCAATTATGACATTTTTTTTTTCATTTTTCTAACTTGGATGAAATGTATTAGAGTATGTGTAAATAATTGTTAATTGTAACAGGAGTCAGTACAATGATATCAGTGGCTCTCATGAAACCAAATACTTGTAAAAATGTATTTTATGTATTTTATTATACATCCAAGCAGTCAGAGGTGGATTAAGGTTGCCCAGGGCCCTAGGCAGCATGCGAGATTGGGGCACCCCCCAAGAGTAATAGGCACTGTTCTTTGAGTGCTTTGTGTGTGTGGTGACTGAGTGTTGTATGTGTGTGAGATATTGTGTGTTGTTTGTCTGAGAGTATGTGTGCTGAGTGTTGTGGGTGTGAAGGAGGTTGAGAGATGCACGTGGGGAATGTTGAAGTGTATGCTCATGGCTGGAGTTACCCTCTCTGCTGCTCTAAGGACAGTTTTTTTTAATGCTCCCCAGTCCTTCATATATACCTAGAATTAAAGTTGTATGTGATTGGATCTCTGAATGCGACTAGTGTGGGGTATGATTGGATGGTGAACTTGACTAGGTGGGATGTTGGACGCCAATATGTGACAGAGTGGTTGGGTGTAAGTGACATGTTACGTGACTGTGTGGATGTAAACCAAGAATGAAAAATTCAATATAATCATTGTGTCTCACTGTACAAAACTCAAATAATCTAACAGATAAAGTGGCTCTAAATATGAAATTACAATAAAATTATACATTTTAAATCACACAGCTCATGTGAAGCAGCAACACAGTATTAAATATTGAATACAAAAATCACTGCGGCACTACAGCAAGCCTCGGCACCACAGATGTTGTGAACTACATCTCCCATAATGCTCTAACAGCCATAATGCTGGCAAAACATCAGGGTAATGTGGAAACAAACCTTCTGGAGTGCCAAAGGTTGCCTACCGCTGACCTAGAAGTAGGCCCTTTATAGGGTAAATACACATCCAGTAATTAAGAACAAAGAGTCATTAACAGATGCTAATACACTTGATCCCATGTTGGAGCCTGGGAAATAGAGTATAGACTCCTCAAATATATCTGGTACAAATGTGGACAATAAAGTTACAGTGACTAAGGCTAAAAAAGACCACTGAATACAAAATAAAAGTCCCCCAAAAAATTCTGATGTGCTTCAATAAAGTTCCAAATATAAATGAATATTAGATGTGGGCTCACCAATACAGCAGCCAGTATCAATGATACATAATATCCAAAGTGAGTATCCACAGTGTACAGTGCCACCTCCCATAATGCTCCCACACGTGCATGAACTACATAGACCTCTCTATGTGGTCCATGCATGTGTGGGACCTTATCAAGACCAATGAAACAATAGCAACACCACAGTGTTGGGGGCAGTGTTGGTATATAGGGAGGCAGTTATTCTGCCCTGTCGGTCTCTGTTCATCAACCTTTGCTCATTTATGTGTACTTTACATATGCTCCTCTTCCCACTTTTCCCACTGGTTATCCTTGTCTCTATCCCCTTGTTCATCACTTCTCATCCCCACGCTACTGACTCCTACTATACTACCAACAATAAAGGATGTAAACAGGGCATGCTGCCTCTGTTCTGCTTGCCTCCTTGGCCTCGTCTGCTAATGAAAAATCCAGCTTTGTGTGTGATGGCTCAATTTTAAGTGTAAAGTAGTGTGTGTGTGTGTGTGTGTGTGTGTGTGTTCGGTTCGGCACTTCTGAAATTTGGCACTTCGGACATCGTAAGCATCCGAATGTCCGAATTGTTCGAAATTCATCCGAATTCACATTCGGAACAAAACGAATTGCACATGTCTAGTCTGTTTGTAGGGAAGTGTGAGTGTGTTTTTTTCACTAGTTTGTTGCAAAGTTGGAAGCTCTACAGACTAGGTTTTTTGCCTTCTTTTGGATCAACTGCAAAAACATATGTGAGGAAGGCAGACCTCAAAGCTGGAGCTCTGGTCCCAGACAGGATAATCTTGCTTGGCAATAGCCTCTCTGCATATTTTTTAATATTTACTGAGATGTTTGACTAATCTTCTGGGTTTATATCTCCACTTTGACGACCCTAAGTTGCAAAGAGTCCTTGTAAGAATAGATGAGAGTATGGAGGTTAATCCATCTGAAACAATTTTGTGGATTTATCCACAAAAATAATTGTTACGTTGAGCTAAATCCCATTTTTCATCCTGCATACATACTGTTGTTTAATCAAATCCATGTCATTGAATGTGGGCTTGTATATGTGCTTGTGTATTTATGTTTATACACGTGTATGTGTGGGTATAGTATGTGTATGTTAATATATATAGTAGTATTTTGTAAAGTCAAAAGCAGAAAACAAAAACAATGTTAGGTAATCTTCCAATAAAAAAGATAATATAGATATCAAGTATATATGTATGATAAGAGGAAGCTATGTTTATTCTTCTTTCGGTGACACCTTGACACCTTGTGTGGCTGCTAAAAGAGACACCCCAAAAACACCAGCTGGGTATTTTTTTTTGTTCTTCTGAGTCATTGATTAGATAAACTGAAATTTGGCAATTCTTGTCCTTTTTGTAACCACTAGGTGTCCTTGCTGAACCTATAGATCTTTTGTCACTCTTCAGTTGACAGATTAAGGAACAGAGCACACACAAAAATACAGTTTTAGATGTTATAGGGCTACTTTAAATCACCTATCTCAGCAAACAAATATGGTGATAGAGTTCAATGGTTTCAGTTGGCGTAAGATAACAAAAAGGGAATACATTGTACATATTTTCTAATTTTGTTTCAAACCTAAAATTTTACAAGATTTCATTGTGAAAAGGAAGATTTTCCTAGTCACACCTAAATATTCTGCTCTGATTATTTGCAAGAAAGCTTCCAAGTTGTCCTTTGTTTCCATAATTTTAATCCATGCTTGAATACAGATCACTGCTTGATATGTTTTTAAAAAGACACTCAAAGCACCATAATCAATATTGCTTATTATATTGGTTATGGTGGAGGTACTTTGAGTACAAGTCCACCTGTTTTTGTCAAATCATTTTCAAGTGTTTGGACAAAAGCACTTCAACCCACTCTTCTTTAAACATTACATGAGGGAGTCAGAAGAAGGGTTAATGCCAAAGATCACTAACTTATACAAACATTTTGTACAAATAATGAGAAAAGTTAATCTTTCCAAGATTAAGAGATCTGTTTTTGGTACTGGGGAATCCTAGTTTTTTTTTTTTTTTGTAGTGGTTATGGGGCCAGGAGTGCCCTGCCCCCTTTGTAAGTAGTCAAATAATTTTTCAGGGGTTTTACATCATTTACATTGCCAATCTTTCCCCCACTACTAACACCAGATAGTCAGACGTTCATAAGCGGGGGCTTTGCTTATAGGGTGGGAGTGTCACCAATAATGCCAGGGTCATTTCAAGATCTCCTATTTAAAATAAAGTGACTAACGAATAAAGTGAACTGGGGTAATAGGACTTGACCAATTGGCTCTTCGTCTTTGATTTTTTTAAAGTATTTAATTGCCCCACCACTTGGTAATGTGTGTTCTAGGGTACATGCATTAATTGGTGGGCAAGGATAGACAAGGAATGCAAAATCACCTGGGGTCCACCAGGTGCTTCCCCATACCTCGTCTCTGCCAAAAGTTCTCTCCATTGAGCTAAGGCACTGGGTTTAGCTCCGGAGAGCTCCCAGAAACTCCTAAGCAGGAGCTTTTAGCTCTCTTTCCAGTAGGAATGAGGTGTGCAGCAGCGCCTAGAGGACCACAGGTAAAACATCAAATCTATTTACATTGGGGAGTCACCAGGGCACTCCTAGCACCATAACTATGACAGATCACTGCAGTTGTTTTATTGCTTAGAGTGTTCCTTTAACATTACCCAGCAGACTCAGATTGTCCAAGTGTCGTCCTTGCTGTGTACCCTTGTGGGCAGGTGGAGTGGTCAAAGATCATGCCTACTGGCACGTTAATGTGGAGAGAGAGGGGAGAGGGAAGGAAGAACCGGGAGGCTGCCACAGTGCAGGAAATTGTGACAGGAAAGACTAAAGTCACTTACTACCACCACATCACCAGAATTTGCAATGTCCTCCCTCCCTGGTCAAAGGTAAAGGGGGAATGGTAGTTATTTTTTTTATTAAAGTAATTGTATATGTATTTGCTCTCATCTCACCCCCCCACACACAAACAATATAGACCGTATACCACCAAACAAAACAATACATTGCACCCATACACACAATGCAAACCTACACACACTAGATCCCGTATACACACTGCACCACCTAAACACACTACATTGCCAACACACAGTATGGATCCCCAACACACACTATAACCACTATAGACACACACTGAACCATCTACACACACCATATTCCTGACATGCACACTTCATCACCTCTACACACATGCAATCTCACAAGTAACATCCAAACACATGCACAACACTCTTCCCTGGATCTTTTGTCCTTTGGTATCTCACTTATCGGGATACCAGAGACAAGTCACAAGCAAACCTAGCACAAGCATATCCTTTCATTCGCTTATGCAGTGCAGAATAAATACAGGGCCTTTTTCTTATGCGAGAGCTCTTCAGGACAGCCCTGCGCATGGGCTAAACTGGAAGATCATTGATCCAACATGCTCGATTTTATAGGAGTATACATGCTTGTCATTGGTAGTGACATAACACCCACTATCTGGACAACCCACTGGGCCGCTGTGATAAAAAATGTACGGGCCAATTTTTTTTTCCTTTTTCCCAGTTCAGCCCTGTTGCCCATAAAATCCTACTTAAAGGACCACTATAGCCACCCAGACCACTTCAGCTCAATGAAGTGGTCTAGGTGTCAGGTCCCTCTAGTTTTAGCCCTGCAGCTGAAAATATAGCAGTTTCAGAGAAACTCACTGACAGCCGCTAAAGGCGCTTCCACAATTCTCACTGTGAAAATCACAGTGAGAAGATGCTGGACGTCCATAGGAAAGCATTGACAATACTTTCATATGGGCTATTTGAATGCACGTGCGGCTCTTGCCACACATGCGCATTCGGATCTGAAGTTGGCAGGGGGTGGAGAGTTCCCCAGCACAGAGGGAGCCCGGCGCTGGAGAAAGGTAAGTGGCTGAAGGGGAAAGGGGGCCCTGAGCGTGGGGGTGACCTAATGACCTTCTAGTGCTAGGAAAACAAGTTTGTTTTCCTGGCACTATAGTGGTCCTTTAACCCCTTAAGGACCAAACTTCTGGAATAAAAGGGAATCATGACGTGTCACACACGTCATGTGTCCTTAAGGGGTTAAACTCTGTCTTTTAAGAAACCCTTCCAAACACCATAGGGAGTATCCTGGCTCATATTATGGTTGTCAAACAGTTTAAGAATGGTTTGATAACATACCAGGGATACTTTGACACCTCCACCAGAGACAGAAAATCTTGCAATGCATCTGCTGCGTGTACTCAGCCAATGAGTGTTTCCTTGCAGCGGTGGGCTTAACAGGAGCTTTGGGAGGCAGAGGAGGTGACAGACCCCACATAACTTACTTTAAGCTGTCGACTACGTTCACTGGGAGGTTGTTAGTGCAGTCTTGACACCACAGCCACTGCAGTGGGTCATATGAGTTATGGTGTTTGGAGTCTTCATTTTACTATCCGTAATCACTTTGTGGATGCTTTTCAATCACTTCCTTTGCTACTCACACTAATTAGAATTCTATGAATGCTATGATTTTAGGAGGAATATGTTCCTCCATGTCTTGATCTTCTTGTGTAGAACAGGTTCTCCTTTTTTTGTTATATATTTATGTGTTTTTATTTCTAAGATTTTCTTGCTCAAAAGGCTTCGTTAGATGGAGAGTCAATTTCAATTTAGTGTGCAAAAATACAACAATTACTGACAAAAGGAGCAATGTTAATATCTTTCCATGAATTGTGTTAAAATATATCCTTGTGACAGCAGAAAAAAAAATGCATCTTTTTCTGAGAATAACTTTGTTTAACCCCTTAAGGACCAAACTTCTGGAATAAAAGGGAATCACACATGTCATGTGTCCTTAAGGGTTAAAAACACTGCAGAGAATCGTTAAACTTTGCGTGACAGTCATGATCACGTCAGTGATTGGAATCATGCTAAGTAGAGATACATGTAACGGCCTTGTGGCAGTTCCAGTTCTCACTTCATTAACACTAAAACCACTTTGCTTATCATCCACTGCCATTATGAAGCCACAAGCTGTTTGGGCTTGTAAAAAGTCAAAGTGTTCTGTGTCCACAAGCGCTGTATCGAGCCAAGACATTCCAAGGGAATAGATGGCGTGAGAAAATCAGGAATGTTTCCACTAAGCAGACAAATGTTTAACTACTGACTGTATGGCTGTTATATACTCCCACTGCATTTAGTTGGCTAAGTAGCATGAGAGTTGCAGTAGTTCATTTTCCTAAATTTACTAACTTCTGGGATTCTTTTGAAAGAATGAAAGAATACATCAAGAAGGGATAGTAACATTTATAATGTGTTATATGGAGGAGGAGTATTAGTAAGGCTGTAATTTCTTAAGTAAAATAAGACCCCCTTAGTTTAAAGGAACACTATAGTTTCAAGAATAATCGTGTATTCCTGACACTATAGGTGTAAAACACCATTTAGGTTACCGGCCCCATTTGATCCCCCCCCCCCCCCGAAAAAGGTATTTATGCACTTTTTTTCCAGTGCTGCGTGTGTTTGCAATGCTCACGCTCCACCTCCTTAGCTGAGATCACCAATCTTGATTATCTCAGCAAATCCAATGCTTTTCCAAAATCTGCATCTCCATATATAGATACATTGAATATATAAGTAACTGACCCAGGAAGTACCTCTAGTGGCTGCATGAGTGACTGCCACTAGAAATGTCCCTAGGCAGCAATGTAAACACTGCATTTTCTCTGAAAAAGCAGTCTTTACATTAAAATGCCTGCAGTGACAGTCAATAGACACCAGTAAAGCTACGTTAAGCTGTAGTTGTTCTGGTGACTATAATTTCCCTTTAATAACTGTCTCGACGCTTGCTGAATATATAAAAGTATCTGAACAGACCATAATATATGTGAGCAAAATGCCTACAAAATTGAAAAAAAAAATTCTCCATAACTTTCATTTTTTTCCACAAAATAAAAAATGAAATGCCCAAACAACCGCAACGTTGTAAATCACTTAATCACATTTTTACACAGTCTGCAGCAGAAAGTTATTGTGTTGTTGTGCTGGTGTATGTGTAGTTATCTGACAGCCATTTTGTTTTTTGGGGTTTTTTTTTTATCATTTTAACATTTATTTCACTATGGGCTTTTGAACTATGCTACAACTCATTAAACTTGATATCTGATATCTAAAATATATCCGCATATGCTTAGTCCAGGTTTCATTTGTTTGGTCACCCAGGGCACATGGTCTGACAACCTTTTATTTATTTGCATGCAATTTCTAGCAACTACAGATCTGAAACTGTCAGAGTCCAGTTATATTATGATCCAGATTCATTAAAGCAGGGGTAGGCAACCTTTTAGCAGCACTGTGCCGATATAGGATTGTGATGTCCCGTAGCACGCTGTCCTATTTTTTTTTTAAATTGAGGTGTGTATGCTGCCGTATTCTGCTTGTGTTATTTTTACTGTAATTGCTTTGTATCGTTGTATATGTGCGTATATGCAGGGCCGTCTTTAATATTGACTGGACCCTGGGAAAAGCATTTGCTTAGGGCCCCCTGGACCCTGTCCCACCTCCCCAGGTGTGCAATCACGTCCTCCACCCCAACGCTGACACACACAGACACGCTGACACACACAGACATGCTGACACACACAGACATACTAACACACACACACAGGTATGCTGACACTCACACACAGATATAATGACACACACACACACACACACAAGCATACTAACACACACAAAATTTACACTTTTAAACCCACCCTCCAGTTTCCTACCTTTCCTGCTGGTGGCCGAAGGTGTTGGGAGTTGGGGTCTGGCTCTCTCGGCAAGCCCCCCTCCACTCTGCCTACTCTTCTTTCCCGCGCGCTCCTCTCTTTGTGGGAAGAAGTGATGCACGCCGTCCCTTCCTCCCAGCCTGCTGCCGAAAAGCAAGGGGCCCACTCGCGCTGTTAAAGCGCCTCAGCGCGCGACCAGACCTCTGCTGACAGAAGCCCACCGGGTGGCCCTTTGTGCATGGGCCAGCCGGTGGGCCTCCTTAGTGTGCGGATTACCGGCCGGGGGGTGAGAAATAGTTGAGGCCAGCGGGGCTCACGGTGCAGCTGCCCCGTTTGCCCCGTGTTAAAGACGGCCCTTCGTATATGAGCTATTATATTGTATATGTTCATGAGTAGTTTATGGCATTGTGTATGATACATATGAATGTAAGCTGTGTATGGGGGCTGCTTGTGGAATTGTATGTGTGGATGGATATGTCACATCCACTTTGGTGGAGTCGTGGGGTTGTGTGCATGTATGTGGATTGTTAGTGGTGTTGCGTTTGTTTGGATTGTGTGTGTTTGTGTGTGGGCTATCTGTATTATTTGTATGGTGGGAAGGGTTATTCTGCATTTCTGTGTATATCTAGCAGTGTGGGTGACTTCCTTGGGTTCCAGTGGGGACCAGGCCGGCCAGGTACATGTCAAAGACAGGAGCTGCAACTGCGTGCTGCTCTACTACTGTGTGGTTTCCCATTCACTAGTGCTTGGAGGAAGTGATCTGAGATCACTTCTTCTACGTGCTGCAATGCATAAATTGAGGATTGTACTTCACCACCTTTTTGGATTAGCAGATATCTGAAGTTCTACTGGGACTCCTGATAGGCCAGAGCCTGTTTGGCTCTAGCAGCCTTGAGTGCCGTGCAAAGACACCTCGAGTGCCGTGCATGGCACTAGTGCCGTAGGTTGCCTACCCCTGCATTAAAGCAAGTTGATAGCAAAATGGAGATGGCCGCTGTGAGCCAATCACATCAAGGTTTGCTATTACTTCATATATTTGCATTTAATGAACCATGCTTCATCTTGTTAAATATGACATCTGCAATATGTGCTGATCAGCTCGGTCTATTCTTATTTTAATTGTCCACCTCCACCTATGTTTGCAGCTAAGTTCTTATTTTTATTAGAAAGACACTGTTCATTGTTATATTGAATGTTTGCGATGTAATATCATTTGACACAAATGGATTCTTAGTTTATTTTGATAGCTATGCACTAACACGACCTGCTAGACAACAATGGGATTTTGAAAAAAAAACGCAATTACAAAGACACCGCTTCTTATATTCAGTTCATCACAAGTAATAGTTGTGAACCTCAGGGCTTTCTTATGAAATCCAATCCAATTTCATTGAAAAGACTCTTTATTGCCCAAACAATAGTCTTAAGTTGTTTTAAAAAAAAAAAAAAAGTGATTTTTGCAGGAGGTCATACTCTACCTTGCAGCCTCTCTATTTGTAGCCCCTTCGTGGAGGGATTAAGGTGTTATAGTACCTGGCGCCTGATTTTAATTACCCGCATTAAGGGTATTAGACAGACACCTACACACAGGGTGGCAAGCCACCAATAAGGAAGGAAGAGTAAATCCACTAATCCTCAGACACAGCAGCTAAAACTCAGAATTGCAAGGGTAGTGGCTCTTGGGACTTTTCTGTCATCCAAAGCACAGCTGTTGAGGCTATGCATCTCTTTCTTTACGTGCCAATTACTAAGAATTCTGTGAAACCCAAATCACATCAAGAGAGAGGTTTGGGTCAGTGTATAATATGCAGAAAAAAAGGTTTTAAAGGTGGTGTGTGAAATATATGTTGTCTTTAGTAGTCAGTTAAATTTCTGCATATTTTTAAGCCTGTATAAATCATAAAATCCAGGGGGTTTGATTTTTTTTTCTTTTATTTATTTATGTATTAGCTTAGTCTCTTAACTTTCTATTCAGTTTGCTGTTCAGGATTTTCACTAAACACAAAGTATCATAAACAAAGTCAATTTAGAGTCATTCTTACATAGAAACATAGAAACATAGAATGTGACGGCAGATAATAAGCCTTTGGTTCATCTAGTCTGCCCAATTTTCTAAAAACTTTCATTAGTCCCTGGCCTTATCTTAACTCTAGGCTAGCGTTATACCCATCCCACATATGTTTAAACTCCCTCACTGTGTTAACCTCTACCACTTCAGCTGGAAGGCTATTCCACTACCCTCTCAGTAAAGTAATACTTCCTGATATTATTTTTAAACCTTTGCCCCTCTAATTTAAGACTATGTCCTTTTGTTATGGTAGTGTTTCTTCTTTTAAATATAGTCTCCTCCATTACTATGTTGATTCCCTTTATGTATTTAAATGTTTCTATTATATCCCTCCTGTTACGTCTTTCCTCCAAGCTATACATGTTAAGATCCTTTAACCTTTCCGTTTAAGTTTTATCATGTAATCCATGAACCAGTTGAGTAGTGCTTCTCTGAACTTTTTCTTCAATAAAAGTTCAGTTTGGGTATTTTTCTGGTCATCAAGTACCCCATGCAAATACCCACTTTATAGACTTATCATGTTAACTGCATTACAACATTATTTTGTTTTTGCTGGGGCTGAACTACATATGCCATATTGTTACTTCTGCCAGAGAAATAAGATATATATATATATATATATATAAATAAGTAAATATATTTCAAGTTATAGTCCGCACTTTCAGTCTCCGTTTAAAATATAACTTTTATCATTCACATAAAAGGAAGAATATAGATGCCATAAATTGTCGATGTTTCAGTCCCCGATCGGGACTTTCCTCAGGACACCATGCTGTCCTGAGGAAAGTCCCTCATAATGTTATAATTAATGGGTATTGCCACATCAAGCACCACTGAAGTCTTCCATTTCTTGCCTTCCACCACAATGTCCGGTTGATCAGCCACTACTTGCTTCTCTGTCTGGATCTGAAATCCCCACATTATCTTAGCCATGCCATTCTCAATTACCCTTTATGGTATCTCCCATCTTGTCTTAGGCAGGTCCAGACCAAATTCTGTGCAAATATTTCAGCACACAATTCCAGCAACATGGTTGTTCACAGTCTGCACCTTGGGTCTTGCCTGGTGTGGTGTCCACTACTATTGATATGGGGCCTATTAATCAAACACGGCGCAAGGCTGCAAGGTAAACTTTCAGAAAAAAGTTACAAACTCATGAGAGATTTAAAAGTGATAGAGGACCAGCACAAAAACTTGCCTACTGAGGTAAATAAAACCCTAATGCACAAGATTATGACTGAACTGGAAGCTCACCAAATGCAACAGATGGAGATAGTGATCCGTAAGTTAAAAACTGATTATTATAGACAAGGGAACAAAGTGGAAAAACTCCTGGTCTCATAATTAAAAGAAAGGACCTCTCAAATAAGGATACCCTATCAGTTAGACAGGATACGTGCTAAATTGACCAACTCTAAAATGATAGTAGACGAGTTTGCGGTATTCTACAAATCGCTGTATAATCTCTCCTCTGACTCTTCTCCAATTGACACAGATGGGTGGGTCTCCCCCAGCTCTCCAGGAACCAGACAACAGAACTGGAAAGACCAATCACAGAGGACGAAGTATCGAAGGCATTAAAAGCCACTCCACGACATAAAGCCCCAGGCCCTGACGGCAGTTACATAGTTACATAGTTGAAAAGAGACTTGCGTCCATTAAGTTCAGCCTTCCTCACATTTGTTTTTTGCTGTTGATCCAAAATAAGGCAAAAAAAAACAGTTTGAAGCACAATTTTGCAACAAGCTAGGGAAAAAAATCCTTCTTGACCCCAGAATGGCAGTCAGATTTATCCTTGGATCAAGCAGTTATTACCCGCAGTGTTTGCGCACCAACTACTTACACACTTGACAGCCCTATTTAATTACATTCTAGAGACAGGTCATATACCACCTTAAATGTTAGAAGCCACTATAGTAACAGTCACAAAACCGGGCAAGCCAACGACTTCCTGCTCAAATTTTCGCCCGACCTCTCTATCTCTCTATTAAACGCAGACACAAAGTTGTTTGCTAATGTCCTGGCAAACAGGATACGTCCCCTCCTTCCATAGGATTTGTTCCAGGATGCCAGGTAGAAGACAATACCAGATGAGCATTAGACATATTAGGACTCATGACTAACGACAGAACCCAGGGCCTAGTACTCACCCTAGACACGGAGAAGGCCTTTGACCGACTCCACTGGGGATACATGACTGAAGTTCTACAAAGATTCAAATTCCTGACTAAATTTACATGTGGCCTTCTCTCCCTGTAATCGTCCCCTAAGGCTACAGTCTGGCTTCACCTCCCGACGCTTGGCCCTTACCAACAGTAAGGGCCCCCTTTCGCCCCTTATTTTTATTCTGGTGCTGGAGGCCCTGATCCAAAAAATCCAAAAAGACCAAGTCATAACTGGAGTACTATCACCAATAGGCCCCCCAAAAATAGCTGAAAATAGCAGAAAATGTTCTCCTATTTCGCATGAAGCCGAAAGACTCCCTCCAGCTACTCTTAAATCTCCTTCACAACTAAGGACAAGTATCCTACTATAAAAACAATGTCACTAAAATGCAGGTACTCCCTGTGAAAGTATCACTATAGTGTCAGGAAAACAAATCAGTTAAAACCCCTTCAGTTACTCTCTTTCTTCCACCACCGGGCTCCCTTACCTCTCCTCCCCCGTTAACGTCAGCTCCCCCGTCTGACGTCAGTGCCACGCACGCATTCAAAGTGTCCATAGGAAAGCATTTCTCAATGCTTTCCTATGGACTTTCTGCATGATGGATGCATAATATGCCTCCAGTTTCGCAGATGCGCCTCTAGTGGCTGTCTGAAAGACAGCCATTAGAGGCTGGCTTAACCCCAGAAGTAAACATAGCAGTTTCTCTAAAACTGCTATGTTTACAGCAGGCAGGATTAACCCTAGAGGGACCTGGCACCCAGACCACTTCATTGAGCTGAAGTGGTCTGGATGACTGTAGTGTCCCTTTAACTTACTGCATTCCTACCTTACTGAACTATGGGCACTTTACCCATTTGAATAGAGGAGAGACACCCTTGCTTATCTAGGGACCCAATTAGCTCACATATACCCAGATGCCCATCAAATGTGCTGGCACTGCTGCCAACACACAGACACCTTAAGCCGTATCTTCTGGCACTGCCTGGAACTCACAGCCTTCTGGCGACAAGAAAAAAGCATTGGGAAGCTCCTGCCCCTCTTACCAGAGAGTTAACTACTCCATATGCTGCCCAAATGTTTATGAAACACGAAGCAGCATTGACCAATCACACTAGCAGCAAAACTATGTACAGCCAGCCTATGGAAATCAACTAATAGGCCCAGACCCACACTGGTTATCAATAAGGTGGACTGCACACAGCAATATGAAAAAATGTTGCACCCTAGAGAAGTATGAACAAATCTGGTCCAGATGGACATAGTGGTTTCGCTGTCACCCTGAACAATTCCCATGAGAAAGACCACACCACTACCCTCCACCTAACCATACGAGTGACCACATGCCCAACCCGGTCCCAGAGTGGGTAAAAAAACATGACCAGCCTGCGCTCTGTACTACTCCAGAATAATATGGTAAAGCAAGTATCTCAACCTGTTGGTTTCTTTGTTACCTTTTAAGTTCCCTGGGGTATTCTTATGTTTCATATGGTTATATAATTAATATTAAGCCCTACTTCTTGAGAGTACCTCAACATGTAAAGGTATAAAAAATTTAAGGATGCAACGAACTCCTGAGACTTCAAAAGTTCAAGGTGCCTGATAGCTCCCAACCACTGTTCACAACTGAATGTCTCCACCAAGGGACCGCAGACATTCTGGTTCTGATTAACGCATGTATAATAAAATATAAAAAAAAAAAAAAAAGTAGCCAAATACCTTTATTAAAATACCTATGACAATATCCATTTTGTCATAGCTATTTTAAGGACCACTCAAAAGAATCCAAGGTGGGGATTACACAATCTACACAATATTAGGCAGGTGGTTTTAATTTTGTGGCTGATCAGTGTATTGGTCATGGGTCTAAGCCAGTGATGGCGAACCTATGGCACGCGTGCCACAGGTGGCACGCCGGGCCCTCTCTGTGGGCACGCGGCCATAGCTTTGCCATCACTGCAGAGTAGGCGCCTGCCTGCCCAAAACGGCAGGCGCCTACTCTGCTTCCGTGTCGGCAGAACCGGAAGCAGGGGGGAGGGATCGAGGAAGCAGCTCTCCCGTCCTCCCGCGAGCTGTGTGGAGCGTTGCCGCGCGTTACCATGGCAACGCTCCACACAGCATCGCGCGGGAGGACAGGAGAGCTGCAGGACCTGTCCTGTCCTGCATACCACCACCGGACCACCAGGGATGACTGTGTCCCCCCCCTCCCCTTCACCAAAGGTAACAAGAAGGGAAGGGGGGGGATACTGATTTAATAACCTACTCCCACTACCCCCAGCACCCCTACTCCCACTACCCCCAGCACCCCTACTCCCACTACCCCCAGCACCCCTACTCCCAGCACCCCTACTCCCAGCACCCCTACTCCCACTACCCTCAGCACCCCTACTCCCACTACCCCCAGCACCCCTACTCCCACTACCCCCAGCACCCCTACTCCCCCTACTCCCAGCACCCCTACTCCCACTACCCCCAGCACCCCTACTCCTTCTACTCCCACTACCCCCAGCACCCCTACTCCTTCTACTCCCCCTACTCCCAGCACCCCTACTCCCACTACCCCCAGCACCCCTACTCCCAGCACCCCTACTCCCACTACCCCCAGCACCCCTACTCCCACTACCCCCAGCACCCCTACCCCGGCACCCCTACCCCCAGCACCCCTACTCCCACTACCCACAGCACCCCTACCCCCAGGACACCTACCCCCCTTACCCACAGCACCCCTTACCCACAGCACCCCTTACCCCCAGCACCCCTACCCCCCTTACCCACAGCACCCCTACCCCCCTTACCCACAGCACCCCTACTCCCACTACCCACAGGACCCCTACCCCCTTACCCACAGCACCCCTACCCCCAGCACCCCTACCCCCTTACCCCCAGCACCCTTACCCACAGCACCCCTACCCACAACACCCCTACCCCCCTTACCCACAGCACCCCTACCCCCACCCCAGCACCCCTACTCCCACTACCCACAGCACCCCTACCCACAGCACCCCTACCCCCCTTACCCACAGCACCCCTACCCACAGCACCCCTACTCCCCTACCCCCAGCACCCCTACTCCCACTACCCACAGCACCCCTACCCCCAGCACCCCTACCCCCGCACCCACAGCACCCCTAACCCCCTACACACAGCACCCCTATCCACAGCACCCCTACCCCCCTACACACAGGACCCCTACCCACAGCAGCCCTACGCACAGCACCCCTACCCCCCCACACACAGCACCCCTACCCCCACACACACAGCACCCCTACCCCCCCCACACACAGCACCCCTACCCCCCCCACACACAGCACCCCTACCCCCCCACACACAGCACCCCTACCCCCCCCCCCCACACACAGCACCCCTACCCCCCCCACACACAGCACCCCTACCCCCCCCCACACACAGCACCCCTACCCCCTCCCACACACCGCACCCCTACCCCCCCACACTCACAGCACCCCTACCCCCCCACACTCACAGCACCCCTACCCCCCCCACACACACAGCACCCCTACCCCCCAAACACACACAGCATCCCTACCCCCCAAACACACACAGCACCCCTACCCCCAAACACACACAGCACCCCTACCCCCCAAACACACACAGCACCCCTACCCCCCAACACACACAGCACCCCTACCCCCAGACACACACAGCACCCCTACCCCCCAAACACACACAGCACCCTTTCCCCCAAACACACACAGCACCCTTTCCCCCAAACACACACAGCACCCTTTCCCCCAAACACACACAGCACCCTTTCCCCCAAACAAACACAGCACCCTTTCCCCCAAACACACACAGCACCCTTTCCCCCAAACACACACAGCACCCTACCCCCCCACACACACAGCACCCTACCCCCACACACACAGCACCCTACCCCCACACACACAGCACCCTACCCCCCACACACAGCACCCTACCCCCCACACACAGCACCCTACCCCCCACACAAAGCACCCCAACCCCCCACACAAAGCACCCCATCCCCCCCACACAAAGCACCCCAACCCCCCACACAAAGCACCCCAACCCCCCACACAAAGCACCCCAACCCCCCACACACTGCACCCCAACCCCCCACACACAGCACCCCACCCCCCCACACAACATTACACACAGACACATACACTGCACCCCTCAATGCAGTATATGTGTGTGTGTTCAGCAGTCTTTATTGTATTCAGCAGTGTGTGTGTGTGTGTGTATTCAGCAGACTGCGTGCGTGTATTCAGCAGACTGCGTGCGTGTATTCAGCAGACTGCGTACTCAGCAGTGTGCGTGTATTTAGCGGACTGTGTGTGTATTTAGCAGTCTGTCTGTGTCTCGGTGTGTGTATGTATTAAGCAGTTGGTGTGTGAATGTGTTCAGCAGTCTGTGTGTATGTATTGCATTTGTTGGAGATACTAATATAAGCTTAATTTATACCATTATTTTAAATTTTTATAATTTAACTCTCTGTTGTGTTCTTCTTTTAAAACAAAAGTTGTTAACTGTACGAGTAGTTTTTTTCTAAACGTAAACCTCAGTATTCAGGTTTAATTGCCATGTTGGCACTTTGAGGGAAAAAAAGTTGGCATGTATTGCGGTTTGGGCACTCGGGCTCAAAAAGGTTCGCCATCACTGGTCTAAGCAATCCACAAACATTTACCAGACATATTGCATCCTTTCTTTCCACCAAATGTATTAAATCTGTCTGTTTTTTTTATTTTTAACTCTTATATTATAGTGTATATTATTTTTACAGTGATACAAAAGATTTATAAATCTGTCCATCATTTCTGCTAGAAAAGTGTTCTGTTTTACTTCTATTATTTCCTGACACTAAATGGCCTTCTCTGAAATTTACTTTTCTACAAACAAAAATTGTAAAATGGATGGCACTTTTTAGGCCATTTTTTTAAACTGCTTAATAAATACAAACAGATCAGAAACCAAATATAAAGGACACTTTTTCACCTTGATACATTAGTTTAAGGAGATCTCTCTCATTTTGCAGCTGATCATGTAGCAGAGTGATACATTTGTGAAGATTAAGTTGATTTCAGTTAGTCTTGGAACAGACTGGGTTTGGTTTAGGAAGAAAAGACCAGAAGAATATGTAAGCTGCTTCCTGGCTCCAATCAGTCTTCAGCCTGCCAACTTGTAGGTGTAAAGCAGAAATGCTGAAATGAAAGCTGAGATCAACATGTACAGGAAATAGAGCTGGTGGAATAATATGTCATTGTGTTTGTAAAACTGCATATTTCATGGAAGATAATAGAGGAGAAGTTTAGGAGCTCGCTATATAACCAGAAAAAATGTGGCAGCAGTGAACCAGCAGGATTTCCCAATACCTGCTATTTGTGAACAGAAATACAAAAAATAAAGAATGTGGTAAACCGCGCCAAAAAAGTGCTCAGAAGCGTAGAATAAATAAATATGTTATACATACATTTCAATCTTGATTAGTACAATTCAGTATGAAGACCTCAAGAGAAACACAAAGAATACAAACAATAGTGCAATATGCTATAATGAGTGGATACACATATGTGCAAAATATCCGATAAAAGGCAAACTCACACTTTACAGAGCTGCTAAGAGCTCTGCTGTATATCGCCTGGACGGTATAATCCCCGTCTTGGGATATGTAGATGTAGGTAGTATGGAATATCCAACCTCAGCCACCGTATGTGGGGAGAAAAAACAGAATACAAACTCCAATGGTACAGTATAAAATCCAAACAGGAAATAATAAAATTAAATATCCTACTTACAGTTTCCAGAGCAATAACTTGCTCTGGTAGTAGTGGCTTATGGTGGTATAATCCCCACCAGAGGATATGTAGAAATAGTAGGAATCCAGCAGCACCAGAAAGGATGATGAAATCAAAAGGATGGAGAAAAACGAAACTTTTATTTAAAAATAATATAAAATATAAGAATGCAGCTTCCAATCCTTCACTTAACGCGTTTCGCCCAGGTTTGGGCTTTATCAAAAGTGTATATGTGCCTTCCATTCCGCCCGACTTTTATAAGGGGTCCTGATGCTTTAATTTTCATCCGGTGTGGTGCTGTTTCCATTTTCGTCACAGGCATCGACCGGAAGTGACACGCCGCGACCGCTTGTAGATGATGGGAAATGTAGTTCGTGCTTCTTATTATTCAATAGAGGGAATGATAACATTCTCCTTCTCTTTGAGTAGCGGACGTCAATCATACACTTTTGATAAAGCCCAAACCTGGGCGAAACGCGTTAAGTGAAGGATTGGAAGCTGCATTCTTATATTTTATATTATTTTTAAATAAAAGTTTCGTTTTTCTCCATCCTTTTGATTTCATCATCCTTTCTGGTGCTGCTGGATTCCTACTATTTCTACATATCCTCTGGTGGGGATTATACCACCATAAGCCACTACTACCAGAGCAAGTTATTGCTCTGGAAACTGTAAGTAGGATATTTAATTTTATTATTTCCTGTTTGGATTTTATACTGTACCATTGGAGTTTGTATTCTGTTTTTTCTCCCCACATACGGTGGCTGAGGTTGGATATTCCATACTACCTACATCTACATATCCTAAGACGGGGATTATACCGTCCAGGCGATATACAGCAGAGCTCTTAGCAGCTCTGTAAAGTGTGAGTTTGCCTTTTATCGGATATTTTGCACATATGTGTATCCACTCATTATAGCATATTGCACTATTGTTTGTATTCTTTGTGTTTCTCTTGAGGTCTTCATAATGAATTGTACTAATCAAGATTGAGATGTATGTATAACATTTATTTATTCTACATTTCTGAGCACTTTTTTGGCGCGGTTTACCATATTCTTTATTTTTTATATTTCATGGAAGCATTATTCACAATTTCCCATTAATTATTATTTTTTTATATATTCAAGCTCAGTAATTGTCTCCCTGGTCAGACATAAAAACTAGTAGTGATAATATTATATTAACCTAAACCTTCTTTTTTATTTGTACAACAAGCGGAAGGATTTGAAACCATAAGCTTTTTTGAACTTTTGATTTGTTACGAAGTTGACAGTTTCACCGTTTTGAGGCGTTCGGATAGTTTAAAGAGAAAACCCACTAGGACAACAAAATCCATTTCAGGTAGATATAAATATTTACCATATATACTCGAGTATAAGCCGACCCGAATATAAGCCGAGGCCCCTAATTTTACCCCAAAAAACTGGGAAAACTTATTGACTCGAGTATAAGACTAGGGTGGGAAATGCAGCAGCTACTGGTAAATTTCTAAATAAAATTAGATCCTAAAAAAAATTATATTAATTGAATATTTATTTACAGTGTGTGTGTATATAATGAATGCAGTGTGTGCGTATGAGTGCAGTGCGTGTATGAGTGCAGTGCGTGTATGAGTGCAGTGCGTGTATGAGTGCAGTGCGAGTGCAGTGTGTGTGTATGAGTGCAGTGTGTGTGCGTATATATTAATTGAATATTTATTTCCAGTGTGTGTATATAATGAATGCAGTGTGTGTGTGTGAGTGCAGTGTGTATGAGTGCAGTGTGTGAGTGCAGTGTGTGTATGAATGCAGTGTGTATGAGTGCAGTGTGTATGAGCGCAGTGTGTGTATGAGTGCAGTGTGTGTATGAGTGCAGTGTGTGTGAGTGCAGTGTGTGTGAGTGCAGTGTGTGTGTGTGAGTGCAGTGTGTGTATATGAATGAAGTGTGAGTGTGTGTGAGTGCAGTGTGTGTGAGTGCAGTGTGTGTGAGTGCAGTGTGTATGAGTGCAGTGTGTATGAGTGCAGTGTGTGTGAGTGCAGTGTGTGTGAGTGCAGTGTGTGTGAGTGCAGTGTGTGTATATGAATGAAGTGTGAGTGTGTGAGTGCAGTGTGTGTGAGTGCAGTGTGTGTGAGTTCAGTGTGTGTATGAATGCAGTGTGTGTATGAGTGCAGTGTGTGTATGAGTGCAGTGTGTGTGTATGAGTGCAGTGTGTGTGTATGAGTGCAGTGTGTGTGAGTGCAGTGTGCGTGAGTGCAGTGTGTGTGAGTGCAGTGTGTGTGAGTGCAGTGTGTATATAAATGAAGTGTGAGTGTGTGTGATGCAGTGTGTGTTTGTGTATGTGTTGGTGGGGGTGGGCATTTAATATATTATTAATTATTTTTTTTTTATATTTTATTATTATTTTTTGTAATTATTATTTATTATTTAATTATTATTTTTTTTTAAATTATATTTTTTTTTCGTCCCCCCTCCCTGCTTGATACATAGCAGGGAGGGGGGCTCCTTCCCTGGTGGTCCAGTGTCATTGGTAGTTCAGTAGGGGGAGAGGGGTGCTGGCAGAGCTGTACTTACCTTTCCTGCAGCTCCTGTCAGCTCTCTCCTCCTCCGCGCGGTCTGTGCAGCTCCCTCTGTCAGCTCCCAGTGTAAGTCTCGCGAGAGCCGCGGCTGGGAGCTGACCAAGGTGCTGAACGGACGGCGCGGAGGAGGAGAGAGCTGACAGGAGCTGCAGGAGAGGTAAGTTACAGCTCTGCCAGCCCCCCTCTCCCCCCAGTCTGTATTATGGCAATGTAAATTGCCATAATACAGGCTATGACTCGAGTATAAGCCGAGTTGGGGTTTTTCAGCACAAAAAATGTGCTGAAAAACTCGGCTTATACTCGAGAATATACGGTATATACAAAATGAAGTCCTGGGCTCAAACGCCTACTACTTAAAAATAAAAGGATAGTACTTGTGCATTATCCTAAATCCCCATGCATATTTAAATAACTGAAGGTTTTTAGTATCACGTCAATGGCCATTCAAGTGTAAGCTTATCTGCCACATCAAGGTCAAACTCAGGGCCGTTGCAAGGACTTTTTGGTTGACTTACGAAAATTTATATTTGCCCCCCTCCTCCCCCCCAAAAAAATAGCATCTTTACCTGTGTTCCTCCTAACCTCCCTTTTGTGTTTTTTATCCCCTCTTTTAAATTTCTTACCCCCTTTAGTGTATCTTATCCCTTATTTTTCCCTATTGTATGTCTTACACCCTCCTTGTGTATCTCTCACAACCCCCTTTTTGTGTCTTACTCTCCCCTGCCCCTTTGTGTGTCTCCTTCTCTCCCAGTCCCTTTGTGTCTTTTACTTTTCCCTGGCACTTTGTGTGTTTCTTTCACTCCCAGCCCATCTGTCTCCCCCTATCCCCCCCCAAAAAAAGCATCTTCACCTGTGTTCCTCCTAACCTCCATTTTGTGTTTCTTATCCCTTCTTTTAAATGTCTTATCCCCTTCAGTGTATCTTATCCCTTATTTTTCCCTATTGTGTGTCTTACACTTCCCTTGTGTATCTCTCACAACCCCCTGTGTGTGTCTTACTATCCCCCACCCCTTTGTGTGTCTCCTTCTCTCCCAGTCCAGTCCCTTTGTGTCTTTTACTCTTCCCAGGTCATTTGTGTGTTTCTGTCACTCCCAGCCCATCTGTCTCACCCCAGCACCTCTGTGTGTCTCTTTTTCCCTTTCTGCAGCACCTCTGTGTGTCTCTTTCACATCCAGCCTCTCTGCATGTCTCCCCCCAGGCCCCTCTGTATCTCTTTTACCCCAGCCCCTCTGTGTGATTTCCCCCCCCCCCCAGGCCCTTGCATGTGTCTCTTTTATTCCCAGCCCCTCTGTGTGATTCCCCCCACCCCAGGCAATCTGTGTGTCTTTTTCACCCCCAGGCCCATGTGTGTCTTTCTCCCCCTTTTTGTCACTCTGTGTATCTTTCTCCCCATTCAGGCCCCTCTGTGCACCTCTCTCCCCACCAGGGTGCTTCTTTCTCCCCCACCAGCCCCTTTGTGTGTCTATTTCACCCATTCCATAGTTTCTTTGTGATCTCTTCCACTCCACCCTTGTCCCTTAGTGGTCTACTCTCCCTGTCCCTTAGTACTCTCTTCTCTCCCCACTGTCCCTTAGTAGTCTCCTTTGCCTCCCCCCATTGTACCTTAGTGGTTTCACCTCTCCTATTCCTTCCAGAATGGCCACCACAGTAGGTGTGCATGTATCTGCCTATTGTTTCCATATCAGGTTTACTATCTTACATGGTATCAGAACTTGCCAAGTGTGTAGTGATTAAAACTGGAAGTGCCTCAATAATTATATTTAGTCATTTCTGATGTTAGGGCATGCTATGTAGTGTTACAAAAGAAGGGATTTAATTCTGTAAGGGCGGCATAGCATGCCCTAATGATCTGGTCCTCCCTCCAACCCAAATGCTTACCTTCCATGCCAATCACAAATGGGAAACCTGCTTGACAACCCAGGCAGCCCCCCTGCAGCCAACCCAGACGATTAAGCGAATCAGAGTCATGTAATCATACTGGCACTGCAGTCACATGACTTGGATTGACTTGATTGGCTGATTTGGCTGCAAGGGAACTGCCTGGCTTGTGAGGCAGATCCCCACCAATATATAAATAAAAAAATAATAAAAGAATTATAACTAAATATATTCAAACATATTATATATACGTGCATTTTTTGTGTGAACAATGCAAAAAACAAATATGAAGACTAGCTTCGGCCAGGTTTTGTGAGTGGCTATTAAAAAAAAGACAGTACATATAGTTTTGAATACCCTGGGTTGTCTACTTTTGCAAATGGTATGCCATGATGGTGTTAATTTTTATTTTATGAGACATCAAAGCATACAAATATATGTATTTTACTGCAGTAAAAGAGCTAACAACATTACCACATTCACAGTTAAATTCCATACAGAACTTATGAAAGAAGAAAATAGCATGTCTTAATATCTCACATTTTTATTATGTTTAAAAAATATTTGATCAGAAATTAAATCCCTTTTTCTCCCGAACAAAATTATATATAATAAGTGTGAGTGAATTTTAAAAGACACTATAGTTACCAGAACAACTACAGCTTAATGTATTAAAGCAAAAAGAAAGAATGAGACCTCTGAGATCGGACAAAAGCTTAGAGAAACTCAATAGCTTGCCCTTCAGTAAATCCCCGCTCAGGTCTCAAAATAGTTTTGTGCCATTAGAGAGAGAACATATCTGAAGCATATCAGACTAATCCCACCCGTACAGGCAGTCAAGATCTGAAATGCCAGCAAGTTTCCTCTGCACAAGAGATACAGCAACCCCAGATGATCGTTTCTACTTTGGGCCTCGTCAGTGTCACGGTAGTATACCCCAACACGCAAGATTAGTCCAACGAGAGACAAGATAACAAGATACATCTTACCGGGCCTTAGAATGGAAGGACTCGACGTGGACAGGAAAAGACAGAGTCAAGAACGAGCCGAGGTCAAGGGAACAGAGAGACAGCGTAAACAAGAACTAGTCAAGGACTGGTACACAGGAATCAGGAAACTGGCGAACAAGACAAAGCAGGGATAAAGAGAAAAACTGAACCAAGATCAAGCACGAAAAAACCACTACTACACGAAGCAAGCACTAAAGGGAACTGAATCAGAAACCATGATAGGGCAGGGAGCTAAGGGAAAGGTGAGTATAAATACCTATTAGTTTAATTTGATTGGCCCCTGTCATATCCACGCCCCCAAAAGGTGAGTGTATGGGGAATGTGGAATGACATGGGCCAATGGGAGACCTTTTTGATTTTAGGCTCCAATTGTCCCTTTAAAAGCGTGCCCGATACGCACGGCGCGCTCCCAGTTTTAGGCGAGTCATGTTGCCGCTTTTCGCGGTCAGTGCACGCCTTCCTGATCTCCCCGTCGGACGAGCCGCACACGGCTCGTGCAGTTGCAGGACTGCCCGTGTCGGGGAAAGAGTACCTCGCCCAGCCCCTGGAGAGGGTAAGTAACGATACAGTCAGTGAGATGTAGCTGATACCCCTCTAGGCACAGTGAGCATGGGGTCCACATCTGGATTAAACCTTTAATTTGGGGTGAGCCAAGTTAATGCATTAAAGCAAAAAGAAAGAATGAGAACTCTGAGAATGGACAAAAGCTTAGAGAAACTCAATAGCTTGCCCTTCAGTAAATCCCCCCTCTATTTAATTGTTCTAGTGAGTATAGCATGTCCCTGCAGGGTTTTTAATGTAAACACTGCCTTTTAAGAGAAAAGGCAGTGTTTACATTACTGCCTAGGAGCGCCACCCGTGGTCGTCCCTTAGACGGCTTCTAGAGGTGCTGCTTTGGTCAGTGCTGCCTCGGTTAGTACTGCACAATGTTCTGCATGGAGACGCTGAAATATCCCTATAGAGATGTATTGAGTCAATGCATCTCTATAAGGAGATGCTGATTAGAGCAGTGTGGTGTTTTGCCGCACATGCACTATAGTCTCAAAATGCACAACTGCCTCTTACTTTAAGGTGTTCCTATTACTAAATACTCTCTCTTTATGTTTGCTCCCAATTGATCAGCACTATGTTCAGATGAAATCAGGGGTCAATGAAGCAGGACACATGTTGTGTTAAACTTTGGACAGTGTAAATGCGAATGTTTGCTTGGTGTACTGAGTGCCACACTGGTGACAATTGGAACAGTGGCTGGTCGCCCCAAAATAGGTCTTGTCAGGCTGTCAACAATACACCATAGGCTGACTGGAACCTGTGATGGACAGCTCTATTTAAGGTAGTGTAAACATCAATCACTGTTGAAGCACTCTTGGTCTAAATTTGCTGAACTCTGCATAGAATGAGTGTGCCTAATGAAGCAGAATGACTCACATTGCAATAATTTGGTACTTGTCTCTCGTGTCTCCAACATTTCTCTTTAATTAGAAGTGCTGAGAACACTCAAGTTTACTATGTCAGGGCACTTAATGAATAGTGATGTCGCAAACATCAAATTTTTGGCTCGCAAACAGCGAACGCGAACTTCCGCAAATGTCCGCGAATTTTAAAACCACAGGGACTCTTTCTGGCCACAATAGTGATGGAAAAGTGGTTTAAGTGGAATAACACCTGGACTGTGGCATGCCGGAGGGGGATCCATGGCAAAACTCCCATGGAAAATTACATAGTTGATGCAGAGTCTGGTTTTAATCCATAAAGGGCATAAATCACCTAACATTTCTAAATTGTTTGGAATAACGTGCTTTAAAACATCAGGTATGATGTTGTATCGATCAGGTAGTGTAAGGGTTACACCCGCTTCACAGTGACAGATCAAACTCCCCTTTTAATGCACCGCAAACAAACGCAAACAGTCCATTTGCACAACCGCAAACTCCCCATTTGCAGAAGGTTGGATACCAAGCTAGCCATGTCCCGTTCCTTGTCCTCACTGATGTCATTGAAGGTATCTTCCTCCACCCAGCCACGTACAACACCAAGGGTCCCCGAAATGTGACAACAAGCCCCCTGGGACGCCTGCTGTGTTTGGTCTTCCACCTCCTCAAAGCCACCTTCCTCCTCTGACTCCTCTTCTTCAGACTCCTCTCTCTGCGTTGCCTCTCTCTGCATTATTATAAGGTGTGTTAAGTAGTACTATTCCTATAAGTTTAATCCCTGTTACGTCCCCTATCAGGGGACGTGTATATGGCATCGATTTTATGAACCGGGAGATGGAAAAAGATGCTTGGTTGGTCCTCCTACTTCAAATTTGGGGCACTGCGCGTGCAATCTAATGTGCCGCCAGATAGGAGTGATGTGTTAAGTAGTACTATTCTAATCAGTTTAATCCCTGTTACGTCACCTATCAGGGGACGTGTATATGGCATAGATTTTTGGAACCGGGAGATGGAAAAAGATGCTTGGTCGGTCCTCCTACTTCAAATTTGGGGCACTGCACGTGCAATCTAATGTGCCACCAGATAGGAGTGGTGTGTTAAGTAGTACTATTCTTATCAGTTTAATCCCTGTTACGTCCCCTATCAGGAGACGTGTATATGGCAACGATTTTAGGAACCGGGAGATGGAAAAAGATGCTTGGTCGGTCCTCCTACTTCAAATTTGGGGCACTGCGCGTGCAATCTAATGTGCCACCAGATAGGAGTGGTGTGTTAAGTAGTACTATTCTTATCAGTTTAATCCCAATGTCACGACTACTAGTGTGGTCCAGCACACAGAAAATGTAAACATATACATAGGCAAGAAAAGGAAAATAAAAGGACAGAGCGTAAGAGACGCTAGAGACAGAGAATGGTCAAAGGGAAAGCCGAGGTCAAGGAAGCCAGGAAATACACAATACCGTTTACACAAGCCAAGTCAGGGAAACCAGAATTGAGAATAACCAGAGAAAAGCCAAGATCAGGATACTAGGAAATCAGATTCACAATGATAAAGCACTCTCAGGCAACCAGGAAAAGGAAACCACGACAGGGCAAGGTACTGGGGTGAGCTAGGGATTTAAATATCACGCGGCGGGCCGGCAGCCGCGACACCCTTTTACGTCCCCCTCATCAGGCCTTTTTTAGTCAAATGTATCGCCCACTGTCAGTCCCTTCGGGATCCATCCCTCATTCATCTTAATAAAGGTGAGGTAATCTAGACTTTTCTGACCTAGGCGACTTCTCTTCTCAGTGACAATACCTCCTGCTGCACTGAAGGTCCTTTCTGACAGGACACTTGAAGCGGGGCAGGCCAGAAGTTCTATCGCAAACTGGGATAGCTCAGGCCACAGGTCAAGCCTGCACACCCAGTAGTCAAGGGGTTCATCGCTCCTCATAGTGTCGATATCTGCAGTTAAGGCGAGGTAGTCTGCTACCTGTCGGTCGAGTCGTTCTCTGAGGGTGGACCCCGAAGGGCTGTGGCGATGCGTAGGACTTAAAAAGCTCTGCATGTCCTCATGTCTGTAAAGCGTCCTGTCCTTGCCGGCGTGGTCATGGGAGGAGGAGGATTACTTTCACCTCTTCCCCTGTTAGATTCCCGTTGTGCTGTGACATCACCCTTATAAGCTGTGTAAAGCATACTTGATTTTGGAACTGCTGCATCCTTTCCGACTTGCCGTAATTCGGTAACATTTCAGGCACTTTCTGCTTATACCGGGGGTCTAGTAGCGTGGACACCCAGTACAGGTCGTTCTCCTTCAGCCTTTTTATACGAGGGTCCCTCAACAGGCACGACAGCATGAAAGACCCCATTTGCACAAGGTTGGATGCCAAGCTACTCATATCCCGTTCCTCATTCTCAGTGATCTCACTGAAGGTATGTTCTTCCCCCTAGCCACGTACAACACCACGGGTACCAGATAGGTGACAACAAGACCCCTGGGATGCCTGTTGTGGTTGGTCTTCCTCCTCCTCCTCAAAGCCACATTCCTCCTCTGACTCCTCTTCCTCACAATCCTCTTCCAGCATTGCCGCAGGTCCAGCAAGCGATGCTGATAAGGCTGTTTCTGCTGGTGATGGTGACCACAACTCTTCCTCTTCACACTCATCTACGGCCTGATCCAGCACTCTTTGCAGGGCACGCTCCAGGAAGAAAACAAATGGTATGATGTCGCTGATGGTGCCTTCGGTGCGACTGACTAGATTTGTCACCTCCTCAAAAGGACGCATGAGCCTACAGGCATTGCGTATGAGCGTCCAGTAACGTGGCAAAAAAATTCCCAGCTCCGCAGAGGCTGTCCTAGCACCCCGGTCATACAAATACTTGTTAACGGCTTTTTCTTGTCGAACATTAGGAGTGTTGAATTCCAACGTGTCGGGCTGTCGCAAATCAAGCGCCTCACTGGCATGTTGTTTCGCCACTAGATATCTGAAAAGTGCGCCATGGCCGTGTAGGAACGTGTGAAATGGCCACACACATTCCTAGCCTGCTTCAGGACGTCCTGTAAGCCTGGGTACTTAAGCACAAAGCGTTGTACGATCAGATTACACACATGTGCCATGCACGGCACGTGTCAACTTGCCCAAATTCAATGCCGCCAACAAATTTCTTCCGTTATCACAAACCACTTTGCCAATCTCCAGTTGGTGCGGAGTCAGCCACTGATCCACCTGTGCGTTCAGGGCGGACAGGAGTGCTGGTCCGGTGTGACTCTCTGCTTTCAGGCAAGTCAACCCCAAGACGGCGTGACACTGCTGTATCCAGGATGTGGAATAGTACCTGGGGAGCTAGGGGGGTGCCGTTGATGTGGAGCAAGACGCAGCAGCAGAAGAGGACTCAGCCGAGGAATTTATGGAAGAGGATGAAGTAGGAGGAGTAGAGGAGGTGCCAGCAGGCCTGCCTGCAAGTCGTGGCGGTGTCAGCAACTCCTCTGCAGAGCCACGTATTCCATGCTTGGCATCCATCAGCAGGTTTACCCAATGCGCAGTGTAGGTGATATACCTGCCCTGACCATGCTTTGCAGACCAGGTATCAGTGGTCAGATGGACCCTTGCCCCAACACTGTGTGCCAGACATGCCATTACTTCCTTTTGCACAATCGAGTACAGGCTGGGGATTGCCTTTGGTGCAAAGAAATTTTGGCCGGGTACCTTCCACTGCGGTGTCCCAATAGCTACAAATTTTTTGAACGCCTCAGACTCCACCAGCTTGTATGGTAAAAGCTGGCGGGCTAAGAGTTCAGTCAAGCCAGCTGTCAGACGCCGGGCAAGGGGGTGACTTTGTGACATTGGCTTCTTACGCTCAAACATGTCCTTGACAGACACCTGACTGTGGGCAGATGAGCAGGAACTGCTCAAGGCGAGAGACGGAGTGCCGGATGGTTGAGAGGGGGCAAGGAGAGGACAGCAGTGGTTGACGTGGCTGAAGATGCTGGACCAGGAGGAGGATGGCGGCTTTGAGTTTGTGTGCTGCTTGTACTCATTTGTTGATCCCATAGGCGTTTGTGATGTGTGATCATGTGCCTTCGCAAAGCAGTTGTACCTAGGTGGGTGTTGGACTTCCCACGACTCAGTTTCTTTTGGCACAGGTTGCAAATGGCATCGCTGTTGTCAGAGGCAGACACACGAAAACAATTCCACACTGCTGAGCTCTGCAATGACGGCATTCTGGTGGTGGCAACAGCATGCGTTGATTGGCGTGCTGTCTGACTGACCCCGGGTGCCGATGCATGCTGTCTGACTGTGCCACTAGCTCCTTGCGATGACCTCCCCCTGCTTCCAACTCGTCTCCTCCTCCTCCTCTCTGTCTCCCCATCTTAACTTTACCCCTGTTCTTCTTCTGTTCTAGCGGGCACCCACGTGACATCCACGGACGCATCGTCATCATCAACCGCTTCACTTGTATCTGACAACTCAGCAAAGGAAGCAGCAGCGGGTACAACATCATCATTATCACACCGTACGTCCATGTGTGTAATGCTGCCTGACTGAGACATATCCCTGTTATCTACATCCTCTGGCAATAATGCTTGCACATTACTCATTTCTACCAACTGATATGTAAATAACTCCTCTGACATATAAAGTGAAGCGGCTGTGGTCTAGTGTTGGTGGTGGCGGCAGGTGGGCGAGTGGTAACTTGAGAGGTGCCCGAAGTTAAGCTGGAGGAGGATGGTGCGTCAAGGTTCCGAGCGGAAGCTGTAGAAGATTGGGTGTCCTGTGTTAGCCAGTCAACTATGTCCTCAGAACTTTTCGAGTTCAGGGTACATGGCCTCTGAACACTGGGCATTATTCTAGGGCCAAAGGGAATCACAGCACCACAACCACGACGGCCCTGCGGGGTGGCCTGCCTCTGCCTGCAATTTTTTTTTGATTAGTGGTACTACGCGTGCAAGCTACTGTGACAACAGATATGAGTGGCACTGTGCAGTGGCAGAAGTTGGCAGAGTAGACGCTGTGGGCCTGACACACACGCTTGCAGACAACTAACTGCTATTCAATCTATTACAGTCAAAATTGTATTTTTTTTTTTTTATTTAACTACTGGTACACCAGATATGAGTTGCACTGGTGTGACACTGTGCCCTGGCAGGCCCTGAAACGCACACGTGTGAAGGAAACTGACTGCTATTATATTACAGTCCAAAAAGTGTTGTTTTTTTTGTTAAATGCAAGCTATTGTGACACCAGATATGAGTGGTGGCACTGGGCAAGTGGGCACAGTATATGCTGTGAGCCTGACACACACGCTGGCAGACAACTAATTGCCATTCAATCTATTACAGTCAAAAAAATTTTTTTTTTAAATGTACACTAGTGTTACACCAGATATGAGTTGCACTGGTGTGACACTGTGCCCTGGCAGGCCCTGAAATGCACACGTGTGAAGGAAACTGACTACTATTATATTACAGTCCAAAAAGTTTTTTTTTTGTTAAATGCAAGCTATTGGGACACCAGATATGAGTGGTGGCACTGGGCAAGTGGGCACAGTATATGCTGTGAGCCTGACACACACGCTGGCAGACAACTAACTGCCATTCAATATATTACAGTCAAAATTGTATTTTTTTTTTAAATGTACACTACTGTTACACCAGATATGAGTTGCACTGGTGTGACACTGTGCCCTGGCAGGCGCTGAAACGCACACTAGTGAAGGAAACTGACTGCTATTATATTACAGTCCAAAAGTTTTGTTTTTTTAAAATGCAAGCTATTGTGACACCAGTGAGTGAGTGATGGCACTGGGCAGGCCCTGAAACGCACACTAGTGAAGGAAACTGACTGCTATTATATTACAGTCAAAAAGTTTTTGGGGTTTTTTTAAATGCAAGCTATTGTGACACTAGTGAGTGAGTGGTGGCACTGGGCAGGCCCTGAAATGCACACTCGTGAAGGAAACTGACTGCTATTATATTACAGTCAAAAAAGTTTTTTGTTTTTTTTTAAATGCAAGCTATTGTGACACCAATGAGTGAGTGGTGGCACTGGGCAGGCCCTGAAACGCACACTCGTGAAGGAAACTGACTGCTATTATATTACAGTCAAAAAAGTTTTTTCTTTTTTTAAATGCAAGCTATTGTGACACCAGTGAGTGAGTGGTGGCACTGGGCAGGCCCTGAAACGCACACTCGTGCAGGAAACTGAATGCTATTATATTACAGTCAAAAAAGTTTTTGTTTTTTTTTAAATGCAAGCTATTGTGACACCAGTGAGTGAGTGGTGGCACTGGGCAGGCCCTGAAACACACACTAGTGAAGGAAACTGACTGCTATTATATTACAGTCAAAAAAGTTTTTTGTTTTTTTTAAATGCAAGCTATTGTGACACCAGTGAGTGAGTGGTGGCACTGGGCAGGCCCTGAAACGCACACTCGTGAAGGAAACTGACTGCTATTATATTACAGTCCAAAAAGTTTTTGGTTTTGTTTTAAATGCAAGCTATTGTGACACCAGTGAGTGAGTGGTGGCACTGGGCAAGTGGGCACAGTATACGCTGTGAGCCTGACACACAGGCTGGCAGGCAGGCAACTGCAATTACATTACACAGAAAAAAAAGTAGACTGATGTTCTAGCCCTAAAAAAGGCTTTTTGGGGTGCTGTCCTTACAGCAGAGATCAGATGAGTCCTTCAGGACTGTAGTGGACACTGAATACTACCTAGCTATCAATTTCCCTATCAAATCAGCAGCAGCTACACTGTCCCTACTCTCACTAAGAATACAGCTTCACAATGAATGTAAAATGGATGCTGTCCAGGAGGTGGGAGGGTCTGTGAGGGAGGGTCTGCTGCTGATTGGCTGGAATGTGTCTGCTGACTGTGAGGTACAGGGTCAAAGTTTACTCAATGATGACGAATAGAGGGCAGACCGAACATCGCATATGTTCGCCATCCGTGGCGAACGCGAACAAGCGATGTTCGCAAGGAACTATTCGCCAGCGAACCGTTCGGGACATCACTATTAATAAATCAAGGTTTGCTGGATATTTCAGGACTATGCATAAACTATATATAACTATTTATACCATGTAGTCATATTAAATCTAAATATATTCTGTTGCTAAAAGCTGTGCCACTAGTAGTAGTTGGATAAAAAAAAAAAAAAAAATCATGATCGCTGAGTAAAATGTGATCATCCTTTCAAGTGGTACCATGGGGATCATTTGAGTGTTAATGAAGCCATTATAAGACTGAAAAATCTTCTAGTCCTGGCATAACTAAAGCATGAGGGAAATAGATCAAAACCAAATAAGTTTAGGCAGTTTTTAAGTATGAATTGTGACATTAAAATATATTCTGTTAATCAGTGCTGATCAGTATGAATAGATAAATTATGATCTATGTTTTTCAAAAAAAAATATGCATATTTCTATTGGGAAAAGCAATGAGCTGTCACTTGTGAAATCTAGCAATGTGAATGTCAAGACTCATGAGAAAAAGTCCCAGAGCCTTTAGATATGTTAGCCGACATGAGAGTCATCAGTAAGAGCCACGACAACAGTTCCAGCCAAGCTTGCTTGTCAAGCTTGGTTTTCATTGTATTGTAATTAGTTCCTTAACCCCTTAAGGACCAAACTTCTGGAATAAAAGGGAATCGTGACATGTCACACATGTCATGTGTCCTTAAGATGTTAAACGTAAAGGGACACTATAGTCACCAAAACAACTTTAGCTTAATGAAGTAGTTTTAGTGCAATGATCATGCCTGTGAAGTCTCACTGTTCAATTCTCTGCCATTTAGGAGTTCATCACTTTTGTTGCTCTCCATGCAGCCCTAACCACACTGCCCCTGCCCCTAACATAGTCTGCATGTAGAAAATAGCTTCATTTTCATTCAGATGTCAACTTACTTTAGATGTTTTTATCTCCTGCTCTGTAAATTGAAATTTAATCACACACAGGAGGGTCCTGCAGGGTCTAGCAGTCTATTAATAATATAGGAGATACGATATTCTAAATTGGATTGATTGTAAAATAAGGGAAGTATAAACATGAGATCTCACTTTACAGGTAGTGTTCAAGAAAGCTGTGTTCGTCACATGCAGTGAGGTGTAACTAAGACTGCATAAACAAAGTGGCTTAACTCCAAAATGGTAGATAACTGAGCGGTGAGACTGCATGATCTATAAACCCAAATTGCTTCATTAAGCTAAAGTTGTTTTGGTGACTATAGTGTCATTTTAAACTTCTCAAATGCTATACACTATACATTATGATTGATCAATGTTTTGATAATTGATCATCAATGTTTACCACCACTGAGTTTTGTTTCATTCTAAAGCATGATTCATCCATAATTTATTTGTTTCAAATAGACATAATATCCAAAATACAATGTTGTTATCACACAATGCTGTTAAAGAAACTCCAAGCACTGGTTCTGGTGCCAGGAGTGCCATAAAGTGAGAATTGCTAATAATTCAAAGTGAATGTCAAAATTTAGGCCACATTAGCCAGTAAAAAGATCCTCCAAGTCAATGCTGTTCTCAGTTTGGCTACAAGTTTGGCATTACATTTGGAATTTAATCATAGCAATTCTCAGATTAGCCAATAACCCTGCAAGGGATTAAAGGGACACTATAGTCACCAGAACAACTACAGCTTATTGAATTTGTTCTGGTGAGTAGAATGATTACCTTCAGGCGTTTTGCTGAAAACACTTTTCATTACAGCCTAGGGATTATTTCACTGGCCACTCCTCAGATAGCTGTTAGAGATCCTTCTTGGGTCATGGCTGCCTAAAATGAATCCACACATTCAGTGTCTCCACCCTCTGCATGCAGACACTGAACTTTCCTCATAGAGATTCATTGAGTCAATGCATCTCTATGAGGAGATTCTGATTGGCCAGGGCTGTGTTTGAATCATGCTGGCTCTGCCCCTGATCTGCCTCCCTGTCAGTCTCAGCCAATCCTATGGGGAAGCATTGTGATTGGATCAGGCTACCACTTCTGCTGATTTCAGCAGGCAGTCGGCAGGTCTAAAGGAAACAGGGACAAAATCAGCAGCTTCAGGCTTGAATACAAGTAAGATTTTACTATATTTTTAGAGGCATGAGGGGACCAGGGTGGCTAGATGGTGGTTTTAACTCTATAGGGTCAGTAATACATGTTTGTATTCCTTACCCTATAGTGCTCCTTTAACCCTAAACCATAAATATAAATTATATCCTTTCTAATTTGAATTATAGTGTAATCAATCATAAATTACATAGGAGACCACAGTATAGTTAAGACTGCCCTCAATTTTAGTCTGTTTTAATTGTATGTATTTTCAGTTCAATTGTGATTGATCAGCAATAATAAAGAAAATGTAAGCAGATACATTTGACAGTCATTACAGCAAAAATAAGCAAAATTATTGTCCTAAAAAGAGATAAAGTATACTGTATACAAAGTCAATTAATTTATGAAAATTAATTACATAAATTATATTAGTTATTAAGTCATATACATAATATAAAATAAATTAAAGAAGATTCATTAGAAAATTCCCACTCATAACAACCTCTGTTCTCTTGATGGGTGCATACAAGGCTCCTTCATACATGCTTTTTAAATTTACAAGATTAAAAAAATTAATTGATTTTGAGTCATTAGACTAGCCTTAATTCAATTCATTCATGCGTACATGCATATGTTCAGCATTTCATACAGTGAACTCTAAGCATACCTACCACTTAATGTTGTTAGATATAAAAGCAGGATGAGAGAATGAGGGGCTACAGAAAAATGGAAAATTAAAAATGGGGAGTGTCAACACAAAGTCCGCCATGCATACATCAATTTAGCATTATATGAAAATTCCCTACAACTCTACCTCTATTGTAATCTTCATATTTTGCTTCACTGTTCTTTAACAGATGGTAAAGGAAAGTATTGGTATTGAATCTAGTTTCTTTCTTTTTTGTATCGCTTTAATTTGGATTAAAAAATTATTTAGTGGTTCTGGAGGCTATAGTGTCCCTTTAGGGTCCTCTGTGTTTAGTGATAGTTACAATGTGTGACAGGAAACCTTGGCTCGCTCCTCTTAAAGCCATCACTTTGGCAAAGCACCAGGAGACATGTAGTTGAGGACATCTGCAGTGACGAAGGTTGCCTACCCCTCGAAGTGAAGGGAGACCAAAAAGGGTCTTAAAAAATGCAAAAAAAAGTAAATTCCAAAGCAGTGCAAGCTTAGTTGCTTCAGTATTGCTATTATCACCTTATCTTCTCTATTCACTATTGAAAAATATATAAATCACTATATACCAATAGATTTTGATACTAACATTTTGTAGATTCTCCAGCAGACACCAGAAAAAGAAACAAAACAAAAAAATCTAAAGGAACGAGATTTCCTCTTCATGTGTGATTTTTCTTCCCACATTATTAATCCGTATTTCATTAATTCAAAGACCTGCTATAAAACCCTGCTGTATAAATACATCTTGGGTCCAACAAGGAACTAGTTGATGCACTTGGTATTCTGTGTACGTGTTTGGAAAAGATATGAGCAAAATATAGACTGTGAAAGTTATCACATCAGGACATTTTGTATGCATTGCGACACCTTATCTTTGATGCATTTTCAAGCGTGCATAATTTTACAGATTAAACCCACACTTTTGCAGCTACCCAGTGGCTATTAAAAATAATGATGTATGTGGAATTGATTTAGCTTGCCTTGTTTTATGTTCCCAGCCGCTTCTGGTTTCTTGTTTTCTTGGTCAGTCAAGGTGTGTTAGGAAAATATTATGGTAATCCAATTTTAAATAGAGGTTATATTTGGATGACGAAAGTAAAGCACATCTAACGTTAGTATAAAGGGATTTTAGGACTTATACTAGTAACGTCTTGGAAATTAGAATGACAATGCTGATGGAAGTAACATCCTTAATCTCACTTAGAGCATCAGAACATAAAAAAACAAACAAACAAACAAAAAAACACAACCTGTGTGTGTAACATTATGTATTAATGTTGACAGTATAAAGTACCGTAACTTGTTTGTTAGGCATGCTCCCAATTAAAAGTCAGATTGATGTTACATTGCTGTATGGATGAAAATGAAGGTTGCCACAGAAGCATGTTCCCACATGTTTTTTTTTAAAAAAAACATATATGTGAATGTATGTGAATTTATGAAGATAAATATAGAGCTTTAGCAACAGAATGAAGGCTAACAAGGTTACTCATTAAAGAGGGAATTCAAAGTAAATTCAACATGAATTTCAAATATAACATCAAAATAGCCAAACTGGAAAACATTTCTCTGAAAAGGCAGTATTTACATTGAAAAGTCTAAAGGGATATGCTATAGAAGCAGAACCACTACATTAAGCTGAAGTGGTTCTGGTGACTATTGTGTCCCTTTAAGGTAGTCTTTGTTCAGTGATGGTTACAATGTATTAGAGCAAGCATGTCAAACTCAAAGTCTTGATCGGGCCGCATAAACAAGGTTTAAGTTTATGTGGCACGCAAAAAAAAATACCGTAATTATTCATAGAAACATAGGTTTGTTTTAAAAAGGACAGTATAAAAAAAAAACCTCTGCAGCCCCCTCTACTAAACCCCAGCACCCCCCTCTACTAAATCCCAGCCCCCCTCTACCACCCTGTGCCAAATCTGATCCTCCCGCTGACACACACACATATTCACTGACAGACACATACATACAGACACACAGACATACTCACTGACAGACACACACATACTCACTGACAGACATACACACAGACACACTGACAGACACACACACACATACACACACTGACAGACACACACACATACATACTCACTGACAGACACACACACATACACACACTGATACACACACACTGACAGACACACACACACATACTCACTGACAGACACACACATACTCCCTGACAGACAGACACACTGACAGACACACACACACACACACACATACTCACTGACAGACACACACACACACTGACAGACACACACTCACACACTTACACATTCTTGCACACACATACTTTTCTTTATTGCTCCTTACCTTATGGAGCCGATGTGGGGCATCTCCCTGGGATCCTTCCTGCTCCTCACTGCTCCCTCGCGCGGTTTAGTGATGCCGGGTGCCGGAATATGATGTCACTACAGATGGCGCGTGCGAGGAAGCAGTGAGGAGCAACAACACTGAGCTCCCTCGCTGGCCCTCCTCCCCGGCCGGGTAAGTGTTAGCAGAGTAGGCACCTGCAATATGGGGAAAGCAGGTGCCTACTCTGCTATAACACCAGCATGTACTCGCGACTCGCCGGACCGCAAAGATGGTCCTTGTGGGGCGCATGCAGCCCGCTCGCCGCAAGTTTGACATGCTTGTATTAGAGGAATGCTTGGATCACTGCTCTGCACATACTGGGATGGAGCTCAGGAGGTGATGTTTCACTGCCTGCCCCTGTGACGCACATAAAGTTGGAATGTTCTGCACTTACAGCACACATACAGCACCATGTTTGAAGGACCTAAAGTGACGAGTCTTTTTATTGTCAACGGCAATTTTTGTTTAATTATTAAGTGATTAAATGATAAAGTATTGTATATAACATACCTTCAGACCGATACAGACTTTCTGGCCAGTGAATTCCATCCCTGCATGTCTAATTGTGAAGAGATCTTCAAACTGTTAGTGAAATCATATTTTTTTTCTTAAAATTTCGAAAGATATCCTGTTGTTCTTTTGTGCAGTTTAGTTAATGAAGTGGTCAGAGAGCTGTTTGAATTGGCCCTGCATGTAGTTGTCTAATGTTTTCATATCCCTTCTTGTGCAGATTTTATTGCACATAATTTGAACTTATCTAACCTTTCTTCATAATTAAACACCCAGCTTCCTTTATATGTTTGTAGCTTGTACTTTTTCCATCTTCATAATATCTGCTGAGTATAACATGTTGCATACTGAAGGTGGAGTACAGTCAGATAGAATTTAAAAAATAAAATGTTTTTACTATGATTGTAATAGGGCAGATACAGGTGAAATCTTCTTTACCCAAGTTCTTCTTAATATATGCATACAGACGCCAGTGGCAGAACTACCGCAGACACAGCCGAGCCGGTGCGGCTGCACTGGGACCCACACACTCAGGGGGACTCGGGTGGCCCATGCACTTAGGAGTGCGACAGGGATCATTTCATATCTGACTGCTGGGAGGAATTACATGGTATTTTCATTTGTTTTATAGCTTTTTGATATGATTTGTTTTGCTTTAAGGTTTTATTGTAATGCCATACAGTTAACATGTATGTTTTCTTATATCATGTATGGAGCCTTAGTGGTTATTAACGAATTTCCACCAGGTTGGTGTTAAAGAGGCTCTGTTACTCTGCAGGTTTTGCATTTAAATGTATCATTTTATTGTCCATCTATTTCTCCTTGCGTTTATTTTTTTTTTTAATTCACCTTAGTTTCGCACACAAAAAAAGTAGGAACTACATTTTCTCATAAGGAGTGTGATCTTTGCCAAGTTTTGGCAATGGGTGGAGCTTAAGCAATGTTTATTATTTCAGTTGCTAAGCTAATGTACCCAAAATCCATCAGAGAAAAGAATCACACAGAAGGGCAACCTGCAGACTTCATGGATTGAGGAGAACAAAATGGAGGCTCTCAGGTATTGAGATTCGCCACAAGGAGAATAAGATAATAAATAAAAGCAAATTGTAAAGAGAGGAGTATAATCAATAAGATACAAGGGGCACAAGGAAAGGAAAACTGAAAAATAAAGAGCAGCTTAAAGTTTTTTACGTTAGCGGTACTGAGGTTAGGAACCACTCGGATACTAGTAGTTAATAGTTGATAGCGGCTCATATAGAAAATAATGTTAACCCTTACTTAGCGACAGTCTTTATTAGCAGCAGCCAGTAACTCCCTGTCACTGCTTGTGTAATTTTGCAGGCAGTAAACAGATGCTACTTGCTAACAGCGGCAGGCACATCAGCATGTAGCAGCTGGCTGGTAAAAAGTAACGTTTAAGCAGGCAGGAGCAAGCAGTTACATAAAATCGTCAATTTTTATTAACCCCTTAGGGATTAAAATGTTTTTAAAAATTGCAAAAATGTAAAAGAAAATAAATTTGTATGAAACGCATAGACAGAAATGTTATACCTACTTATTTCTCACAAACTGCATTATTTTGTGAATTTGTTTTTGCCATTTTTATTTTTTTTTATCATTTTAATCCCCAAAGGGGTCAGTAACAATTGTGGATTTTAAATAACTGCTTGTTCCTACCTGCATAAATGAATTTTTCCTAAGACTGACAATCCACATTTGGCTGAAGCTAGCGTGAGTACCTGACGCGATACCGTTATACTTCGAGAAGAGTATTGCTCAGTGTGAGGGAGGAAAGTGTATTGAATATTAATGGACTTTGCTGTCACTTTGAAGATAGACATTTAACATTTGGCTGCCTTTTCTGGATAGTAAAAGTAGCGAGAAGATTTGAAATGAGCCAGAGAAATTACTTCTGCACTTCCTAAAGAAAGATGTGTTCTGAAATAGTGTTAAGCTAATAGGGAAACTAAATCCATGACATGTGCACAGTCGTTATTAGGCATGTGCAATACCCAACTCCCAACTCCCTTTAATAAGACACAGACACCGTCTTTTCTGTTGGAACTATATAGTCCACAGCTTTATTTATTATTATCATAAAATGTAACAAATTAGGGTCATTGCTATAATAGCAGTAATATTTTGAAACAATCTCCCTCCATACATAAATACCCCATACCAATATAACAATATATAACCATATAAATAACATATAACATGAAACACTACCTACCAAAGAGGCCCCATATTCAAATGTTGTACCTGTAGGGGTGTACCGAGACACCCCATATACCCCCAGGTTTGGAGCCACCGATGAGTACGAACCTACCAACCAATTGTAACACTACTGCCTAATCCAGCCTAAACTTTGCATGACCACTTCATACTCCACCTACCATCCACTTAACCTAGCCCTTCCCCGCCGCTGTGACCAAATGGGAAATTACATCTAAACATCAGGGAGGGTGGGAGGGACAACTTACAGGTAAGTGAAAGCTGTAATTAAAATGGCCACTTCCTAAGATGGCCGCTCTATATATCCTTAAGCCCCACCCCCAATTCCAATTTACTAAACCACAGCCCAGAATTAAATTAATATTCCATGCCTACTTCCTGGCCCTGTCAAGGCCCATTCCCTTATCTGCGCTGTTCCATGGGCTACAAACTTGGAATACAGCAACTAGATGTAGAAATTATAAGGAGAAGTAAGGGTATAAAGTAACAAGGGGAGGAATTACCAATGCAATGTGCTTGCTGCTCCCACACTGGATTCATGTAAGTATAATACTACTAATGTCCTTTAATACTCCCACTCCCAGGAGCAGCTGTGCAAGTGGACCTATCGCCTTGGGCAGATGTTTTGCAAAAAATGCAAAGACCTCACAAGACACAATACTGGATTAACACAGACTAAAACAAAAACTGCAAATCTGTTTTTCCCAGAGCCTGCAGGTGGGTGGTCGCAGTAAATTTGTTTGCCTTGGGCAATCTTAATGGTTACCCTTTCTGTGAGTTTATATATTGGATGCAGCTATATTTTTAGTTTAGGGACATTTGTCAGAGCTGGATTAAGATTACCTAGGGCCCTATGCAGGATGCCAGATATGGCCCTCCTCCTAGAGTTATGAGCTCTTAATTTTGTAAGTGCTGTGTGTGGTGGCTGAGTTTTGTGTATGAGTGGAGTAGAATGACAGCAGTATTGGGGTGAGGCTAGGAGTTCCTGTGTGTGCTGGTTGAGTGTTTTGTATGGTGACTAAATTTTGTATGTAGAAGAGTCTGAGCATAGCCGATACGGGGCGGGTGCATGGGGTGCACAGCACCCAGGCACTCTGTGAGTAGAGGCGCATCGCAACATTATGCCCCACCTCTCTTGTGAAGCCCCACCCTTTATTTTAAGCTCTACCTCTTGCCTGAAGGCCATCAGATCTCCTGGAAGGCTGGCTGGGCTGGAAGGTGAGCACACAAGGGGAAGGTGGGGCTACATGAGGGCACAGGAGGGGAAGGGGGTAAAGATGGCAAAGAAGTGGGGTTACATAAGGGCACGGGAGGGGGCTAAAAGGGCACAGGAGGGAAGGGAAGCTACATAAGGGCACAGGAACGGGTGGGGACAAAAAAAGAGCACAGATGGGGAGGGGCTATAGGAGGGAAGGGGGCTAAAGAGGGCACGGAAGGGGCTAAAGAGGGCACAGGAGAGAAGGGGCTACATAAGGGCACAGGAGGGGATGAAGGCGTAAGACTGCACATGAGGGGAAGTGGCTAAAGAGGGCACAGATAGGGGAGGAGCTAAAGAGTGCAGAGGAAGGGAGGTGGCTTAAGAGGGCACAGGAGAGGAGGAGGTTAAAGAGGGCACAGAAGGGGAGGAATGTCAGGTTACCTTGTGTATCAGTAAGGGGCATGTCACAGGCTGGCGTCACATTGCAGGGTATTGGGGACACTCCTACCAACTCTCAGCTTGTCCCCAGCGATTCTCACGTCAGCCACAATAACCCCACCTCCTTTTATGATGAGGCAAATGAGCGCTGACATCATAACGCTAAGAACACCACAGCCCGCCATGGTGATCGAACGAGAACATTTTGGGGGCGTGGTTACCTACCTAATTGAACACGGTATTTAAAGAGAAAACAGGGAGAGACTCATTGCCCTGTTGTGGTCCTTTAAAGACCCAAGAGCGTGTATTTTGTTTTGGTATTCCTGTATTCTGACTTTAGCTTTGTTTGCTTGTTCTCCCTTCTGTGTTCATTTGACCTCGGCTATTGCATTATCGTTGATCCTGATTTTTGGTACCCTTGACCTCTGCTCGCTAGTCACTATTCTTTGTGTGTGTAGTGTTAGCCTGGCCTTCCTAAGGTCTGGTATACATCACTAGTATTTGCATTCTGCGTGAAGGATCCCCAAACGTTCCTGACAAGGAGGCTAAAGAGGGCACAGGAGGGAAAGGGGTTACATAAGGGTACAGAAGGGGAGAAGGTTAAAGAGGGAAAAGGAGGGGAGAAGGGCTACATAAGGGGACAGGAGAGGGGTTAAAAACGGGCACAGAAGGGAAGGGGGCTAAAGAGGGCACAGGAGGGGGGCTACATAAGCGGACAAGAGGAGAGAGGTGCTAAAGAGGGCACAGGAGGGGAGGGGGCTAAAGAGATGCTGAGATGGGACAAAGACACACAAAGAGCGGCTGAGGGGTGGCATAGAGACAGCCAGAGGTGCTGGGGGCACAAAGAGACACATAGAAGGGCTGATGGGACAAAGAGGAACATAGAAGCAATTGGGGGGCAAAGAGACACAGAGGGGCTGGGGAAGGAGAAAAAGAGACACACAATAGGGCTGGGGCAGACAAAAGTGTTCCAGAAGGGCTGCGGGGATGAACAACACACAGAAGGGCTGGGGAGAGACACACAAAAGGGAGGGGGAAAAGAGACACACAAAGGGGTTAGAAATAGATGCCACAAAATTAAGAAATAAAGTAAACAGAGTGCAAGTCAAAGGCTTGTGAGCTGCACCACTGTAACTACCTAATAGGGAGCTCCAATAAGGGGGTAACCCTCCAAAATATGCATGAAATAGGAGAAAGTGATGTATAGAATCCCACGAGGGGAAACTAACATCAGGAGAGCTCCACTGGTAAAAGAAATGAGATGGGGGGGCCTACCTTTAATCAATCTAAGGATAAAAAGGGATAAGCAAACAAAAAGTATAACTTTAAAAAAGGGAGATCTACTAAACGGTGCCCAGGGGATCCATTATCTGGAGTACTAAATATCATCTAAGTTCCATATGTTTACTGTCACATTTTCTTTACTACATGATGAGGATTTTATTTTATAGACATAATCATTGTTTACCCTCTATAAACCCTGGTGATTCTGTTCTTTTTTTTTTTTTTTCAGTTCACAGCCTACTAGACAAGTAATTTGTTTCAGTCCTACACACACAGACACACTGTATATCTATATACAGTGCATCTATACCTCCTCTTCTACTTGATATTTACAATATGTGGTTCTTGAGCTCATTTGCATGCACCTACCCAGAATCCTTTGCAGTAGTGAGAGCACTGTTAAAGGGAGATTTATGTGGGAAGAGAAAGTCTTATGGCTTGACTGGTGTGTGTATTTGTGTTTAACATTGCGTCAACTATATATATTTTTTTCAGATTGCTTTCTTTTAAAGTTTGTAATTCACAAATATTTTTTTGTGCATAACTGTTTTGCTTTTTTTCCCTATTCTATAAAAAATTGTACTTCATAAATATAAACTTTAATGCAACATGTTACCCTTTTCCTCAGCTTTCATTCACGCCTGTTTGAGTGCCTCTGCCTTTATATCTTTACATTATATGTGTTAGTTTTGTCATACTTTTGCAAATTAAATAGCATATTAATGTACCATATTTTCTCCAAAATGTTAGTTCCACTTTAAATAGTTACGTTTTTAGATTTCAATAGGAATCATTCCCCTTTATGTGTGAAAGTATTTATTTTTTAATTCTATTCCGCAGATGTGTTGTAGGGCTATGTGGATGGATTACAGTCAGAGGCTGGAGATTCTACTTTTATTTTTATTTCCCGTAATGGAGAGAAAAGAAGAACGAAAAACACTGCTGCAGTGTCCAGGAAAGTCTGTGTGCCCAATCAGGCAGAATTATGACTCACATAGTAACTACATTTCAGTACCACCCCCTTAAAAATGACTGATCGCAATTGTACGAAAAAAAAGACGTTTTGGATTAAAGCCAAATATCACATTTGCAAATAATTAGGCATATGAAGAACACAAAGAAAATAGTTCTCTATCCACAATTCACAAAGTTACTGTGTTGGTTGCTTGGCAACCAGTCCTGTAAGTATATTAAATGGCTAGCATCCATTTTGGCATCATATTTTGGTATGAAGCAGGAAAAAGCATTACAATACCATGTGTCTTAGCAGGTTCCATATTTCCACTATAGCTTGAATTTGCAGATATCACAAGGAACTCTTTAAATTGAAGAACTGCAGTTTCTGATGAGCAGTATGCATTACAGTTCCAGATGGTATTATGATGTCATTTTTGTATTGTGATCAATTACACCTTTTTACTTACATGTAATTCATTTTTATATTCTTCCTTTACTGCCTAACCTAGGAAACTAAGGTCATATATTGGCATATAAGGAAACGTACAGAATTGCAGTACTATCTGTAAATGGGGAACGTATTACTCAGACATTAGTACAGAAGGTGAATGGAAGAAAAATAAATATCCAGGCACACCTGAGGTTTCTTCTAGGCAGTATTTTTTATTTGACCAGTGGGGACAATGTTTCGGCTCCACTCTGGGCCTTTTTCAAGTCTTGATTACACTCTTGTTTACAAACATTAGTACAGTAAGCATCTGCATCTTGCCATAACACATCATGGGGTAAAATAGCTACAAATGTTAGGTGCAAAGTACTAAATGTTGTGAGACATTCTATTGGTTTCTAGGTTATTGATTTTACTTTGCTTTGTCTAAGAATAACATGTTTTCACCTTGATAAATCTTCCCCTTGTGTTTCTTTTCGTGGTACATCAACATCCCCTTGCAATCACATTTGCACAGCCTGTCCAGTGCTCATGTGTAAGGGGGGCTTTTAAGACAAAATGAGGGCTAGGACCCTCCCAACTCTATAAGTGACAGCGACAAACTCTAGACCTGGAGTAGGCAACCTTTGACACTACAGATGTTCCAGACTACATCTCTCCTGATGCTTTGCCAACATAATGGTTGTAATAGCTTCATAGGAGATATAGTTCAGTACATCAGGAATGCTATAGGCTTCTTACTTCTGCTCTCTGTAATAAAAAAAAAACATAATTAAGGGTTAAGAGAGGATTTCAATCACAAGGGCAAAGTCAATCCAAACCGAGAAAAGCAAGAAACTAGATTGCACTTCTGAGTCAAAATGGGACCACTAAAGAATCAATCACTAAGGAGATAAGGTCTTTAATGGAGAACCTAGCTTGTGTCATTTCTGTATCACCAGAATTCATGGATGGACTCTGTATGTACACTATCACGTATGCATCAATAAAATGATGCCAAGATCGGGACAGGTAAAAGGACTCAGAACAACTGCATCAGGATGCAAGTCAAGCTGTTGGGGACACAAGAAAGGCAGAACTCTAGCAGGAGGCCATGGCATTGTGGCATCAGGCAGCATGTCCAGCCCATCCTCCTTCTGTTTGACTGAAGCCGACAGGGTAGATTTCCTTGGCCAGACATTGCAGGGCCAGCGCTCGAATGTAGGAAAAGAGGCTCTCCCTCACCTGTATTATATCAGAGCGTTGCTGCAGGTTCTCACAGCTATGCACTGATACATCTCCAAGCGCCAGACGGAAGATGCTGTCTTTACCCAGAGGAGGTGCAGACATGTTCCATCACCCACCTAATCCCCCCCTATATATACCAAGATAAGCCTCAGGGAGGGAGGAATACACTTTTATACAGCCCTTGTAACCTCACTACAGCTCCTGTCACCCCACCACATTCCCTGTCCCCCCACCACAACCCCTACCACCCCAGTATAGCAGCTGTCACCCGATCAAGCTATAATTCCACCACATTCTCTGTTACCCCAGCATAGCCCATATCACTCCAGTATAGCCCCTGTAACCCCACAACAGCTCCTGTCACCCCAGTATAGCTCCTTTCACTTCAGTATAGCCCTTGTCACCCACAGCTGGGGCTGTGTGTGTGTGTGTGTGTGTATATATATATATATCTTGCCACTCACCCTCTCTTTGTCTTTTAAACTGATAAATGCCTTGGTTCAATCCAGCGTTGTAATAAATATAACATTCTGGAAGAAGGTGCACTGAGGTCTTTCACTGCATACAATGGTGTTTATTTGAATGTTATATCACATAGGTGTTGATCGACGTTTTGCCCCGATCGGGTCTTTCTCAAGATCTCTCAATAAATTGGTAGTGCACTGAATATATTGGCTTGGGGAAGCAAAGAGGGTAAATCCATCCCTGAATGGAAGTAAAGAAAAAAACAACATATTGTTTTATTTCAGGGTTTTTTTCTTCACGGCAACTCAGCATTAGCATTATAATGGGGCACAAATCATTCCTCTTGTACTTGCTCATACAATGTACTTGCAAAAGTGACTGCCAATGTATTCATTAAAACATTCACTTTATGTATTGATTGACCCATTCCATCTCTTCAAAGATACATTCTGGAAAGGATGTAACGCTTGACTTGCCCTGCATCTAATAATATTCAGCTTCTCATATAGGTCAGGGGTGACTTTAAGTGCACATAATAATGCCTTGTTTGTAGTCTTCTCACTTCTATGCCAAAAGCATGTAGGTAAAGGCAATCGAAGGAGGGACTAAGGGCAAGCAAGCAAGAACATAGATGAACTTTTAATATTTGTAATGTAACTGTTCCTATAAATCCACACCATGTGATAACTTGTTTTTCTTTTATTACAAGTACACTTTAAAGCTATACCTAGAGGTTAAATCCCATTGCTGTGATACACAGCAAGTAGTATTACTGATTTAAAAACTTAGCATAGTTGGTGTTTTTTCAGTTAAAAATGAACACATATAATCATCCTCGATTTAGTTGTGGGAACCAAGTAACCACATTGCTCTGAAAGATTCCTACTACATTTGAAAAGATCTAAGAATATTCACAAATTGAGTGACCTTTAATATAACCAAACATTTCAAGTCAGAATTAACCATTGAATTGCATCTATAAGCGACAAAGGTTTCATAAAATTGAAGACATGTTTAAATGGTTTTCTGTATTCACTAAAAGGGACACTATCGTCACCAAAACAAGTTTAGCTTAAAATAGAATAGAATAAAGATCATGCCCCTGCAGTCTCGCTCCTCAATTCTCTGCATTTAGGAGCTAAATAACTTTGGTTTCTGTTATGCAGCCCTAGCCACACCTCTCCTGGTTGCATGGAAAAATATGTTTTAGCATGAGATGTTAACTTACTTTACATGTTTTTATCTCCTGGTCTGTAACTTGAACTTGCTCTATACAACAAATTGCTTTATTAAGGTTACACTGTTTTGGTGCCTATAATGTCTCTATAAATTTTAAATTCAGTTGGAATTCACCTTGGACTCTCACCTCTCAAGTTTATAACCATGTATGCTTGGTGTACATGCAACAATGGACAATATTGCTTATAGCATAATGTTGGAAGCACATCTTGCCCATGATGAATTAAAAATTATATTCTGACAAATGCTATATATCCACATCACGGAGAGCAAGGAGGTTGTCATTACCTTTCTATTAGACTCAAACAAAGAGTTCATGAATACCTGGTCCCTGGCTAACGCTGATTGAGCCACTATCCCAGCCTATCTCTAAAATCTCAGCGGTGAATGGGCTACACTTCTGTTAATTGAATTTCTTCTGTCTTAAAATATTAGGCTAGAATCAATACATTCTGTTAATGAATTTCTACTGTCTTAAAATATTAGGCTAGAATCAATACATGAAGAACCTGACAGAGTTTGGACTAGATTGTGATGTAAATATTTGGAAATGTTCCAACTTACACTACGTTAGTTACCCACAAATAATTTAAATTGTATTTTCAATCTTTCCAACTAGCCTACTAGGTCAAAGTTGACAGTGACTAACGTCTTCATTTAAATATGGAAATGTTGTTTTCTATCACCATTACTTGGTTTGTATTCTGTTTCTGATATCTTAGGATGAATTCAGGTTCCAACCAGAGAATCTTGGCATTTGGTAACCAAATATCAATCTACTGATTCACCCAGTTAGTTTTAATGTTTCCCTTCATCTCCCACTGTCAATTGTTAAAAAATGAAAGTAATTTCATTGAAAGCAGTTGCACTGGTATTTAATTGGGACTTTGCAGCCAACTCGTTAAAAGGTTTGATGAATAACAAGGACTGATTTGTCACAGTTGCAAATGTACTCACATCTGGCATTGTTCACACATTGGCTTGTAGGATTTATCATAACAAGGAACACGTTGGGAGTCCAAAAATGTAAAACTCTAGAGATAATTTGGAGAGTATATGTTGGTTTTTCAGATATCACAAAAAATAAGGAGAGGCAATTTTATGAATTAATTTTGATCGCTAATATATTGACTATATAAACACTGATGATAACCATACTACCATACTACGAAAAAAGGTGTAGCGGAGAGTGATGGTAGCAGGGCTTCCTCTCCGCTGGTTACTCCAACAGCTACTCAGGAACAAACAGGATAATTCAAGAAGGCAGACATCACCCTTCCCAATAACTGGACAACACTCAGTATTAGGAGCAGAACAGAATCTTTAATGGCCAGGCTGGCCTTTTATGCAGGTTTTGCCTAAAGGTTTACCACCCAGGTGGACCTTGTTGGGCACCGGTAAAATATAAAACAACCAATACAGACAGAGTCAGGTAATAAGTCACTCCCATACATTGCACACAATCACTCCCCTCTGCTTAGGAGATAATTGAGCTAATTACTGTATCAACTCAATTATATCCAAACAGAAAAATCGAAATTTTCATAGAAGTACCCCAAACAAATAAAAATTTTCATTTCTAGAAGTACCCCAAAAACATGTCATACACTCATAATTCCAACATCCCTTGATGGCCCCGATCTGGGGAAGCAACATACTGAAAAATCACCCAGATCGGTTCAGGGGTTCGACAGTTTTATGGAGGTCTTAGTTTTACCGGCCGCACACGAGGTGTAAGCCGAGAATAGTTCCATGTGTTTGGGCTGTGAGGTCGGTCTCTGTTCGGGTGTCTGAAATACATGAAAGTACATAAAAGCATGGTTCGTGCCTTAGTTCGTCCAACTCCTCTCGTTCGTGTGATTCCTTTCACCGAATGCCGCTCTGTTCTGATTTTTCATGAACTTACACGAAGATGGAAGTCTCTGCGGTGTTCGTGCCGTTGAGTGTCCGATTTGGGTTCCAGACACTCGACGACCAAACACTGCTGGTGTAATTCGTATTCTAAGATGGCCACCGCCACGTATTTGTATGACGAACGGCGGCCACCCAGTCAGTTTGTGTGTTGGCAATTGAGAGAGTGTGAACCAGGATAGGGAGGTCAATTGGCGCCACGCTACTCCCCTGGGTGACCTGGTGGTTCAGTAGTTAGTTCATTTGTCGAACCCTATGGTGGAAAATAGCTGAACAGGGGGTTTTACCGAACAACCAGATGAACGATACCAGATACTATTTTGTTACTTGTTTCTACAATTAACAAACAGGTACAATATTAGGAAAATAAAGCAACAAAAAGGGGGGTGGACAGCCCTTAGTAAAAACAGAAGATACTGTGGCAAAGCCCATTCTGCTACAAAAGGTCTCCCTCTTGACTCCTGTTTTGTGAAACTTTTTGTGACTTTTTTTTTAAATAATAAAATAAACCAAGAAAACATTGCAGGTAAAACTTAAAACACAAAAGTACAAAAGTACAAAGAAAAGTGAGGAAATGTGAAGTGTAATTTTTATGATATAGCTTCTGACTAGATGATAATGAGAACAATTTATATGGTGGAAAGGGAAATTACCAGGTCAATAATCAAATTGCTACATAAGAAAATCTTCATGTCAAAACAATGTGAACATCATTTTGTTAGAAGTGGTTTATTGTGTGGCACTGTATAGTTTTGCAGAATGTCTGCACATCTATTATAGATCACACTAACCATTTTGTTGCATTCATTATTTAATGTCTGCATTGTGTCAGAGATGTTCAATACCAATTTTTCGATATACTTTATTATTTATTTTGTTGCTCAAACTCCATGCACTTTTTTATTTCCTTTTATTTGCTAGATTTTCCTAGATAGCCTCCCGACCTGTTTGCCACTGGTAGTAAATGATAAGTTGAAAAAAAGTTAGCACATTTTAAGGTACAAAATAGTTTTTAGTGTTTTATCCAATGGTGAAATTCCCTTTCAATTATACTTTATTAGCTTTATACTTAGTATGTTTTATGTTTTAGTAAAAATTAGTTTTTTTGCTCTTTTAATTTTTAAAAAGTGAAATTGTGATTTAAAGAAATCAATGGTTTCTGATTCAGGGAGTGATGCTGCTCTCACATCTATTAAGTTAATGTTTTGGCATTTAACTTTTAGTCTCCGTTGGTTTGATGTGGTTTGGGTTGTGTGCAAAGGATGTAGTATATGTCTTAAGTGATTTAAAAGATATTCAAAAAGGAAAATCAAATCTTAAGATATTTGCTTGTAAATGTGTGTGTCACTCAAAAGAGGATTTTTCCACTATGCCATATCCCCTCAGCTGTTGTTACAATTATAATGTAGTTTTGAACACGCATACTTTCCACATGTTTTGGAACAGTACATGAAATGTGCCGCCCTTATATGTAGAACTTATATGTTCTGGAAGGATGATATTTATTTACCCTAGTTTATAATAGTACTCTAACATTTCCATATTTACAGGGCCAAACTAACATTAAAAATAGCCTGCTTTTATACAAAATGGAAATTGCACACATGGCTCTGACTAAACTGTTAACAATGTTGGAAGGTTACTACAAGCACCAATAACAATTTGTAGTGTCCATGGTTCTTAGATTCTGTATACAGTGCCTCCAGAGCGGTAACTCTACATCCAGCAACATCATTAGCCAGCTACGGAATGAGTGCTCTGGGCTGCCGAATGTGAAATCTGTGCATGTTGGGTGCCTGTCAACAGCACAGATATGCATGGTGGTGAGAGACTAGCAATGGTGCCATAGTCCACCTCCCCACCACTTGTGCCACCACCCAAGGCTTCTACTTAACTCAATCCTGAGTGTCACTCTCTCTGCATGGAAAACTGCATGGGCTGCATGGTGAACTTGGCCTTGGTGTGGGATCCAAGGTTAGCTTATTTCTTAATTTAATTTTATTGTATTTTTGGATGGGTATATATTTTAAAACACTTTTTTTTTTTATTTGAAGTAACCCTGTAAACTACCATGTCATTTTAAATCCATAAAACCATGTAGTAGATAAAAATGCTAAATAAAAATATGGAAAATATGTCTGTAGTTTTTGCATAATGTCACATAAAGAACAAGAAATTGGATTTTAAACTCCTGCACTAGAATGAAAATAACTAAACATGTTTATACTTAACTTCAGTTCTAATTATATCAGTACAAAAAGCGTTTTAGCTTATTAAAGCTGCACATTTAATTCACTAATATTTTATTTCCCAAACAATGCAAAATATATCCAAAAGGCCTGACAAGATTCTGCCTGTTGAGACGCAGCAGATCATTTATCGTTTGGTTTTAGAGGAATTACCTGAAAATGATGGTGATTACCTGACATGTTTCATTTCAGCACTGTGTAATCACTGCAGTCACATGGCGTTTCCTTTACGGAGCAGAACAATGTATCTTCAGGGATGATGACTAATGGAACCAGACACTTACAAGCTTTTAAAAACACTTGAACCGTTTTCTGGATTGAACTGGATTTTGTGGTGATGCCTAATGTGAGATTTATTTACTTAGTACTTTGCTATGCCTCTATCAACATTTAACACGTTCGGGAAAAATATCCATATGCATTCCAGATAAAATATGTAATATACATATTTTATCTGGAATGCATATGGATATTTGTAAATAATGTAAATATTATAGAAATGCAAACAGTAAATCTTGGATTAAAGGACCACTATAGTTTTCCTGGCACTATAGTGCCCTGAGGGTGCCCCCACCCTCATGGCCCCCCTCCCGCCAGGCTGAAGGGGGAGGAAGGGGTTAATCCCTTACCTTTTCTCCAGCGCCAGGCTCCCTCGGCACTGGGACTCTCCTCCCTCTTCTGACGTTACCGGCTGAATGCGCATGCGCATTCAGCCAGTCTCATAGGAAAGCATTCTCACTGCTTTCCTATGGACGCTGGCGTCTTCTCACTGTGAAAATCACAGTGAGAAGCGCGGAAGCACCTCTAGTGGCTGTCAATGAGACAGCCACTATAGACTGGATTAACCCTAAAGTAAACATAGCAGTTTCTATGAAACTGCTATGTTTACAGCAAAAAGGGTTAAACCTAGATGGACCTGGCACCCAGACCACTTCATTAAGCTGAAGTGTTCTGGCTGTCTATAGTGGTCCTTTAAGTAGTATAAAGGAAAGCAAAAGGAAAAAAAAAAGCTTTGAAATATAGTTTAAAGTGAGAGTGTATATATCTAAATGTGCAGCTATATGTGTCTTTGATGTTTTGTGTGCACACAAGTAACTGTATCTGTGTTTGTGTGTACATGACATAGCCTTTCTGTTGCTACAATTGTTGTCATCAACGCCAGTCATCCACATCTACCATGGTTCCCATTACATTTAGGTATCTGCAGACACCTATCTTCTTTTTTGCTTCCTCGACGTACATGGGCATTGGTGTATATGGGGGCACTGAGAGGGTACAGGGCACTGAGTGGGTTCCTGAAAAGCCCCAAGTCTACTGTTGTCTCTTTTCTATTGCTATCCCCAGTTCCCCTGTAATAGTGAAAGAGAATTATACCTCCAGTTATATAATTTGTGACAGTGTCACTTTAATGGAGTTAGACCACGTAGAGAAATTGCTGTGGATCCGTGATTTTAATGCAATGGAATGAAGGGTTAGTACAGCATGGCCTGAGGTTAATACAGTAAGTGTGTTGTTTATAAGTATAGATGCATGTAAACTTTGAATTCAATCAATGATTTGGTGTCACAATATATGGAATAGAATAAACATGGTTTAGGTCTTAGGCTCATGGTGCATGGTCATAGGCGCATGGTCTTAGGCAGTGGCGTACACATGACCTATGGGGCCCCGGTGCGAAAATTACTCTGCGCAGGCCGGGGCCGCAACACATGGCGGCGGGCACCTGGTCGCAGGGGTTGCAGGGCTGCGACCGCGGTATGTACACCAGTGCATGCAGATGCACACACACTTAAAGGACCACTACAGACACCCAGATCACATCAGCTCAATTAAGTGGTCTGGGTGTCAGGTCCCTCTAGTTTTAACCCTGCAGCTGAAAGCATAGCAGTTTCAGAGAAACTGCTATGTTTCACTGAGGGTTTATCCAGCCTCTAGTGGCTGTCTCACTGACAGCCGCTAGAGGAGCTTCCGCGATTCTAAGACACTGAACGTCCATAGGTAAGCATTGAGTAATGCTTTCCTATGGGCGGTTTGAATGCGTGCACGGCTCTTGCCGTGCATGCGCATTCGGAGCTGAGCGGCGGAGGGATCCCCAGCGCCAAGGGAGTCCGGCGCTGGAGAAAGGTAAGTGCAGAAGACACACACACACTCTCACAAACAGACGCATACACACTAGCTAACAGACACACACATTTACTGACACATTTACTGAGACACACTCAGCGACAGACATACATACACACTCACTTACAAAACATACACTCTCACTGACAAACACACACTCACTGACAGACATCAAACAGACTCACTAACACAAACACACTCAGTAACAGACACACACAGTAACACACTCACTGACACTCACTAGCAGACACACACTCAACAGACACACTCACTGACACTCACACTAACACACACACTAACACTCACAGTAACACTCACAGTAACACTAACACAAACAGTAACACACACACTAACACTCACAGTAACAGTAACACACACAGTAACACTAACACACACTAATACTCACAGTAATACTAACACACACAATAACACTCACATTAACACACAAACTAACACACACAGTAACACTAACACACACACTAACACTCACAGTAACACTAACACACACAGTAACACTAACACACACACTAACACTCACAGTAACACTAGCACTCACACTAACACTCACAGTAACACTAACACACACAATAACACTCACAGTAACACACACACTAACACACACAGTAACACTAACACACACACTAACACTCACAGTAACACTAACACACACACACTAACACACAGTAACACTAACGCTCACAGTAACACTAACACTCACAGTAACACTAACACACACAGTAACACTAACACACACACTAACACACACAGTAACACTAACATTCACAGTAACACTAACACTCACAGTAACACTAACACACACACTAACACTCACAGTAACACTAACACACACACACACACACACTAACACATTTTTTTAAAAAATTTAATCCCCCCAGCCTCCTTACCTTTTGGAGTGCTGAGGGGATTCCCTGGGGTCCAGTGGTGCTGCTGGGATCCTGGGGGGCCGGTCACCCGGCGGGCAGTCAGGCTGGTGGGCGCGCGAGGGAGCACTCTCCCCTGAGTGCTTCCTCTTCACCTCCCTCGCGCGCCTCGTACTGATACCGGTGCCGGAAGATGACGTCATCTTCCGGCTCCGGTATCAGTGCGGTGCGCGAGGGAGCTGAAGAGGAAGCACTCAGGGGAGAGTGCTCCCTCGCGCACCGGCCAGCCTGACTGCCCGCCGGGTGTAAGCAGGGCCAGTCTCGGGGGGCCCGGAGGTGGCCGGCTCCTGGGCCCCCCAGCAGAAGAGGCTGGCCCAGTGCGTACATACCGGGTCGCAGGGGCGGCCGGGCCCCCTGGTGGGCCGGGCCTGTTCACAGCCGCGACCCCTGCGACCCTGGTATGTACGCCACTGGTCTTAGGCTCAGGTCATTATATTCAGGTCAATAGGGGCTCAGGCCAATATATTCCAAAGGAAGAGGGGAGTATAAAACATACCCTTGGGCTAAAGCCCCCGTTTTAATGCCGCCTAGCAATGCCCCTGTTGACATTTAATGCCAGATTGGTGCAACATTATGAGTGACACATCTCTGTGAGTAGGGCCGATATTTCTGGTTCTTTCAATTCTGTGTTCTTATATTTTGCCATCACTTTTACAGCCAATCTTATCATTGGTAAACCTGATCTTTAGTTAGGGCTGGGGATTTCCCGGTGGACCACTTCAGTTTGAGCCCTTCTGGCAGCTGGGTGAGTGCAGATCAGGGTCAATAAGGCCTAGAAATAATGTGTTCACAGTGAGGGCTCTTGGCACCATTTACAATGAGACAGCAACATTCTGCTCTTGCTGCAAGATATTCAGAGAAGAGACCTCATGTTGATGTGATTTCACTCTGTCATCAGTAGAGAGCATGTGATATCTTTGAAATAAGAGAATAGAGTGATTCCAGTCCCCACTGGACCCGAGGGACGAGGCTCCACTCCAACTTTCCCAAGCTATATGTAATAACAGTGTGTATAAGTGTGTATTTCTCTATGTATGTGCCTGTCTGTATGTGTAAATGTTTGCATGGGCTGGTATGGAATTATTTCCATGAGGAGCACTGGGTTGGACCATCGCAGAGGTGACCGTGCCTCCTCCATGATGTCGCAGGAGTCATAGAGGTGTGCAGCTCTTTTATTGCACTACTTTTCATTGCACACTCAGAGAGGTGGGCTCTATATAAAACTAGGAATACAATGTAGGTTTGTATTCCTAACACTACAGTGCTCCTTTAAAGCAATTCAATATTTGCTTTAGTAAATCTTAAAACATTTTCTGTGTTTATTATTCCCTATGTTAATTTGTATAAATCTCCAGAACAAGAATGTCTCTGCTTCCGGACTGAGGCAATGCGGTCACGAGGCACGTTTTGCACTCGTGGCCGGAGGAGAGCAGCGGTGCGAGTGCCAGGTAAAGGTGAGTTTGTGACAAATGGCTAGTATAGAATAAGCAGTTCAGAATGTTACACAATCTCTTTTAGAAGAATTTGATGGAGGTAAAGTCATAAAATGTATCATTATTAAATAGCATATCATTTGACAAACAAGAAATCTTACATATAATATTATAAGATAAGTAATGTCGTATAGAAATTAACAATAGCTTATTTAAAGGGCCTTGGACAAAGCTGTCCTAGCATCGCCCAGGGCTTTGTTGTCCATACATACATTTTCTACCATTATATCATTAGTTCAAAATCTCCAATCTGTACATGACCTTCTCCATCAAGCAATATATTGTCTGGTTCTAGGTCTCAATAGTGTACGGACAAAGAACTCTTTAAAGTGATTCTGAATTGAGAATTTAAATACAGACAGGAGAGGCAAAGCCAGTGGGAAAATATAGCATTAAATCACTAGAGAAGTAAGAGAAACAAGGTAGTGCAGAGGACAGAGTGAGCACAGCTGAAATACACAGAGATAAAGGATTCAGCATTTCAATGATCATAAGTAGTGATGTCGCGAACATAACATTTTCAGTTCGCGAACGGCGAACGCGAACTTCCGCAAATGTTCGCGAACCGGGCAAACCGCTATAGACTTTAATGGGCAGGCGAATTTTAAAACCCACAGGGACTCTTTCTGGCCACAATAGTGATGGAAAAGTTGTTTCAAGGGGACTAACACCTGGACTGTGGCATGCCGGAGGGGGATCCATGGCAAAACTCCCATGGAAAATTACATAGTTGATGCAGAGTCTGGTTTTAATCCATAAAGGGCATAAATCACCTAACATTCCTAAATTGTTTGGAATAACCTGCTTTAAAACATCAGGTATGATACCTTATGCATACCCTTAGAGACTTTGGCCTGGTTTCCCACTATAAACTGAACCAGGATAAGACCCAAGCATTAACAGTTAACCTGTCCTCAGGCCGCACAACAGCTCTAAAACATCAACATCAATTTGACTGGAGGTCATCCTCTCTTACGTACTTAGGAGTTAAAATTGCAACATCTATTGACAAAATTGCTCAACTAAACTATTCGCCCCTTCCACACATGTGCAAGGCAGAGACACTACAGTGGAAACACAACATCTTTCCTGGCTGGGACGGATTAACGCTTTCAAAATGGCCATACTGCCCAAAATTCTGTACATCTTGCGCATGCTCCCCCTAAAGATCGCACAACCCCTCCTCAAAACCCTACAGAGCACGTGTAACGCTTTTATCTGGGACAATAAAAGGCCTAGAATTCCTAACAAACTCCTGTACACTCAAGTCAAACAGGGGGGTGTGGGGTTGCCAAATATTGCCCAATACTACAAGGCATCAGCGTTAACGGCTGGAATCCTGTTACATTCCCCCAAGGGAGAACTGAGCTGGGTAGATATGGAGAACAAACAAGTTCAGGGAGGGAATATAATTGACACCCTGTGGACACCCAAACACTTGAGGACCCCTGCGCTGGCCCTATTCCCCACCACAACGCTCACGCTCAGCATCTGGGACACGTTCATGACTTCGCTAGGATGTAAAACCTCATACCATACCAAAGCACCCTTGTCAGCCCTAGGCGCCACGACACCGAACATACCTCTAACTAAGTGGGTTAAAGCGGGTATCACCAACATACATCAATTGTTGAATGGCAGGGAGGTCATGCAGTTCACAGACATACAGGCCAAATGGCACTTACCACCAGAGGAATTATTCACATTCCTCCGGCTCAAAGGTACCATGCTGACCCATGTACACAAGCACGACAACACACAAGAGAAAATCATTCCAACTGAGGGAATCATAGACAGATGTTGGGCCGCGCCGGGCAAACCCAAGACCATCTCCCTATGCTATAAGATGTGGGAAAGCGTGGTCCCTCAACAAATCCCCCCATGTAAAAGGAAGTGGGAGGAAGATTGCTCCCTCCAATTGTCCAGCGAGGATTGGGTTCAGGCTCTCAATGGTCTCTCTAAACTCACTAGATGCTATACACACATTGAAGCACATAGGAAACTGCTGTATAGATGGTATATGACGCCGCTACGGCTACACAAAATTTACCCTAATGTAATACCAACGTGTTGGAGGTGCTCCAGAGAGACTGGTTCGTTTTTCCACATCTGGTGGACATGCCCAGTGATTCAGCCCCTCTGGACTAAGGTCCGGAGATTGCTGGAGTCGCTGGGCATTGGAAGCCTGCCCCCAAGCCCTCGAACGTACCTCCTGCTCTTGTTCCCCACCGAGCTTGCTAAGGACCACAGACAAATATGTGCTCTCATACTACTAGCTGCTAGGAACCTCCTGGTGACAAATTGGAAAATCACATGTTTGCCCGCCCAAGTCTCAGCTATGGGACAAGATCCAACAGTATCAAATCTATGAAAGCATGACGATGTACTATAGTGTAGAAACACAACAATTCAAATCTGTATGGAAACTATGGCAAACGCCATAAGCTAGAGTATTAACCACATAAACACTCCTGCAGGGTGCTCAGGCGCACCTTAGGTGACAATATCGACAGACCCCAACTACCGACAGGGACAACACCTCCACCCCACTCGACCCGACGTAGCGAACCGGAATGTTAAAGTGACATTAACTGTAAATGACCTGCCATGTTGCCTCAAATGTCTATATCCCTGATAAAGTGATGTTGTGGTGGCGACCCACCTTTGCTTACCCTTGTTTACCTTTGCTTACCTTGTCACCAACTCTCTGTATTAACACTTATTGTATAACAAGCTAATATATTGTATGACATGCAATGTTTAATACCCCCATACCTCCCCCTTCTCTTCTGTACCCCATATATATGTAAAACAATAACAAGTTATACTAAAAAAAAACACATCAGGTATGATGTTGTATCGATCAGGTAGTGTAAGGGTTACGCCCGGTTCACAGTGACAGACCAAACTCCCCGTTTAACGCACCGCAAACAACCGCAAACAGTCCATTTGCACAATCGCAAACTCCCCATTTGCACAAGGCTGGATACCAAGCTACCCATGTCCCATTCCTTGTCCTCACTGATGTCATTGAAGGTCTCTTCCTCCCCCAGCCACGTACAACACCAAGGGTCCCCGAAAGGTGACAACAAGCCCCCTGGGACACCTGCTGTGGTTCCACCTCCTCAAAGCCACCTTCCTCCTCTGACTCCTCTTCTTCAGACTCCTCTCTCTGCATTGCCTCTCTCTGCATTATTATAAGGTGTGTTAAGTAGTACTATTCCTATCAGTTTAATCCCTGTTACGTCCCCTATCAGGGGACGTGTATATAAGGCATCGATTTTAGGAAGCGGGAGATGGAAAAACATGCTTGGTCGGTCCTCCTACTTCAAATTTGGAGCACTGCGCGTGCAATCTAATGTGCCACCAGATAGGAATAGTACTACTTAACACACCACTCCTATCAGTTTAATCCCTGTTACGTCCCCTATCAGGGGACGTGTATATAAGGCATCGATTTTAGGAAGCGGGAGATGGAAAAAGATGCTTGGTCGGTCCTCCTACTTCAAATTTGGGGCACTGTGCGTGCAATCTAATGTGCCAGCAGATAGGAATTGTACTACTTAACACACCACTCCTATCTGCTGGCACATTAGATTGCACGCACAGTGCCCCAAATTTGAAGTAGGAGGACCGACCAAGCATCTTTTTCCATCTCCCGCTTCCTAAAATCGATGCCTTATATACACGTCCCCTGATAGAGGACATAACAGGGATTAAACTGATAGGAGTGGTGTGTTAAGTAGTACAATTCCTATCAGTTTAATCCCTGTTACGTCCCCTATCAGGGGACGTGTATATAAGGCATCGATTTTAGGAAGCGGGAGATGGAAAAACATGCTTGGACGGTCCTCCTACTTCAAATTTGGGGCACTGCACGTGCAATCTAATGTGCCACCAGATAGGAGTGGTGTGTTAAGTAGTACTATTCTTATCAGTTTAATCCCTGTTATGTTCCCTATCAGGGGACGTGTATATAAGACATTGATTTTAGGAAGCGGGAGATGGAAAAAGATGGTTGGTCGGTCCTCCTACTTCAAATTTGGGTCACTGCGCGTGCAATCTAATGTGCCACCAGATAGGAGTGGTGTGTTAAGCAGTACTATTCCTATCAGTTTAATCCCTGTTACATCCCCTATCAGGGGACGTGTATATAAAGCATCGATTTTAGGAAGCGGGAGATGGAAAAACATGCTTGGTCGGTCCTCCTACTTCAAATTTGGGGCACTGCGCGTGCAATCTAATGTGCCACCAGATAGGAGTGGTGCATTAAGTAGTACTATTCTTATCAGTTTAATCCCTGTTACGTCCCCTATGAGGGGACGTGTATATAAGGCATCGATTTTAGGAAGCGGGAGATGGAAAAACATGCTTGGTCGGTCCTCCTACTTCAAATTTGGGAATGCGCGTGCAATCTAATGTGCCACCAGATAGGAGTGGTGTGTTAAGTAGTCCCCCTCATCAGGCCTTTTTTAGTCGAATGTATCGCCCACTGTCAGTCCCTTCGGGATCCATCCCTCATTCATCTTAATTAATTTTTTTTGACCTAGGTGACTTCTCTTCTCAGTGACAATACCTCCTGCTGCACTGAAGGTCCTTTCTGACAGGACACTTGAAGCGGGGCAGGCCAGAATTTCTATCGCAAATTGGGATAGCTCAGGCCACAGGTTGTCAGGGTACCTGAGGTCTCTACCTCCGAGAGAGGTAGAGACTTAGTCGTTCATCCATCCAGACGGCCTGATTTCCCTCTTCCTCGCGGTCCATCCGGTCATGCAAAGCCGGCCGCGAGGGAGTGACTCCCTTTTATAGCATGACGCCCGGAGGTCGACGTCAGGACGTCAACCCGGAACGACCTGTCACTCAATTGGTTCAGGACCAATCAGGACTCGATGGAGGTGTGTCTACTTATCTGAACAGGGCATTTAACAGTGCTTCTTTCATTAGCTCATTGCCCTGTCGTGGTTCTAGCTTGTTCTAGTCACTCAGTGCTCGTATTTTCTAGTTATCCCTTTTGGTTTTGACCCGGCTTGTTTGCTCTATTCTGCTTATCTCTGTTACCCTTGATTCGGCTTGTCTATCGCTTACCTGTCTTCTGTTACCCTCGACCTCGGCTTGTCTTTGACTATTCTCTACTGTACTACTTACGTTAGTCCGGCCATTCTAAGGTCCGGTATACGTATCTGGCTACTGTTTGTACTCTGCGTGTTGGATCCCTGTCCCGATCCTGACACAGGTCAAGCCTGCACACCCTGTAGTCAAGGGGTTCATCGCTCCTCAGAGTGTCGATATCTGCAGTTAAGCAGTTAAGGCGAGGTAGTCTGCTACCTATCGGTCGAGTCGTTCTCTTCGGGGTCCACCCTCAGGGCTGTGGCGATGCGTAGGACTTAAAAAACTCTGCATGTCCTCCATCGTGGTCGTGGGAGGAGGAGGATTACTTTCTGCTTAAATCGGGGGTCTAGTAGCGTGGACACCCAGTACAGGTCGTTCTCTTTCAGCCTTTTTATACTAGGGCCCCTCAACAGGCACGACAGCATGAAAGACCCCATTTGCACAAGGTCGGATGCCGAGCTACTTATGTCCTGTTCCTCGTCCTCAGTGATCTCTCTGAAGGTATGTTCTTCCCCCCAGCCACATACAACACCACGGGTACCAGATAGGTGACAACGAGCACCCTGGGATGCCTGTTGTGGTTGGTCTTCCTCCTCCTCCTAAAAGCCACATTCCTCCTCTGACTCCTCTTCCTAACAAATCCTCTTCCAGCGTTGCCTCAGGTCCAGCATGCAATGCTGATAAGGCTGTTTCTGCTGGTGATGGTGACCACAACTCTTCCTCTTCACGCTCATCTACGGCCTGATCCAGCAATCTTCGCAGGGCACGCTCCAGGAAGAAAACAAATGGTATGATGTCGCTGATGGTGCCTTCGGTGCGACTGACTAGGTTTGTCACCTCCTCAAAAGGACGCATGAGCCTACAGGCATTGCGCATGAGCGTCCAGTAACGTGGCAAAAAAATTCCCAGCTCCGCAGAGGCTGTCCTAGCACCCTGGTCATACAAATACTCGTTAACGGCTTTTTCTTGTTGGAGCAGGCGGTCGAACATTAGGAGTGTTGAATTCCAATGTGTCGGGCTGTCGCAAATCAAGCGCCTCACTGGCATGTTGTTTCGCCACTGGATATCAGAAAAGTGCGCCATGGCCGTGTAGGAACGCCTGAAATGGCCACACACCTTCCTGGCCTGCTTAAGGGCGTCCTGTAAGCCTGGGTACTTATGCACAAAGTGTTGTACGATCAAATTACACACACATGCCAAGCACGGCACATGTGTCAACTTGCCCAAATGCAATGCCGCCAACAAATTTCTTCCGTTGTCACAAACCACTTTGCCGATCTCCAGTTGGTGCGGAGTCAGCCACTGATCCACCTGTGCGTTCAGGGCGGACAGGAGTGCTGGTCCGGTGTGACTCTCTGCTTTCAGGCAAGTCAATCCCAAGACGGCGTGACACTGCCGTATCCGGGATGTGGAACAGTACCTGGGAAGCTGGGGGGGTGCCGTTGATGTGGAGCAAGACGCAGCAGCAGAAGAGGACTCAGCCGAGGAGGTTATGGAAGAGGATGGAGTAGGAGGAGTAGAGGAGGTGGCAGCAGGCCTGCCTGCAAGTCGTGGCGGTGTCACCAACTCCTCTGCAGAGCCACGCATTCCATGCTTGGCAGCCGTCAGCAGGTTTACCCAATGCGCAGTGTAGGTGATATACCTGCCCTGACCATGCTTTGCAGACCAGGTATTAGTCGTCAGATGGACCCTTGCCCCTACACTGTGTGCCAGACATGCCATTTCTTCCTTTTGCACAATCGAGTACATGTTGGGGATTGCCTTTTGTGCAAAGAAATTTCGTCCGGGTACCTTCCACTGTGGTGTCCCAATAGCTACAAATTTTTTGAACGCCTCAGACTCCGAAAGCTTGTATGGTAAAAGCTGGCGGGCTAAGAGTTCAGTCAAGCCAGCTGTCAGACGCCGGGCAAGGGGGTGACTTTGTGACATTGGCTTCTTACACTCAAACACGTCCTTGACAGACACCTGACTGTGGGCAGATGAGCAGGAACTGCTCAAGGCGAGAGACGGAGTGGCGGATGGTTGAGAGGGGGCAAGGAGGACAGCAGTGGTTGACGTGGCTGAAGATGCTGGACCAGGAGGAGGATGGCGGCTTTGAGTTTGTGTGCTGCTTGTACTCCTGTGTTGATCCCATAGGCGTTTGTGATGTGCGATCATGTGCCTTCGCAAAGCAGTTGTACCTAGGTGGGTGTTGGATTTCCCACGACTCAGTTTCTTTTGGCACAGGTTGCAAATGGCATCGCTGTTGTCAGAGGCAGACACACACAAAAAATGCCACACTGCTGAGCTCTGCAATGACGGCATTCTGGTGGTGGCAACAGCATGCGTTTATTGGCGTGCTGTCTGGCTGACCCCGGGTGCCGATGCATGCTGTCTGACTGTGCCACTAGCTCCTTGCGACGACCTTCCCCTGCTTCCAACTCGTCTCCTCCTCCTCTCTGTCTCCCAATCTGAACTTTCCCCCTGACACACACGCACAAACACACTCACTGACAGACACTTTAGTCATAAACTTCTAGGGGTATCTATGATTTCTCATGCTCCTTCCCACATTGAGACAAAGACAGGTGATTTGCATTTTCAGTTGAATTTGAGGAAACTGCTTGAAGCATTCAGGGTGTTAAAGGGACACTCCAGGCACCTACATCACTTCTGCTCATTGGAGTGGTCTGGGTGCCAACTCCCACTACTCTTAACCCTGCAAGTGTAATTGTTTTAATTTGGTTTGTTAATTTTAAACAGCTTAAAGTATGTACATTTTGACAGTAAACTTGATTTGCAATAGGGGGGGGGGGGGGGGCGTGAAATAAATTTGATTACAATAGTATATGTATAAATATGTATGCATGTAAAACCTATTATCATCCTCAATTGTATCTCCTCATTGCTACCTTGTCAGTTTCTATTTGTAGTTATGCTCAATCTCTGTTCTAGTAACCCACATCTCCCTGCATATTATATTCCACTGTCCCCTAGATTACTTCGCCCCTTTCCCACTTCTTCCTTCTCGTTTTACTCTCACCAGAACAGTACATTGGAGAATGCTCTGTTGAGCCAAAATGTTTTAACATTACTCAGTTTAGTAAATAGCCCAGCACTCTCCAAAGTTTGTCTATAAAAAGGCTGGTATGCAATTATTTCCTGGGCTGGTTTTCAACCCTAGTGTGACCTAGCTTCTAGTCAGAATTTATGAGTAACTCTCACCCTATCTATTGCCCTGTCACGCTCACTCTCTGGATTTGCTCTCTCTTTCTAGATTCTCTCTCTCTTTCTCTCTTTCTCATTATCTCTTTTCTATTGATTAGACTTATTGATTCAGTTGATATGTTAAATTGATACCAGCATACATAATGCTCTGTCATTTTATTATGTAACTTCCATATACCAGCAGTGACGGGCTGCCAAAACTACGTCACCACATCCATTATTTTAGACATTCTATTCATGAAAAATAAAACAAACACAACACACTGGTAAAGTCAGATCGATTTGCAGGACACACACAGCATACTGACAGGTAAAGAATGTCAGTATGACAAGATTTCCTATTTAAAAGATCAAACAATATCGACTGCTCTGTGTACCATGAAAGAAAGCAAAAATGAAAACCAGAAAATAATGTGCATTTAGGATCTTATTTTAAAAGGAAACAAATCCATCTGCTTCAATTTTGTAGCCTTCTGCTGCATTATTATCCACTTGGATATCTTACATAAAACATAGTTACATAGACATAGAGGTTGAAAAAGAGAATCAGATTCATCAAGTTCAACTTTTTACACATTGTTGTCCCTTTCTTTTATGTTTCTTTTATGTAACATACAAAATGGCTGATTTTAAAAGTGCACTACAGGCAGGCACCTATACCTTTGATGCAGTGTGTAGGCTAATTAGCAATGATGATGGCTTTTTTCTTAATTAATTGCCTTTATGTTGTAAGATTGGTTAATGATTCTCTAAAAGCTTGTGGTTTCTAGCCCTCCCAATTTCCCTGTTTGCTCCAAATATAGTTCTGTTTATCAAGCAATAGGATAGATTTTCCGGGTATTGTAGACCAGTTGTTAGCTTTCTCAGTGTACGTTCGTCCACAGTAGCAATTTTTGCAGGGAAAAATTTTTTTAAAGAAATCAAATCTAAGCATTGTAAGGACTACGAATATGTGTTAGAACAATACATATATCTGTCATGGTTACATCTACAGTTCCCATTCCCATTCTATATGGCTGAGCCCAGCAAGTTAGGAAGGGCATCATCCACCACTAATAATTCTACAATAGATGCTGCCATATTCAACTAAAACTCCCTAAAAGCCCTACTGTATATATAAAGCACTGCTTTTAGGTTATACTAGGGGGGATTATAATTGGCTGATTCACTTCCTTGTTTTGTGGGAACTAACTACAGACGCTGTAGAGTCTGGGGAATCCCATGCACACACCAAATCTACTCTAGATCGGAGAAGCCAGTGAGAGGATTATTCTTTCTCAATCAAACTTTGCTTTACCATGATTGCAAAACAAAACAACTAACTGCTATGGAAGCATTCCATAAAAGCATGTGGCAGCTACAGGTAAGTATATTCAGTTGACGGACCTGGCAGGTTTAGGTGTGTATGTAACTTACCTTTCCTCAATCTCTTCCTCTTCTCCCCCTCTCTCAGGACCTGTTCTTCTTTTCTTCCTGTCTTCTTTAGTTTCCTTTAAAATCATAAGACAAAGTAGGGACTTTTTGCCTTATGGAGGTTTCCTCCGCTTGACCAGCTTTGACCAGCGGAGGAGCAAAGTGTGCTTCATTTCCGCTGGTCAGAGCAATTTTCCCACAATTCTTACCTTTCCTCTGTGGTCTTGCGATGCTTCCTGTCATTTTAGCCGAAACTACCTAATTGCGTTCTAACTGAATGATAACAGTATGTTCGCAATTCCGCACTTTGTTCGTTCCGAATTCCGATTCAATTTTGTAATTTATGGCCCCCACACACCGCGCAGGGGTGGGGGCCAGATAGTAGGGTTTTTTTTACAGTTTAGTAGACATGCCCCTACTCACGGTATAGCGAGTAGGGGCATTTGGGAGATTTTATTCTCTTTTATGCTAATATGGGGGTCATATAGTGAGGGAGGACATGGGGGGCTTATGAAGTGGCGGGGAGCACGCCGCTCCCTGCCGCTTCTATCTTCACATTTTACAAGGAGGGAGCTGCAAGCCGGTAGCTTCCTCCTTGTAATAAACTGAACGAACAAACGAACACTGATACACAGTGTTAGTTTGTTCGTCTGATTTTTCTATTCATTCATTCGTCTGTCTGATGAATGAATGAATAGATGAAATTCCCGTTTGCATGTCCAAGTGTTTCACTGGGCATGTGCGGGAATCTCAGCGCTTTCTAGTGAGGGCAGATGACGTGTCCCTCAGGGACTTCATCTACCCACACAAAGATGGTGGCGCCCTGAATAAAGATCGGGGCAGAAAATAAAGATAAAAAAGAGGTAATATGAGGGGCTTAGGGGCATTTGGGGGTGACTAAGGGATCAATTGGATGTAGTGGAGGAGGGTTTAAAAAAAAAACGGGATTCGGCATGACAGTGCCGCTTTAAGACATACTGATTGAACTATTTTAAAGACATTATGTAAAAACCTTGCTCATTTCATTGTATCCTACTAATACATATTGTGCTACGATAAGATTGCAATGTTTGCCTGGACTGTGGTTTACCCTTATATGTGTGATATACAAATAAAAACTGTATTTCGTATCTATCTATCTATCTATCTATCTATCTATCTATCTATCTATCTATCTATCCTATCTCTTTCTCTGTCTGTCTGTCTGTCTGTCTATCTATATTCATGAATGTCTATCAAATAGATGGGCTAGAAACTATCTATTTAACAATGACTTTCCGGCATAATGTTACCACTATAATCATCTAATATGACGTCAGATTTAATCTATTATTCCTTTATCCTGCTTTAAACACGTAGATTCAAAGCATAGTCTTTTCATTTGAATTATCTAAAACATTATATTTCATGGTAAACAGACCTCAAGGCACATCAAACCCCAGATTTAATTCTTCACCTGGTGTGCTGCAACGTATGATGACTGGGCATTGTAAACGTTGTCAAACAACTGCCTTTGAGCTGCAGTCAGGGCACTTTTTGCAATATGTACTGAAAAATGCAAAGAATATTTGTTTGTCACATAATCAATCCTTATTGTTGTATCAGCCTGGGAACTCACCATATGCTCTAACAGCTGGACCTAACATAAAAGTAAATGCTGCCCTGATGACGGATTAAGAGTCATCATGGCCTTTTTACTGCTTGGCAATTAGTTTAATTTTCTCCACTGCTCCCATACTGTACAGTACTAACTGATTTCTTATTGCTTAATTGTTGCCCATATCTCAATATTTATACTTGGAATCTGTTAAGGGGTCACACACTAAATTTTACAAGTAAACTGACAAAATAATTCTCCCTTCAGTATAATCCATGGTAAATGGGCTGATTCAGAATTCAGTGTAGGCTGCTTGGCAGCAAATGTAGTTACAGTGATAACAATCAGTGGCCTATTATCGGAGCCTTGTATCTCTTCTTGTTGAATTCATAAATCAAGGGAGAATATTAGCTTACATCAGCCTAATATGGCTGAAATGAAATAGTACTATCAAAAGGATTTATGGTTAAAACAAAACTCAATTAGCAAATTAGCAAGAAGTATATTGAGCTTTTCCGTAGACATTGTTTTAAGTGTTGTCCTTCCCATGAATCGTTTCATCTTTTTATTTTTGTTTTATCATAAATATGCCGTTTAAAATAACGAATTACATGTGGACTGGATTTACTTTACAATAATTATGTGCACATGATAATTATGTCCCTGAGATAAAATGCCATGAGACTAATGTGTGAAAGTGGTCTGTGAACATAAACTTGGCTATTCCTAACCTTGAACAAACAAACACTCTATGGGCACCAGAACTACTACAACTTAATGTTCTATTGCAAAGAGACTGCCCTTGCAGCCTCAGCTAGGTAAACAATGACTTTTCTAAAAAAAGAATAAAGATACATTGCTTTCTGGAGATACCTTTAGTGACTGTCCCTCAGACAGCAATTAGTGGTGTTTCACCAATGCAGTCTGTGTGTTTTCATGCTCTTTATGATTTGATAATGTATCTATATGAGGAGATGCCAATTGGCTCAGTGCGGTGATTGCCATGCATGCAGAGTTGCCCCCAAATGCTTACCTAAAAGGAATCATTGGATTGGCTGAGATCTTCATCACTGATAATCTCTCAGCTTAGACAGTGGTAATACCATGGTATGGGAGTGTGGGACTAAATGTAAGTAAGTTTTCTTTAATAACCATTGTGGAGGTTAGGGGGGGCAACAAATGTTAAGAAAACATTCTAAAGTTAGGAAAACCTGTGTATGTAATGTCAGAGTGTTCCTTTAAGTGCTTGTAATGATGCAGTAGTTTTGAATTATTTGCTAGAGAGCTGAAAGGTGGACCATTGATCATATATATTCGCCTGGATTACTGCAATACCCTTCTCAGTGGTCTTACGTGTTCCCAGATTGCACCGCTGCAATTTATAATGAATGCGGCGGCGAGGCTAATTTTCCTGTCTGCCAGCACCTCTCACGCCTCCCCGCTCTGTCAGTCCCTGCATTGGCTTCCAGTTAGATATAGGGCTCAATTTAAAATTCTGGTGCTTGCTAACAAGTCCCTATATAATGCTGCTCCAACCTACCTATCCTCCCTAATACTCAAGTATGTCCCGTCGAGGCCCCTACACTCTGCCACCTCTAACGCTCGCATCCAAGACTTTTCCAGGGCTGCACCTCTTCTGTGGAACTCCCTTCCCTTCTCCGTAAGAATTTCACCCAGTCTCCACTCATTCAAAAAATCATTGAAAACTCACTTCTTCAAGAAAGCATATCAATTAAACTGTTAGCAGGTTTTCATCCCCCACCCTCCATGACTCCTCTCCTGCAACTGTCAGAAATTACCTACTAAGCCCTCAATTAATACTTTTCTAACAACCTACTTCATACCCCTACTTTTACCCTCTGTGTCACTATACCCCACTCCCTCTAGAATGTAAGCTCATGGAGCAGGGCCCTCCACCTCTCTGTTCCTGTACGTCCAGTTGTCTGGTTACAATTACACGTCTGTTAGTCCACCCATTGTACAGCGCTACGGAATCTGATGGCGCTAAATAAATAATACAACAATAATAATAATAATAATAATAATATGCTACTAGAATTGCTTATATTTCTGTATGTTTACAGTTTCTTAGCAGTTTGTTAAATATTAACATTGGTATTCAAACCAGCATGTCACTGTATGTATTTGTAGAGGATATGGCAGACTCGCTATTTATTTATAAATGCATTATTGAATACATTAGAAAAGTGTTCAAAAAGTCATCACAAAAATATATATTTTTGTGAAGTGTTTTTGTAACTCTGATCATTCTAACTTGGCATAAATGGGTTTCCTGTGAAGGTTAATAATTTTGATCATTGTGATACAGTTTTCTCATAAGTAATAACATTTCAGTTTTATTATCTATAAGTGAGCGTGAATTCATTTGCATGCTTTACCCTATCGCTCTCAAGATATATTACATCTGACCCAGTTCACAATAGATATGAATATAGATATATAAACAACACTTTATACAATCTGAAAAAATCAGATAGACAACGCTGATGAAAATGTAGAGTCTGGACCGATTTAGGACGTAGTTACTTTACCCACTCACATTTCAATGTTCCTAAATAAGTGCCTAAATCCATGTTTTCAAGAGTGTCTTTTTATCATGCCAAAGGAAAACAAGCTTTGTACATACAGATAAGTTACATGAATATCCTACAACATAGCAGCTATGTAAAGCAAAAGTACAATCAAGTTGCTGACCCTCTCCCATCACCCACAAAGGTAGTATTTACCCCTGTAACTTAGCACTTACTTCTCACAAGTGGGACCTATGCGATTAGTCTATTCCTGATGATCATTTAAATCTGTTTCCATGAACCTTGTCCTCGGCTCCTGCAGGAATGAGGTTAAAATCGTCATGCAAACATAATTCATTCTTTGGACTTAAAAACCTCCTATCATCGGGTCTGGTCATCAAGTCCTTGTGCTTTCCCAATCAGTTCAGGACCAAGTGATGGCCTTGATTTTAAACTTACCACGACCACAATGTTTTAGTGTTGTTTTGAAATCTCTCTGGCTCAAATATAATCTTACGCTATAATGTTAAATAGTATAGGAGCAAAAGCTGACAAATTCTTAATGAATGTTGAATATTTGCGAATGCATTTACTGAATGAACTTGGACAAGATAGATGACAAAATATTTGCACATCCGTACTGATAAAAACATTTTTGTATAATTAAATTAGAAATGTATACACTCACCAAAATAACATATTTATATTAGATATGAGAAAAATAGTGTATGTGTAACATTGGCCAAAGAAGACACAGACAGGGAGGTAAATTGCTAAGAGAATATGGTGTGTGAACCTCCACAGTAGAATACTAGTCTTAACACCCAGTTTTTTTTCAAAAAGGTAAAATGCCTTGTCTTAAATATGCATTAGTGTGTGATAACACAGGCAGTTAGGGCAGAGTATGCAGTTCAGAGTCAGTGGATGGTCCAAGGTCCAAGGTAAGCAGTTCAGAATCAACATATGGTCCCAGAAGGTATGAAGAGCATCAATCAAAAACAAAATTCACAGCCATGCAGGGCAGTGCACACAAAATCTAAAATGAAACAGGAACAAGGTCAAGAATGGAGCACATTGAAGAGCTAGAGTTGACTCCCTTGCAAGAGCAATGAATGGCAGCAATCTGTCTGACAAAAGTGATAAAAATGGGTTAACAAGTACTGGTTAATAGACTTGTGCATTTACTTTTGGTCACATTGCTATTCTTCTAAATGTAATCCAATCAGCAGTTCAGATGAATTCCTAGTCTCTAAAGCACCAAACAAATGTATAACCAAGCAAATGACTATTGTGGTGGATGAACATGTTATTTTGGTTTGAGATTCGGAGTTCCGTTCGTAGCACCAAAAAAAAGATTGGATTGATGGAAAAGAGATGATTGAAGCTTAGGGGGCAGCCGTTAAATATTGATTTTATTCTCATATCAAGAAGAAGTGGTAAAAAAAGAGGAGCAGTAATAAAAACAACAACATTTCTTTATTATATATTTTAAAATATAATATATAACCTCCTTATTTTCCATGTATTGGTTACTTTTTCTAACTTGATTTGTGAACTAAATAGTTGGAAATTTATTTGTATTATGTATGTGTCAGGAATGGCAGACTTAGTTCAATGTAATAGTTGCTATGCATTTGTTTCACGTTCCACTTTTTGGAGGTTTGGTTGTTGTCTAATCTGTAGACAGTTCTCTATCTTGCAGCAGGAGATTGTATTTTTGAAGTCTGAGATTTGTAAATTATCTGGTAAACAAACTCAGGCTGGAACTGCTGCAAAGCCACTGCCGCAGAGACGTACTAGGAATGGTAGACTTAGAGTTGTGGATAAAAGGCATATTGCACAGTCTGTTGCTCTACATAATTCATTTTCTGCACTTTCAGAGTGTAAGGGTGTTATGGCACTGAGGGTAGTGGTGTTGTGGAGAGAGACATTGAGGCTAGTGGTGTTGTGGAGAGAGGCACTGAGGCTAGTGGTGTTGTGGAGAGAGGCACTGAGGCTAGGGATGTTGTGGAGAGAGGCATTGAGGCTAGTGGTGTTGTGGAGAGAGGCACTGAGGCTAGTGGTGTTGTGGAGAGAGGCACTGAGGCTAGTGGTGTTGTGGAGAGAGGCACTGAGGCTAGTGGTGTTGTGGAGAGAGGCATTGAGGCTAGTGGTGTTGTGGAGAGAGGCACTGAGGCTAGTGATGTTGTGGAGGGAGGCATTGAGGCTAGTGGTGTTGTGGAGAGAGGCACTGAGGCTAGTGGTGTTGTGGAGAGAGGCATTGAGGCTAGTGGTGTTGTGGAGAGAGGCATTGAGGCTAGTGGTGTTGTGGAGAGAGGCACTGAGGCTAGTGGTGTTGTGGAGAGAGGCATTGAGGCTAGTGGTGTTGTGGAGAGAGGCTTGGAGACTGTGGTGAGGCCTAATAGAAAGCAGTTGTTGTTGGGGGATTCCATCATAAGAGGTGTGGAGATGGACAATGGTGGTCTTGTGAGGTGTCTTCCCGGAGCTACTGCTCACAGAGATAGGAGACATATCTATAATATTGTTAAGCGAGCAAAGCAGGAAGGCGAATTGGATGTACTTGTCCATCTAGCGAACAAATGACTTGACTTGCAATGAGGTTTCAGAGGTAAGGAAGTTTTTAGTGTTTTTGCCAATGATATACAGCAGGTTGCTTCCACACTGTCATTCTCTGAAGTTCTGCCTGTGCATAACACTCAGAACGACAGGCGGATGCGTATAAGGGACTTTAACTTGTGGCTTGGTGAATGGTGTCGGGAGCAAGGATTTGGCTTTATTTCTCATGGTAGCTCTGTTTGGAACGGAAATAAACTGTACAAAAAAGATGGTTTGCATCTTTCTCAAAAGGGAACAAATGTTCTCAGTGAGCAGTTCAGAGGTTTTGCTAGGATGTATTTAAACTAGGAATATTTTTGTTCGGTATTTACAGATGAAAATGAAGGAAAGGGACCTCAGTTCAGAAAAAGCATAAATGAGAAATGTATTACATGTGAGTTTACAGAGGAAGAGGTTTTATTTCAACTGTCAAAAGGAAAGACAAATAAGTCAATGGGACCTGATGAAATACACCCAAAGCTATTAAAAGAGCTTAGTGGTGTACTAGCAAAACCATTAACAGATTTATTTAACCAATCATTGATAACAGGAGTAGTCCCAGAAGATTGGAAGTTGGTGAATGTTGTGCCCATTCACAAGAAAGGTAACAGGGAGGAATCGGGCAACTATAGGCCAGTAAGCCTTACTTCAGTAGTGGGGAAAGTGATGGAAACCATGTTAAAGGATAGGATTGTTGAACATCTAAAAACACATGGATTTCAAGATCAGAGACAACATGGGTTTACTTCAGGGAGATCATGCCAAACTAATCTTATTGATTTTTTTGATTGGGTAACTAAAATTATAGATCATGGTGGTGCAGTAGACATTGCAAACCTAGATTTCAGTAAGGCTTTTGACACTGTTGCACATAGAAGGCTTATCAATAAACTGCAATATTTAAGTTTGGATTCCAATATTGTTGAATGGGTAAGGCAGTGGCTGAGTGACAGGCAACAGAGGGTTGTAGTCAATGGAGTATATTTGAAGCTTGAACTTGTCACCAGTGGGGTACCTCAGGGATCTGTACTTGGACCCATTCTCTTTAATATTTTTATTAGTGATATTGCAGAAGGTCTTGATGGTAAGGTATGTCTTTTTGCCGATGATACTAAGATATGTAACAGGGTTGATGTTCCAGGAGGGATAAGCCAAATGGCTAATGATTTAGGTAAACTAGAAAAATGGTCAGAGTTGTGGCATCTTGGACGTAAAAACCCATTGGCAGAGTACAGAATATTTGATGGAGTCCTATCCTCAACATCTGAGGAAAGGGATTTAGGGGTGATTATTTCTGATGACTTAAAGGTAGGCAGACAATGTAATAGAGCAGCAAGAAATGCTAACAGAATGCTTGGTTGTATAGGGAGAGGTATTAGCAGTAGAAAGAGGGAAGTGTTCATGCCATTGTACATGTATGTACGTAGTGGGGAATTACGATACCACATAACATAGATAACCCCAATAAAAAAAAAACAGTAACGACAGACAACTTAGTATGGATGAACAGGCCACAGCATTTATTATAACATAAATAAATTACTGCATAACACATCCATAACTTTATTTATTAAACTCTTCTTTCTGTTAGAAATAAATAATCATAAATTAACATATATACATATAATAACAAAACGTGCTATGCAGAGACCCAACCGTCCTTGCCAATAAACATCCAGTGGTTCCTAATCACCACTTCCTCTCACCTCCCTCCTCGTCATAAAAAATCCTTCCAATGCCCGCCATCAGCCGACCTTATCCACGCTCGATGGGCACGATACCTCAGGCAACCTAATGTTTAACCTTTTAAGCAGGGGAGGTTGAGACCTGAAAAACATAAAAACTTAGTCCATCCTTAGACATAACCCCTCAAACTTGATTGGCAAGGACATACCCCCGCCTAGCTGTGAAAAAAGGGGTGGGTGGGCGGGAAGCTGTTTTCTGGCCTGTAACCCAAGTGGCACTGAGGTAAGACCTCCCCTACACTAACTTACATTAAGCCTAACCCCTCCCATGCACACTTCCCAAGTCCCTCCCCTGTATCTATCCCCACACTCCTACATGTGCCCTTGTCCGCTTAGCTGCGCTATCTCCCCAGGGCCTGAACACTGATGAGACCTCACTTGGAGTATTGTACGCAGCACTGGAGACCATATCTTTAGAAGGATATTGATACCTTAGAGAGAGTTCCTTTTGTTCCTTTTGAGGGCCTTATCAGATATCCCAATGTATTGTCTTGCCATGAGCGTGCATATATTAGAAAAGTTGACACCCCATAGTAGTTGAAGAACGTGTGTGGAAGTAACTGTTCAATCCTCATTTTTACACACGCACACCGCTTTTTGACTGTAAATTAGGAGAGCCCGTTGTTGGTTATTGCAAGAAAACACCCCGGGTTGTTTTCTGCAAGGCCTCCTTAGGCCTTTTTTGAACAACAAGAAAGCGTTGTGGGTTGCAATCTGCATTAGGTAGATTGCAACCTTTTAGTACCAGGCCCTTGTCTTTCGTATAATTAGGTAGGGCTGCAGCAGCTGATCTGCCAGATCAACCCCACCCATATGCCGGTTATAGGCCTTGATGCACACTGGCTTCCTTGTTCTCTCAGCTCTGCCACGTACAGGGACCTCCACAGTCCCCTCAGTGTGGATAGTGGTAAAAAGGTACACATCCTTCTTGTCTCTGTACTTAACTGCCAACAGCTCCTCTTGGCGCAGAGCTGAGGTCTCCCCCCCTTCGTAGCCGGGTGCGTGCAAGTTGTCCTGGAAAACCTGTGCTGTTCTTTTTCATTGTGCCGCAAGCTACTGTATCAAAACAGTACAGTAGCTTGAACAAAGGGACACTTGTATAAAAATTGTCAGTATACAAGTGGTACCCTTTGTTCATCAGGGGGAATATCAGGTCCCAGACAATCTTGCCACTGGTTTCCATATGTTCTGGGCAACCTGGAGGGTCAAGGTGGCTATCCTTTCCCTCATACACCCGGAAGGCCTGAGTATACCCAGTCTCGCTATCACAGAGCTTATACATCTTTACACCATACCTAGAGCGCTTGGAAGGAACATACTGCTTGAATCCCAGCCTTCCCTTATACTTCATCAGGGATTCATCCACACATATATTCCTTCCAGGTGTATAAGCCTCTGCAAACCTGGCAGCAAAGTGGGTAATCAGGGGGCAGATTTTATACAGCCTGTCAAACTGGGGATGCTCCCTAGGGGGACACAGGCTGTTGTTGCTGAAGTGCATGAAATGCAGAATCATTTCATACCTCTTCCTCGACATACATTGGTAGTAAATGGGGGTAGAGCAGATGGGGCTACTACTACAGTAGGAGCAGATGGAGGGCTTCTTTATGATGCCCATCAGCATGGTCAATGCCCAGAATCTTTTAAATTCTAGCACATCGATGGGGGCCCATTGCTGCTTTGCCAAAAAGAGTCAGGATTTGTAGCTCAGAATTGATGGGCATATAAATTAGTTTGGGCGACAATGTTCCCCAATACATCATCGCCCAGAAACACCTCCATAAACTGCTGAGGGCTAAATCCTGTGACATCCAAATTAATGCCAGGATTTGCAGTAAAGGATGGGATGTCTGGCCTCTGGCGATGAGGCACTACCCACTCCTCAGCAGTTCTTCCAGTTGGAGCAGCACGTCTCCTTCTGGCAGGGGGACTAGCAGGCACAGATACAACATCACTAGATACATCACTAGCAGCAGACACTGTATCTAGTGATGATGTATCTGAGCACCTGGCAGGGTCAAAATCAGGGTCAGAGTCTGACATAGACGCGTCAGACTCTAGCGCAAGGGTGGCATATGACTGCTCAGCGCTGGTTGACTTCCATGACCCATGTGACATGATCACAATCACTTTACTTGGTGACCTGTCACAAAAAAAAAGACAAAAAAATTAACCCCTAAAAAAATAAACAGACAGCAAAATAAGTGCTGCTGTGCAAGAGCCTGTGATCGGTATAGTGATCACTGGTAAGACAGGTGTTAATCGTTCTGAAAAGAGCTTTTGGGTCTCAAAAAAGAAAAAAAGTTCACAAAAAAATGAACCCCTAAAAAAAAAAGGCACAGACAGCAGAAAAGTGCTGCTGTGCAAGAGCCAGTGATTATAGTGATCACTGGCAAGACAGGGGTGAATGGCTCTGAAAAGAGCCTTTGGGTTTCAAGATTTTACAAATCCCTACCTATAAATACCTAAATCTCTCTAGCTAAACCACAGATCTGCAAAATATATCCTAAAATGTTTAGATCTGTTCAGAACCTGGTTTATTGTCAGCATTGTTATTCAGCAAACATTTCCTTAATATAACAATAATGGAAGATACTGAATGCTATATATTTTTTAAATTGATTGTGCATATAGTATTAGTTGTTTTAAACCTTTAGAAAACACATCATGTACATCTACTGCTAATTATTGGGTTGGAAAAGCTTTACATGCATCAATGCGGCTTGCTTTATTTCATTGGTGTTATAACTTAAAAAAAAATTACATGAAATTTAGAAATAGCTTAACCTTTTATAAAATATGTTTTACAATTGCTACATTGTTTTACTATTTAAACTTGATTTATCAGTTTTGGCATGTCCATATTCAATATCACTGGTTTATGCTAATTCCATGTTTTTCGCTATAAAGCTACTCTCACTTTTATGATAAAGTCATGTTTAACAACACTGATGGCAGAAACGCATTGACAATTCCACTGTTCCCTTTTTAATTAACTCTCATGTTTCCTGCGGAACACACACAGCCAAAAATTCATTTTACACATGGTCTCCTCCTGGTTCTGAGAGTGCAGTCATGTATAAGAAAGTCTGGATGTATTTAACTTGACGATGGAGCTTCCTGAATTTTAAGCAGATATCCATTTAGTGCGTATTTATATTTTAGAAAGTCAGGACGTGCTTTGTTGTAGTAAGAGGTTGTCCGAGTGATAAACCCTTTAATGTCACATTGATTTTCCAACTGGTTTCTGATCAGGGGTTCTAAAAGTTCCTTCCAACGCCTACTAGAATGTATTGGATTTATATTAGGAGATAAGTAATTATTTTAGTATTTTATGTACTATGTTTAATAACAAGATGTTAGCTATTCCCTCTCCCTGCTATACAGATATATTTAATGTGTAATCGGGTATGTAAAAGTTCAATAATAAGATAGAGTTACATAGCTGAAAAAAGACCTGCATGCATCAAGTTCAGCTCTTCTCTTATCTATTTTTGCTGTTGACCTAAAAGAAGGCAAATAAAACAGACTGAAGCACTTTCCAATTTTGCAACAAACAAGGAAATCATTAGTTCTCGTCCCCAGAATGTCAGTCAAATCTCTGATTGGATCAAGAAGCTGTTGTCCCACATATTAAAAGTTATATAATTGAACACTATGTTCACTTGAGAAAGCCCAAGGGCGAAACCGGTTCTGATTATTCAGAAGGACTTTTTAATTTGGTTTTATTTCATTTTGTGTGGTATATTAGAATAAATATTGTTTGTTTTTTTAATTCTTTATTTTGTCAATGACAGACTGTGTCTTTTCAATACTTTACGGCTTATGCAAAACCCACGTTTCAGTAAATATAACGTTGTATGAATGGTACAGAGAGGAAAAGTGTGTACTTAAAAATGGGAAAAGTAATGTACCGTAAACCATGTTAAAGGATAGGATTCCTGAACATCTAAAATCACATGGATTTCAAGATCAGAGACAACATGGGTTTACTTCAGGGAGATCATGCCAAACTAATCTTATTGATTTTTTTGATTGGGTAACTAAAATGATAGATCAGGGTGGTGCAGTAGACATTGCTTACCTAGATTTCAGTAAGGCCTTTGACACTGTTGAACATATTATTATTATTATTATTATTATTATTATTATTATTATTATATTATTTATAGAGTGCCGTCAAATTCTGCAGCTCTTTAAAATGGGTGGGCGAACAGACATGTAGTTGTAACCAGACAAGTTGGACACACAGGAACAGAGGGGTTGAGGGCCCTGCTCAATGAGCTTACATGCTAGAGGGAGTGGGGTAAAATGACACAAAAGGTAAGGATAGTATTAGACTAGTGACAGTTGCAGAAGAGGAATCAGTTGGGAGCTATTAAGAGTTTAATTGATACTCTTTTATGAAGAAGTGGGTTTTTAATGATTTTTTGAAGGAGTGGAGACTGGGTGAGCATCTAACGGAGGAGGGAAGCGAGTTCCACAGGAACGGTGCAGCCCTCGAGAAGTCTTGAATGCGAGCATCAGAGATGGGAGTACGGACAGAAGATAGACGTAAGTCTTCAGCAGATCGTAAGGGCCTAGACGGGACATACTTGTGTATAAGGGAGGATAGATAGGTGGGAGCAGCATTATGTAGACATTTGGAAGCAAGAACCAGAATTTTAAATTGAGCTCTATATTTTATAGGAAGCCAATGTAGGGACTGACAGAAGGGTGAGGCATGGGAGGTGCGGGCGGACACGAAGATGAGCCTCGCCGCCGCATTCATTATGGACTGTAACGGCGCAAGTTGGGAGCACGGAAGACCACTGAGAAGCGGATTACAGTAGTCAAGACGTGAAAGTACAGTGGAATGGACCAACACCTTAGTCGCATCTGGCGTTAAGTAGGGGCGGATGCGCGCAATGTTTTTGAGATGGAAATGACAGGATTTAGCGATAGAGTGAACATGAGGCTTGAAGGAGAGGTCGGAGTTAAAGACACCTAGGCAGCGAGCCTGCGTGGTGGAGCTGATGGTAGCACCATTGACTTAGAGGGAGACAAACACAGGAGTAACAACACTTGAGGGAGGAAAGACCAGAATTTCAGTTTTGGTCAAGTTTAGTTTAAGGAAGTGGGCAGCCATCCAGTTAGAAACAGCAGAGAGGCAGTCAGAGACACTAGTCAAGAGGGACGGGGAGAGATCAGGTGAGGACAGGTAGATTTGCGTGTCATCTGCATAGAAATGATATTGGAAGCCAAAGGAGCTAATGAGTTTACCAAGGGAGGCAGTATAGATGGAGAACAGTAGCGGGCCAAGGACTGAATTTGAGGGACACCAACAGAGAGGAGTTGGGGAGAAGAAGCAGAGCCAGAGAAAGAAACACTGAAAGAGCGCTGGGAGAGAGCAGAAACCTCTTTTCTGCTCTAGTTTTCTTTAAAACATAAGACAAAGTAGGGACTACTTGTCTTATGGAGGTTTCCTACGCCTGACCATCTCTGACCAGTGGAGGAGCAAAGTGTGCTTCATTTCCGGTGGTCAGAGAAATTTTCCCATAATTCTTACCTTTCTTCCGTGTTCCCATGATGCTTCATGACACTTTCCCCAAATGTCCTGTAATTTAGACAGTGTTAAAACCGTGTTAAAACGCAATGAATGAATGAAATTCCGATCTGATTCGTGCTGCTGCTGCATCTTGCAGATGCTTAGTAGATAACTCCCTAATTCCCACGGTATTAGGGAGCTATCTATCAAAAGGCTGAAAGACCTTAATTGGTCTTTCAGCCAAATTTACTAACACTAAGTAAAGACTACTTAGTATTAGTAAATTATGCCCCTACTCGCTATACCGCGAGTAGGGCCATGTCTATTAAAGCCTGTGGCTGCTCACTGTAAAAAACAATAACAATGGGGGGGACCTATTGTCCTCCCCCTACCCCTGAGCGGCAGGTGGGGGCCCTAAATGAGAATGAGGGGGGGGACCTATTGTCATCCCCACCGGCCACCACCCCTGAGCGTCGGGTGGGGGCCCTAAATAGCAATGAGGGGGGGACATATTGTCCTCCCTTCCAGGCCCCGACCCCTGAGTGGCGGGTGGAGGCCATAAATGAAAATAAGAGGGGACCTATTGTCCTCCGCCCCAGCCCCCACCCCTGAGTGGTGGGTGGGGCCATAAATAACAATAAGGGGGGGACCTATTGTCCCCTCCCCAGCCCCCACCCCTGAGTGGCAGGTGGAGGCAGTAAATTAAAGTGCGTCCTCCCAAGGACAGGTGGGGGCCATAAATAACAATAAGGGGAGGTGGACCTATTGTCCTATTGTCCTCCCCCCCCGGGCCCTCAACCCTTTTTACAAGTTCGACGGGTATGATATTTTTTATGTGGCCTTATTTGGGGCAGAAAAAAATAAGACTTTTTTTTTTTTTACAGGCACTTAGTTGTTTTATTCCCCCCTCACTATTTTTAGGGGGGTAGGTAGGGGTTTAATCATTTTTGTTTTGGGAACCCCTTGTCACCTTGGGAGGACACACTTTAATATACTGCCTCCACCCGCCACTCAGGGATGGGGGCTGGGGAGGGGACAATAGGTCCCCCCCTTATTGTTATTTATGGCCCCACCCACCACTCAGGGGTGGGGGCTGGGGCGGAGGACAATAGGTCCCCTCTTATTTTCATTTATGGCCTCCACCCGCCACTCAGGGGTCGGGGCCTGGAAGGGAGGACAATAGGTCCCCCCATTCTTATTTAGGCCCACACCTGGTGCTCAGGGGTGGGGGCTGGGGGGAGGACAATAGGTCCCCCCATACTCATTTAGGGCCCCCAACCGCCGCTCAGGGGTGGGGGCGGGGGGGAAGACAATAGGTCTCTTCCCCCTCATTGCTTTTTAGGGCCCCCACCCACCGCTCAGGGGTGGGGGCCGTGGGGGAGGACAATAGGTCGCCCCATACTCATTTAGGGCCCCCACCCCGGGGGAAGGAAAAAAACAACCCATTTTTTATTTTTTTTTATTTTTTTTACAACAGTGAGCAGCCACAGGCTGCTCACTGTTTAGTAGACATGCCCCTACTCGCGGCATAGCGAGTAGGGGCATTCGGGCGATTTCAATCTCCCTTATGCTATTATGGGGGTCATATTGACCCTCGTAGAGTGAGGGAGGACATGGGTGGCTTAGGAAGTGGCGGGGAGCACTGGTCCCTGCCGCTTCTATTTTTACATTTTACAATGAGGGAGCTGCGCGTCGGTAGCTCCCTCCTTGTAATAAACTGAACGAACACTGATATTCTGTGTTTGTTTGTTCGTCTGGCATTTCTATTCATTCATTCGTCTTTCTGATGAATTAATAGATGAAATTCCCGTTCGCATGCCCAAGCGTTTAACTGGGCATGTGTGGGAATTTCACAGTGCTATCTAGTGTGGGCAGATGACGTGTCCCATAGATAGCGGCGCCCAGAACCTAGGTCGGGGCAGAAAAAAAAGTAAAAAAATAGGTAATATGTGGAGCTTAGGGGCATTTGAGGGTTACTAGGGGGTCAATTAGATGTAGTGGAGTTGAGAGGGGGGTTAAAAAAAACAGGATTCGTCCATGACAGTGCCACTTTAAACATCTGTACTCAGATAATCTAATTGGTATATCCAAGTTTCGTTGAAATACAAACAATTCTCATTTGCTAACCTATCATGTTAATTTGTTAGTAGATTAGGCTACATCCATTCATTATTCATTTTATTTAAATTTATTTACTTTTTTCACCAAACTGATTTTTTTCATTTATTTTCATGGATGAACTTCATCAATAAAGTTGAATTTCAATGTTTTTTTTCTGGAGAATAGTACAATCCTCTCATTCACAAGGGGACAGAGGTGGTTTGCAAGAAAATACGATTGATTCTCATATTATGTTTCGGGAGCAGGTGATGTGAGATCATCCTCTATTGCCTGGGGAGATGACTAAACTAAGATGACTAAAGATTGCATGTAATGGTGGCCCATCTAAGCTGTGTCAGCTTTAAGACCAATAAAATCTCCAGACATCTCCTAAGGCAACCTAATATCTTATGATACAGTTATTGGCAAAAAAATTTACTTTTCATTGAGCAAATATTAAAAAATATTTATTTTACACCAACCCTTAAAGTGCTTTCCTATTTGCATCTGTATAATTTTAACTTCTTTCTTGATATGAAGGCTATTCGTTAATTTCTCCATTGGATTTTGTTTCATTGTCTGGCACAAAAACATTTTCTTCCAGCTACTTACTAAAGTGGTATTGTACACTTATTAAATGCAGGAGCCATTGTTCTTTTCTGCAGTAAGATAAGTAATACATTTACTATTCTCACAATTCTGTAGACAAGATATAATGGTGGACTCCCTTAGGTACAGTTTCGGTTAGCGATGGCTACTATTCGAGGGTAAAATCTTTACTGTTATCACTGCTTCATCATTCTGATTAGACATGAGAGAAGATTTCACTGTATCTTCTTATCATTTAACTTAAATTGACAGAACAAATGTGCAATATTCCAAACTGAGAGCTCAGGGGAAATTTCACTTGGTATGAAGCCACAGATAAACTTATTGTTGCGATTACAGCCTTGAGCAAGTGTAACGGAAGTGGAACACATATGGGAGGTTTGTCTACTGAGACCCATTTCCAATTAGCAAATATATATTGGAGTCGCAAAGTAACAGCTCTGAGTGATGTCTCACCTAATCTTAACAGTAACATATTTTAGGATTCATAATTTACATTTTAGATGTAATGAAAAAATTTCAGATGAAAATGAAGGTTAAGAAAGACATTTTAAAGACATGAGTAAACAGCAAATCTATGTGATAAAGTTCGATAACAAAAGACCTGACTTAATTGATCGTGAACAACTCTTTGAGATTAGAAGGCATATACAAATTAATCCCAAAAGTGCTAGGATTTATGCTTTTTGCACCACGATCTGACCTTTTTTAATCAATTATTACTTTTGTTATTCAATACACAATATATAGATAAGTTGGCGCAAAAATATAGTATGTAAATCAAAATTAGATATGATATGCAGCACCCGCTATAAACCTTGGTAATTGGATACAGATAATAGATAACAAAAGTGCCAGTGCACAAAAATTTAAAGAAAAACACCTCTAGTGTTCTTAGACATCATAAAGTGCTTTTTAAGTACATACAAAGTGAAACTAGTGTTATCCCACAGTAAAAACACATACTTTTGTTATGCGGAATGCCCGGAGAATGGCACGTTGTACTACGTCTTAAAAGGTTTTATGGAGGAGACCAGTAATTAGAGGTTAGTAAGTCTTACATCTATATTAGGAAAACTAATGGAGTTCTTGCTGAGTTAAAGAACTATATTTCTAAAATGTAAAGGTTTAGAAAATAAAAAATAGATTTTTCTTAAAAAAAGAAGGAAGCTTTATTATTATTTTTGCACTTTGCCTAGATTTTAAGTTAAAACCCTTATCTCTTGGTAAGTTCCATGTTGAAAACACAGAATATTCAGGGTTAATTTGCATTTGCTAAATTACATTTGAAAACCTTGCATTAGGTTTTTTTTTTATTAGTTGTTGAGAAAGTGTCAGTATGGATGCAGATGCTCTTTTGTATTATTCTACCTTGTGAGATAGTGACTAATTTTGATTTTGTATTTGTAGCTAGCTCTTTTTTCTGCCTTTTATTTCATTTTAAAGTCGTACCCTCCCACCTTATAGTCTTTCTATGCTCTTTATATATTATTTTTCCTTGTAGGGGAACTAACACTGTGGTCATAGCCCACAACTGGCTGCTTATCTACAGCTATTATTTCTCTCATATTGTCAGGGCCGGTCTTAGGCATTTAGACGCCCTGTGCGAAAAATATTCACAGCGCCCCCCCCCCCCCGGTCATCCATGTATGCTGTAATGTTTGTGTTGTCTGTGTATGTGATAGTAGGTGTGATATGTATGCTATGTGTGATATTTGTAATGGGTGTATTAACAGTGTGTGATATGCGTGCATTGGTTGTATGTGACACACACACACACACACACACACAGAGTCAGACATCCATACACACACACAGGAAGACATCCACACACACAGGCAGACAGTCATACACACACACACACACACACACAGATACACAAAGGCAGACAGTCACACACACACACACACACACAGACATACACAAAGACACACAGAGGCAGACAGTCAAACACACAGACACACAGAGGCAGACAGTCATACACACACACACACACACACACAGACAGTAATACACAGAGGCAGACAGTCATACACACAGACACACAGAGGCAGACAGTCATACACACACACACACACAGACAGTAATACACACAGGCAGACATTCATACACACAGACACACAGAGGCAGACAGTCATACACACACACACACACAGACAGTAATACACACAGGCAGACAGTCATACACACACACACAAAGGCAGACAGTCACACACACACAGGGCCGGCCTTAGGCATTTAGACGCCCTGTGCGAAAAATATTCACAGCGCCCCCCCCCCGGTCATACATGTATGCTGTAATGTTTGTGTTGTCTGTGTATGTGATAGTAGGTGTGATATGTATGCTATGTGTGATATTTGTAATGGGTGTATTAACAGTGTGTGATATGCGTGCATTGGTTGTATGTGACACACACACACACACAGAGTCAGACGTCCATACACACACACAGGAAGACATCCACACACACAGGCAGACAGTCATACACACACACACACACACACACACACAGATACACAAAGGCAGACAGTCACACACACACACACAGACATACACAAAGACACACAGAGGCAGACAGTCAAACACACAGACACACAGAGGCAGACAGTCATACACACACACACACACACACACACACAGACAGTAATACACAGAGGCAGACAGTCATACACACAGACACACAGAGGCAGACAGTCATACACACACACACACAGACAGTAATACACACAGGCAGACATTCATACACACAGACACACAGAGGCAGACAGTCATACACACACACACACAGACAGTAATACACACAGGCAGACAGTCATACACACACACACAAAGGCAGACAGTCACACACACACACACACAGACATACACAAAGACACACACATGCAGACAGTCAAACACACAGACACACAGAGGCAGACAGTCATACACACACACACACACACAGACAGTAATACACACAGGCAGACAGTCATACACACAGACACACAGAGGCAGACAGTCATACACACACACACACACAGACAGTAATACACACAGGCAGACAGTCATACACACAGACACACAGAGGCAGACAGTCATGCACACACATAGACAGTAATACACACAGGCAGAGAGTCACACTCACCTGACAATCACTCATTGTGGAGGCAGTGCAGCTCCTGGTGACTGTTTGGTGGGGAAGCAGGGACTCCTTCCTGCTTCCCCTGCAGCAGTTTTCCGGCGCTTTTAGCTCCGCCCCCGCCGCACGGTAAGCTCCGCCCCCACCGGAAATGTAAAAATTTTTTTTTTTTTTTTTTTAAATTCCGGCCGGCTGTGCGGCCGCACGGCGCCCCCTGCTCCATGGCGCCCTGTGCGGCCGCACAGCTCGCACACCCCTAAGGCCGGCCCTGCATATTGTAATAATGACAACCTCAAATATCACTTTTGGGTTTTCACTAAACTAGGAATTGTGCAGAATGAAAATGTACTTTGGAAGCCAAAATAGTCAATCTGAAAACACAAAGGGATTGAGGACTTTGTCATATTGAACTTTACAATTCACTTGTCACTTCCCCACAACATCCAGGGGGGGCAAGGGGGGGAGGGAGGGACAGTTTTACATGGTCATGGCATGCCTGGATTGTAATTATGGTCAAATATCATTCTGTTATGAATGTTTGCGCATGGTCTGATTGATTCTGCTTTGGCTAGCCACGAGCCAGCAGGGATGATAAAATGTCCTGGTGGTCCATAGTGCAATTACTGTTCCATCACTCTGTGAAGAAGTCAGAGCACAGGCACTTCAGAATAAAAAGGAAACATTAGAAATAACTTTATTAGCAATTTTTAAAATGGCCACCACAAAGTGGTCATTCGTTTGAGGGGGCCAAATTAGTTTTAATGTTAGATTGTTACTTTAAATGGACACTGTAGGCCCTTTATCTGCTTCATGTTACTGAACTGGTGTTTATTTCTGGAGTCCTCTGGTGCCGTCATTTTATTCAGCATTAACCTCTTAACACCGCAGCCAAATGTACAAGTTGTGAACGAAACAAAACGTAAACAAAACCTGGCATTTGCGCTATATGTCTGTCCAACCGTAATTCACCTCTCTTTCATATTAAATGCACCCCCCCTTATTATATATCATTTTATTCAGGGGAAACAGGGCTTTCATTTAATATCAAATATTTAGCTATGAAACATAATATAATATGAAAAAAATGGGAGAAAATAAGATTTTTTTGATTTTTTTCGTTCTACATGACATTTTAACTGTCAATGTCATAATACTGTTTGCTTTTACTGCAATAAAATACACATATTTGTATTCAGCAAAGTCTCACGTGTAAAACAGTACCCCCTATGTACAGGTTTTATGGTGTTTTGGGAAGTTACAGGGTCAAATATAGCGTGTTACATTTGAAATTGAAATTCGCCAGATTGGTTACGTTGCCTTTGAGACTGTATAGTAGCCCAGGAAATAAATTTACACCCATAATGGCATGCCATTTGCAATAGTAGACGACCCAAGGTATTGCAAATAAGCGATGTCCAGTCTTTTTTAGTAGCCATTTGGTCACAAACACTGGCCAAAGTTAGCGTTCGTATTTGTTTGTGTGTGAAAAATGCAAAAAACGCCAATTTTGGCCAGTGTTTGTGACTAAGTGGCTACTAAAAAAGACTGGACATACCCAATTTGCAATACCTTTGGTTGTCTACTATTGCAAATGGTATGCCATCATAGGGGTAATTTTCATTCTTGGGCTACCATAGGGTCATAAAGGCAACGTAAGCAATCTGGCGAATTTTTTTTTTTTATAAATCTTTATTTTTGTATGTGCATTTAGGGTACAAGTAAGCTTGCTGGGCCACAACAGCTCCTGCAGGCCTATACATGACAAAACGATGGGTGGCTTTCTGATACAGCACACATTTTTTTTTTAAGTCAAACATGAAACAACAAATTTTGTATATCCCAAACATGCATGCAATTAAGTTAACACATTCAGGCTGAGCAAAAAAGGTAAAGTGGTAGGCATGTCAGTGGATTGTCTATATCAAGTGTGGAAGGTCACAATGTGAACTTCCATTAAAGATAGATTAGTAATACATGTCATAGCGATGGGTGGCATTCTGATACAGCTCATTTTTATGTCAAACATGAAACAACAAATTTGTAGATCCTAAATATGCATACAGTTAAGTTAACACTTCCTGGCTGAGCAAAAAGGTAAAATGGTGGGCATGTCAGTGGATTGTCTATATCAAGTGTGGAAGGTCACGACGTGAACCTCCATGAAGTATAGATTAGTAATACATGACATAGCGATGGGTGGCATTCTGATACCGCACATTTTTTTTTGGCAAACATGAAACAACAAATTTTGTATATCCTAAACATGCATGCAATTAAGTTAACACTTTCAGGCAGAGCAAAAAGGTAGAATGGTAAAATGGTAGGTACGTCAGTGGATTGTCTATATCAAGCTTGGAAGGTCACAATGTGAACCTCCATTAAGTATAGATTAGTAGCGTGAATGCGAACAATCTAGTGGGGCATTGAGGCAATCACAGTGTTCGTTTGCTTTGCATTGAACTATAATCAGGCTGATGCGTTCCGATCGGCCACATAGGAAAGAAAGGAAGAGCTTTTCGGTCTGAAACAGAGTGTATACCAGCTTAGCAGTTATAGCAGACATGGTTGAGTGAGGTGTGAGGTTGGTCTCTTGCGGGGTTAAGCATACAATTTAACGAGGCTTACAGGTTTTAATGTTAGGTTCCCTGTGTGTCTAAATGTAGGCTCAAGTTAGAAGCATGGGTGCAAGGGGGTTGGTGGTTTTGGTATGTTACGTACAGGGTATAATAGTGCGATCGGGTAGTGAAACCTGGTTAGTGAGAGGCGGGTTTGATGGTGCCTTACCCCTAACCAAGGGGGCGGCAGGGGGGGGGGGGGGGGGGGGAGCTGCAGTGTGTCGGTGCACTTCTTAGGCCCTGGGCCTTGTCTTATTCTGTACCTTTCCGAGCTGGAGTTACCGACATGAATTTTAGACTAGGGTGAAAGGGAAGAGTGACAGGAAAAAAAAAAAAAAACAAACTTTTAGTCCCAAAGTCCATCGGCCGTGCTGAAAAGTACCCTGTGCCCCACAATGTCAGCTTAGTGGCAAAGGTCCGTGCGATCGCTCCTGCAGCTGTTGTCAAGTGTGGGGGCTCGGTGGCGTCCTGTCTCGTGGGGTGAACGGCATGCTGGTGGCTGGGTCTCCCATCCCATGCTGTGACGCTGGCGGTAGGATAGCAGGTAGGTCTGGTAGGCCAAGCTTCTTCAGGAGTGCTGGTGCCTCCTCGCCCGATGTCACCGTGTGAGTGAGGTCATCGTGGGGTATTATCAGGGATCTTCGTGGTCCCCATCGGTACGGCACTCCCAGGGTGCGCAGATGGCTTGTGAAGTGTGACAGTGTCTTGCGCCATTGTAATGTGGCCCTGGTAAGGTCTTGGTAAAAAGACAGTTGGGTCTTCTCAAAGGTTAGGGGAGTTTTACCTTTGGTTGCCGCCAGGAGCTGTGCTTTATCGTGGGTGGAGGCGCATTTCAGTATAACATCTCTGGTGGGCATGTTAGGTAACCTGGAGGGAGCCGGGAGTCTGTATACGCCGTCTATTCCGAATTTTCGGTTGGCTGCCGGCAGTAAGATGGTTGCCAAGAGTCTGCGGATGTAATGTGGCAGTTCTGTGGCCTGGATCTCCTTGGGTATTCCCCTTATTTTAACATGGTTTCGCCTGGCTCGGTCCTCCATTGCGGACATTTGCAGCAGTAAGTTATGCTGTGTGGCTTGTAGTTGGTGTATGGCGTCCTGCATATTGGCCATGCCGGCTTGGAGGTGCGTGATGTCTTGTTCGGATGTTTGGACTCTCGCTGTGACATTGTGCACGTCCGTTTTCAGGCGTCCCACATCCACCGCCAACGTCTTCTGTATATCTTTGACCCAATTTTGTAGGTCCTGTTTAGTGGCAAAATTAGAGTCTCCCGTTGCAGTGTTCATTGCCGGCATTGTGAGTGTTGTGTCAGTTTGGGTTGATGAGTGGGCCGGTGTGTGGGATGTTATGTGGGCCATGGCGGTAGTTTTAGGCTGTGCCGGTCGCTGGAGCAAAGTTCCGATGTCTTGTGCTGTGGAGGAGCCCATGTGAGCCTTCTGTGTGCGTTTGCCCATGGGTTCGGGATTCTCCTGCCCGTATGGGTCAAAGTCGTCTTCCGGATCGGAGTAACCTTGTAGGTATGTCCCGCCGAGTAGCTGCTCGAGGCCGTGTAGGTTCGGAGCTTGGTAGGCCTTAGGCCTGCGTTTCGCACTCCCGGGCTTTGGAGTGTACCGGAAAGGCATCTGCCGGTTCGGTGTGTGGACCCGGATTCAGTTCTGGCGTGCTCCGGTTCGGATGGTGGATATTTTCCGAGATATTTGCGGATTTGGGTTTACAAGGTGGGAGCTCGCTGTAATGGCGTCTGCTCCGTTTCAGGTCCCGGCCCCGCCCCCCAATCTGGCGAATTTTAATGTGAAAAAAATTAAACACAAGCCTTATATTTGACGCTGTAATTTTTGAAAACACCATAAAACCTGTACATGAGGGGTACTGTTGTACTCGGGAGACTTCGCTGAACACAAATATTTGTGTTTCAAAACAGTAAAAAGTATTGCAGCAATAATATCGTCCCTGTAAGTGCTGTTTGTGCGTGAAAAATGCAGAAACTTAAATTTTACTGGCGATATCATGGTTGTAATACATTTTACTGTTTTGAAACACTAATATTTGTGTTCAGCGAAGTCTCCCGAGTAAAACAGTACCCCCCATGTACAGGTTTTATAGTGTCTTGGAAAGTTATAGGGTTAAATATAGTGCTAGCAAATTAAATTCCCTATACTTTCGGCATGGGTGGTCAGGCAGGTCCCGCTAATTGTAATTAATTAGGATACCTAATTATGTAAAATTATTACATAAATATATGTGTAGAATTAATATATGTATATATATACATATGTGTATATATACGTATATATATATATTTTTTTTTTATATTTTTATTTATATATAGGTATATATATAGTGATATATACGTATATATTTATGTATATAGATATATATATTATTTCGTTCTACGTGTATTTTGATATAAATATATATATATTAATATCACAATACAGTTAGAATGAAATAAAACACATCTATATATTTTTTAATATTTTATTTTTAATTATTTTTTTTATTTTATTTTTTTACGTATTTACATATTTATTTTATATTATTTATAAATATATATATAACAATAATTATATATATATTTAATCAGTATCAGTCTACGTGTAATTTGATATTAATATATATATATATATTTATATATATATTAATATTAAAATACACCTAGACGGTGTATGTGTGTGTATGTATATGTGTATATATATACTTAGATCATATATATATAATATATATATATATGATCTAAGTATACATTTTTTTTTTTTTACACTTTTAACATTATTTTTATTTGATTTTCAGCCAGCAGGGGGACCAACTGTCATTACAGTTGGTCCCCCTGCTGGCAATACAGAAGCCAGCTATACCGGCCATGTGATTGTGAGGTCCTCGCAAGGACCTCACTCTCACATGACCGGGAGGGACCGGAGGAGGAAGATGTGCCGCAGGGGGGCTCCCTGGGAGTCCCCCCAACCGCGATCGCCGGCGTGGGACCGCCGGCGACCGGGTAAGTTACTAAAAACCGGAGGGCGTACTATTACGCCCTGCGGCGTTTAGAGCCGCTTTTAAAAGGACGTAATAGTACGCCCTCCGGACTTAAGGGGTTAAACAGTTTATGTTTACAATGAGAAAGGATTAGCCTGAGCAGTAATGGGCAGTTGTGATTGATTGAGAGTGTCAGCTGACTGCTTTTAGCCTACCAGAACTAACACTACCAGTATAAATAGCATAACTACAAGGAAGTGTCTAATCTCTGCCTTAGTCACAATTTCCGGTTAGGGGCCCAATTGTGGGTGGCCAGGGTCCCTTGTTTGATATTAAAGTGCTCAAAAATTGTTTAACAGTGAAGGGAGGGTCAGTGTCAGTGGACACCAGGCACTATAACCAATTCAATGAGATTAAATTGTTAGAGTGACTACAGTGTCCCTTTAACTGATACAGTTTGAATAATATCTAGTTAAGCCATCAGCCAAAAATCCCATGGAATTTACTGCAGATTGTGAAAAGGGATGTCTGTTCTTTATAAATAAAAAAAATCAGAAAAGGTTGGGATTTTACTGGTTAACATGAAACCAAATAATATAAAATTGTACATTATGTAGACAAAAATGGAGTTACTCTCTATTTGAAATTTTACTGCAAGACCCCCTACACTTTTTTATCTAATGATCAATATTTTATGTTTTTATTTTAGTAAATGAATAAAGGAATTCATTATTATTATCCATAGATATACCGAATGAAGCAGGAAAGGGACTGAAAGGGAAGCGATGGGATGGAGTCAAGCAGGGCCGTTCTGGGACAAAAATTTTACCCGGGATTTTAAAGGCAGAGCAGCCCAATGTGAGCAGGTAGAGAAAGAGAGGGGACATATCAGCTTGATGTCACTCCAGGACAGCCCATGGTCCTCAGGGATAGCTCATAGTAGAGCATGCTAGTGACTTGTCTCTGGTGTCCCCATAGCGGAATACTGGAGGGTTTTGAATGTGTTTAAAAGTTGCTAGTTTGCATGTACAATGTAGGCTGCTTGTGGTGATATGTGTGGGGTAGGCTAACTGTGGGGATATGTGTGGGGTAGGCTAACTGTGGTGTTGTGTGGGTGTTGATTACCTGTGGTGTTGTGGGTGGTGAACCTACTTGTGTGGGGGGAGTCTGCTTGTGGTAGATGGAAGCTGTAGTAAGTGAGGGTGATAGAGGCTGTAGTTTATAGGAGAATAAGGGCTTCAATGAGTGGGGGAATACAATAGGTGCTGTACTGTATGGAATATTGTTTAAGAAGGATAGCACTGCATTGCATAAGGGTATGGAGCTGTGGTGGGGGATCATTGTTGTGCTGGGGGCATTAGAGGCTGTAATGGAGAGATAAGGACTGTAGGCTGTGATGTGGGTATTAGCTGTGATTATGGGGGAAAGGACAAGTAGATTAGTTGAACTGGGATATGATGGGGTTTAGTGGCAATATATTAAAAAATAAAAAAAATACTGAGGCTTACCCTTCTAATTCCCGGTGGCCTGATGTCTGCAGACAGCTTTGCAGACAGCTTCTTTTGGCTGGTTCAGGGGGAGAGTATTAGAGCATCGATGTGGTAACCAGCGGCAATGATCTCATACAGTAGAGGAAAGGATCCTCTTCAACATCAGGGTGGCCTGGTCAGTTATGGAGATCTTTAATCTTATCACTCATTGTGGAACCCTTTCTCTAGACTGGTGCTTAGGCAGTGCTGCCTTTGGAGGGGTCTGCTGAAGAGATCCCTTGATCTCTCCATTTAGTCCTTGCCCACAATTATCTCAACCCACCAGCATAAGCCGGATTTGACTGATAGCCACTACAGGACAGGAGACAAGTATACAAGATGTTAATAATGGATATTATTGAGTGAAAAAGTGTAATGTATCAAAACAGACCTACCTACACCTACCACTGGCACTGTTGCAAATACAGGAACCTATACAACAGCCAAACAGCTTGCAATCAATCTCACAAAAGATCATAGGGTACAGATAAATAAAGACGTAGATGTCAGTGTAGATTTAGTCTGATAAAGATTTCATGTGCTGTAAAATAAAAATGTTATTATTTTGTAATGCACACATATGCATTAAATACATATTTTCAATGTATTTCCAGACTTAAGCTCGGTTTATAGGGCCAGTCATTTTTAAGCTGCCTTTAATCAGGCACAGTACTTATTAACCAAAAACTGTGTAGGTAATCAAAAGCTAGCATGCATTCTCTAAATTTGATATCATAAGCAAGCACCAGGCATTTCGGAAGTGCACTTTAGGATGATTTAAGATTTTTAAAGTATGTATTTTTGTGGAGATATGTAGTGTTTCTGGTCAAAGAAGGCTGATAATGACTGCCCCCTGAAGGAATGATGAGCCAGAAGACTTAATTAAATGAACAAGTTATTCATTGTACATGCTCATTAAACATAATAGACAGCAGGGCTGTATTACATGTAATGTTTTATTTTCAGTAATAACTAATAGTAAGATATTGTAACAGTTTTCATCTGTCTATCATTTCACCCTCAAAGATAACTTTTTTCTAATGCGTAGTAGTTCCTCCCTGTTATAACTTCCCCATTCTCTTCACTACTGTTCCTTCTATAGCAGGGGCAGACAACCTTTGGCATTGCAGATGGACTACATTATTATTACAAAATATTATATAGCACCAACAAATTCCGTAGCGCTTTACAATGGTTGTACTAACAAACATGTAATTGTAACCAGACAAGTTGGACGAACAGGAACAGATGGGTTGAGGACTTTGCTCAATGAGCTTACATGCTAAAGGGAGTAGGGTAAAGTGACACGAAAGGTAAGGATAGTATTAGGGAAGTAGATAGGTAAAATAGCATTCAATGAAACTTAGTTTCATGTGTGTTTTTTTTGTTTTTTTTTAAATGACAGTTGTAGTAGAAGAATCAGTTGAGAGCCATTAACAGTTAACCGTTGATACACTTTTGTGAAAAAGTTAGTTTTTAATGAATTTCTGAAGGAGTGGAGACTAGGTGAGCGCTTAACGGAAAAGTGAAGGGAGTTCCACAGGACTGTTGCAGCCCTGGGGAGGTCTTGAAGGCGAGCATCAGAGGTGGGAGTGTGAACAGAGGATAGACGTAGGTCTTTGGCATAGCTTAGGGGCCTAGACAGGACATACTTGTGAATTAGGGAGTATAGATAGGTGGAAGTAGCATTACATAGAGATTTGAAAGCAAGAACCAAAATAATATATTGAGCCCTATATCTTATTGTAAGCCAATGTAGTGACTAACAGAGGGTTGAGGAGTGGGATGTGCGGACGGACAGGGAGATGAGCTTTTCAGCTGCATGATTATAGACTGTAATGGGGCAAGTTGGGAGCACGTAAGACCACTGAGAAGGGGCTTGAAGTAGTCAAGGCAAGAGAGGACAGTGGCATGCACCAGCACCATAGCCGCATCTGGTGTTAAGTAGGGGCAATGTTTTTGAGATGGAAGCTGCAGGATTTGGCGATCGCCTGGACATGAGGGGTGAAGGAGAGGTCGGAGTCAAAAGAGAACACCTAGGCAGCGAGCCTGCATGGTGTAGCTGATGGTAACGCCATTAACGTGGAGAGAGACAGAAACAGAAGTCGCAACACTTAAGGGAGGACAGACCAAAAGTTCTGTTTTGGACAAGTTGAGCTTCAGGAAGTGGGCAGTCATCCACTTAGAAATAGCAGAGAGAGGCAGTCAAAGACACGAGGGGCGGGTAGAGATCAGGAGAGAACAGGTAGATTTGCGAGTCCTCCGAATAGAAGTGATATTGGAAGCCAAAGGAGCTGGTGAGTTTACCAAGGGAAGCAGTATAGATCGAGAACAGTAGGGGACAAAGGACTGCACCTTGGGGACGACCAACAAAGAGGGGCTGGGGGGAAGAGGCAGAGCCAGAGAAAGAAACTCTAAAAGAGTGCTGGGAGAGGTAGGAGGAGCACCAGGAGAGAGCAATATCTTGTAAACTGAGATAACGGAGAATGAGAAGAAACTGTTGATAATTAACAGTGTCAAAAGCAGCGGAAAGGTCAAAGAGAATTAGGATAGAATAGTGACCACAAGATTTTGTATCTCCCTTGATGCTTTACTAGCATTATAAAACAGAACAACTACGTTGTTAAGTGTTAAATATCAAATTACTTAACTCCAATCAGTCTGTAGCCTCCCAAGATCGTTATCCACCCAAAACGATCATATATATGTATAGAACCACAAGCAGAAATGGGATACGGCTGTACAGTCTATGGGGGGAACATACAAAGAAAAAACAATAGTGTGATACAGTATATACAGTGAAAATGTGCGCTTAAATGGATGCACTCACGAGATAGTGGAGATAAAAGAGCATTCAAGGTGCCTCCCCAGGAATTGTGGGGGGATGCTGGTATCCTTTGATAATGTCGAGCAGCCAATGGGACACAGGACTCCAGGTGAGTAGTAGTAGAAAATTTTTCGTAATTTTATTCTTTTTAAAAGGTGATACAACACCTGACATTTGCACAGACGTTATTCGGCATGTGCTAAAACTTTATATAAACCTTTGTACAGACGTTATTCGTCATGCACTATAACCTTATACTAAATAAGACACGGACACAGTTAATTCTGTTGGAGTATAAAGTCCACAGCTTTTATTAATTAAATTATTCATTAAATTATCATAAATTAACATAATTAACATAATCTAGGGTCATTGTCCAACTATACATTAAATTACTATACCCCCCACACAGTACCCCTGACAATGACCCTACCAATTGAACAATATATAACCAAATAACAATTCACTTGAAACACGGCCTACCAAAGAGGCCCCACATCATATTGTTAACTGTAGGGGTGTACCTCAGACACCCCTACACCCACAGGTTCGTCGCCACCGAAGAGCTAGAACCAACCAGTTCTTAATTCCATCTGGCCTACACCTCGGCCTGTCCAGTTCAAACTCCACGCCAAATTCCAATTTTTACTATGCCCTGTTCCGCCGCTGTGACTGAAACGGAACTGCTAAACCTAGGGAGGGTGGGTGGGACAATTTACAGGTAAGAAAGGCTCTGGTTAAAATGGCCCCTATTCTAAAATGGCTGCTCTTTATACTCCCTGTCTCCGCCCCCAAGCTCCATTAAACTAATCCAACCCCCAAACACTAGCACCTGCCCACTTCCTGGCTCTGTCAAGGCCCACTCCTCCTACTGCGTTGTTCCATGGGCTTCATGACATTTGCACAGACGTTATTCGGCATGTGCTAAAACTTTATATAAACCTTTGTACAGACGTTATTCGTCATGCACTATAACCTTATACTAAATAAGACACGGACACAGTTAATTCTGTTGGAGTATAAAGTCCTACCAAAGAGGCCCCACATCATATTGTTAACTGTAGGGGTGTACCTCAGACACCCCTACACCCACAGGTTCGTCGCCACCGAATAGCTAGAACCAACCAGTCCTTAATTCCATCAGGCCTACACCTCGGCCTGTCCAGTTCAAACTCCACGCCAAATTCCAATTTTTACTATGCCCTGTTCCGCCACAGCACATGGCTTGACCTCCTTAAGCGCATGTGCGACCCCCACCACACCTAAACAGGGCCTGCTCAATACCTTCGTGGAAGCCAAGGTTCAACAAATCATTCCCCACGTCTGACAGGTGTACACCGTCCCTCCTGAAATACCCAGGTAACATGCCCTCCAACTCTCTGTGACGCACCACTACGCCCCCAGAACGTCTAATAAAAACTGCCATAATCTTATTAACCTTACCCCTCGATCGAGCTATTGCAGCCGGATCCCTGGCGTGTCTCCACGCAAAGCGTGGAACCATCTCGGACCATACCACCACCACACCAGGAACCAGCTCCCTCAGCCGATCCACATCCCTTTTCATCCTTCTCACCAATTCCCTTTGCGGAATCCCACCTAAGTTGTTCCCCCCTCCATGAATCAACACCACATCCGGGACCGACCCACCAACCACTTTCTGAAACAAGAAATTACACAAACTCTGCCAACTAGCGCCCCTAAAACCAAACCAACATAGAGTCACTCGTTCCAAAGGAAAGCCCAGCTGTGATCCGCTTCTGCGAACTGCGGCTCTCTTCTCCGCCCAGTACACATACGAGTGGCCCAGCAACCAAACTTCCAAACCTGAAAAGAGACAAAATTAGTGGCAGAAAAAAGGCAACGTCCCCATCCCATATTCTTGCACCCTAGCAATTACACCAACTTATCTGGCCTTACATACGAGCGGAATCGCACGGACTCCCACCTCCCTATTTGTTTGATCTTCTCGTCCCCCAAACCTAAACGCGCAGCCTCCGTCGCTGCCCCAATGCGAAAGGAGTGCGTCCCAAATTGACTCGGCTCCAGGCCCATTTTCTGCAAACCCATTCGAAAGACCCGCAGAAACTGAAATCGCGACAACGCCGAACCATCGGCGTGTAAAAAGAAACAACCCTTACCTTCCGGCCGAACCTCACAGTACCTTGTGCCGCAAGCCACCGGGCAAGCCTCTGATCCTGGCAACTCATATAGTACCACCGCACGTCCCTTGCCGTAAACGTCCGTTTTAGACCGGCGCAGCCATATCTGCACCCGATCATTACCTATGACCATGTCCTCGAACATCAAACCGCCGTTCCCCAACTTGTTGGCACTCACCAGCTCACTAATGCGAAAAGCACCAAAAAACGCCCAGACAAACGCCCCAGAAAATAGTGCTACTTCGAAAGGGGAATTACACAGATCGATCAACACCCCTAACAGGTTTTGCAAGACCGAAAACGACACCGGTCGCCTCGGGTCCGCGAGCTTCTTACCCCTCTTAAAGCCCTTCAAAGCCTGGCGTATTAGAAAATTCTTCGTAATGTCCTCCCACCCGTTGAACTTGAACAAAAACGCCATGGCAGACATGCACCTATCAATCACGGCCGGTGACGCCTGTTTAGCAAACAAGCGACACAGGACCCACAACAGCACGTCTACCCTCTGCCCCTGCGAACTGTCACCCCCTACCTGCTGTACCGCCTCGTCCCATTCTTTCCAAACCTTGACGTAGCCCGACCAAGTGCTCGGCGCCAGAGAATTCTTTATACACTCCCCAAGCATGCGGTCCCGAGCTGCCACATCTCGCCAGGGCAAGCCTGCCCTTGCGCCATAGCTTCCGGCGCCGCTTCCCGAAATCGTTCCCACTGAAAACGAGAAAGCGCATCAGCTACCACATTCATCATACCAGGGATGTGCCTAGCCCTAAACACCAAATTAAAAGACATACAAAGAAGGACAAAACGCCGCAGCAAACACAAAACCGGGGGAGACGACGCCGACAAACTATTGATCGCCTGTACTACCGCCATGTTATCTGAGTGAAATACAATATGCTTGTTGGACAACACCTGCCCCCACAAACTCACCGCTACCACCACCGGGAATAGCTCCAGAAATAGCTCCAGGCCTCAGGCCATGGCTCAGCGCACCAGTGACCCCCCAGGTAAGCCCCAAAGCCTATGCTACCAGAAGCATCGGTGTATAAACCAACAACCTCCCCTGATGCCGCCGGCTCTCGAAAAATCACCGTCCCATTAAAAGCCTGCAAGAACCGGTCCCACACCATTAAATCCGCCTTCATATCCGCCGAAACCCTAATGTAATGCGACGGCAGTCGCACCTTACTCGTGGCTTGCGCAAGGCGCCTACAGAAAACCCTCCCCATGGGTATGACCCGGCATGCGAAATTAAGGCTCCCTACCAGCGACTGGAGCCCACGCAGTGTCACCTTCTTGGCCCTCCCTACCGTGGCCACCAGCTCACGTAGCCGTGATAATTTGTCCTCCATTCCCATTTACCGGAGTCAATTTCTAAACCCAAAAAACTAAGGCACGCCGTAGGCCCTACCGTCTTGTCCTCCGCCAGGGGAACCCCTACTTTGTGCGCTACCCACTGAAACACGTCCAATATCTGCTCACAACGGTCCGAGTCCCGCGGGCCCACGCAAAGAAAATCGTCAAGGTAATGCACCACCACGCCCCCTGCCGGTTCTGTCCGCACAACCCACTCCAAGAAGGTACTAAACCTCTCGAAATAGGCGCACGAGATCGAACACCCCATAGGCAAGCACAGGTCAACAAAAAATTCCCCCTCAAAACAGCAACCGAGCAGATGATGGCAGTCCGGGTGTATCGGGAGCAGTCGAAACGCTGCTTCCACATCTACCTTTGCCATCAGCGCACCATGCCCCAGCCTCCGAACCAACTCGACTGCCTTGTCAAATGACGTATAAGAGACGGAGCTAAGAGCCGTGTCAATGTCATCATTCACCGAAGCCCCTTTCGGGTATGATAAATGATGAATCAACCTGAATTTACCTGCCTCTTTCTTGGGGACCACGCCCAGCGGGGATATTCGCAAATCGGGCAATGGCGGTGACGAGAACGGTCCCGCCATCCTCCCCAGTTGCACTTCCTTACTTAGCTTTTCCCTCACTACCTCCGGGTGTTCCCGCACTGACTTAAGATTCCCACATAACGTACCAGGTCCCCTAACTACGTAGGGGATAAAGAACCCTTCCCGAAAACCCCGCCACAAGAAAATAGCATCTTCCCTGTTAACGTATCGCCTTAGCCAAGGCAACATCACGTCTATTTTCACCGGAGACACTCCCAACGGAAGCTGCGGTAGCCGCCGCCCCTGCGGGCCCACTTCCCCCGCCAGACTTACCCTTTTTGAAACAACGGTTGACACCGTGGGTCCCCCCGCAGCCTGAACATTCGTGCCGAAACCTGCAATTATTTCCCCATTTGCAATGTCCCTCGTTGAACATCCAACAGAAACCTTTCTTTTGCCCAGCCGACCCGGCCCCTGAGGCCGCGCCGGCTGCCCCGGGAAAGGGCGCCGTCTTCTGGGCCATCATAAGGCGCATCCATAACGGCAGGTCCATTTGGTCCCACCGCATGCCCGCATTCGCTGCCAGCCATTGACGAAATTGTTCGTCGTACCTCCACCAAGCCAAACCTCCGTAGGTTCGGTACGCGTCTCCTATCCCATCCAAATAACAAAATAGTTCTGAGCAACGCCCTGGAGCCTTCTCCCCGATTACACTAGCTAGAATGCAGAAGGCCCTCAACCAATTCCCAAAGGTCTTAGGTATCTTGCGATACCTCCGCCTTTTTTCTTCCTCCTCCTTTTTGGCATCCTTCTTATCCTCCTCTTTCAAGTCTAAGAATTCCTCTAGGGGAAGGAGGGAAAATATCTCCACAAACTCACCTTTCCATATCTTCTCTATCACTTTTAAATGACATCCGAGGGGGCCCGCGAAGGACACGTGCACATTCTGCCGCGCCGCATCCGGGACATCGCCTACCTCACGCTCCTCGCCCCCTCCTTCCAACCCAGACAACTCAGCCTCCACTCCTGACTCACCTCCGCCGGGCGCGGACAACCGCGTCCCCCCGAGCCCTGCCGCCGCGTCCCGACTACCCTCTCGCGCCCACACCTTCCCGAATTGCGCAGGCGACCCCTCCGTCCCAGACCAAGAATCTAAAAATGTTCTTAAATCATTTAACAACTGTCATGGGTGTCGTGTGTGTGTGAACTCACCACTCGAACCTCTGGCCGCAGCTGGCTGCAGAGGCGCCGTCCTTCCGTCCACCTTTTCAGGCACCGGAGAATCCCGTTGTCGCCGACTCCCATCCGCCTGGACTCGCCTCGAGACCGTAGGGGTATTGCTCCGAGACCTGTAGGGAGAAGGAAATCTGGGTAGTCTGTCCTGAACCTTCCTCACCCGCCTTTCCTCCCTACGTTCCTCCCAATCCTCCTCAGCAACGCTTCGTCTCGCAGGGCGACTGCCCTCACGAGGTGGTCCCCTCCACCGATCACTGAGCCTCCCTCCCGGTGAACCTGATCTTCTCCGCTGACTCCTCCTCCTGCTATCCCTGGAATCACGCCTCCTGCAACATGAGCCTGCTACGCTGCACCCGCTCCGCGCAGGTGATCTTTCCCTGCTCCCTGAACTCCTTGTTCTGCTCCTCGATACGCTGTGCCTGACGCCAGAGAAGCGTCGTTCTGCTCTCCCCTCACTCCTTGCGGCCTCCATGTCATGAAGCTGACCCTGGGAGCGGCCAGATGGGCCCTCTCGCCTACCGCTGACATCCCGAACTAGCTTAACAGTAGGAGCACCCTGTCCCTCAACTGACCGTGCCGAGCCTGGCCTCTCCTCGGCCGTCTGCCCCAAGCCAGATTCATCATCACTATCCTGGCAGCCCGCCGTGCGCCCAGACCCACTCGCTTCTTGTGAGGTCCCCTTGTCCCTGCATCTGTCTCCCCGACCTGCCTCAGCCTGAGACGTCCCTGCCATCACTCCGCTGTCCTGGCCTCCCCCCAAGGCCTGAGGGGCCGTCATATATCCGCCATCACCATCACTCCCCTGCCCTCCAGCATTCACACTAGTGGCTGACTCACCGGGATGTGACTGCTTCGTGCCGCCGCTCACATGACTCCCAGCCAGCCTGGCCTCCGTCCCGGCCGTCTTCTGAGATCCGCCCGGACCGTTCCTCCTGCCAGCCGCGGAACCGCGTGGCTTGGATCCTTCCGCCACCATGCGCTGTGCGGCCGTCCTCGCCAGGCCGCTGCCGCGTCCACCAGAGCGAGCCGTGCGCCTGCCTGGCTCCGTTGACCGGGCCTCACCCGGACCGTCGGTCACACCACATCCCGCCGAAGGGCTCCTCCTCCGCCGCGCTGCGGGCCCAGCGCCCGGGCTCAAACGCTGAGGTGGTCTCGTCCTCCTCGCCGGTCGACGGGCCGGTACCGCAGGAGCAGGCCCGGCAGTCCCCAACTGCTGATGAAGCCAATCCAGTCCTCTGTCCTTCACAGCTGCCCGAACACCATCCAGAATCTCATCTAGCGACGCCATAATCCTGCAGAAACGACAAAGAAAAAGAACCTCGCCGACCTGACACAATTTACAGGTAAGAAAGGCTCTGGTTAAAATGGCCCCTATTCTAAAATGGCTGCTCTTTATACTCCCTGTCTCCGCCCCCAAGCTCCATTAAACTAATCCAACCCCCAAACACTAGCACCTGCCCACTTCCTGGCTCTGTCAAGGCCCACTCCTCCTACTGCGTTGTTCCATGGGCTTCAATAAAGATAAAATATAAAAGTGCAGCAATAGGTCCTATTGCTGCACTTTTATATTTTATCTTTATGGTGTTGTATCACCTTTTAAAAATAATAAAATTACGAAAATGTTTCTACTACTACTCACCTGGAGTCCTGTGTCCCATTGGCTGCTCGACATTATCAAAGGATACCAGCATCCCCCCACAATTCCTGGGGAGGCACCTTGAATGCTCTTTTATCTCCACTATCTCGTGAGTGCATCCATTTAAGCGCACATTTTCACTGTATATACTGTATCACACTATTGTTTTTTCTTTGTATGTTCCCCCCATAGACTGTACAGCCGTATCCCATTTCTGCTTGTGGTTCTTTACTAGCATTATAGTTGTAAAGGCATTACTGGGAGATGTAGTCCACAACATCAGTAGTGCCAAATGTTGCCTACCCTTGTTCTATTGGATAAGGAGAGTGGAATCTGTCACTCAGAAGAGCAGATAGGGAAATAGTTATGTTCTTTAATTGCTTAGCTAAAAAGACAGTTATAGTTAACACTTAGGCCTTTCACAATAACTGCAGTAGCCGTGGTGTCTGACAGTGACAAAGCAAAAGGCACTGAGACTGGTTAATCATGCTTCTCTAAATGGGAAACAAACAGCCAGGGGATATATTTCTCTTATTGAAATTATTACTGCAACCTGCTGAGAATTCGTAGACGATGAATTGCTGTGTTCTGAGGGGCCTGCTCGGGGGCATAGTTTGTGGGATTATTACTTAAGATTTTCTCTTGAGGAACGAGAGTGGAATGCTATCGCTTTTCACATTTTAGACTATCTCTTTGATATTGCTCTTCTGTGTATATTACTTGATGGTATCTTAAAAACAAATATTGGTTGTTAGTTATGACTGTTGCTGCCAGAAGGATGAACTAAACATTTCTAAACTGCATAGGAATTGTATGTTTATAGAACGCCATTAAGAAAATTATCCATTGCTAATATGTGTTAAGTCCTAGCAGGAACTGAACAATGAAGTATTTGTTGGGGTTATAGAACCCATGCATTACACAGTACAGTAAAACCTTTGGATGCCAAGAGCTGTGCTGGAGTAAAATATGTTTTTAATTAGTAAAAGATTAATTTAATTCCAAAGTACAGTAGTACCAAAACTGAATTTTAAATTATTTTATTAGACTGTGGAATATTGAAGGAATTCATTAAAAGAGATGCGCTTGCTCACCAGGTCAGAAGATGCTAGAGAACACCTAAACCAGACATGTACCACCACAGGGGCGGACTGAGAACCCTCAGGGCCCCCGGGCAAAATAAATCAAGGGCCCCCTTACAGGCCCCACCCATCCTCCGCAGCAAGCGCCACCCATGTCCCGCCTCCATGCACCGCCTCCAGCCACACCCTACACAATCTTTAGACACAAGGAACAAAAGTGCAAAAATCCCTTCGAGGCCCCAGTAGAGACTACAATGGAGTCTAATAGGCTTGGAAGGGGGTCTTTCTAACAGAGGCCATCTCAGTGTCCCTGCTGGAAACAGTCGCCTCCAGGCCCCAGTAGAGATTACAATTGAGGGCTAATGGGCCATGGAGGGGGGGGAGCATTCTAGCAGAGGCTATCTCAGTGTCCTTTAGAGGGTGTGTTAGAAAGAATTTCCTCCAGGTCCCATTAGAGACTACAATGGAGTCTAATGGGGCCTGGAGGGGGGTCTCTCCAACACTCTGGTTCCTATTCACAATATAGCAACACAACATAGCTCGCTGATACCTAGACCAAGTTGGCTCCTCTTACCTTAATTACTGTTGCTGGCTGGCAGTCTGTGGGCTTGCTGGAAGGCTGTGGGCTTACTGGCTGCGGCTGGCAGGCTGTGGGCTTGCTGGCAGGCTGTGGGCTTGCTGGCTACTGCCGGCAGGCTGTGGGCTTGCTGGCTGCGGCTGGCAGGCTGTTGGCTACTGCCGGCAGGCTGTGGCTTGCTGGTTGGCAGGCTGTGGCTTGCTGGCTGCGGTTGGCAGGCTGTGGGCTTGCTGGCTGTAAGCCTAACTGGTGGCCTGTGGGCTGGCTGGCCGGCCTATGGGCTGGCTGGCTTGCTGGCTACTGGGGCACTTGTAGATTATTTAAAGAAATAATCCATGCACAATAACCACTACTGCTCTGTGTAGTCGTTATGGTGCCAGGAGGGCCGGGCCCCCCTTTCAGAGTAAGTAGTCAAACCGTTTAAGAACAGTTTGACAACTTACCTGGGGTCTGCTGGGATATGAGGCTGTAGTAGGGTTTAGGAGCAGTGGTGCAATGTGTTAGGGGGGCAGTGTGTGTGAAAGGTTCAGTGTGTGTGAGGGGGTGTAGTGTGTGAATGTGTTGGGTGTGTGGGGCAATGTGTGTATGAGGGGGCTGTGTATGTGTGTGGCAATGTTAGTATGGGGGGCTGTGTGTGTATGGGTGGGCAGTGTATGTGTGTGTGAGGCAATGTGCGTAAATGTGTATGGTGTGTGTATGGGGGGCAGTGTGTGAATGTGTATGATGTGTATGGTGTGTGGGGGCAGTGTGTTTATGGGGCTAGAGTTCACTCTCACCACTGCGACCACCAGGAATCCCTGGTGGTCACAGTGTTGAGAGTGAACTCTAGCCCGTAGCTCCAGGGCTAGAGTTTACTCTCGTAAGAGCCGTAACGTTGCCATGGTAACCGCGGCAACGATCTGTGCTCGCGCAAGAAGGACCCAGAGGAGCTGAAGACTGAGCTCCCGGGTCCTCTCTTCCTCCCTCCCCTGCAGGCTGCCCGCACGGTGACTGCGGACAGGGGAGGGGGCAATTGCCCTCCTCTTACTCCCCCCTCACTCTCTTCTTACCCCCTTCTTACTCCCCCCTCTTCTTACTCCCCCCTCCCCTTCTTCTTACTCCCACCTCTTCTTACTCCTCCCTCTTCTTACTCCCCCCTCTTCTTACTCCCCTCCCCCTCTTCTTACCCCTCCCCCTCTTCTTACTCCCCTCCCCCTCTTCTTACTCCCCCCTTGATCTTTTTACCCCCCCCTTGATCTTTTTACTCCCCCCTCCCCCTCTTCTTACCTCCCTTCCCCCTCTTCTTACCCCCCTTCTTACCCCCCTCCCCTCTCTTCTTACTCTTCCCTCCTCCCTCTTCTTACTCCCCCCTCCCCCTCTTCTCACCCCCCCTCCCCCTCTTCCCCCTTCCCTCTTTCTTCTCCCCCCTTCCTCCCTCCCTCTTTCTTCTCACCCCCCTCCCTCTTTCTTCTCATCCCCCCCTCCCTCTTTCTTCTCATCCCCCCCTCCCTCTTTCTTCTCATCCCCCCCTCCCTCTTTCTTCTCATCCCCCATCCCTCTTTCTTCTCATCCCCCCTCCCTCTTTCTTCTCATCCCCCCTCCCTCTTTCTTCTCATCCCCCCCTCCCTCTTTCTTCTCATCCCCCCCTCCCTCTTTCTTCTCATCCCCCCTCCCTCTTTCTTCTCATCCCCCCTCCCTCTTTCTTCTCACCCCCCTCTCCCTCTTTCTTCTCACCCCCCTCCTTCTTCTCACCTCCCCTCCCCGTAGCGTGGCCGAGCTGCTGTGCGGTCCGCCGTGCCCGGCCGGAGTGATAGGAAGGTGCTCAGTGTGCACCTTCCTATCACTCCGGCCGGGCACCGCGGACCGCACAGCAGCTCGGCCACGCTACGGGGAGGGGAGGTGAGAAGCTGCAGCCGCCTGAGGTTCTTAAGAGAGCGCTCAGGCGGCTGCAGCATTTAAAGGGGCGGCGGGCCCCCCTCCCGGCCGGGCCCTCGGACCATGTCCAAAGTGCCCGACCGGTCAGTCCGCCCCTGTACCACCATCAGATTAAAGAACAATGAGGACAGGTGACATAAGGAATTCCAAACAGTTTAACTTTTGCAACTGTGCAAACTTCCTGTGTTTGCTTACGGAGAGACAAAATGCAATGTTACTATAGCACAATCTGATAGCAATAATAATAATTATTATTTTTTATTATTATTATTTCTAAAGCACTATCATATATTGCAATGCTGTATAATAGGTGGACTAAAGGTAGCAACAAGACAAGGAGAACAGAACAGAAACAGAAATTGGTGAGGTGAGTGGCCTGCTCAAACAAGCTATGTCAATACTGATCATGAGGGTAGGATTGCTATATGTTTTTCTGTGAGTCATCTTAATTTAAAGAGACACTATAGTCACCAGAAACAATAAAAGAAACACTTAAATGTTGCTTAAATAACTAGAAAACCCCCCTTATTTTCAGTGCAGGATGGGTCTGACAACACTGGCTCCTGATCCTTTTTATTGGCTGACATAATCAGAATTGAGGATCTCAGCCAATCACTATGCTTTCCCATAAGAAAGAATTGGATTGGTTGAGATTGTCAATTCTGATACTCTCATCCCAGGAGAAGGGTCTTGGCAGGGCCAGATGCTGCACTGGCCAGTCAGCATCTCACCATAGATGTGCATTGAATCAGTGCATCTCTATGGGGAACATTCAGCACCTCCATGTAGAGCGTGTAATCGTTGAATGTCTGTGCGGCACAATGAGGAGTGGCAACTAGAGGTGTTCCAAGACTGTAAAGTAAACACTGCCTTATATCTGAAAGGGCAGTGTTTACAGCAAAAAGCCCACAGGGACAGGCTATAGACACCAAAACAACTACAATAAGCTGTAGTTGTTCTGGTGACTATAGTGTCCCTTTAATGTTGTGGTTATGGTGCCTGCTGTGTTAGGATTGTAATCACTGCCTTCAGAGAAAAGGCTGTGTTTACATTGCTGGCCAGTAGCACCTCTAGTCACTAGTGTGCAGCACTGTTGTTCAGCACCTACATGCTCTGCATGAGCGTTCACCCTAGAAAAAATGCATCTTATGAGATGACGTAACAGTGTTTTGCCGTGTATGTGCAATAGCCTCCCACTTGGCTGAGATCATGAAGGTGGGGCCAGCCTGTGTTCCTTTAACAATGCATTCACCCTGTAAGGTATACTGGTAAAAAAAAAAACTTTGGTGTCTATACCCATTCACAAATTTGGTGTCTTTACCCATTCCTCATGTCATTCCTTCTTAAAAAATATATATTCAAAAATAATTACTGCATTTAAATGAATGGTGCATAGGTATGTGAGTACAATAGGGAGGGAAAGCAGCAGCACAACTAGATAACACAAATAATTAATCAATATTGTCCTATGGAGCAAAATAACAGACAAAAAATCTTAAAAGAACAAATCAAGCATGGCTAGTACTCTTTGGTTCTCGCTTCGTTCTACCATGTCATTAATAACAAGGCCCTAGCAAAGGACATGCAATCTCGATCAGGAGCTGTCATGGTAAATTAATTATTGATTGGGCCAATACAACCCTTGCACTTCTCTAAATTCCTTTAGAACCCTTGTGGCAGTCCCGTTGGTAGTTAAGGGATTATTGATTGTATTGACAGCCATAGTTTAATTGTGGTTTCTGTATGCTATACTTATGGGTTCTACATGTTTCTTTTCTCTTTTTTTAAAGTCCATTGATATTCGAAGGTACGCAAATGAAAATAAAGTGAAAAAGAAGCTTTGTTTTTACAATATGTTTGCAAATTTCAGCATTATGGTCAAGAGATCCTTGTCCCACCATACTTTAGAAAAAGGCCAGTGTTACCTGTCTCCAACAATGTCAACACTACTTCTCCGCACCAATTGTGACATCATGCAGCTCCTGTGCCAAATAATTATAATTTTGATGTGTTTTTCTAACAGTTTGCTCCCATTTCTAATTGTTCCATGCAGCAACATAATAGGATATGCCATGTCCAATTATCACTACTATACATTCACATTAAGACGTTTTAGTGGTGTTGTCATCTATGCTCTTTCTTCCTCTCACTTATTTCTAACTTCTCTCCTTTCTTTACCTCTGGTCACTCTGCTCCCTCTTCTTCTCTTGCTCTCTCCCGCCTCTCTATCTGAAAGTGTGCCAGAGCCTGTATATAGGTAAAGGAGGATAAGACACAATAGAGAGGCTTTTTACTTCTTCTGAAAACGTTCATGTTTCTCAATTGGTCTTCAAGTTCCCCACCATATTTCCTTCTATGCTTGGCTATAGCGACAGTCTCCGTGAGGGTACTGTCATGTTACATTTAACTATTCTCCTAAATGCCTTCCTCTCCATTTGCAATATCACACAACTCCTAAGTCAGTTGATAATACTTTTTTCCACTTGTCTATATTGCACACGAGCACAAGGTTGTGTTGGAGTTCTCATAGTTGACTTTCGGCAGTAACCTATAAAGAAGTTAGTAGCTCCTTTAGCAGTTCCATGTACCTCTTTAGCAAGTTCTATTTCCTGTGTGATTCTTCGACTAACCCTAATTCCTATATCTTCTTAGATGTTATTTCTTTTTGCAGGAGTATTGGAAGGTAATAACAGGGAGGAAATTTGTGCTACTTGTAAAAAGGAGAACAAAGATAGGGAGATAGGGAGAAAGGAGAACAGACAGTGACATGGAGGAAGAAAGACAATGGCACACATAGGAAGAGAGAGTAACAGAGAGTAAGGGAGATAATGACATGTAGAGGGAACATGTAACTTACCTACCAGTCCTTGAAAATGTAGGGTCTTAATGGGGGAATTAAGCTGAACTCAGAGCTGTTTTTAAATTACATAGGAAAAAGATCTGATAACCTGTGTATGCTGTTTATGTTTATTATACAATGTATGTGTACATACATGTGCAATTCAATATAATTATGCAATTATAATTATTTATAGGAAACAAGACGAGCATAAACATAAAATCCGAACGACGCATGCATGACATATGGGAACAGTAGGTGAATAACGTGTAGATTGAGGCAAACTAAAAATAGCCTCATACTTCTGGTTATCTATTTTAGCTACATACCCTCTCGCAGTAACACACTCTAGGGGCTATATTCCATAAAAAGATACTGCAGTCTGTTAAAATACTGACATTTGTGCATCTCTTCACAACCCATAATGGATACAGCAAGGGAAACACTGTCTCATTAAATGACGAAACCTTTTACTATTATTTTCCATGACTAAGCCCTGACTCGGACTAAAGAGCTGACTAAAATACATCTACTGGCCTAATAAAGGACAATAAACACAGCCATGTCTCAGATTACATTCTAAACCCCCACTATACATGCCAAAAAACACTAATCATATTAGCTTTTTATCTTGCAGTGAAGGGTGGCAAAATGCAACTTTATCTCCAGAACTGCACGAGAAAAAAAAGAAAAGGCAGCCTAGAAAAGTCAATATTGAAAAATAACTGCTATTAAATTTTGTATGATTATAAAACCATTGTATTATATATAAAAATGTACCAATGTAATCAGTAACACCCTAACTGAATGAAAGTAAACCTATCCTTTCATAAATACATGTTGTTTGGTGTAATGCTAATGGCAGTGGCAGAGGCTTGCAGTTTCTACATAAAACAAATAATAAGCACCCAAATCATCGTCCGTTTCTATCAGAACCAGGTGTAGAGGTTGCAAGGTTGCAGGGAGAGGGAATGCAGAAGGAGAGATATAGCCCCTAATAATCTGTCCATGAGTGTGCCTTGGAGGGCACCTATACAACACTAGACATTCCAATCATGCTACAACATTCTGGATAAAAAATTTCCTGCTAGAATACAAAAAAGAAGAGATGACAGGTAGAGGTATAGAACAAAGTGTGCAGCCAGGTTGCAAAGTACTGCAATCACTCCCAGAAGAAGAAAGCCATGTGGGCTAAGTAATAGATCTGGCTACAAAATAGAGAGATGACAATAATTTTGCCGGTCAGGCGACTCTTCAAGGGGAAAACAATCATCGGGGCTCTTTTTTTGCCATTAGCATTAACCTAAACAACATGTACTTATGACAAGATAGGTTTATATTTTTTAAATGAGGGAGTTACTGATTACATTGGTTCCTTTTATTATTATTCCCCAACGTTATAATCATACAAAATGATATTTCAATATTTACTTTTCTAGACTGCCTTTCTTTTTTTCTTGCGTACTTATATATTGATTATATGGGTTACCCCATATAATCCCCCCCCCCCCCCACCCCTTCTAATTCTGGCAACCTCTATTATTCCTTTCTATCTACCTTACAATATATTATTTGTCTCCAAAATGTCCAATAACTAACAGTGACCTGACAATTGGCTATCCCTATTCACCCAATAAGAAAATGTTGTTGCATTATTATTATTGCCATTATTATTAATACTGTAACATGCACATATTTCAATATACTCATAGGCAGAACAAAGAAATCAGAGTACTTAATAAAACCCCTTTTTGGAATAATAGTCCATGTAAATGAATGTTCTCCCAGCCAAAGAGATAGTGAAATACTGGCTTTTATATCACTGGACTACTACAGCTAATCCAAATGATATGCATTCATAAAGAGATAAATAGATAACCTTTGTAGCGCTTGGTCTGTTGTCATTACTTATTTACACGTCAGTTGTCATTAGTCTTAATCTACAGCTAAATAGTTATTTATCTCTTCCATTAATGACTGGGAAGATAAAGGACATAGGACTTAAGTGCCAATATTTATTTATTAGCAAGTTCTCTTGGGTGACTATGCATAACTGTCTCACCATGTTCAGATGTTGCTAAATTGTTAGTACATAGCAGCTGATCACGATCACGGGGAAGGTGCTGCAGCCGCTCTATGTTCTCTCTAACCTAGCACATAAATGACTCTGTCCATGGTACTGACACGAGAGGTGCTGTTCTTTGCTGCTTCTCACATATTATATTTTATGAATCCTTTGTGTGAGCTAGTTTCAAGTATTAGAATTATTGGGGAAAAAAGGAGGGGATGGTAAAAAAAAAAGTATTATAATTATTAGGGCCAAAATTATTTGTAATTCAATAAAAGAATAAAAAAAATGTTTAACCTGTACGTGCATCTTTTTGTAGATGTCTATAGTCTTGGAATTGCAGATAGGCATCCATGATTGAAGGTGGAGTTCAGGAAGAATATATATACCTTGTGCATGTATACAAAAATCTAATAATTTCAGATTAAAGCTGTCTATATTTTAACCTTTAGTGCTAGCGCTTAAAATGTACAGATTTGTCTGTAATTGAGGCCCTTGTAGAGACCAGTTATAAATAAATATATTTTTCTTCTACGCAGTTATTGTCCTAGCCAAAGTAGAAGATATGCAGGACAATCCATCATATGGATTATTCTACTGATAACAGGAACCTGCGGAGTGCCTTTCAAACTGCTACATTACAGTATGTTAATACATTTCTGGTGTATCTTTAAAAAGGATGCCTCCGCAATGTACATAAAATGCGTATATTCCATATTTTCAGCAGCATTCTATCAGTTAGAAATAAGTACACTGTACGTAATGTAAAAAACAACATTGGCCAAGGGATGCAATGGAAAACTGTATTAGCAATTTGGGGCCAGTAAAGACTCATTTACTTATGCCTTTCCATGCTCCTATTGTGCATGGACCTCCTGTTAATTTGATCAGTAATTAGAATCAATTTGCCCACTTCAGTGTATAGAATTAATGAGATTACAGATTTAGCCAGACCGACAATGTTAACCCTTTGCAATTCATATTTCCTGATCAAAATTAAAGAGTAGATAGTGATAGGTTACAAAACAATACATGTACCTGGCATTTTTCATTGAACTAATCTCCTCGTCCAGCTCCAATGAAATCTGTATTTATCCTATTTAGAAACAAATCAAAGGTCCCCCACAGGATCTGTATGAGCCAGGGAGGAACAGTGTGTTACATAATAGTATAAAGTAAAAAAAATATCCAACTCCTACCGTTTTAGACATGTGTTTCTGCTGTTCTTTCAGAAGACTAAAACATTCAATTGTGCAGCAAAAAGATAAACATTTGTTCTTGATCTAATGTGGCAGACCGATTTCTCATTGACTCACCAAGTTGTTACTGCCACACAATCAATTCTTTAACCCAAGATATCCTTCTAAAAAAAAAATAAAAAAACTAAACCTTTTTCTGCGTATTAATTGAATCTGATAAAACAACCTCTAGGCAGAGAATTGTATATATATTTTTAGATAATTTTACATAAGAGATCCTCTGTTGAAGAAAAATGCATACTGGTATATGTTACATCTTCGTTCCTAATAACATAAAAATTAAAAATACAGCTGAGCCATAAAATAGCACTAGATGGAATCTTTGATTTTAGCTTTGGAAGAACATAAATCAAAATCTAAAGCATGGCTGTCAGGAGGATCACCAGAATTATCCATTTGAGAGAGGGTTGGAGTGCAGGGTATTCTCTTTCATTGTTCAAACTGAGCTCAACTCCTGATGCATGGAGAAAAGGCCTTCACAAGCCTCTGCTATTGTGTACATAGTTTATACTAAGTGACCCATAGGTTGAGGAGGTGGTGACCGTGGCGGTGGAGGAGGAGGATGAGGTAGCCAACACTGTTATTTATGTTTTTTTTTTTTTTTAATTGTGGTAGCCCACAAAATATTAGGACATACAACAAAATAAACATTTGCGGCCTGCGGTGCATTTCTTGCAGTCCTGATGCATGGAGAAATGCTCAACTCCAGATGCATGGAGAAAAGGCCTTCACAAGCCTCTGCTATTGTATACATAGTTTATACTAAGTGACCCATAGGTTGAGGAGGCGGTGATCGTGGCGGTGGAGGAGGAGGATGAGGTAGCCAACACTGTTTTTATATATATATATATATATATATATATATATATATATAGTAATTGGGGTAGCCCCCAAAATATTGGGACATATAAAAAAAGACAACTCTGTTCCACAGAGCAGCTGTTGACATTATAGTTGCACAGGAACTTTGTTGACTCTAGAGAACCTCGGGCAAATCGCACATCCCCGTGGCGGCGACTTTGCATGCGGATGTCATCCATATCAACTTTCGATGCCAGTTTCTGCGCCTACCATGGTGACCACGGGTAACGGGGAATCAGGGTTCCATTCCGTACAGGGACCCTGAGAAATGGCTACCACATGCAAGGAAGGCAGCAGGCGCGCAAATGACCCACTCCCGACGCAGGAAGGTAGTGACGACAAATAACAATACAGGACTCTTTAGAGGCCCTGTAATTGTAATGAGTCCACTTGAAATCCTTTAACTCTGATCAATTGGAGGGAAGTCTGGTGCAGAGCCACTGACCTGTGCGTGCTGCAGCTGAAACTCCACTATCGCCTGCTGCTGCTCGCACAGTTTCATGAGGCATTGAGCGGGAAGGCCGAAGTTATGCTGCAGCGCAGACAAGCGAGCAGCAGCAGGGTGACAACGCCAAAAATGCGCACAGCCGCTACAGTGAATGTCACATCCTGTTCCAAGTTGCGGATCAGTCTGGTGATGGCTTCTGGTATCAAGTACTCTTTGTACTGAAGCTGCATCAGGGTCCTGGTATGTGGCCGCGCAAACGCTGGTGCTTAACACCAGGGGGCGTGCGGTTACCCTGCACCATACCCTGCGAATCCATTCCACACTGTTACTCCTAACTTCAACATCAGGCATTCTGGGTCCCGGTCGTCTGACCGCCGCCCAGACAGTGTCTGGGTCCTGGTCACCGGACTGCCCACCTCACTGTGAAGCTACGAATGGATCGTTAAATCTGGTACGAACCCGAACTTTGCAGTTCGGGTTCGCTCAAGTCTATTATGGATTCTTTGATCGCTACATGTATTACTTGGATAACTGGTAATTCTCGAGCTAATACATGCCGACGAGCGCTAGGGGACGGCCGCTCCGCTTTTGCACCCTGCTCCCTCTTATGCTGTGCTGGTGCCTCTGTGCGACCAGCGCCTCTCCAAACTGTACACGTCACTCGCATGACCTTGATTCCATCTGGGGTCTAGGACCTCATCATCCTCCACATCATCTTCCACCCACTGTTCAACCCTGCCCTCCTTGCCGGTATGCACACTGCAGAAAGCCGCAGCAGTTGGCACCTGTGTTTTTCCAGTCTGCAAAGGACATATGCAAATTGTTTTAGAATTTCCTCCAGGCAACAGTTTTCCCTACAAACTGACCTCTCAGTATGACTTGTGAGGGTATTGCCCCAGAATTACAATATTGTTGAAGTACCTCTTAGCTATCGATCACTGGTTTAAATATAGCAGCTTGTTATCTGCTAGTGTAGAAAATATCAATCTGTTTTCTGTCATTTAGATCTGTGTAACAAGTGTTGTAGGTGTGAAACAATATTACAAGTGACCGATGTAGTAAATTCAAATCAAAGTTACGCTTCAATTTGACTCTCAAATATGAAGTGAATACCCAAATATACTATTTTGCACAACATTTTTTATTTTTTAATAAACAATTTACTTTTTAAAACTCCATTGTAAGCAGCAGATTAGCAGCAAAACAATTAGAATGTTTACAACTGCGCAGTAAGCACACTATTTGACGCTTCTATTTGACTCTCAGATATGAAGTGCACCGCAGGCCGCAAATGTACTATTTAGCAGATCAGCAGCAAAACAATTAGAATGTGTACAACTGCGCAGTAAGCACACTATTAAACGCTTCGATTTGACTCTCAGATATGAAGAGCAGGCCACAAAATGTACTATTTAGCAGATTAGCACACATCATCTTCCACCCACTCCTCAACCCTGTCCTCCTTGCAGGTCTGCACACTGCAGAAAGCCACAGCAGTTGGCACCTGTGTTTTTCCAGCATGTAAAGTCTGCAAAGGACATATGGAAATTGTTTTAGAATTTCCTCCAGGCAACAGTTTTCCCTATAACCTGACCTCTCAGTTTGACTTGTGAGGGTATTGCCCCAGAATTACAATATTGTTGAAGTACCTCTTAGCTGTTGATCACTGGTTGTAATATAGCAGCTTGTTATCTGGTAGTTTCTAGTGTAGAAAATATCAATCTGTTTTCTATCACTTAGATCTGTGTGACAAGTGTTGTAGGTGTGAGACAATATTACAAGTGACCGATGTAGTAAATTAGATTCAAAGTTAACCTTCGATTTGACTCTCAGATATGAAGTGAACACCCCAGATATACTATTTAGCGCCAAAAAAAAAACTCCAATGTAAGCAGCAGATTAGCAGCAAAACAATTCGAATGTTTACAACTGCGCAATAAGCGCACTATTTGACGCTTCTATTTGACTCTCAGATATGAAGTGAACCGCAGGCTGCAATTGTACTATTTAGAAGATTAGCAGCAAAACAATTCGAATGTTTACAACTGCGCAGTAAGCACACTATTAGACGCTTCTATTTGACTCTCAGATATTAAGAGCAGGCCACAAAATGTACTATTTAGCAGATTAACACCCAGAAAATAAGAATGTTTACTACTGCCCTGTAAGCGCACTATTAGACACTTCTATTTGACTCTCAGATATGAAGTGCACGCCCCAAAATGTTCTATTTAGCAGATTAGCACCCAGAAAATAAGAATGTTTATCACTGCGCAGTAAGCACACTATTTGACGCTTTTATTTGACTCTCAGATATGAAGTGCACCCCACTAAAATACTATTTAGCAGTTTAGGACCCAAAACATTTTAAGTTTTAAAACTGCAATGTGACAGCAGTATTTGACGCTTCTATTTGACACTCAGATATTAAGTGCACCCCACTAATGTATTTTTTAGCACCAAAACATTTTAAGTTTTATAAACTCCAATGTAATCGCGGTATTTGAAGCTTCTATTTGACTCTCAGATATGAAGTGCACCCCACCCCACTAATGTACTAGTTTGCAGAATTCTTTCCTAATCTGTCCCTATCAGCGGCAGCATCCTCTCCCTACACTAATAAGACCTCATGTGCATGTGGTGCTATGCAACTCCAGCTTATATATAGAGGCTGGGTCACATGCTGCACTGGCCAATCACAGCCATGCCCTTAGTAGGCATGGCTGTGATGGCTTCTAAGGGCACACGAGTCAAATGCTTGTTGATTAGCTGCCCTGCAGTCTTTGAAAACGCACCATTAAATCACCGAACTCCAACCCGAACATACAGTGATATGTCCGTGTTCGGGTCCGGGGTCCAAAAAACTTAATGTTTGGTACGAACCCGAACTTTACAGTCCAGGTTCGTTCAACTCTATTAATGAGCAAATGAAAGAAGTGAACACAGAACAGAACCATGAGGTATTCTATTTAACACGTCCATCTTGAAACATTTTTAATGAAAACAACTCTCTGCATTTTGTCTTTAAAGGGACACTCCAGTGCCATGAAAAGATCCCGTTTTCCTGGCACTGCAGTTCCCCTCTCCCTCCCACCCCCCATCCCTGGTGAAAACCCCTTCAATCACTTACCTGAGACCCCCGTCAATGTCCCTCGGCGGTGGTTTCTGCTCACCGCCGCTCCTCCTCTTATGTCAGCCAGTGGGCGAGACTGATCCCGCCCGCCGAGGAGACCTAATGCGCATGCGCGTCAAAGCCACTCACGCACATTAGAGCTCTCCATAGGAAAGCATTGAAAATGCTTTCAATGCTTTCCTATGGGGAATTGAGCGACGCTGGAGGTCTTCACACAGCTTGAGGACGTACAGCGACGCTCTAGCACAGGTTTTCTGTGCTATGGAGCAGGAAGTGTCCTCTAGTGGCTGTCTAGTAGACAGCCACTAGGGGAGGACTTACCCTGCAAGGTAATTATTGCAGTTTATAAAAAACTGCAATAATTACACTTGCAGGGTTAAGGGAAGTGGGAGTTGGCACCCAGACCACTCCAATGGGCAGAAGTGGTCTGGGTACCTACAGTGTCCCTTTAAGCATTTTCAGTCCTTCAAAAAAGCATTTGCACCTAAACTAATAGAAATTGCCTTTTATTTATGAACTGGAAACATTCTACAACTTTTTTCCACCCCAGCAATTCTTGACTGTAATGTGTAAGCTAACTCTCCCCAATTCCCAGTTTAACCTCCACTCCACTCTCCAACATTGGAGAGAGAAAGGGGGTGATGAGGATAGTGCTAGTAATCGGCAGAGTCCGTTTGGACAGGAACATTTACCCACCTCACCATACAGTGAATTCAAAAAGAAAAACAGAAAAAAGTACATCTTGCCTAACTGCAACTGGCAGTGCCCCTTTCATCCACTTTGATTCACTCATTTAGAATTGTTTTACTGATTTTTCTACTTTTTTTGTTTAAGTAGGAGGAAGATTATTTTCTTTGCAGTGTGTTTCTGTGCCACTGCTTGTGCTTTGGAAATTTTAAGCTTCTTAGCTCAGTAGTAAACACAGTGTGTGGCTGCAGATTACTGTACAAGTGAACCCGGCCTATCTTTTTCTATAAATAGTATACGCAAAAAGATCTTGCTCCCTCTCATTATTATAGTTATTTATTTTACTCAATGCGCTGTCTCAAACAAAATGACTGGAAAAAAGTCAGGTCTAGCACTCAGGATATTGCAAAAGGCAGATTTATTGGAACAAAGGATCAAAAAAAAAAAGAAAATTAAAAAACACTATCACGCTCCAGACCCCAATTACAATTAGAGATCTGGGGCTGAAGAGTACCACCTCTGGGTATTCAACCCCTCCTCTCCCCGCAACCTGCAAGTCCCAGTTTGGCATCAGACATAGTAATAATTGCTTTTTGTGATACTTAATATTAATGCCTAGATAAAAGGGTTGGAATAGGCAGGTGGGTTTCATGGAGGAGAAAGTGTAAGACAGATGGGGATAGGTTGATATGTTGAAAGATGCAGTACAGAGAGAGTAAATTGCCAATACCCTCACTTATAGTTGGGGGAAAGGCGATAGCTAACAATCATTGCAACATGGAAAGTAGTGATATATCTAGGAGAGGTTAAGGTTTCTGTGAGGTTTAATAAATTAGAAACTAAAAGATTATGAACAGATAAGGTCTTTTCTGCATTCCCAAATATATAAATGAAACCAACTAAATAACATTAGTTTATTAACCCCTTAAGGACACATGACATGTGTGACATGTCATGATTCCCTTTTATTCAAGAAGTTTGGTCCTTAATGGGGTTAAAGCAGTTTTTGGGTATAGAACATGCCCCTATAATCTCACTGATCAATTTCCTGCTATTTAGGAGGTAATTCACGTTTGTTTCTGTTTATGCAGCCCTAGCCACACCTCACCTGGCTGTGACTCACACAGCCTACAGGAAAAAAAGTGTTTTATTTTCAATGTGATCTTACAGTACAGTGTGTTTACTTTAGAAGTTTTGTTAATTCGATTTTAATTAAAAATACAGGAGTATGCTGTAGGCTCCAGCAGACAGCTAAATAGCATTCTAAAGTAAACAAACAACAAGAAAGCCTTGAAAAAAATTCACAGCCAGGGAATGTGTGGCTAGGGTTACATAAACAAAGTGACACAACTCCTAAACAACACATAATTGAGCAGTTAGACTGCATCTTTGCACCCAAAACACTTCTGCTGAATGGTGGATATACTATTCTATGCCAACATATGCTATCGCTATGTTGCTATTTAGCCCGATTTCTTTAAAATAAAACCTGACTTAAGCACAGATTTGTCTCTCTGTGCATTTATACAGTTGTTTGGTACAGAAAGAAGGATGGCACTAGATCTTACAATAGAATGTGACATGGGAATTAATTCATCTATAACAGAGCAGCTGTTGGTATTTATAGAGCACCAGTGTATTTCAGGCCTCCCAACTGTCCTGATTATGGCAGAATAGACCCAATATTAGGGCCAGTCCACCACCGGTTTGTCTCCAAAAAGTGTATTGTGGATGCATCATTAGAGCAGTGAAACAGGGCTCTCTGCATGGTGTGCCTTTAATGGACTGGCCTGTGTAACTGACACGCAGCTTGGGGGGTATGATATTGCACAGTGTCTTACAATGGAGATACACAGATAGCAAGCAAATAGCAAATAAACACATATTGAGATATATAGATATGTTATTTAGAGGCAAGCTAATGCTTTTTACAATACAAATTTTCTCCAGGTACAAAAAAACTAATGAACCTAGAAACTACTCAAATACCCTTGCACCTTTTAATTCCAACTATATATGTAATTAAACAAAACTATAATGTACTTATCATTTTTAATCATAATCGTATTTATATGTCTCAGAGCTTAGTGATAAGTGTTTGTACGAAGTATTACTGTGTTCATGTATCTGTTATCCCTGAGAACCTGAGTTGCTATAGAACAGTATCGTCTTACCTTGATACCCTTGATTTTGTGAACTAAATTTCCTATTATACACATCCAACATTAAAATGTTGATGAAAAATCCCTTAGGTGCCAAGGTTACCCATGGCATTGAGTGAAATGTTCCCCTTCCAAGAAAGTGATCTCAAATTCCCTATATCCAAGTCATTCACTCTGCAGATCTTGAAATGGTTAACTCCTTCGGGACTCCTTCTGGACTTGGGTTGGACAAATTCAAGTGGTTGTTGGTACAGAAAAGATTAGCCACCCACTATCAGGCTTCCAGGTTTTCCATTTAAATGAATTGGACACATACAATAGAAAAGTGATGTTGATTGAACTTCTATGATTGTTCTCTTCGCATGCCGTGCACTTGAGGTTACATTCCGGGCATTATAGAAACTCAAATACCATCAAGAACAGCTATAAACACAGACTTAAAACTTAGCAGAACACTCAGGCACGTAACTCTCTGAAACACGCACTGTAAGGAGTAAATCTTTAAAAAATGCCTTATTGTATAGTCAAACATAAACATTTGGCAAACTTTTCCGTCTGAAAGAATGGATTAAAGAGACTTTTGTTGTTTTTCAGTTGACCTTGTTTTGCATCTGGTTTGCAAATCAAAATGAATAAAGTCCTAAACATAACATATGTTTCTATCACAAACGAATGAAACCCTTTATTATAACAATGTTTAGATACGTGGTCAGTTTTGCTTTGTCCTGCAAATATTATAATAAACTTCGATTTGATTTACAGCTACTCCAGTAATGGCCCTCGTTTGATTACGTAATACCATCTACATGTGTGTGCAGATCACTGTGTATAAAACACATGAGAAGCATAAGATAGGAAAGAATGGTCTTTTCACACTTCATATGGCTTATGTGAATTCTGCATTAAAAGTTTGCAATGTCTTTTGAAATACAGATGCCTGGTTTAAACCAAGCAACTATATTTACTATATATTAGCATTATTGCCCAGATATGTTTGCAGTCTGCTGGCATTTTTGGAAGAAGCTATATGCTAAAGTTTCAGGTTAAAATTCAATAAACAAATTCTGTCAACATTCTGAGATTTTTTTTTTTTGTAATTTGCTAAAGACTTTTAATATCCCTAATGTAGAACCTTGTCACACACTCCATGTTTATTTGTTTGTAGCAAGATCCTATAAATACTGCTTGTTTGTTTTTTTAAAACTGCATTTATTAAAATGTATATTTAAATAATAGAGTGCTGGTCCACGCTCTTCATTTTTATGTAATCTGAATGATGCTCTAAATGGGAACATGCAAATGTCATGCACACATTTAAATAGACACTGTACTGCCAGGAATACAAAACTGTATTCCTGGCACTATCGATCCCTCTGCCCCCCCCCTCTCTCACGCCCCCTCCTATTGGGAAAATAAACGGTTTAAAATCCTTTATTTACCTAACTAATCACAGCGCCGATCTCCTTCGACGCTAGGCCAAAGCTCCCCCCCCTCCTCCGTCCCGTGACGAGGGGGATCTAATGCACATGTGAAACAAATGACACGCGCACATTAGACCTCCCGATAGGAAAGCATTGAATCAATCCTTTCCTATGGGGAAAATTCTGACGCTAGATGTCCTCATTCAGAGCGTGAGGACGTCCAGCGTCAGATAACAGACCAAAAGTCCGTTATGATTCTGGAAGCCCTCTAGTGGCTGTCTAGTAGACAGCCACAGAGGGCAGACTTTGAGCTGTAATGTAAACATTGCAGTTTTCTGGAACAGCAATGTTTTACATTGCAGCACTAAGTGCAAAAGGGTGACAGCACCCAGACCACTTCAATGAGCTGAAGTGGTCTGGGTGCCTACAGTGTCCCTTTAAGTATTATACCAATTTTAATTAAATCACAGGTGAAAAAATATACTGTTTACACATAAAGAGGATAAAACGTCCCCAGGCATGCTGGTCTTATTGTTTTAAAAGGTGTTGCAACACTGTGCAAGGCACTGGTTAATAGAACAAATGAATTACCTGTTTTATTCTACAGATGATTGAGCCACCATCTGACAATATGTTATTTTGCTTTTGTTGCGGATTATAAATTGTGTGCGCACTGAGAATACTATTGTATGTATTGTATCTTTTGTGCTGTGCATATGCAGGTTACGTCAAAGAAAGCATAAAAAGAGCTTTTCTTTTGGATCGTTCGCTATGCATTCCATTTATAGCTTGAAATCTTTATTAGGAAGGTAACATGCTTCTGTCTGGTCCATCGCAGCCAATTAGATACGAGCATTCTATGCTAATATCGAAAATTCTGCAAATAATTTAATACCAGTATTAAATGTAGCAAAAGCCTCTTGACCTTGTTGAAAGATGATATATGACTTTTATTATTTCAAATAGAATGAGAACTATTTGTTAGATATGTATGCTTATTCAGATACGTATGTTTATAACTATTGTTATTGCCTAAATGGTGAATATAAAATAGAAATACAATATTTTATATTTACCATGTCAGAGCTTTTTAGTTTAATATTTTGAATAGTAGAGGGTTATTTAACCTGTTTAATCCCAAATGTGTTGCCTTTCTATGCAAATGTAAATGGCATCCATATCCCCTGTTTAATTACCACTTTCCCTGTATTGTAAGTAAACACAAGTTGCAATATCATGGTGAAGACAAGGTTTTGCTTAAAGGGAAACTGTCACATATAACTTGCGTTAACCTCTTTTAGTAAGATGCTATTTCTCTTTTAAATTAATTTGAAAGATTTAGCAAATGAGATCATAGTCCAGTACAGACAGGGCAAATGCTGCTATTAAAGAGGAGAAATAAAAGCATTGTTTAATTTCTCCTCTTACCTGTTTAGTTTCTGATTTCCAGCTGCAAAGGATAGAGCTTGTAACAATGATTGACAGGGAAGTGCCAATTTGTATGACAAAGAGGTGTGAATTTAAACATTCAATTTTTCTTGTCACGTCTTATCTTGTACATATTTGGACATATTTGTTAAATATAAGGGTAAGTAAACATAATATTGAAAGAAAAACTGAGAAGTGTCCCCTTTAATTATCTGTATCTAATAATGTTATCTACTTCCCTTTTCTCTTTCAAAACCTTTTCTGAAAATAGTACCCTAACAGATTGCAAGACTGGAAATTAAACTGTCTGCAATCCGAAAAAGTCTTCATAAACATGTATTCCAACTTCTTCAAAGTTTACGTCAAGAATGTAAAACCGCATGTAATGTTCCTCTTTAATTTGCTCTCTAGGTTACATGCTCTGTTTTGGCTGGAACAGTTTTTACAACGGCTTCGGAATCCCCTCTCGTGGGTGTGTGTGAGTGTCCATGGAGACCACTATGGGTGAGTGGCCTTGATGGCTTTGATCATACAATGGAAGAACGAATCGGAAACAGAAATAGCTTTCTTTCTTTTTTTTTTCGGTTTTCTCTCTGAATGTCTTCCAATAATTCCAACTGGACATATGACACAATTTCTAACATTTCTTCCAATTCATAGTGCAGGCTTCCCAGTTTTATCTGACGTTGCCATGGTTAGTGTTTGTTTGCATTGTTTTGTCATTATTTTGAATCTAGATTTTTCTTGAACACCATTGATAGGTCTTGATATTTGAGTGAGATTATTATTTCATCATGGTAAAGGACTACCATAGGAATACAAACCTGCCCCTAGTTAAATACAGGTCCTCCTCTCCCTTGGTTTGCCATGCAAATTCATTTTAAAAAGCTTTACTCTCATTTATCAAGCGCAGAGATTCCCATGGCGCTGCTCACTTCTTTACCTCCTGCAGCAATAGTGAGGAGACATGACCTCCTCCATGATGATCTAATCCAATGCTCCTCACAGAGGAGCCTGATCCTCATGAGCAGTGAGCGTTGCACACATTCAAGCTTTTCCATATGAAAGCATTGTAATCAATAATTTCCTTTGGGCTTCTGCTTCACATTACCAAGTTTTACATGGGTAGTGCAGCAGAAGCACGTCTAATGGCTGGCGAGTGGCGATGGAATTAAACCTGCAATGCAAACATTGCAATTTCTAAAAAATATATATAATGTTGATATTGCTGGGTTAAAAGCACAGTGCCACTTCACCCAGGATACTTCATGGAAATGAAGCAGTCTGGGTGACTATAGTATCCCTATAGTTAGATTATACCTTTTCACCAGGTACTACTTTAGGGGGTTATTCAACTCAATCCAATACTACAGCAGGCCACACTGTTTGCAGATAATCTGTGTTAACACTTCATTATGAAGCCATCATTGATGCTGTAATGTTCTATAAAAAGATGCTACACTCCCCACAAACTTTAAAAAATCTCAACAGGAAAGTCAGTTAAATAAGTTACCATTAACTAGGAAAATTATAGAACAATGCTATGTTCTATGACCTAGCATAACCTAGCATAGTCAGTAACCTCAGTGACATTTATCCAGCACACAAAAGATACCTCATTGAACAGGATGCCTATGGTACAGTAGCGTATCCCACACTCTATGTCTGCGGGTACTTTGTGTTAGCATGAGTTTAGGGTTATGGGGATCCTGTCTTCTAGGCAATTTAAGCAGAAACACATATCGCTTTTACAAAGGTTTCACCAAAAGGCACAGCCATATCCTGGACAATTTTACTCACTTTATTACTATTCAGAGGTCTGCCATGCATCTGACGTTTCCACAGAATTAAAAAAAGAAAAACGTGTAGATCTTCAATCCACCACATCATCCAACTGAAAACATAATAGAAACTTAATTTTTACCAAACTCAGCAAATTTTCAAGGGCCTTGAAAAAAGGAAATTCAGTTTCACCAATTACCAACCCACCAACCTTCCACACCTCTTGCCCACCGTGTTTTCAGTATACATTTTTATCATGCGTCCAAGGCTGCTTGACATTCTCACTCCATTATCTCCAAGTTCCCTTTACATCATGCCAGTGGCTACAAGGATCCTTTAATAATCTTTGGTCATCACGTCTTTTTGTCTCACCTATCCATGTTAATCTTTCGATATGTAAGGTCATAGCCTTTCTAGGTAAATACTTTGTATGAAACAGATTTTATTGGTTAGATCTTTAACTTTTGAATTGGTCTGTGCATATTGTTCTGTGTTTTTCTGTTTTCTCCAAATGTAAAGCATTGCAGAATTTGTTAGCTCTTTATAAATGCCAGTGATAATAGTAATAAATGTAGCCCAGACAAAAAATAATATGTTTGCACCAGCACTTTGCTTTCCTTCAAACAGAGACTTGTATGAGAAATGTATGCTATGGAAAACCATCACAAATGATAACAGCGTCCAGAGTAACATTTAGCAAGTTCCGTTAATTAGAATTTTTTGTGGGGCACGATTTACGATAATTATTTATCATGTACCCTTCAGTCAAATTGTTGCCATTAAATTCAAGCCATAGACAGCCTAATTACAATATCTACCTGAGTATTATTTTATTGATAGTCAACTAAAAACAAAAAAAATGTTGTTTTGATTTTATTTAACCCCTTAAGGACGCAGCTTCAGAAGCTGGACATACCCTTAAGGACACAAGCAATTTTTGCATTTTTTGCTGTTTGTGTTCAACTGCAATTTGCATCTCTCTCATTTATTGTACCAAAACATATGATATACCGTTTTTTAGACAACAAAAAGGGCTTTAATTTGATGTGACCTATACATGTATAAATTCTCAATTATTAAAAAAAAAATGCAAAATAATGTGGAAAAAAAAAAAAACGCTTTTTTCCCCACGTTTTGGCAATAATAATGTGTGCATAATATGTACAGCTTAGGAAAAGTAATTCAAAATCAATTCATTTATGTGTCTTGATTTACCAAGTTCATAATATGTGCAGGATTTTTAGTTTATTTTGAAAGTTACAGGTCACAAACTACAAGGTCTAAAATAAAATTTCAATGTGAAACAATTTTAGAAGTTGGTATGTTTGTCTTGGAAGTTTAATACCCATTACAGGAAACAAAATTGCCACACAAAAGTATATATTTATATAAAGTAGATATCACAGGCTATTTACCTAAGGTTAGTTTGACACTTTTTGCATAGCCATTTCACCGCCAATCTCTGCTAAATATTGGAGTAAAATTGTGTTTTTTCTCTATTTTGGCATATTCACATATAACAAGGTTTTTGTAATGTGTATTTCGTAAATCTAGTGTGTGCTATCCCTGTACAGAACCCCATATTGTGTTCAGCTACATCTGCTGAGTACAACGATACCCCCATTGTATACCTTTGCCCCTATTCTGTGAAGCTACAGTGCCATATAGGAGACCATGCTATTTCAGTTTCTATAGTTGGAATTTTCATAGATGGTCATATGTCTGAATTTGTGGCATTATAGCCATCTCACTGTTCAAATAACCCCATAAAGGCCTTCCATTTGAGACAGCAGACACTCCAGGGTATGTTATTAGGCATATATTATACCTTAACTTGCCACCATGTTTTCACCAATTTATTTCAAATTTTGTGGTGAGAAAAAAAAATTAATTTTTTTTACATACACGTTGCATTTTCGCTGGGTATTTCTTACATTTGATAAGTGCCACTGTCATAAATTCCCCCTAAGTATGATCAGTTACCTCTTCTCAGTAAAACAATATGCCCAATGTATGACCCAGACACTATTTTGTGAAGTTACAGTGCTGTGAAAGAGATGTGATAAGTTCAGGTTTTTAAGTGTGAATTTACATGGAGAGTTTTAATGGGTCCGTATTCTATTTTTAAATATGTTAGCAGGCTGCTTTATCCAATTACACCAAAAAGGCATACTATTTCTTAAAGAAGATGCCCAAGGGTATTTCAAATGGCAAATTTTGAACCTTAGCGTGGGATAATTTTTCCGTTAGCTTGTATCAAGAGCAGTGGTAAAAAGCATTTTTTTTCTGCCTTTTTGACACACAGTGAGTTTGTACTGTATATTTTGCAAACCTTATGTGTGCTATGGCTTTATAATACTTTATATGTTGCTCCGCTATGTTGTCTGAGTACAGCAATACCCCCGTATGTACCTTTGCCAGTTATATGGGGACGTTGAAGGGGCACATTTCAGACACAGCCATTGCAGGTTTTGTCAAACTTTGAATTTTTACGCTGTGTTGTTACCCCACTTTGAAGTTTTTTAGCAGGCTATATATTCCAACTATCCCATAAAAGCATACTATTTCTTAAAGAAGACATCCCAGGGTATTTCAAAAGGCATATTTTGAACCTTAGTGGGGGATCATTTTTCTGCTAGCTTGTACCAAGTGTAGTGGTAATAAGCATTTTTTCTGCTTTTTTGACACACACCGTGAGTTTGTACTGTGTATTTTGCAAACCTTATGTGTGCTACAGCTATATAATACTTCCTATCTTGTTCAGCTGTGTCATCTGAGCACAGCAATACCCCCATATGTACCTTTGCCATGTATATGCGGACATTGAAGGGGCACATTTGAGACAAAGCCATTTAAGTTTTTTCAAACGTTACATTTTTACGCTGTGTCCATACCCCACTTTGGAGGTTTGTTTGTAGGTTAATTATTCCAGCTACCCCATAAAGGCATACCATTTCTTAAAGAATACACCCTAGGGTATTTCAAAATATGTATTTTGAACCTTAGCGTGAAATCATTTTTCCGCTAGCTTGTACCAAGTGTAGTGGTAATAAGCATTTTTTACTGCCTTTTTTACACACACAATGAGTTTGTACTGTATATTTTGCAAACCTTATGTGTGCTACGGCTATATAATACTTCCTATCTTGCTCAGTTATGTAGTCTGAGCACAGCAATATCCCCATATGTACCTTTGCCAGGTATATGCGGACATTGAAGGGGCACATTTGAGACACAGCCATTTAAGTTTTTTCAAACTTTACATTTTTACGCTGTGTCCATACCCCACTTTGGAGGTTTGTTTGTAGGTTAATTATTCCAGCTACCCCATAAAGGCATACCATTTCTTAAAGAAGACACCCTAGGGTATTTCAAAAGTTGTATTTTAACCCTTAGCGTGAAATAATTTTTCCGCTAGCTTATACCAAGTGTAGTGGTAATACGCTTTTTATATGCCTTTTTGACATACTCAATGAGTTTGTAAAATATATTTAGCAAACCTTATATGTGTTACAGCAATATAATACATCATATGTTGCTCCGCTATGTCATCTGAGTACAGCAATACCCTCGTATGTACCTTTACCAAGTATATGACAACGTTGAAGGGGCACATTTGAGACACAGCCATTCAAGGTAGAATTTTTTTGCTGGGTCCATGCCCCACTTTGGAATTTTTTTAATAGGTTGTGTTTTCCATTTACTTCACAAAGGCATACCATTTCCTAAAGAAGACACCCCAGGGTGTTTCAAAAGGCATATTTGAAACATTACTGCGGTATCATTTTTTCGCTAGCCTGTACCAAGTGTAGCGGTAATACGCATTTTCCCCCTTTTTTAAACATTTTTTTAAACTTTTTAAAAGTTTTTTTTTACTTTTAAAAAGTTTTATTTAGCGTTTGACAACTTATTTTACTATTTTAAAACTTTGTTTAAACTTTTGAAAAGTTTTTTTAACTTTTTATAGTTTTTTTTTAACTTTTAACCCCTAACTAGCCTAACCGTAAATCCCCAAATTTCCCACTAACTTCTACCCACCTTAGCTAAATAAATAAATATTTTAAAATATTTAAACAAATTAATTAAATACATTTAACCCCTGAGGATTAAAAAAAATAAAAGTTAACCCTCAGGGGTTAAAAGAAAAAAATCAGATCACAGTGAAATACTGTGATCTGTATTTTGATCACTGCAGGCAGTGATCAAAGGGCAGGGAAGGGGTTAAATTTTATTTGAAAGAGGTGAGGGGGGGTGGGATTTTGTAACTAACTTTTTTTTTACAGCCAGAGAGAAAGATCAGCACCGATCTGTCTCTCTGCTGTTCACAGCTCACACGGAGCTGCAGGGAAACAGATCGGGTTTCACTGCAGCACGTGTGATCACTCTGACTCCCGGTCAGAGCGATCACATGGGCTGAATCAGTGAAACAGCCCATGGTAGTGTGCCTCCGATAGGGAGACACACTACAGGAAGATTAACCCCACGATTGCCGCGAATGTGGCAATCAGGGGTTAATTTTCATTTTGGACGGAAATTTTCCGTCCAGCGTCCTTAAGGGGAGTGCTGCAATGACGGAAAATTTCCGTCATGCGTCCTTAAGGGGTTAACATTTTCCATGTTTACTATGTGGAAATATATCAGCACCCAAAGTGCCGTCTTCTTTTCAGTGCCGATAATGCACACAGCGCGTACGTTTTCTAACTGTTTAGTAAAGTGTTTGAAATTAGGCTGCTTCAATTCTTAATGTACACAAGGACGAGAGGGTTATTAGAAGAGTGCACTAGAAAGCTTAGCATGCTTTTATACTTAATGAGCATTTGGAGGGGTATATGATGTGCGGCTGATGGTTTGTGTACGATTCAAGCCAGACTCTGTTATTTATTCAGGTAGCTAGGAAACAAGGCTAAACTGAACATGTTTACATTTACTTAGCTTTGCATATTGACCTTGTTGCCTTTCTCTGGCAGATTCCAAATGCTTGTTTATAACCAGTATTTTTAGAATAACTATAGAGTAATATGTTACCACTAGCTTTGTATCCTAGATGCTCGCATTCTGATGGCAGCCATTAAAAGCCTTTCTAGTATAGTTCCACCCAACCCCAAAATGTTACAAGAAGAAAAACTACCACAACAAAAGGACATAGGTTAGAGAGGCAAAGGTTTAAAAATAATATTAGGAAGTATTAGTTTACTGGGAAGGTAGTGGATGCATGGAGTAGCCTCCCAGCTGAAGTAGTAGAGGTTAACACAGTGAGAGAGTTTAAGCATGCATGGGATAGGCATAAGGCTATCCTAGCTATAAAATAAGGCCAGGGACTAATGTAAATATATTGATAAAATTGGGCAGACTAGATGGGCCGAATGGCTCTTATCTGCCGTCACATTCTATGTTTCTATCTGTATTGACAAATGCATTTAGTGGAAGGTGCAAAAATGTAAATATTGCTCTTAGCCTGCAGACTTTACACAGAAAACAAATAGTAGCAGGGCAAATCCTTAGACAGGCTTAAAATCTTACAGAACTGAATAAAACCACCTAATATAGATACACAACATGGAGATGAATCTTCTAATCTGTAATACCCACACTGGATCAAAGCCATTGCTACTAATCTTTACTCTGAGTTTTCTCTTCCGTTAATATTCTTCTCGGAATTGTAAGAAGGGACAACTGGAACATGCATCTCTTCAGTAATTAGAACTATTGAGGATATGTTTCTTTACAGTTGTGATTCTCAAGGTGTGTGTGTATCAAATAAGCTTGGACAAGCAACCACAGTGTAGAGTCTGATTCAGAGAAGATAATGAATGGATGGAAAGATTATGTATGTGTGTATTTATATATATGTGTAAAAAAACAGATAACATTTGCATCTTGTAACACCTTTTTTTTTTTTTTGGACTAACAGAATTTTTTAGTGACAAGCTTTCGGGAGACCTTCCGTTTCTCAAGTCTGAAGCATTTCTGAGCAAGACGACACATAGAATTCAAAGTTGAGTTGTGATACAGGGGTTAAAGCGAAATGAGTGCAGATAAGACAGGTTTGATAGAACATTGATACCATTCTTGCAGAGGGTCGTACATATCTTATGTGAAGATCAGAGAGGGGGGAGAGAGAGAAAAAAAACAAGCGAACAGTGCAAAAAATGGTGCTAGAAGGGTAGTATTAATAAAAAGAATGCCTGAATTCCCATCCAAGAGTTATAGGATATGCATGAAGGCTCACACTCACACGCATGTACATATACATATACACAAGTATTGCATATGTACAAGTATACACAAGAACATACACACTATACACAAGTACATACAATATACATATAAATACAACCAAATGCCCAAATATATGTACATGCACACATACACATTTATCCACACACAAGCACCAATACATGTACCTACACATATACCAATGTGCCTACACATACATAGACCCATATATATGTACACATACACCTATTCACATATACATACATGTATGCATGTATATATACACTTTATACATACACACACAAATACATACATGTATACGCATACACATAAACACATGAACACATGTACATACACACAAACACATATACACACATGCACATGACCTTGTAAATACAAATATAAATGTACAGTCACATATATAAGCATACGTGCATAAGAGTATGGGAAAGCATAGGTCTACACATAGTACTTATATATTGATAGAATAAACATTGGAATTATTTTTAAAATGTTGATACAGGTGACAGAACAGTAAGATAACGCTGGGGGAGTGTTCATGTAAAGTGTTGGTAGCGGGACAGGAAACCCAAATCAATATTTAGGTATTACAAGATACACATGTTATCTGTTTTATACATCTACATCACTGAACTAATACGGCTACAATCTCTACTTGAACACACACATATCTATATATATATTCAGGTCATATATAGTATGATTATGTTTTATATATTTGTAATAAATATGTATGTGTCTATATCTTTTTTGTATTAATGGCTTGTCGTAACATACTTCTATATCACCCAAAAATATTAATATGCAATCTGAGGTTCTTTAATAAAAAATATGCATTTACTCTACTTCCAATGCAAACAGTAATGTATACTATAAAAACTCAGCAGATGTTCCAAAGAGAGCGATCTTCAATGTTAACGGCTTCACAATGTTCCAAAGAGAGAGATCTTCAACACTGGAGAGTAATCGTCGTTGTCCAGAAAGTCAGAGTCAGGGGAAAAACCAAAGATTAGTAGAAGTAGCATGTGTTCCTTTGTCTACTGTTCTTATACAGACATGACTATATTGACATCAGAACTTTTAAATAAAACCCTGGCCTTATAAAGACACATATAAAGACCCTGTCACAAACTTACCTGCACCTGGCCACTCTGCTCCTTTCCTCAGGTCAAGTGTCCTGAATACTCCACGTGACCGCGCAGCCTGTATAGGTAATAAAGTAGACTTACCTTGGGTCCCTTGATTGGCTCCCTCTGCTGGTTTGCAGACCGATCTCCAGGCTTCTGTAAAGATGTTCAGATGCTACCCGCTCCTGGGCATGTCTTTAATTAGATTTAAATTTCATGACTCCCACCCTTAGAGGACGACCCTCTGCTGTTTGGATCAAAAAGATGACGTGCACCAATCAGAACACAAGTGTACCTATTTAAAGCCTGTTTAGGCACTAACTCATTGCCCTATCATGGTTTCTGTTTAGTAACATGTTTAGTGTTTCTGCGACTCTTGTGATTTCCTGTTATTGACTTTGGCTTTGTTTTGACTCTGTTAACCTCTGGTATTGTAACCGAGCATGTATATTGGCCTGTGTATTTCTGATATCCTGACCTGGTTTGTATATTGACTTGTGTAATTTCATTATCCTGACCTGGCTTGTTTTTCGTGTATTCATATCTCTGTATTTCTGACCTCAGCTATTCCTGACTTTGATTCTCTCTTTTCATACATTAAATCCGGCCACTCTAAGGCCCAGTAATGCAGCTTTTTGGACTCTCTCTTTGCGGGTATCCATTTTCCTGAGTAAAAAGGTAACAGCAACCATGACAGACCCTCAATCCTCTCATTATACTTCAACATTCCAGACTTCTCATGGTACAGCATAGTAATTTACCATATTTTCTTTATAACTAATTAGAATTCCATACCCAATATGAATATGAATAAGAACATAGAATATGTAATATTCTACGGACCATTGTCTCTAATTAAAATAATTAAATAAATAGTTGTTTAGCATGTGTCTTCTCATTAAGGTTTTTTCTGGAAGTGGGCATATGGATCTGTTCTGTATGTAGGAGCAACAACACTGGCTTTCACCTGTCCTTTGTTCTAGATAAAAGCTGAGTCTATGTAATAATAGTAAGGCCTAGCCTGTTTACATCTCGTGTATTATTCAGAAGAATTGGGCAAAGGTTCACATTTTGTCATGATAGAAATTATTTTTCAAGCACATTAAAATCCTTTGGGAAATGTAGGATTTCACTGCAAACATGTCATGGAAAGATTTGTAATCCTATATCAAGGTAGAAGTTCCCATTGCTCAGTGGGAGTTTACAAACAAAAAGAACCAAGTGACAGAGAGAACTCTTGAACATATGAGGATTATATTTATTGTTGGATTCACCCAATTGTATCCTTGAATTTGCTGAGGTATATTTTTCAATATTTTCTTCTTTGTGTGTATATTTTGAGGCATCCATCAACGTATTTATGTGAGTAGTGCGATGTTTACTTGTAAATTGTGACGAATTCACATTATATTTCATGTTTTTTGTTTTGTTTTGTTTGTTTCATAAAAGATTGCATTGTGGCTCACATAAGAAACGCGTGGCCCATTTGGACACTGAGAATGATGGGAGATATAAGGTACATCGTGTGAGTTATGAGTAAGCATTTGGATCAGAGATTTGGGTTACACATCATGATACAGCAATCTAGAAATCTTGCTGTGTTACTGGAATAAACCATGGCTATCATGTGTGCGAATCTATGCTTATAATAAATATTTTAATTTTTTTATATATATTTTTTTTTAATTACCTCTTTTTGTTTTCCTTTGGCATTTTTTACCTAGCCCTTGGATCTGAACCGGTTTTCACTATCAGACATCTTGCGATTTGTGATATGTGGCTTCCCTTGAAGTCATTCATGGGACTGAAGGCGTTAAATACACTGCTTACTGGAAGCTTTGAAAGATTCTTTGCTATGGCACCTCTGCCACACTCTCAGTCTTTCTCCCTCTCCATGGCAACGGCAATGTTGAAAGTACTTCAAAGCAGCGCATTTCTTCTCTGATTATTTTTGTATTTTTTTTTTATAGCTGTATTTTTAGTACAAATTATTTATATTCTTTTCAACAGTGCGTGGCTTTTTAGGAGTTTACTAGCTCTGTTCCTGTGTGTCCAACTTGTCTGGTTACAACTACATGTCTGTTTGTCCACCCATTGTAAAGCGCTGCGGAATTTGATGGCGCTATATAAATATCATAACAATAATAATAATAATAATAATATAATATGATATGAGCCATCACAACTGATCCACCTTTCAGATTAAGTGAAAGGTTCTGAAATAGATTGTAAGCTCCTTAGATGAGGTAACATAGCAATACTGTTTACATCATATACATTACGTTGCAAACAAATGTATGCTCTTATGACTAACGATTCAGTCATGAACAAATTCCAAATAATGTATATCTGGTATTCTCATATATTTATTTTATTTTTACATATATTTAGTATTTACTATTTGGGTTTACTTTTCATTAGAGTTTCTCTAATCACTGCACAATATCATGTCTGTCTTCTTTGTTAAAAGGTCTTCATACTGAGTGATCGTGTATGTTTGATGTAAGTTTTATAACCTAATACATTATTCTAGCTAATGAAATATAATTCATTTGACATAAAATATAGAATAAACCTGGAGGGCTACAAGCCCTAATTCAATTGAGGTGTAACTGGTGGTGTAATAAATAATTGTTTCCCAACTCCTTTAAGTCTTTTGATCTACACTATTACTACCCTGCATGTACTTAACAATATACCAGTACAGATACATAGCAACTAAATGTCTGTCAAACTTAGTGATTCCAAGTTGGTGTTAAGTGGCACTGACTAACAGTAAGCACGTCACTAACCATAACCACCAGTATCATACTAGGATGAATGAATCAGGCTATCTCCTATCTCAAATGTGTTTTAAATACCACTGGAGGTAACTAGCACAGCAGTAACCTAAACCTAGTATTACACTAGGATCAATGACACTCCGACATAGACAGAGCAATGATAAAACACAAAGTATCACTGCTGGTCTGTCTCCCTTAATAGCTGCAGTTAAAGTGTCCGGAAGAATCCTGTTCAGAAATATAGATTGCTTTTACTGCCTCTCTTTTGTTTCCCTCTACTAGTCAGTTGTCAATTGATCTGTGAATAAAATCAACATTTAGTAGCTGTCCCCTAGCCATTAATCATCTTTTTTGTACTACTTGTTTGGACAGGAAATACACCCCACATGACATGCAAACCTCCTGTCCATCATGGCACACAAAGCTGCTTATTTGACCCCAATAAAAAGTTGTTTTTTTTTTTCAATTCTATCATCCTTTATGTCTGGCACCAGAAACAGAACTCTCAGACAAAACAAACTTGCTAGTCCATCGCGTCAGTCGTTTGTTTCAGAGGTACGAAATTCAGACGATCAACTGATCAGTCCAAATTCTGACAAACTGCAGTTTGAGATGAACTGAATCTCCACATCTACTGCCAATTTTGAACAGTGGTGTGGAGATGCCAAAAACTGGAGTTATAGTGCTCAGTGTCAGAATCAAAGCCTTGTAAACCCTGGCCCTACAGCTCCCTCAAAGAATATATGGTTTGAACCAGTATTTGTTTGCACTTCCCAACAGATCAAAAGGATTAACATTCATAACTTATTATGTTGGAAACATAACTTTTTAATAAAGACTTGTAAAAATGATGCTATAAATTTAGGAAAGCAAATCTAATAAATATTTTATAGTACTTGTAATACCAATATTGGCAGTAAAATGCAGTAATAGTTATATTGGTAATGTTGGTAGTAAAACCCTGCCATAATCCACATTGCTTATTTCCATAATTTAGTATGTAATGGTATCTGAATGGTATCTGAATTTAGTATGTAATGGTATGTAATGGTATGTGAATGGTATTTGAATTTAGTATGTAATGGTATCTGAATTTAGTATGTCATGGTATGTAATGGTTTGTGAATGGTATCTGAATTTAGTATGTAATGGTATCTGAATGGTATCTGAATTTAGTATGTAATGGTATCTGAATTTAGTATGTAATGGTATCTGAATTTAGTATGTAATGGTATGTAATGGTATGTGAATGGTATTTGAATTTAGTATGTAATGGTATCTGAATTTAGTATGTCATGGTATGTAATGGTTTGTGAATGGTATCTGAGTTTAGTATGTAATGGTATCTGAATGGTATCTGAATTTAGTATGTAATGGTATCTGAATTTAGTATGTAATGGTATCTGAATTTAGTATGTAATGGTATGTAATGGTTTGTGAATGGTATCTGAATTTAGTATGTAATGATATCTGAATGGTATCTGAATTTAGTATGTAATGGTATCTGAATGGTATCTGAATTTAGTATGTAATGGTATCTGAATGGTATCTGAATTTAGTATGTAATGGTATGTAATGGTATCTGAATGGTATTTGAATTTAGTATGTAATGGTATCTGAATTTAGTATGTAATGGTATGTAATGGTTTGTGAATGGTATCTGAATTTAGTATGTAATGATATCTGAATGGTATCTGAATTTAGTATGTAATGGTATCTGAATGGTATCTGAATTTAGTATGTAATGGTATCTGAATGGTATCTGAATTTAGTATGTAATGGTATGTAATGGTATCTGAATGGTATCTGAATTTAGTATGTAATGGTATGTAATGGTTTGTGAATGGTATCTGAATTTAGTATGTAATGGTATCTGAATGGTATTTGAATTTAGTATGTAATGGTATCTGAATTTAGTATGTAATGGTATGTAATGGTTTGTGAATGGTATCTGAATTTAGTATGTAATGGTATCTGAATGGTAACTGAATTTAGTATGTAATGGTATGAAATGAAATGGTATCTGGATGGCAAACAATTATTCAAACCAATAGGGCAAAATTTCCAAAAAGACAAGATAGGCACTTAATACAGAGCAATTCACTTTACCAGTGGTACAAGAACAGTCTTGTTCACTCTGCCTGCAATCTTTCACTCATTCTGTTAAGCCTATAAACCACAGCTAGAGTCTGCCTATAACACACTGTTGTTTTTATTTTTTATTTTAGTCATTGGTTATTTTATTTGCAAAAGATGATCATCAGCAGATTTATCAGGCACTATGGGCACTCTCTGTTTGGTTTAAGACCTTACAGAACATATATGTACACTTAGTAAATGTATGTATCCAGTTCCAAGAGAGGAAAAAACAATATACTCTACAAGAATGTTGATATACGCGTAATTGGGAGTGTCCATTAAGTGCCTCTTATCAGTGTCTCTGGAATCATAAAGGGGTTATAGGCTTTCTCCAAATTGGTAATGTCTCTCAGATGAAAAGTCTACACAATTTAATATGCTAATATTCACCAACATCCATAGAAAATAAAGTCTCCAGACTATGGCCTTGATTTAATAAGCTTTCCAAATGATCCCAAACTGTTAGATAAACTTTTCAAATGATCATCAGGCAAGTGCATGAAAAAGGCAGATCCAGTGTCTGCACATTTCCTTTCTTCTGACTTTATCAAGACAAGCTTGAGGCAGGATGTTAGATAAGCCCTTTAAGTGCCTAACTTAATCAACAAGATGAAGTAATTGAAACTAGATACATGTACAGGGCCGGATTAAGAGCACACTGGGCCTGGTGCTGACAATTATGATGGGCCTAATTACGGAATCTTATCGACCAAAAACATTAAAACAATCATACCTCCCAAGCGTCATGTATCTGCAGGGCCGTCTTTAGCGCGGGGCAAACGGGGCAGCTGCCCCGGGCCCAGTTGCTCCTGGGGGGCCCCAGAGCAGCTGCTCCGTGGGCCCTGCGATTTGCGCAGCCCCCCTTGGACCCAGTGGTGCGGCTGCACAGAGCCGCACCATCCCGCATGCTAAAGAGGGCCCCCGGGTGGCCCATGCACTAAGGGCCACCCGGTGGACATGTGTCAGCAGGGGCCCGGTCGGGCGCTGTTACGCTTAAACAGCGCGACCGGGCCCCTTCCTGTTCGTCAGCCGGCTGGGAGGAAGTGAGTGCCGCGCGTCACTTCCTCCCACCGGAGATCAGAGCCGCACAGGAGGAGAAAGGCAGGGAGGAGGGGAGTTTAAGAGAAGAACTCCCAACTGCCTCAGCCTGCCACTGTTCCCCAGGGAAACCACCCTCCAGAAAAGGTAAGGGCGGTTGGAGGGTGGCTAAATGTATGTCAGTATGTTTGTGTGTGTATGTCTGTCTGTGTTTCAGTGTATCTGTGTGTGTATATCAGTATGCCTGTGTGTGTCAGTATGTCTGTGTGTGTGTCAATACTTCTGTCAGTGTGTGTGTGTGTGTGTCAGTATGTCTGTGTGTGTCAGTATGTCTGTGTGTGTGTCAATACTTCTGTCAGTGTGTGTGTTTGTGTGTATATCAGTATGCCTGTGTGTGTCAGTATGTCTGTGTGTGTGTCAATACTTCTGTCAGTGTGTGTGTCAATACTTCTGTCAGTGTGTGTGTGTGTGTCAGTATATCTGTGTGTCAGTATGTCTGTGTGTGTGTGTGTGTGTGAATACTTCTGTCAGTGTGTGTGTCAATATATCTGTGTGTGTGTCAGTATGTCTGTGTGTGTGTGTGTGTGTGTGTGTGTGTCAGTATGTCTGTGTGTGTGTGTCTGTGTGTGTGTGTCAGTATTTCTGTCTGTGTGTGTCAGTATGTCTGTCTGTGTGTGTGTCAGTATGCCTGTGTGTGTCAGCATGCCTGTGTGTGTCAGCATGCCTGTGTGTGTGTGTCAATACTTCTGTCAGTGTGTGTCAGCATTTCTGTCTGTGTTTCAGTATGTCTGTGTGTGTGTCAGTATGACTGTGTGTGTGTCAGTATTTCTGTCTGTGTGTGTGTCAGTATGTCTGTGTGTGTGTGTCAGTATTTCTGTCAGTGTATGTGTCTGTGTGTGTGTTAGTATGTCTGTCTGTGTGTGTCAGTATGCCTGTGTGTGTCACTGTGTCTGTGTGTATGTCAGTATGCGTGTGTGTATCAGCATGTCTGTGTGTGTGTCAATACTTCTGTCAGTGTATGTGTCTGTATGTGTGTCAGTATATCTGTCAGTGTATGTGTCTGTGTGTGTATGTATGTGCGTCTGTGTGTGTGTGTGTGTGTGTCAGTATGTCTGAATGTGTGTCAATATGTCTGCCAGTATATATTTGTGTGTCAGTGTATGTGTGTGTCAGTATGTATCTGTGAATGTTTTAATATGTCTGTCTGTGTGTGTGTATGTGTCAATATGTCAGTGTGATTGGGGGTTGGGCGTAATTGGGGGGTTGGTGGATTGAGAGGGTCACAGGGCCGAGGGGGCCCAACAAAATTCTTTGCCCAGGGTCCTATTCATATTAAAGACGGCCCTGTGTATCTGATGGAGATGGTGCTGGAGGGAAACTCATAGGATGCAGCTATAAGAAAACACATACTCTATGCTAATATCTCTCTAATTTATATCTTTCGATTAAATCAATAACCCTTAACAGCAGTGTCCAGTGAAGCAGGCAGTCAATGGGCGGGATAAAAGGGTGGCCACCGGTGCGAATCACGTGACCAGACCTGCCAAAAGGGGAGAACATGCCCAAAAAGGGGGCATGTCTGTCCAAAGAATTTGAAGGACAGCCTGGCATGAATGCATGTCAGGCTGCCCGCCAATCATGCAGGCTGTCCAACTAAGGGCATACTATGCAGCACCCTGAGCTTGACATAAATGCGTCTAATGATGCGCTCACTCAATGCTTTCTAAGGACTGTCCCCTAGCACTCGCTGGTCCACTTGTCTCCTTACCTTCTTACTAGCAGGCAGAAGTTCCTGGTATATAGTCTGAGACAGATAAAAGGTGTATGTAGTGAGTGTAGCTGAATGGGGACATGCCACAGTGTTAGAGAGACCAACGTCTGCATTACTTAAACTAATTTTATTGTCAGCCAGTCCACACAAGTTTTGTTCCCATACATCCCTCTTAAGCTTCCAAACTTAAAGGGACACTATAGTCACCAGAACAACTACAGCTTATTGTATTTGTTCTGGTTAGTAGAATCATTCCATTCAGGCCTTTTGCAGTAAACACTGTCTTTTCAGAGAAAATAACTCCACTGGCCACTCCTTAGATGGCTGCTAGAGGTGCTTCCTGGGGCAGTACTGCCTAGTGTGCAGCACTGCTATTCAGTGTCTCCACCCTCGGCATGCAGACACTGAACTTTCCTCATAGAGATGCATTGATTCAATTTATCTTTATGTGGAGATGCTGATTGGCCAGGGCTATGACTTGTGATGGCTCTGCCCCTGATCTGCCTAGTTGACAGTCTCAGACAATCCTATGGGGAAGTATTGTAATTTGCTCAGACCACCACTTCTGATGATGTCAGCAGACAGTCAGTTCAGAGGCAGAGCCAGCAGCTGCAGACTTGAATACAAGTTATATTTTACTATACTTAGGGAGGCAAGAAGGGGGCAGGGTGGTGGTTTTAACATAATAGGGTCAGAAATACATGATTGTGTTCCTAACCCTATAGTGCTACTTTAAGCAAGAGTATGTGAAGAGTAGTTAAGGTTGCCACCTTTCTTGGAACAAAATACTAGCCTTAATCCTTTGTATAATCACAAGGAGTGACATCAGAGTGACATCTGTAAAATCACCAACAAACTACTCACAGTTTGATTCTGCTGTATAGATGGATTGCTCCCAGTGTCTCAGTCTCGCAAGTCACCCAGTGTCTCAGTGTCCCTATGTACCACAGTGTCAGTGTCCCCATGTTGCCCAGTCCCCTAGTCTCCCAGTGTCTCAGTGTCTCAGTGTGTCCCCATGTCACTAGGACACTGAGCGACATGGGGACACTTAGACCTGGGGACACAGAGACCCGGGGACACTGGGAGACATGGGGACACAGACATTTAGGGAAACTGGGAGAAATGGGGACACAGACACTAGGGACACAGACACTGGGAGACATGGGGACATTGAAACATTTGGGGACACTAAGACACTAGGGACACAGAGACATGGGAACACAGACACTGAGAGACTATGGGACACTGGGAGACTAGGGGACACTGGGAGACTAGGGGACACTGGCTGGGTGACAGACACTTGGGGACACTGGGAGACATGGGGACAGTTGTGGACATAGACATGGTGACACTAGGCACACAGAGACATGGGACACAGCCACTGGGAGACTTGGGGACACTGAGACACTAGCGACACTGGATGGGGGACACTGGGAGAAACAGCGTCCCCATGTGTCTCAGCATCCCCATGTGTCTCAGTGTCCCCAAGTGTCTCAGTGTCTGTGTCCCCATGTGTCCTAGTGTCTGTGTCCCCATGTGTCTCAGTGTCCCCATATGTTCCCTAGTGTCTCAGTGTCCACATGTGTCCCCTAGTGTCTCAGTGTCCACATGTGTCCCCTAGTGTCTCAGTGTCCACATGTGTCCCCTAGTGTCCCCATGTGTCCCTGCTGCCTTTCCCCCCCATCCCTCACTTATCTGAGCTGTCGAGCTGATGTCTGGACTCTGTGCTGTGTTGCTGGTCCCCACGGGTCAGTGAGTAGTACAGAGAGGCAGGGATATGCATAGACATAAAATACTAGACGCCGCATTGACTTGGATCGGTCACAGTGTGATCTGCAGCATAGACATGTCTATGATCTGCAGAGCAAGGTCCTCAAAGTAAACATGGTTAGTCTTAAAATCCACCTGGAGGGTGTATAGATCCAGTAGCATGATGTTTAATCCTGGGATATTAAATAAAATTAACTGACATTTGCTGCTTTAAGACCTCTGTGGTTATTTACGTTATCGACTAAGTTTACTCAATACATTGAAATTATTTGAATTTCCTGATTGAAACTATGCGTTGCATTCGGATTTAGGTTTGCTAAAATTATAAGTTTAGTGAACTAACCCCACAATCTATCATCTTAATATACATGTTTTAAACTGGGACTGGATCTTTGCCTGATTTCTAATGTATTTACTTTTCACCTATTTTTAACTAATATGGATTTTGGAACTGTGCAAAATAAAATGTAGATATTTACAACTCTTTATTATTGTCAGCTCTGTCTTTTGCCCTTTGAAGTCCGCATGGAGATAGCATAAAGAGAATAGGAGAACAATCACATCACTATTTACTAAAGTGAGATTTGTCACTAAGGCAAAGTAAATTAAAAAAAATTAGGGACAGAAGTCCTAATATATAAACATATAATACCACACCGGGTGACCGGCCCAAAATGGCGCCCGCATTTCATGGCCCCCCGAGGTCAATGCGGCGTCTAGGTATTATATGTCTATGGGGATATGCTGTAACTTCCTATCCCTGCCTCCCTCCACACACAGTGACCCCTACTGGCCGGTGCTGGTATTGCAGAGTAATCTCCACTTATTCTGAGAAAAATACCTGCATTTGTATTGCCAGTATTACTGCAATACCGGCACGGCCAGGCAGTCTCAAATACCATCTGTGCCAGTAAAATACCAGGCAGGTGGCAAACCTAAGAGTAGTGTGTGTGTAAAAAAAAAAAAAAAATTTTAAAAAAAAAAAAAAAATTTTTTTTTTTTTCAATGGGCCTATTCCATGGGCCTGGGCCTGGAGCTGCAGCTCCATCAGCCCCTATGTTAATCCGGCCCTGTACATGTATACACCTAGTAATACAAAACCAAAAGATCTGACAAAGAAACAATGTATAAAAAGGTCATCTTAGAAAATAAATAAAGTATACATACAATTTTTCAGATTTTTACATTTAATAGCAACCTCATGAAAAAAACAATAATAACAAATCAATGATTTTTTTGAGCAGTGACAAAAAAAATTGAAAAGAAAAACCAATAACAGCAAAGTGTGACAAATTAAAAATCAAACATTTTCTTCTTTCGCTAAATTTTAGATTTTGGATTATAAATTTGAAAAACAACAATTCATTTTAAAAACGAACTGCATCTAACACTTCATTAAGATCCTCAGGGGCCAGAGTAGCCATAATATAGATCCAACAGAACTCTGCTTCAAATAATTTTCTGATCCTCAATTGAAAATCAGATTATTGTGGAATCCATTCGTGTCCATCTCAAATAGGTTCCATAATTTAATTTAAAATGGAACTCCTATGTTCCCTGAACCTATCCTTCCTTTTCTGGTGCTTTGTTCAGCATACAGAGGCCCACAGGAACACATTAACATACAATACACAACAGTGTAATTACAAGTAATCTACTGTATGTTGGTTCAAATTAGCAAAGGAGTCAAAGATATCAATGCTAAGTAACATATTTGACTCAATTGCACCTGAAATTACCATGTGTGTATCTGCCTTGGACTAATGGACTTAGAACCGTCAGCTGATGCTCTAAACAAATCAGAAGCTCCCCATTCACTAAACGGCTTCAGAAACATACATATGCTTCTCAGTGGTGCTCCTACCCACAGCAGTCCAAGACTTACATTTTAACGATTGGAGGGGCAAAACTAAATGGTGCTGGTGAGAAGACTTTGGGGTTGAACCATTCATGAATGGTTTAACCCCAAAGGCTTAACCTCAAACCATAATAATTTAACTTTCATGAAGCTGTTATGGTTCCTGTAACTCCTACGAGACTTAATGTGTAGATACTCCAATTAGACTAAGTGCGTATATAATTACATAGTTACATAGCTGAAAAGAGACTTGCGTCCATCAAGTTCAATCTTCTTCACATTTGTTTTTTGCTGTTGATCCAAAATAAGGCAAAAAACCCAGTTTGAAGCACTTCCAATTTTGCAACAAGCTAGTAAATTCCTTCTTGACCCCAGAATGGCAGTCTTATTTATCCTTGGATCAAGCAGTTATCACCCTACAATGAAAGATTATATCCTTGAATATTCTGTTTTTGCAAGTATGCATCTAGTAGTTGTTTGAACATCTGTATGGACTCTGATAAAACCACTTCTTCAGGCAGAGAATTCCACATCCTTATTGTTCTTACAGTAAAAAAACCTTTACTTCGCCTTAGACTAGTGATGTACCGAACTGTTCGCTGGCGAATAGTTCCCGGCGAACATAGCGTGTTCGCGTTCGCCACGGCGGGCGAACACATGCGCGGTTTGATCCGCCCCCTATTCGTCATCATTGAGTAAACTTTGACCCTGTGTCTCACGGTCAGCAGACACATTCCAGCAAATTAGCAGCAGACCCTCCCTTCCAGACCCTCCCACCTCCGGTACAGCATCCATTTTAGATTCATTATGAAGCTGCATTCGTAGATAGAGGAGGGAAAGTGTAGCTGCTGCTCATTTGATAGGGAAATTGATAGCTAGGCTAGGGTATTCAGTGTCCACTACAGTACTGAAGGACTCATCTGATCTCTGCTGTAAGGACAGCACCCAAAAAGCCCTTTTTAGGGCTAGAACATCAGTCTGCTTTTTTTTTTCTGTGTAATGTAATTGCAGTTGCCTGCCTGCCAGCTTCTGTATCAGGCTCACAGTGGATACTGTGCCCACTTGCCCAGTGCCACCACTCATATCTGGTGTCACAATAGCTTAAGCTTGCATTTAAGAACAAAAAAAATGTTTTCACTGTAATAGATTGAATAGCAGTTGCCTGCCTGCCAGCTTCTGTGTCAGGCTCACAGTGGATACTGTGCCCACTTGCCCAGTGCCACCACTCATATCTGGTGTCATAATAGCTTAAGCTTGCATCTAAAAACAAAAAAATTTCACTGTAATAGATTGAATAGCAGTTAGTTGTCTGCCAGCTTCTGTGTCAGGCTCACAGTGGATACTGTGCCCACTTGCCCAGTGCCACCACTCATATCTGGTGTCACAATAGCTTAAGCTTGCATTTAAAAACAAACACATTTTTTTTTCACTGTAATAGATTGAATAGCAGTTAGTTGTCTGCAAGCGTCTGGGTGTCAGGCCTTCAGCGTGTACTCTGCCAACCTCTGCAAGTGCACTTTGCCACTCATATCTGGTGTCACAATAGCGTGCCTTTAAAAAGCAAAAAAGTTTTTCACTGTACGCTAATAGCAGTCAGTGTCCTTCAAGTGGGTGTTAGGCCTTCAGCTTGTACTCTGCCAACCTCTGCAAGTGCACTTTGCCACACATATCTGGTGTCACTATAGCGTGCCTTTAAAAAGCAAAAAAGTTTTTCACTGTAAGCTAATAGCAGTCAGTGTCCTTCAAGCGGGTGTCAGGCCTTCAGCGTGCACTTTGCCACTCATATCTGGTGTCACAATAGCGTGCCTTTAAAAAGCAAAAAAGTTTTTCACTGGAAGCTAATAGCAGTCAGTGTCCATCAAGTGGGTGTCAGGCCTTCAGCGTGTACTCTGCCAATCTCTGCCACTGCACATTGCCACTCATATCTGGTGTCACAATAGCGTGCATTTAAAAACAATTTTTTTTTTCACTGTAATAGATTGAATAGCAGTTAGTGGTCTGTCAGCTTCTGTGTCAGGCTCACAGTGGATACTGTGCCCACTTGCCCAGTGCCACCACTCATATCTGGTCATAGGCGTGCGCAGCCAATTGCATTAGGGTGTGCACCCTAAAGCACAAACACACGGCGCATGTATATATATATATATATACATACACACACATACATATACTGATGTGTGTGTGTGTGTGTGTGTGAGAGGGTGTTTGTAGTGTGCTATGTGGGTGAGGGTGCTGGTAGTGTGCTGTGTGTGAGGGTGCTGTTTGTGTGATATGTGTGTGTGAGGGTGCTGTTTGTGTCGTGTATTTGTGAGGGTGCTGTTAGTGTGCTGTGTGTGAGTGTGCTGTTTGTGTGAGGGTGCTGTATGTGTTTGTGAGGGTGCTTTTAGTGTGCTGTGTGTTTGTAAGGGTGCTGTGTGTGTGTGTGTGTTTGTGAGGGTGCTCTTAGTGTGCTGTGTGTGTGTGTGTGAAGATGCTGTATGTGTGCTGTGTGTGTGGGTGGGTGCTGTATGTGTGTGGGTGCTGTTTGTGTGCTGTGTGTGTGAGGGTGCTGTTTGTGTGCTGTGTATGTGAGGGTGCCGTGTGCGCGCGCTGTTTGTGTTAGGGTGCTGTATGTGTGTAGGTGCTGTGTGTGTGTGGGTGCTGTATGTGTGTGTGGGTGCTGTATGTTTGGAGGGATTGTGAAGGTGGGGGCAGATTAGTAAATAACCCCCCTCCCTTCTTACCTTATGTAGGGAGGGGGAATCCTTGCTGTCCAAGGGAGGGTGAACTCTAGCCTGCGGGGCTAGAGTTCACTCTCGCGAGATCTGAGCATTGCCGCGGCAAAGCTCAGATCTCGCGAGAGGAACCTGGCGGAGCTTCTGTCTAGAGCTCCCCGGGTCCTCTCCTTCCTCCCTCCATGCTGCTGTGGCTGGTGAGGTACATCGTTGATCTCCCCGCCGGCCCATGGAGGCTAAGAGCAGAGCCGGCACTCAGATAGCGCCAGCTCTGCATGAGCCGACAGGGGAGATCTGGAGATCTCCCCTGCCGGCAGGGGTCAAGTCCTGGGGAATAATATGTGGGATCTCTCCCAAGATTCCCACCCCCTCAAAAAAAATAATATACACTTGTGTGTGTGTGTGTATATATATATATATATATATATATATATATATACGCGTACACACACATACACTCACACACATATATTCACAGACACATACACACAATTACATACACTCACACATACATTCACAGACACACACAGACACACACACACACACACTTACAGGCACACACACACATACATTCACAGACACACACACACACACTTACAGACACACACATATATTCACAGACACATACACACTTACAAACACATACACACACACATACACTCCCAGACATTGACACACACACACACTCACACACACACATTCACAGACACACACACATTCACACACACACACACACACACACACATACACTCACACATACAGACACACACACTCACAGACACACACATACAGACACACACATACAGACACACACACATTCACACACACACACACACACACACACATACAGACACAGACACACACACACACATACATTCACAGACACACATTCACATGTCCCTGGGGTCCAGTGGGGCGGGCGCCTCTCTCCATATCAGCCTCTCTCTCTATATCAGCCGCGGCGAGGGAGCTGTGAGCTGTGAGCTGTGTGCTCTCTGCTCCCTCTCGCCGCGCGGGCTGTCTACAGTAGCTGGGAGCCGGAATATGACGTCATATTCCGGCTCCCAGCATCAGCAAACAGCGTGCGGCGAGAGGAAGCAGAGAGCACACAGCTCACAGCTCACAGCTCCCTCGCCGCGGCTGATATAGAGAGAGAGGCTGATAAGGACAGGGGGGACACAGGGGGAGGAAGGGGGACATTTAGGTGCGCTCAGTGCCTGCAGGAACGGAGTTCCTGCGCAAATAACAGTGCAGGAACGCTGTTCCTGCAGGACAATCCATAGACGTGCCGCGGGGATTAGGGTGTGCCCAGGCACACCCGGCACACCCCGTGCGCACGCCTATGTATCTGGTGTCACAATAGCTTAAGCTTGCATTTAAAAACAAAAAACAATTTTTTCACTGTAATAGATTAAATAGCAGTTGCCTGCCTGCCAGCTTCTGTGTCAGGCTCACAGTGGATACTGTGCCCACTTGCCCAGTGCCACCACTCATATCTGGTGTCACAATAGCTTAAGCTTGCATTTAAAAACATTTTTTTTTTCACTGTAATAGATTGAATAGCAGTTAGTTGTCTGCCAGCTTCTGTGTCAGGCTCACAATGGATACTGTGCCCACTTGCCCAGTGCCACCACTCATATCTGGTGTCACAATAGCTTAAGCTTGCATTTAAAAAACATTTTTTTTCACTGTAATAGATTGAATAGCAGTTAGTTGTCTGCCAGCTTCTGTGTCAGGCTCACAGTGGATACTGTGCCCACTTGCCCAGTGCCACCACTCATATCTGGTGTCACAATAGCTTAAGCTTGCATTTAAAAAAAACAATTTTTTTTTTCACTGTAATAGATTGAATAGCAGTTAGTTGTCTGCAAGCGTCTGGGTGTCAGGCCTTCAGCGTGTACTCTGCCAACCTCTGCAAGTGCACTTTGCCACACATATCTGGTGTCACTATAGCGTGCCTTTAAAAAGCAAAAAAGTTTTTCACTGTAAGCTAATAGCAGTCAGTGTCCTTCAAGCGGGTGTCAGGCCTTCAGCGTGCACTTTGCCACTCATATCTGGTGTCACAATAGCATGCCTTTAAAAAGCAAAAAAGTTTTTCACTGTAAGCTAATAGCAGTCAGTGTCCATCAAGTGGGTGTCAGGCCTTCAGCGTGTACTCTGCCAACCTCTGCCAGTGCACATTGCCACTCATATCTGGTGTCACAATAGCGTGCATTTAAAAACAATTTTTTTTTCCACTGTAATAGATTGAATAGCAGTTAGTGGTCTGCCAGCTTCTGTGTCAGGCTCACAGTGGATACTGTGCCCACTTGCCCAGTGCCACCACTCATATCTGGTGTCACAATAGCTTAAGCTTGTATTTAAAAACAAACAATTTTTTTTCACTGTAATAGATTGAATAGCAGTTATTTGTCTGCCAGTTCTGTGTCAGGCTCACAGTGGATACTGTGCCGATTTGCCCAGTGCCACCACTCATATCTGGTGTCACAATAGCGTGCATTTAAAAACAAAAAACTTTTTTCACTGTTATAAATTGAATAGCAGTTAGTTGTCTGTAAGCGTCTGTGTGTCAGGCCAACAGCGTGTACTCTGCCAACCTCTGCCAGTGCACATTGCCACTCATATCTGGTGTCACAATAGCGTGCATTTAAAACCAGAAAACAGTTTTCACTGTTATAGATTGAATAGCAGTTAGTTGTCTTCAAGCGGGTGTGTCAGGCCTACAGCGTGTACTCTGCCAACCTCTGCCACTGCACAGTGCCACTCATATCTGGTCTCACAGTAGCTTGCACGCATAGTACCACTAATCCAAAAAAAAAAGGACAGGCAGAGGCAGGCCACCCCACAGGGGCCATCATGGTCGTGGTGCTGTGATTCCCTTTTGCCCTAGAATAATGCCCAGTTTTCAGAGGCCACGTTCCCTGAACTTGAAAAGTTCTGAGGACATAGTTGACTGGCTAACACAGGACACCCAAACTTCTACAGCTTCCACTCGGAACCTTGCCGCACCATCCTCCTCCAGCTTAGCTTCGGGCACCTCTCAAGATACCACTCACCTGCCTGCCGCCACCACCAACACTAGCATCACAGCCGCTTCACTTGGTATGTCAGAGGAGTTATTTACACATCCGTTTGAAGAAATGAGTGATGCGCAACCATTATTGCCAGAGGTTTTAGATAACAGGGATATGTCTCAGGCAGGCAGCATTACACACATGGACGTACGGTGTGATGATGATGATGTTGTACCCGCTGCTGCTTCCTTTGCTGAGTTGTCAGATACAAGTGAAGCGGTTGATGATGACGATGCGTCCATGGATGTCACGTGGGTGCCCGCTTGGCAAGAAGAAGAACAGGGCGAAACTTCAGATGGGGAGACAGAGAGGAGGAGGAGGAGACGAGTTGGAAGCAGGGGGAGGTCGTCGCAAGGAGCTAGTGGCACAGTCAGACAGCATGCATCGGCACCCGGGGTCAGCCCGACAGCACGCCAATCAACGCATGCTGTGTCCACCACCAGAATGGCGTCATTGCAGAGCTCCGCAGTGTGGCATTTTTTTTGTGTGTCTGCCTCTGACAACAGCGATGCCATTTGCAACCTGTGCCAAAAGAAACTGAGTCGTGGGCAGTCCAACACCCACCTAGGTACAACTGCTTTGCGTAGGCACATGATCACACATCACAAACGCCTATGGGACCAACACATGAGTACAAGCAGCACACAAACTCAAAGCCGCCATCCTCCTCCTTGTCCTTCATCTTCAGCCACGTCAACCACTGCTGTCCTCCTTGCCCCCTCTCAACCATCCGCCACTCCGTCTCTCGCCTTGAGCAGTTCCCGCTCATCTGCCCACAGGTGTCTGTCAAGGACATGTTTGAGCGTAAGAAGCCAATGTCAGAAAGTCACCCCCTTGCCCAGCGTCTGACAGCTGGCTTGTCTGAAATATTAGCCCGCCAGCTTTTACCATACAAGCTGGTGGAGTCTGAGGCGTTCAAAAAATTTGTGGCTATTGGGATACCGCAGTGGAAGGTACCCGGACGAAATTTCTTTGCACAAAAGGCAATCCCCAACCTGTACTCGATTGTGCAAAAGGAAGTAATGGCATGTCTGGCACACAGTGTTGGGGCAAGGGTCCATCTGACCACTGATACCTGGTCTGCAAAGCATGGTCAGGGCAGGTATATCACCTACAGTGCGCATTGGGTAAACCTGCTGACGGCTGCCAAGCATGGAATGCGTGGCTCTGCAGAGGAGTTGGTGACACCGCCACGACTTGCAGGCAGGCCTGCTGCCACCTCCTCTACTCCTCCTACTCCATCCTCTTCCATAACCTCCTCGGCTGAGTCCTCTTCTGCTGCTGCATCTTGCTCCACATCAACGGCACCCCCCCAGCTCCCCAGGTACTATTCCACATCCCGGATACGGCAGTGTCACGCCGTCTTGGGTTTTACTTGCTTGAAAGCAGAGAGTCACACCGGACAAGCACTCCTGTCTGCCCTGAACACACAGGTGGAAAAGTGTCTGACTCCGCAGCAACTGGATATCGGCAAAGTGGTTTGTGACAATGGAACAAATTTGTTGGCGGCATTCAATTTGGGCAAGTTGACACATGTGCCGTGCATGGCACATGTGTGTAATCTGATCGTACAACGCTTTGTACATAAGTACACAGGCTTACAGGACGTCCTGAAGCAGGCCAGGAAGGTGTGTGGCCATTTCAGGCGTTCCTACACGGCCATGGCGCACTTTGCAGATATCCAGCGGCGAAACAACATGCCAGTGAGGCGCTTGATTTGCGACAGCCCGACACGTTGGAATTCCACACTCCTAATGTTCGACCGCCTGCTCCAACAAGAAAAAGCCGTTAATGAATATTTGTATGACCGGGGTGCTAGGACAGCCTCTGGGGAGCTGCGAATTTTTTTGCCACGTTACTGGACGCTCATGCTCAATGCCTGTAGGCTCATGCGTCCTTTTGAGGAGGTGACAAACCTAGTCAGTCGCACCGAAGACACCATCAGCGACATCATACCATTTGTTTTCTTCCTGGAGCGTGCCCTGCGAAGAGTGCTGGATCAGGCCGTAGATGAGCGTGAAGAGGAAGAGTTGTGGTCACCATCACCACCAGAAACAGCCTTATCAGCATCGCTTGCTGGACCTGCGGCAACGCTGGAAGAGGATTGTGAGGAAGAGGAGTCAGAGGAGGAATGTGGTTTTGAGGAGGAGGAGGAAGACCAACCACAACAGGCATCCCAGGGTGCTCGTTGTCACCTATCTGGTACCCGTGGTGTTGTACGTGGCTGGGGGGAAGAAAATACCTTCATTGAGATCACTGTGGAGGAGGAACGGGAAATGAGTAGCTCGGCATCCAACCTTGTGCAAATGGGGTCTTTCATGCTGTCTTGCCTGTTGAGGGACCCTCGTATAAAAAGGCTGAAGGAGAACGACCTGTACTGGGTGTCCACGCTACTAGACCCCCGGTATTAGCAGAAAGTGGCGGAAATGTTACCGAATAACAACAAGTCGGAAAGGATGCAGCATTTACAAAATAAATTAAAAAGTATGCTTTACACAGCGTATAAGGGTGATGTAGGCCTGACACACCCGCTTGAAGTCATCCTCCTCCTCCCACGACCACACCGGCAAGGACAGGACGCTTTAAAGATGTGTTGTTGATGGAGGACATGCGGAGCTTTTTAAGTCCTACGCATCGCCACAGACCTTCGGGATCCACACTCAGAGAACGATTTGACCGACAGGTAGCAGACTACCTCGCCTTAACTGCAGATATTGACACTCTGAGGAGCGATGAACCCCTTGACTACTGGGTGTGCAGGCTTGACCTGTGGCCTGAGCTATCCCAATTTGCGATAGAACTTCTGGCCTGCCCCACTTCAAGTGTCCTGTCAGAAAGGACCTTCAGTGCAGCAGGAGGTATTGTCACTGAGAAGAGAAGTCGCCTAGGTCAAAAAAGTCTAGATTACCTCACCTTTATTAAGATGAATGAGGGATGGATCCCGAAGGGACTGACAGTGGGCGATACATTCGACTAAAAAAGGCCTGATGAGATGAGCTGCCTTGGGCTAAAAATGGTCCACACGCTGCTGTATTTTAGCTCTGAATGCCGGTTGACTTGCGTGACTTATCCGCCACCAACTAGGGCACTTTCTGCCTGGGAAACAAACATAAATTTGTATGGCCGCTGCTAAAGCAACGGCTGCAACAATACATAATTTTTCAGGCATGTATACATGCCTAATTTTTCGGCCCTCTGGTGCTGCACTGTGGCTTCAAAAACCAAACCAAAAAAAAGGCACATAACAGGGATTAAACTGACAGGAATAGTACTACTTAACACACCACTCCTATCTGGTTGCACATTAGATTGCACGCGCACTGCCCCAAATTTGAAGTAGGAGGACGGACCAAGCATCTTTATACATCTCCCGGTTCCTCAAATCGATGCCATATACACGTCCCCTGATAGGGCACCAGCTCGTTATTCTCTTAGGCGCCAGTTCGTTATTCTCTTTTTCACTTCACTAGGGACACTTTACTGCACTATGGGCACTTAGACCCACTCTTTGTCTTGCACACTGTTATTCCTAGCCAGCATCTGTGATGGGAAATCAGGCAGTCATCTAAACGTTTAGATTGAGCTTTAGCTTAGAACCCTTGAAGGTGTTTAAGGAGATTAGGGCTAGTTTAGAGGATTCTTCTTAGACCTCTCTGAGTCTTTATAGCCCTTCTACCTATCCAGCATTTCTGGAAACTAGCTAAGAGAAAGGGTGGCTGTGTGTCTGTGATACATTTAACTTTATATCACCTTATTGATACTTTATCACTCCGGTCTCCATACTCTCTGCCTATACCCATCTATTTAGAGGGAATTTCCTTGCCCCTGCCAATATTATATAATAGGTAATAGTATTACCATTATTACACAATTAGGTCTCTGAGGACAGGTGTCAATCCATATCTGCCATGTAACCATATGTCGGGGGAACAGTCCCTATTCTGCTCTGTGTCAGTGTGTATCAGGGGCTCTGAGGACAGGTGTCAATCCATATCTGCCAGGTGACCCAATGTAGGGGGAACAGTCTCTATTCTGCTCTGTGTCAGTGTGTATCATGATCTCTGAGGACAGGTGTCAATCCATATCTGCCAAGTGACCCTATGTAGGGGGAACAGTCTCTATTCTGCTCTGTGTCAGTGTGTATCATGGTCTCTGAGGACAGGTGTCAATCCATATCTGCCAAGTGACCCTATGTAGGGGGAACAGTCTCTATTCTGCTCTGTGTCAGTGTGTATCAGGGGCTCTGAGGACAGGTGTCAATCCATATCTGCCAAGTGACCCTATGTAGGGGGAACAGTCTCTATTCTGCTCTATGTCAGTGTGTATCATGGTCTCTGAGGACAGGTGTCAATCCATACCTGCCAAGTGACCCTATGTAGGGTGAACAGTCCCTATTCTGCTCTGTGTCAGTGTGTATCAGGGGCTCTGAGGACAGGTGTCAATCCATATGTCAAGGTGTCAATATGTCATATGTCAGGTGTCAATCCATATCCATTGTGATTTAGGAATGTTAGGTGATTTATGTCCTTTATGGATTAAAACCAGACTCTGCATCAACTGTGTAATTTTCCATGGGAGTTTTGCCATGGATCCCCCTCCGGCATGCCACAGTCCAGGTGTTAGTCCCCTTGAAACAACGTTTCCATCACTTTTGTGGCCAGAAAGAGTCCCTGTGGGTTTTAAAATTCACCTGCCTATTGAAGTCAATGGCAGTTCGCCCGGTTCGCCGGTTCACGAACGTTTGCGGAAGTTCCCGTTCGCCGTTCACGAACCAAAAATTTTGTGTTCGCGACATCACTACCTTAGACTAAATCTTCTTTCTTGCAGTCTAATCGCATGACCGTGTCCTATGTAAAGTCCGGTTTGTGAATAGATTTCCACACAATGGTTTGTATTGGCCCGAATATATTTGTATAATGTTATCATATCCCCTCTCAGGCGATGTTTTTCTAAACTAAATAGGTTTACATTTGTTAACCTTTGTTCATAGCTTATATGTTCCATTCATTTTTATTAATTTTGTAGCCCACCTCTGCACTTTTTCTAGTGCCATAATATCCTTCTTTAGAACAGGTACCCAAAATTGCACAGCATATTCAATATGTGGTCTTACCAGTGATTTATAAAGAGGCAAAATGATATTCTCGTCCCGAGAATGAATGCCTTTTTTTCATGCATGACAATACCTTACTGGCCTTGGCCATTGCGGATTGACATTGCACATTGTTGCATAGTTTGTTGTCTATAACAATTCCCAAGTTCTTTTCGTGTGTTGTTATCCCTAATTTGCTTCCATTAAGGGTATACGTTGCTTGTGTAATCTTTACGCCAAAGTGCATAACTTTAAACATTAAATTTCATCTGCCATTTGAGTGGCCAGTCTAGCTAAATCCCTCTGCAGCAAAGTAATATCTTGCTCACATTGTATTATTTTACAGAGTTTTGTGTCATCTGCAAACACTGAAACATGACTTTCAATGCTGTCTTTAAGATCATTTATAAACATGTTAAATAGAAGGGGTCCCAGAACAGACCCCTGAGGGACACTACTTGCCACTTCTGCCCAGCTTGAAAATTTACCATTAATGACAACTCTTTGTACTCTGTTTTTAAGCCAATGTTCTACCCAAGAACAAGCATTTTCATCTAGACCGATTTCCTTGAGTTTGAACACTAATCAATTGTGTGGAACTGTATCAAATGCCTTGGCAAAATCCAAATAGATCACATTCACTGCAACACCCTGATCTATACTTCTACTTACTTCTTCATAGAACGCAATCAAGTTAGTTTAACATGACCTGTGCTTCATAAAACCGTGCTGATTTTTGCTGATGACCATGTTCTTCTCAAGGAATTCTTGAATATTATCCCTTAATAATCTTTCAAATATTTTCCCAGCCACCGAAGTTAAGCTCACAGGTCTATAATTTCCAGGCAAGGATGTTGAACCCTTTTTGAATATAGGAACCACATCTGCCTTCCTCCAATCCTCTGGAACACTTCCTGAAAGAAAAGAATCTTGAAAGATTAAAAACAGAGGTTCACTTATTTCTACACTTAGTTCCGTAAGTACTCGTGGATGGATACCATCAGGCCCTGGAGCTTTGTTTATATTAACTTTCTTTAATTGCTGGAGCACCTTGTCTTGAGTTAACCAATTACAATTATTCTGCAAGTTTTCAGTTGCAATCATTTGCACATCTATTGCCATGGGTTCTTCCTTAATATATACGGAGGAGAAATAGTTATTTAAAATTGCCTTCTCCTGCCTTTTCTTGGTCTTCATTAACTAACAGTTTTTAGTGTACCTACACTTTAATTTTTGTTTTTTTTTAGAATTTATGTACTTAAAAAATGCTTTGGGGTTGGTTTTGCTCTCTTTAGCTATCAGTTTTTCATTTTGAAGTTTAGTAAATCTAATTGCCTTTTTGCACGCATTATTTGCTTCCTTATATCTTTTATAAGATGCATCTGATTTGTCAATGCTTTAAATGCCCTTTTCTTATTTTTAATCTCTTGTTTAACTTCTATACTAAGCCACATTGGTTTTAATATGTTTCTTTTATATTTATTACCCAATGGTACATACTGAGAAATGTACCTTTCTAATATTTGTTGGAAGATGATCCATTTATCCTCAGTGTTCTTTTCACTAAAGAGTTTATGCCAGTCAATATATTGTAAAGCTGCCCGTAATTTATTGAAATTGGCCATTTTAAAATTATATGTTTTAGTATACCCCATGTGCTTTTGTTTTTTTGAGTTTATTTCAAAGGACACTATATTGTGATCACTATTTCCCAAGTGCTCACCTACTTGAATGTTGGAGGCAGTCTTTCTCATACACGAGACTGATAGACGCCCTAATTTTATATTTTTGGATGAGCTTTTCAAATTATTTAATATTTTTGGATAAACTTTTCAAATTCGTTTTTCAAAATATTAAAATATAAAAAAATATCCTATATAAAAATATATCAATTTATAAAAACATGTCTAGATATTAAAATATTTTTCAATATATAAAATCATTAAAAATGTTGATCCAAAAGAAATAATTTGAAATGCTTTTCCAAAAATCAAGGCCATATTCTGGTGTCTATTTATTTTCTACAGATTTTGGTGGATATAACTCTACTACATTTTGTACATTGTTTTTTATATTTTGAATATTTCCATTTTGGTGGAATTCAAAATAAAAATAGATAGTCCTTTAGGATTCTGTGGTGACATTCACACTTATGGGGATATCAGAAGTCTTGAAACGCATACTGGATTTTACATTTTCTTTTCTTTTCTCTACACTGGGTATGAAGACTCTTTGCTCTCTTGAAACTGAATACATATATACATATGTTCAATATTGTACAGTTTATGTAGTTTACAAGTTTGATTGTTAACATAAAGTTTTATATTCATGTTGCCATGTGTTTAACTTCCACCAATTAATTCATTAGATGCTCCTTATTATGGGCATTTATCTAGATGTGTTAGTTTTTATCATTACTTAATAAATAAAATACATATTTGTTAGTGCCACATTATATTTGTTTTATCCAGAACACAAACCCTTAAAAAGGCATCTCTAAGTAGGTCTAGAAATGAATTTTAATTTGTCCTTCCGAGAACAAGGTTCAACCTCTTAGGCTCAGTTTCACATTGGAGACAAGTAGCCTGGAAGAAGTACTTCCAAACTCTGTTCTGGTTAAATAACCTTCTCTATCATGTTACTTGCAAAACCGATTGAGAAAACATAAACTACCTGGCATCCTCTGAGGTCTGGCATTCACGTATAAGCACTTTTAACATCACTCATAACAAGGAAAAAAGCTGCAAACTTAATGTAGTGCTTCCACTGGGCTCTACACCAGAGAACATTTGCTAGAAGTAAGCTGTCCGCATGAGCATCCCTGTATAACCAAAACTATGTAGATGGTCCTTCATCAGAGAACTGCCAAAAGGTTGGCTCTGGATTAATAAAAAATCTATATGTATCAAATATTGACATGCTTTGCATATTAATTACTACATTACATTTTGACAGGACATTGTAGGCAGACCTTTTCAAATAATGACTTTCAAACTATCATAAGGTCTATTAAAAGCTTCATAAAGTGATAATCTTGTTTGGTATGAACATCCCTTTAGCCAGCTCAATCCTCCAGCTTTGATTTCACAATCCCTTTTGATCTTTCCCGCTGTGATAAGGAAGCACTCAAGGGGATTTATCCTGCATGTCTAACCAGCAGTCTTTCCATAAATAAGATTAAATGTGTGGTAATTGAGAACTGCATGTAATTAACATACAGTAAGCACTAAGTAGTCTACTCTAAATCTACAGGGATTGGCTCTTCGGGGTCTTGTGTCGTCATCACTTGTCTAGAGTTATTTTAACTCATTTGTTGCTACACTGTCTTTATTAGCGGCTAATTTAGAGAAAATATTGTGATTGTTGAATTTTACAGTCTGACACTAAAACCTAGCTATGAATAGTCTTCCATTTAACCTGAGTTAATATTACTTGAAAGAAGCGTTACAGACACCTAGACAAGTTTAATACATCTTAAAGGTGTGTTTTTTAGTTTGTGCAGTGCTTTATAATGAGCAAAAAATATGTACATATAATTAAGAAATGAAGACAAGAAATGGTGAGGATCCTGCTCCAATGTACTCGCAATAGAAGTGGGGGGTAATTAAATAAAAACGGAGGTGTTACAGGATCATGGTCCTCATCCAACCTGAATGAGCTTCGGAGAATCTCCAAGGATGAATGGCAGAAACAACCCATATCTAGGTGTGCAAAGCTTGTCTCATCATACCCAAAATTACTTAAGGCTTTAATCACTGCCAACGGTGCTTCAACTAAGTATGAGGGTCTGAATACTTATTGTAATGGGATATTTTCTTTTTTTCTTTCATTTTCATACATTTCAAAAGTTTCCAATGCTTTGTCATAATGAGATATTGAGTGTAGATTGATGTGAAAAAAAATAAAATAAACAATTGTAGCATAAAGGCTGCAACATAACAAATGTGAAAGAATGAAGGGGTCTGAATGTACTGTAGGCTTTACTGGAATGCAAAGAATGGATGTAAATTTGTTTTTGTAGGGTGTGAAGAAAATGTGGAAGCCTCACGATCCCAGCAGGCCCGTCGCTAGCCGACAGGCAAAACAAGCAACTGCTTGGGGCCCCGAGCTGGCCCGGGGCCCCAAGCAGAGCCGGCAGGGGCATGCGGTCCTGGGGGGCCCGGACTGCTCAGGTCGTCCGGGCCCCACATTCAGTGGGAACATACCGGGTCGCAGGGGGCCCTGCGACCCCGGTATGTTCCCACTGGGCCAGCCTCTTCTCCTGGGGGGCCCAGCAGCCGGTCACCTCAGGGTCCCCCCGAGGCTGGCCCTGCTGACACCCGGCGGGCGCGCGAGGGAGCACTCTCCTCTGAGTGCTTCCTCTTCAGCTCCCTCGCGCACCGTACTGATGCCGGAGCCAGGAGATGACGTCATCTTCCGGCTCCGGCATCAGTACGCGGCGCGCGAGGGAGCTGAAGAGGAAGCACTCAGCCAGGGAGAGTGCTCCCTCGCGCGCCCGCCGGGTGTCAGGAAATTTGAGTAAGGGGGGGGGGGATTTGAATGAGTGGGGGGGAGAGGGAAGGGAGGAAATTTGAGGGGGGGAGGGAGGAAATATGAATGAGTGGGGGGGAGAGGGAAGGGAGGAAATTTGAGGGAGGGAGGGGGGAGGGAGGAAATATGAATGAGTAGGGGGGAGAGGGAAGGGAGGAAATTTGAGGGAGTGGGGGGAGGGAGGAAATATGAATGAGTGGGGGGAGAGGGAAGGGAGGAAATTTGAGGGAGTGGGGGGGGAGAGGGAGGAAATTTGAATGAGTGGGGGGGAGAGGGAGGGAAGGGAGGAAATTTGAGGGAGTGGGGGGGAGAGGGAGGGAGGAAATTTGAGGGAGTGGGGGGGAGAGGGAGGAAATTTGAGGGAGTGGGGGGGAGAGGGAGGGAGGACATTTTTGGGGGGGAGAGGAAGGGAGGAAATTCGAAGGGGGGAGAGGAAGGAAATTTGAGGGAGGGGAGGGAGAGGTAGGAATTTGAGGGGGGAGAGGAAGGGAGGACATTTGAGGGAGGGGGGAGAGGACATTTGAGGGAGAGGAAGGAAATTTGAGGGAGGGGGAGAGGAAGGAAATTTGAGGGGGAGGGAGGAAGGAAACTTGAGGGGGGAGGGAGGAAGGAAATTGGAGGGGGGAGAGGAAGGAAATTGGAGGGGGGGAGAAGGAAGGAAATTGGAGGGGGGAGAAGGAAGGAAATGAGAGGGAGGGGGAGAAGAAGGAAATTGGAGGGGGGGAGAAGAAGGAAATTGGAGAGGGGGGAGAAGAAGGAAATTGACGGGGGTAGGGGGAGAGATTGACATCCATCACACACACACAATGCACCCCTTGCACACAGACACACATACACAAGCAATGCATCCCTTACACACAACAACACACAATGCACCCCTTCCACACACTCAATGCATCCCTTACAGCAGTGTTTCCCAACCCAGTCCTCAAGGCACACCTACCAGTCCAGGATTTAGGGGTGACCCAGTTGTGTCTAAGGTGTTTGTTCTTTTTTTTCTAAAAACCCCTTAGACAAAACTGGGTAATCCTTAAATCCTGGACTGGTAGGTGTGCCTTGAGGAATGGGTTGGGAAACACTGCCTTACAGACACACACACTGCATCCCATACATACACAAACTCACCTTGCAGCCCTTACACATACAAACACAGATTCACACAATGCATTCCTTACACACATCAGGACATCCCCCCCCCCCCCACACACACACACACACCCCTGTGAACAAACTAATTGGTGGAACATGAAGGTGGACCCTGGGACCCAGACCTTGAGCTGTGTAAATGGCCCTCAAAAAATGGAGCTGCTTCCCGTTCTCCCAGAACATTGATTTTTGTGACCACAGTTACAAACCGCCTCCAGAGAGCCTGTTCTACACCAGACCAGTGGAGCCAGACGGCAGCTGAAGCCCATCATCATCCTCATCTGGTTGTAAGTAGGCAATCTAGTATATTATTCGTGGCACTAATCTCTAATTTACCTCACATTAAAGGGACACTATAGTCCCCAAAACCACTGCAGCTTAATGTAGTGGTTCTGGTGTCTATAGCCTGTCCCTGCAGGCCTTTTATTGTAAACACGGCGGCACTGCAGCACTGTGTTAGTTAACATGGCAGATCATATGGGTGGGGCACTGTGATGTCACATGGGGGGCGGCAAACTTTACTTTTGCCTAGGGCGGCAAAAATCCTTGCACCGGCCCTGCAGACACTGCATCCCTGTGGGCGGACTCGGGGGGGGGGGGCAGGGGGGGGCCCAGACCTTGAGCGTGCATGTGGGGGCCTCCATGTCCGTTTTGCTTGGGGCCCCCAAATTCCTTCAAACGGCCCTGGATCCCAGAAACACGGGTAAAGAAAAATGAATAGAGTTAATAACTGCCCAGTTGCTAGTTGCAAACATTTAGTAGATATGTAGATATGTCTAAAACCTCCCTGATAGTAATATGGGTGTCTTATGGATCCTAAAAGCTTTATATTTTTATTTTTAAGTAATTCTGCCAATAGTTTGGAGGTTTTTAAATCAGACCTAGATTTTAACAATTCAGACCAATTTCAAGCCTATTTGGTGCTTGAATTTCAAAATCTGGATGTTGCAGGTCAGACTTTAGTGAATAAACTTGCTAGTTTACGTTTAATGCATGTACATTCATATGCGCATGTGCAGTGTTTTGCATTAGAGATTAAGCATGTACTAACATAGTTAAATTAATTCTAAACTTACATACCTGTCATGCACTTGGAAATGTTATGGGAATATCCTACATTAGACATCAGGAAGTTTTTTTTATTGTTTTTTTAATGTATACATGTTAAAATACATACAAATAGATAAGAAAATCTGTTTAAGTATCCCTTAGTTTTATGGTCCGAAGTTCATCTGGCGACATTGGTGGCTCATTTTTCAAAGAGGTAATCCCTGTAGACTGTCATTGTGTTGGAAGTGTCATGGGTCAGGCAAAGAGTAATTCCACAGAAAACGGTTGAATTGATCCTTATTATTATTATTATTATTTTATTATTTATATAGCGCCAACAAATTCCGCAGCGCTGTACAATGGGTGGACTAACAGACACATAATTGAGATCAGACCACTGGACGTACAGGAACAGAGGGGGTTGAGGGCCCTGCTCGATGAGCTTACATGCTAGAGGGAGTGGGGTATAGTGACACAAAGGGTTAAAGTAGGGGAATTAAATAGTTTGTTAGAGAAGGGTTTATTGAGTGCTTGGTATGTCATTTTTGACAGTTGCAGGAAAGGAGTCATGGGGTGGGGGATGAGAAACCTGCTGACAGTGTAATTGATACTCTTTAATGAAGAAGTGAGTTTTCAGAGATTTTTTGAAGGAGTGGAGGCTGGGTGAAAGTCTGATTAAGGAGGGACGGGAGTTCTACAGAAGAGGTGCAGCCCTGGAGAAGTCTTGAAGGCGAGCATCAGCGGTGGGGATCCCGGCAGAGGATAGGCGTAGGTCTTGGGCTGAACGCAGGGGTCTCGATGGGACATACTTGTGTATGAGGGAGGATAGGTATGTTGGAGCAGCATTATGTAGGGATTTGTAAGCAAGCGCCAGAATTTTGAATTGGGCCCTATATCTAACTGGAAGCCAATGCAGGGACTGACAGAGCGTGGAGGCGTGGGAGGTGCGACCGGACAGGAAAATAAGCCTCGCAGCCGCATTCATTATAAATTGCAGCGGTGCAAGCTGGGAACATGTAAGACCGGTGAGAAGGGGATTACAATAGTCAAGACTAGAGAGAACAACAGCATGAACCAGTACCTTCTCTGCTTCCGGCGTTAGATATGGGCGGATGCGCGCTATGTTCTTGAGTTGGAAGCGACAGGATTTGGCTATCGATTGGACATGGGGAGTAAAAGAGAGGTCAGAATCAAGAAGAACCCCGAGCTTGCGAGGTAGAGGTGATAGTAGCGCCGTTGACTTGGATGGAGACAGACACAGGAGGAGCAGCACTTGAGGGAGGAAAAACTTGAAGTTCTGTTTTGGACAGGTTGAGTTTAAGGAAGTGAGCAGCCATCCAGTTGGAAGTTAGCCTTTTCATATTTGGAATATTTGAGAAATATACTGGATTCTAAGTAGTTGATTCACTAAACTGGGAATTATGGAAAATTACAAGGGGATTGAAGTCCTAAATAGCTCTCAGTTAAGTGAACCTCTTTTTTTTATTTTTAGTTTTTTTTAAACTGGTGAAGAATAGATTTTGAAAGGGAATGTGGGGAAGCAGCGCCTTCACAAGTGTCCTCAACTCAAATAAAGATGGAACGATATGCAAAACAATTGGACAAATAAAACAGAATATGGTGTAATATTTTTGATACTAGTGATTATAAATAAAAGAAAAGAAATGCACTTACAATATTCTTGAGCTTGTAATCAGTCCTAGATATATGCGCTTTGATGGCATAGTCCCCATGTGTGGACACGTTGATCTTGGTCTCGGTCTTGATCTTATGTAGAAAGATTTCCTTACGGTCGTCAGCTGCGTATGGTTGTCAGCGTTTATAGAAGTGATCTCTTCCAATATGCCGTTTTACCACAATGAGAGTTCAGTAGCCTAGAAAATGAAAATAAAAAGAGAAGATAGTGCTCTCTACAGCTAAAAGAAAAAATAAATAATAAAAGGAAGCATACTCACAAATGAAGAGCACATTAAAGTTATGTTCAATCCTATATAGCTTAGGTGGTACCTTCCCCACCTAGGAAACCAAAGTATGAATCCTCCTGGTAAAAATCTTCATAGATAAAAACAGGAAGGTCCAAATGCAACAAAAAAGTTTCCTATATAACCCAAATAATAACATCAAAAGTATAGTATAAAACAGCCAATAAAACGCGTTTCACCTCTTTAAAACTCTTCATTTTTTATTTAAGAAAAGATTTGGGTGAAAGAAAATAGAGATAGGGCAGCTCACTTGCACCCAACTCAATTAAATGAAAACTCCAATAACAAATTTGAGATGGAAATTTCCACAAAAAATCCCCTCCTTTTTTCTAGTGCGTAAACATTAGAAATATTTTTAACAATATTGACATAACACATTCTGTGAAGACATTAATAACATGCAAAAATTCAACCAAATAGGTGGATCATTGATAAAAATAGTTTTAATGATGTTGTAAGGATGCCCTAAGGGTTGGGTTGTTCTGTTTTTAATGCTTATGCTTAACAACTTTACTGCTTGTTAAACATGTGTACTATTGTGATTAATGATTAATCTCTTATAGATCAATGATTGTCTATGTTCTAGGTTCACATAGAAATTTAGTCCTAATGGCTTTGCTTCATCATAGAATGTCCTTGTTCTTTAGTGGCAGTTGTAGTTTGTAGAATGGACAATCACTATTAAGCAGGTCATTCCACGTTGACGCAGGAACTGCACAGACAAGAATTTTAAGGGCCAATAAGCGGTTAACAATAATTTGAGCCAAATAAAAGCACGTTCTTCCAAAAAATTGTAAGCTGTATTTACATTATTTTAAGCATCCGGTTATGCAATGCCTGGTTATACATGTGTTAGAGACAAAGGCCTCTGATTAATGACCATGTTATATGTTTGTGTAGACATGCAGGTATGTCCTTTGTCAATGTCTGTGCCGTCACCGGATGAAGTTGCACTACATGTGGCTCAATTCTGGAATGTAAACAAATTCCTTCAGATACTCAACAATGCATTCCATGGAAATCCACAATAAAAGGGGACTAATAAGGAAGACAAAACTTGCGCAAGCTCTGTGTGTTTACTCAAGTGGTTATTTGCAAGATAATTTGTAATAATTGTAAATGCAAGCTTTTTTTTTTTTTTTATCATATTAAAATATGATGAAATAACTGTTGACTTGCCACAGTTTGCATCTATGTTTCCGAAAGAGTCTTGGTTTTAGAAATACATTTGTTTAAGCCAAACTAAATTTCCCAAAAATTAAAATAATTTCAGGAAATGTGCATGTGCAAGGTGCATGAAAATGGGCCAATCTTTGTACTACAGAATGTATACATACTATATTTTACAGTACACTGATTTGTCCCAGCATTTGGTTCACAGATCAAGTGAAAAAAAGTAACCAACAAGTTAAAAATGAAGAGGAACAGTACACAAATGATATATTTCTGCATAGTGATTAAATAGATAGAATATAAATATAGATTTATTTTTTTTACTGATCCTCATGTTTTTCCTCTATTGGTTACTTCTCGCTTAATCTGTGGATAAAACCAACATTTACTGGCTGTACCCTAACCATTAAGCATTTCTTTTTTTGGCGCCACAAGTGGAACTCTGAATCACAAATCAAGCAACATGCTCACCCATTACGTAAGTCGTTTGCTTCATGATCGTTTATGACGGATTGGAAATAGATCATTCAGATGATCACCTGATTGGCCCAAACTCTGACTATTTGCAGTTTAATATTTGTTGTAAATTACGAAGTGATATAAACAGAAGACACAGTAAATGGGAGCATTAAGAATGGGCAAAAAGATAATAGTTTACCCTTCGATTAGTCCTCATTCGAATTTCAATCAAGTTTTAGTTTGCATGTGCTATTTGCCTACCAGACTGATCTCACCGATAAGTACATTGTAAATCCAAAATGCCATCAAGGTCTCTATGCAATGAAGATACAGCAACCCCAAACCATTGTTTTTTACTTTTTATTGGGTGTCATTAAAGAAATATAGCTGATAACTTTTTAGGTACATTGGGCATATGGATTACCTCCCTAACTTACCAAATGTCGCCATGGGCATTTTCCTGATTTAATATATGAACAAGCATTTTCACAGGCGATTTGAGACCCCTTGGGTGACTTATTACATTGAAAGAATGACAGAAATCCTCTGTAGCATTTAAAGGGTCAATCCAGGAACCATTATTACTGTAGGCTATTAAAGTAGCTACTCTTAATAGATGCCTAATGATGCAGTCACCAATTAAAAGTCTTTGGTATTTAGCTTGATAATGGAAAATCTGACCCGCTCAAATACATTTTCTTCTGTATGTGAGCTCAAGAAGAAAAAAGAAACCTATTTTTTAAACCTTATTATTTTGTTTAGAAGATATGACTAAGCCAAACAAATACATATCTGAACTCCTTACTCTCCTTATACAAAGAGGTATATGTCATCCATCACTGAAGAGGCTAAAGTAATCGTCTGGGGTAGACACTTCCACTTAGAGGTGTACTCACTTTTAGACATTTTTAGACATGGTTTAGACATTAATGGCTGTGTGTTGAGTTATTTTGAGGGGACCACAAATTTACACTGTTATACAGACTGTACACTTACTACTTTACATTGTAGCAGAGTGTCATGTATTCAATGTTGTCACATGAAAAGATATAATACAATATTTATACAAATGTGAGGGGTGTACTCACTTTTGTGAGATACTGTATATATATATATATATATATATATATATATATATGTATTAAACACATTTTATTGATACTCCAGTAGACTGGAGTTTGATAATTGGGTTAATCTAGTCCCCAGCATTAGAGAATAAACAAAGGAAATCATACAATATGCTGACTGATCAAATAACACATTAGTGTTGCACTTACGCATCAGAGACACAGACTATGGCAAGACAGAGAGGACAGGTGCTAAGGAAGACGAGCAGATGTTTACACTGCAAGACATTAAAAGAACCATTGTGCATGCATGCTACTGGTAATTGCAAAAAGAACAGTGGCATGCTGGCAAGTATCCCAAGTAATGATTCGGCAATATGGTGCTTTTAAGAATGATTGCAACAGCAGAAGGGAGACAGGTAAAAAAAATGTAGTACAAAGACACCAATTACCAATGCACATAACAAACAAACAACATGCCATCAAAAATGAAAACAAAAAAGCATTTGCATTATGTACATAAAAGACACCCATTCTTGATCAAAGATTTTCTCTCTCATACATAATACCTATTTTTGAGCACAGAATAATGTTGAAATGTCTGATTCCATTACAATTCCTATTAGAGATAGAATAAAACTACTTTCTCCAACTACATCTTGTTATGTCTTGCTACCAGGGTTGCAAATAAGCTATTTCTTCTAAAAATACCACACAAAAAACCAATTAGCTAATGGGTAAATCCATCTTATCAAGGCTATTGAATGCTAGTATTGTATTTGCTCCTAAAGCTTTGTCCATGATATTCTGTGTCATGGAATGGATTGGAAATAGGGTGGTTCGATTGTTTATAAAACAGAAACCTTTAAAGGGATACTCCAAGCATCAAAATGCTCTCAGCCAATGACCCGCCAATCACGGTTAAACTATATTTGTGTACATATTTCTTATTTGTTATTCATTATTTCACCACAAGCTCCTTTGTGTCGATCACTCAACTATTAGACAAGATGATATTATCACATTTATTTTTTTATCTAAATAGATGGAAAATATTAGGAAATCAGTGTTGTGTTTCCGTCTTTAATAACTAATGCAAGGAGCTCTACATAAATGTATAAACAGGTGGGACGTCAATTATAACTATTATTGTAAACAGCTGAAGCTGTTGTGTGATGCGTTGTCATGAATGTAATCTTGTCGGTTTCTGTGCCCTATCTGAAACATAGAAACATAGAAACATAGAATGTGATGGCAGATAAGAACCATTCGGCCCATCTAGTCTGCCCAATTTTCTAAATACTTTCATTAGTCTCTGGCCTTATCTTATAGTTAGGATAGCCTTATGCCTATCCCACGCATGCTTAAACTCCTTTACTGTGTTAACCTCTACCACTTCAGCTGGAAGGCTATTCCATGCATCCACTACCCTCTCAGTAAAGTAATACTTATACTTACTGATATTATTTTTAAATCTTTGTCCCTCTAATTTAAAACTATGTCCTCTTGTTGTGGTAGTTTTTCTTCTTTTAAATATAGTCTCCTCCTTTACTGAGTTGATTCCCTTTATGTATTTAAATGTTTCTATCATATCCCCCCTGTCTCGTCTTTCCTCCAAGCTATACATTTTAAGATCCTTTAACCTTTCCTGGTAAGTTTTATCCTGCAATCCATGAACCAGTTTAGTAGCCCTTCTCTGAACTCTCTGTAAGGTATCAATATCCTTCTGAAGATACGGTCTCCAGTACTGCGTACAATACTCCAAGTGAGGTCTCACCAGTGTTCTGTACAATGGTATGAGCACTTCCCTCTTTCTACTGCTAATACCTCTCCCTATACAACCAAGCATTCTGCTAGCATTTCCTGCTGCTCTATTACATTGTCTGCCTACCTTTAAGTCATCAGAAATAATCACCCCTAAATCCCTTTCCTCAGATGTTGAGGTTAGGACTCTATCAAATATTCTGTACTCTGCCCTTGCGTTTTTACGTCCAAGATGCATTATCTTGCACTTATCCACATTAACCCCTTAACGCCGTTACGGCGTTCTATGCCGTCGCGGCTTTAAAGGGCTTTAAAGCCGTTGCGGCGGCATAGAACGCCGTAACGGCTTGCAGCCCCAGGAGCAGAGGTGTACTCACCTCCGCCGCGATCCTCTTCTGGGGGGCTGTCTGAGAGCCCAGGCAGCCCCCCTCCGGCAAATGAGGCCCCCGGGGGCCATGTGATCGCTCTCAAAGAGCGATCACATGGCCCCCTATAGCTGGCTATGGATCTGCCAGTAGGGGGACTGTTTAAAATATTAGACAGTCCCCCTGCTGGTAGGTAGTGTAAAAAAATAAATATTAAAATGTTATAAAATAAATTAAATGCCTTTTTATATATATATAATATGTATATATATTATATATATAATATATATACATATTATATATATGTAACGTCATACGTAATGTATTTTAATATTAATATTAGTATATATATTAATATTAAAATACACTTAGAATGACGTTACATATATATAATATGTATATATATTATATATATAATAGATCTACATATATATATTATATATATATACGCATAATTACAATAATAAATGAATAAAATAATTAAATAAATAAATAAAATATTGAAACAAAATATAAAATAAATTATATATTCATATGTAATTTCATTCTAACTGTATTTTGTTATTAATATATATATATTGGAAACAGAATACACTTAGAATGACATTCTATATATAAGTATCTATATATAAAATACAAATAACCGCAAATATATATAGAGAGATAAATACATATAATTACATAAAAGATTACATTAGTATACACGTAGAATTTATATACCTATAAATGCATATATATTAAAATTCTACGTGTATATTTAAGTAATTTTTTAACATAATTATGTCATTTGATTAATTAAAATTTGATTGACATGCCTGACAACACAGGGAGAAAGTGCAGAGAATTTAATTCGCAATCACTATATTAGACCCTGTAACTCTCCAAGACACCATAAAACCTGTACATAGGGGGTACTGTTTTACTCGGGAGACTTCGCTGAACTCAAATATTAGTGTTTAAAACTGGTAAATTGTATTACAACGATGATATTTTAAGTAAAAGTGACGTTTTTTGCCTTTTTTTACAAACAAACGGCACTTTTATGGACTATATTATTGTTGTAATATGTTTTACTGTTTTAAAACACTAATATTTGTGTTTAGTGAAATCTCCCGAGAATAACAGTACCCCACATGTACAGGTTTTATGGTGTTTTGGAAAGTTAGAGAGTCACATATAAGGCTTGCATTTCATTTTTTTGACATTGAAATTTGCCAGATTAGTTATGTTGCCTTTGAAACCGTATGGTAGCCCAGGAATAAGAATTACCCCCATGATGGCATACCATTTGCAAAAGTAGACAACCCAAGGTATTGCAAATGGGGTATGTCCAGTCATTTTTAGTAGCCACTTAGTCACAAACACTGGCCAAATATTAGTTTTTTGCTTTTTTCACACAAAAACAAATATGAACGCTAACTTTGGCCAGTGTTTGTGACTAAGTGGCTACTAAAAAAAACTAAACATACCCCACGTTCAATACCTTGGGTTGTCTACTTTTTCAAATGGTATGCCATTATGGGGGTAATTCTCATTCCTGGGCTACCACACCGTCTCAAAGGTAACATTACTAATCTGGCAAATTTCAATTTGAAAATGGAACGTTCTATATTTGACCCTGTAACTTTCCAAAACACCATAAAACCTGTTAATGGGGGGTACTGTTGTACTCGTGAGACATCGCTGATTACAAATATGTGCATTTTGTTCCCGTAAAACCTAACAGTATTATGACATTTACAGCTAAAATGTGAGGCGGAACTACAAATTTAAAAAAAAAATTCAAATTTCTCACAGTTTTTTTTAATTTTATTCATAATAAATTGTTTCAAATACAAATATTTTATATGAAATGAAAGCCCTGTTTCTCCTGAACAAAATGATATATAATAAGTGTGGGTGCATTTAATATGAAAGAGGGGAACTACGGGTGAACAGACATATAGCGCAAATTCCAGTTTTTGTTTACGTTTTGTTTTGATCAGAACGTGTATTATTGACTCCGTCCTGAAGGGGTTAAATGTCAGTTGCCACAACTCTGACCATTTTTCTGGTTTACCTAAATCATTAGCCATTTGGCTTATCCCTCCTGGAACATCAACCCTGTTACATATCTTAGTATCATCAGCAAAAAGACATACCTTACCATCAAGACCTTCTGCAATATCACTAATAAAAATATTAAAGAGAATGGGTCCAAGTACAGATCCCTGAGGTACCCCACTGGTGACAAGCCCAAGCATCGAATATACTCCATTGACTAAAACCCTCTGTTGCCTGTCACTCAGCCACTGCCTCACCCATTCAACAATCTGGGTTTTGTTCCAGCAATGCTGCACAACACCCTAGAGGAGAAGGGTGTGGGGATAATGGCAAACTAATCTCTTCAAGACACAAAAACAGAAACTAAATTGATAAACAATACAATTAGTATCATAACTCATGTATCATTTTTAGTAGACATGTTCTAGCCAAAGTATGATCGGTCATTTTTTACATTCTATATAGGGCTTGACGTATATGTAGACCATGGTTCGTCAACCTGGTCCCTACCGCCCACTAGTGGGCGTTTCAGGATTCCAGGTGGGCGGTAGGGATTTCCAGGTTGATCGGGCGGGCGGGTGCGAGCCGGCGGTACCCATGCGACTGGGTACCGCCGTGACCATTTGCGGCTCCGGCCCGCCCGGTAAACCGCCGGGGCCGCCTTCCAAAGTGTCCATCGGGTGGCCCATGCTGTCAGGGCCACCCGATGGATGCGGATTGTAAGGGGGCCCGGTCGCGCTGTTAAAGCGCCCAGCGCTGACCGGGCCCCCTGTGATGACATCAGAGCTGGGAGGAAGTGATTCCCCGGTCACTCCTCCCAGCTAAAACTGAGAGCCGCGCGGGAGGAACACCAGGGAGTCAGAGTGGGAACTCTGACTCCCATCCACCTGAGCCACCACTGGACCCCAGGGAAAGTCACCCTCCTGCACCTTAAAGGTAGGAAACAGGAGGGTGACTTAAATATAGTGTGTGTGTGTGTGTCTTTGTAGCTATGTCTTGTGTATGTGTGTGTGTCTGTCTGTATGTGTCTTTGTATGTATGTCTTGTGTGTGTGTATGTGTCTGTCTGTGTATATGTGTGTGTGTGTGTGTGTCTTGTCTTTGTATGTATATGTCATTGTATGTGTGCCTGTCTGTTTGTATGTATGTGTCTTGTGTGTATGTGTGCCTGTCTGTGTGTGTGTATGTATGTGTGTCTTGTGTGTCTGTATGTGTGCCTGTCTGTGTCTGTATGTATGTCTTGTGTGTATGTGTGTGTGTGTGTATATGCGTCTGTCTGTATATATATGTGTGTGTGTCTGTCTGTATGTATGTGTGCCTTTGTCATTGTATGTGTGTGTCTATGTATGTCTTATGTGTGTGTCTGCATGTGTGTGTGCATGTCTGTTTGTATGTGTGCCTGTCTGTTTGTATGTATATGTCTTGTGTGTGTATGTGTGCCTGTTTGTGTCTTTGTATGTGTGTCCTGTGTGTGTGTCCTGTGTGTGTCCTGTGTGTGTCTTGTCTTTGTATGTATGTGTCATTGTATGTGTGTGTCTATGTATGTCTTATGTGTGTGTCTGCATGTGTGTGTGCCTGTCTGTTTGTATGTGTGCCTGTCTGTTTGTATGTGTGCCTGTCTGTTTGTATGTGTGCCTGTCTGTTTGTATGTATATGTCTTGTGTGTGTATGTGTGCCTGGCTGTGTCTTTGTATGTGTGTCCTGTGTGTGTGTCCTGTGTGTGTGTCATTGTATGTGTGTGTCTATGTATGTCTTATGTGTGTGTCTGCATGTGTGTGTCTATGTATGTCTTATGTGTGTGTCTGCATGTGTGAGTGCATGTCTGTTTGTATGTGTGCCTGTCTGTTTGTATGTATATGTCTTGTGTGTGTATGTGTGCCTGGCTGTGTCTTTGTATGTGTGTCCTGTGTGTGTGTCTGTCGGTATGTATGTGTGTCTTGTCTTTGTATGTATGTGTCATTGTATGTGTGTGTCTATGTATGTCTTATGTGTGTGTCTGCATGTGTGTGTGCATGTCTGTTTGTATGTGTGCCTGTCTGTTTGTATGTATATGTCTTGTGTGTGTATGTGTGCCTGTCTGTGTCTTTGTATGTGTGTTCTGTGTGTGTGTCCTGTGTGTGTGTCTTGTGTGTGTGTCTGTCTTGTGTGTGTGTGTCTTGTGTGTCTGTGCCTGTCTGTTATAGTGGACTATAGTAAGTGAGCTACCTAGCTCAGCCTTCCTACTGGGCATTGCTATAAGGTACGGTTAAAAAATAGGAAAAAGGGGAAAAAAAGGTGGGGAGGGGAATTGAGGAGGGAGAGGAGATGAGCTGACGCACAAATGAGAAATCATATTATGCGCAAACAGAGAAGTCATCTGAATATCACTGAAAGAGACCTTCGTTTGTTCCTTACGAAAATCGAACCAGATATCAAATATTTAGTCTCGCAGCATCAACCTCAAGGATCTCATTAATCACTAGTAAAGGTAATTTCAATTTACTTTATTGTTTTCTCATTAAACGTTATAAAGTTAAAAACCTTATAAACCTGCATTAAGTAGAAATAAAAAGATAAATGTACGTACATTTATTTTTTTTAAAAAACACCCTCCTTTCTTAAAAATATTCCGCATTTGCGCGAAAACTGGTGGGCGGTAAGGAAATGTTTTCAACCAAAAAGATGCATTAGTGGGCGGTAGGTAGAAAAAGGTTGACTACCACTGATGTAGACAAATCATGAATTGACAAATATAATTTTAAAGTACATGAACACTGACATATTGATTCAATAACTGGTATGGGACATAGCAGCAAAGTTATTGCAAAATCGCGATATTCACAAAACTAGTGTAACTTTTCTTGCAACACCAGGTATTAAGGGCTTTTGTCTAGAATGTAAGAGCTCCAGCAATTGATATTTATTAGTTAGTGCTATTTTTTCAAGGGATTCAAAAGAAGGCCCATTTAATGGCCTAAATGCTAAACCTAGTACACCAGCAATGTGGCCTCACTAGGCAAGCTACACCAGTCTAATTAACCTATTTAATGCCACAGCAGAGGGCAGCACAATCCTGGGTACATATCATGGCCATTTTATGGCATATTACTCTCCATCACACAGTCCATAGAGTGGGGAAAGAGGAGAAGCCACTTGTGGGGCCACTCTTGGTATTAATTACATTGTAGATCTTTCAATAGGAAAGCTAACATTGTATAATCTCACAGATGTTAGCATGTTTTGTTTTTTGTTTGTCTTTTGTGTTTTTTAATGAACCAAAAAAATAAATTCACCCAGATTGCTGACATGTTTCCCAGTTACTTTTAAAGGGATAGAACGTCAAGAACAGTGAGTTCCCCGCATGTTCAGCAAAACAGGAAAAGACAATGTATTTTATGTTGAACTTGATGTGGTCAGAGGTGCGGAGGTCTTGTGTCAAAGTTGTCCAAACGCATTCATGTGAGCTTACATTGAATGTGATTTATGTGAACAAGTCCTGCAGCTGATGAAATACAAGTCTGTCTTTCCAATCCTACCAAAGTACTTTAAGAAACTATTTTGCATTTTTACAGTAAAATGCGTAAGAAAACATATGTTTCATCTTTTATTATTTTGCTATTTTATTAACAATCTGAAAGATAATTTGGTATTTTTACCTGTGAATTAATATGAAAGAGCAAAAAGAAAAAAAAAGTTTTGTTTGTTTTTCTGCTCTTACAACTGAAAAATAATAAAAAATGTGTGGGCAAAAGACACAGGTGTGTTTGCATGTATCTGTTTGAGTTTTTTGTATGTGAATATATATTTATGTGCATAAGAGTATCTCTAACACAAGTGAGCCTTTTAGTCTGGCTAAACGCCACAAATATTCTATTTCATTTCCTGCTGGTACAAGTCACGTATTTGGCACAGATTATAATAAAACAAACAAGCTTGACAACACAAACTACATATTTAGTGTGTCATTACATATGCGGATTGTTTAGTTCTTGAACGCTATGTTCCTTTAGCTTATGAGTTGAACACAGCTGTCATGAGGGACTGGAACATGATTGACAAGTCTGGAAGTATGAATTCACCCAGTTTGTTTCCCAGGCACAAGCATACAGCAGGCCGTAACTGCTTGTGAACTACTGATGTGTCTGACAAAGATTATCCCCCACTCACTGCGTCACATATCACATAGAGAAAATAAACTACGTATGTGTGTGTGTGTGTGGTGTATTATACAGTAGCAATGCTTATGTGTGATTATTATGATTACACCGATGATTTCAGATTGTTTCTTTTGCTTGTGGATCATAGTATTCAATAATTTCCTTAACTGGAAATGTGTGTTCACTGCAGCTGGAAAAAAAAAAAAAGGGTTACACATGTGTTTTGGTACAAAGTAATATTATCAAAGTAGAAACCCTAAGGGATCTATATTCCACTGTCAACTAACATCAGGACTCCATACGTGCACAATAAAATGTTGGCGGAAGAATTATGAGGAAAAAATGCATTTTAAAGAGGAACTGACATATTTAATATATTTGCATGTTGTTTTTTTTTTTATTATTATGGATAAAAGGTGTACCTAAGTTATCTGGCACCATAATTGTAAATTGGCACTACCTCACCCCAACTGTAGTTTTTTATTTATTTATTTTGTTTGTCTCTCTGCAATGTCCCTTGCACTCTTTTGTTAGCAAAATTACATACTGTATATTGAAACATTCACAGGTATGCTTACATTTATATACAGATACTTAAATTCATATACACACATACTTGTATTCACACATTCACATGCACACACACACACACATTTACACACACATTTATACACACATATTTAAATTCATATACACACACAAATGCATATTTATATCCTAACTCACTTCCATATACACAGACAGATATACACATACATACACATACATACACATTCACTTTCATATGAACACTTGTAATCATATACACACACACACATACATTCATACACTACCACATTTGTTTATTATTTAAACCCTACAAAGATCACTGAAACCTTGTCCCCAAACCTTTTCTAAATTATTCCAAATATATTTTAGGTATATACTCAAGCTCTTTATTGTTGAATTGCTACAGTTTTACAACGTTTTGTAAGCTTATATTTATCTTGAATTAGGTGATTTCAGATTTCATTTATTTATGTATTTATTTATTTTGTGAGGTTGTTGTACAAAGTGTAATTGCACGTGTTTCGCTACACACATAATAGGAATATTGATTCAGAGTGAAGGTGGAACACTCTTAATGAAATATTTATTTTAGGAAAAATTGCTGCTGCTATTTTGTTATTTTTACCGTTAAGACCTTTTTTAGCTTTTGTTGCATTATTTCAAGTAAACTCTTACACCAGTAATATTAATTTGGCTCACATACTTTAATAAACTATTCATGACCTTTGTCTCCTCCAAGTCACATCATCGGTTAAATGCAAAACAAGGCTGGTGTCTCCTTTCACTTTCTTTCCCATCAACTGCAGTCTGGTAGATAAATCACTTTTCTTGTAACTCACTTAAAACTTCTCAGATTTCACCATGTTTTGTGCTTTTTCCAGTCATTCTCAGGAGGCCCACATTACTCCACCTGTAGGCACAGATGAGATGGGGCCTCACTGCGATGTAATATTCCATATGTGAAGCCAATTTTATTTTTATTTTTGCACACATTTCTGCTAACACAGATAAGAATGATTAGTTAAACCACCTCTAAATATTTTTGTAAATATGTAACAGACATACCTAAATTCTTGCGCTCCAGGGCCAAATGATTTAATGTCGGGTGTTCCTTTTGGCCAGTTGTATAAAGTAGATCAAATAATGCCTCGCTAGAGTTGTCTTACAGTGTAAAATCAAACTGTATTGAAGTGATTAAAGTTTCAGTTTAATACAGAAACCTTCACCAACATTCGCCTAGATTCTTACCTAAAACTAACATATTTTCACCAATCTCAACTACTAATGTACCATGTACATCCTTAATCATGATCCTTTAGTAGAAGACTTATGGGGAACTACACTATGTTCTATATAAATGTACGTCACACTGTAAGTTCAAGAATTTGGAATCATTTTGCGGAGGTGAAGTTACCTGCACATTGTTACTTATATAATAGGGTTTAACCAAATAATCATTTGTACCTGTAGTGTGGGTCCTTTAATATATAGTGGCCACATGAATTACCAACATTGTGGTGTGGTAGTGTGAAGGGTTAGAGTGGTACCAGGGAGACAATAACTGTAGAATAAATAGATTGAGATGCTGGGTGTGGTCAGAATAGTCAGTGCTGGATTAAGAACCTAATGGGCCTCGTACACAGGTACCAACAGTCACGATTTTGCACAACAAAAATATTTATTTTTGACAATCTTTATCTTCAAGATTCAATCAGTTATGATAGGAAACATACAATAGATATGTACAAAACACAACTAGTAGATACTATAAACCCGCAGTTAAAAAACTAGTGCAGAGTACAGTGTTAGATGTTCCAGACCGACCTAGGTCCTTCATCTGGAGGATCTCTTTTATGCACAACCAGCCAACTCTGGTGTGAAAGAGGTCCACGTTGCAGCCAAATGGAAGGGATCAGTGATTTGGCAGCAGTTTGCAGGTGTTTCGAAAGCTTTTTCGAATATTTAGAGATGGATAATTTAGTGCAGCTTAAAAGCATATCCACTGGATGAAATTCCACTGCTTCATCTGCTACAGTGGTCATCATATACCCTCTTCCAGTATGGAGATATTACTGGACAGCCCAAGGAAATATGAAGTAGAAATCCAACCACATCTCCAGCACTGGTCTGTTACCCCATGGAATAATTTGTGTATTTTTGTGGAATATCTTACCAATTTGTAAATGTTTTATAATTGATCTCGTATTTATAGATATAGATAGGTATTTAGAGCATAGGGAATGTGGTGTGTCCGTATCAGCATTTTTGACCATTCCTGGACAGTAAAAGATAGTTGCAAAGCATCCTCCAAATAAAACTTGAACCTGAATAGGGCAGTTTGGGCTACAGTGAGGATAAATTGATCGAGAGTGGAGATACTACAAAATAATGGTTCCACCCGATATCAGAAACCTTTAAACATCAAAGTTGCCAGTGTTATGCCATCTGAGGTGTAGCAGCTGCATAGAAGTGTTTAAGCTGGTGGTTTTGGAAGTCTCCAGCGGTATAAATTGCCTCTCCGAAGCAGCTCGGTCAAAGGTCTCAAATAACATCCTGAGCTTAGGGATTTCATAAAGACAGAGCCTTTTCCCTGAAAATTGTAGGTGTATAAATCTACTCTGTCTGGGAAGGCCAGATTTACGATAATCGGATGTATCTCTGCATAGTTAGAAGAGAGTGATAGTTGAAAGCGACATTGGTACCATCTTAGACGAGACTAGATGTGTCACTTGGTAGTACTTTTGACAAGATGTCAGACCCACGCCACCTGATTGCTTGGACCAGTTAAACTGGTCATACTGAGCCTCAGCCTGCCTGTCCATAAATATCAGACAAGAGTTAAGGGAGAAGAAGAATGTCCATGGTATGGAAGGGTTAGGTACAAGCAAAGTAGTCTGGGCAGCATATTAATTTTAACAGAGTTTATACATCCAAACCCCATCATATGTGGCACTGACCATGCCTTCATCTCTGCCTGGAATCATTTCAGCATTGGTATGTAGTTAAGAAGGTAGAGGTTTCTCAAAGTCATTGTAGACCTGTACTCCTATCATAATTGTACCTAGCACCACCAAAATGGGAACTTATTTTGATATATTTTTTAATTTTTTTTTCTCTATTGCTCACTTCTCACGTGATCTGTGAATAAAACCAACATTTAGTGGTTGTTCCCTACCCATCAATCGTCTTTTTTTGTTTCATCAATCATCTCTGTTTTTGTCGCCACAAGCAGGATTCGGAATCATGACCAAAAACGAACATGCTTGACTATTGCATGTTTCTGTTAGTTTGTAATTTAGGTGCATGTCAGCTTGAAGCTCGAGAATTTGAATTTCACCCGATCGTCCCAAATTCAGACAAATTGCAATTCAGACCAATACAAATCTCCAAGTCTAATATTTTTTTTAAGTTTATATTTCTTAAAACATCTGATATTCAGAATAATGCTTTACACAATGATCAGTGTTAAAGGACTGTGAAATTTAATTTAGAAAACTTCCAAACTTGAAGATTGTAAATGCTACAATATTAACGTAACCATCCTTTAGTAAGAAATGTTATATTTTTAGATTTCATATGTTTTCTAAAGGAAGCTACACTGAACACTAACATAGCAAGAGGATGTCCGCATATCTAGTGGAATGCTTGCAAGGTTTTTTTGCACTATTCTCTCAATAGGTTTTTAACACATCTTGTAAACCCTAACCACCATCATCATCTACTGAAGGATATTTCAAATCCTCACCTGAAATTCACATATAGCAACAAGCAGGCTTTATCCCAGCTGCACATAATACATTGACTCTATTACAGAAGACCAAAAGGCACAATAGGTCAAATGCCAGGGTGCACTGCATGACTTCATGCAATTAAAACACAGAACATGCGCTGGATGATTTGTCATTGCAGTCCACTACGAGACGGAGACAAGAAACTTCTTTTGTTCAAAATAAAGTTCCACTGTCCTTGAATCATACAAAGCTTGACAAATATAGTACCATTCCCCCTCCCTGGTAGAATGACCTTTGAGTTGCCCAGTATAATTACAGACAAAGGTCAACACAAAAAGCATTTCATAAAAGAACAAATGTGTATCCACAAGACAATGTGATAAAAGGCATAGTGCACCTATAGCATGACTATATCATTAGTAATATTGTTATATGCACTATATATAGAGAGAAAACAATTCTAAATAGGAAAGATGTTACTGAAATGTAAGACATCTTGGTTTGACATTGAAATAAGCCTTCAGACGTGTTAAACATTAGTCATTCTAAGGATATTAAAACAGCCTAATCCAATCTGTTTAACAGCTGTCGTACTCCTATTAAGTACAGGTATGCACATATTGGCCAAATCATGTACTGTGTATCATCCCTACATGCTTTCTTGGACAATAAATGACACGTAAGCTAGTTAAACACATGCACATTTGTCAAGTATGTTTCACACCCCCTTGTGCATTGCCCAAATCAACATCACTGTCAAGCCATTAGTAATTGGTGTGATAAAATGTGCCACGGTTCCAAGGTGACACATCTCCCTTTAAGAGGCATGTCATTTGAGTGATTAGATGGGAGCTGCCGTCAGACCTGAAGCTCTCACAAGGGAATTGTGGTTAAGATGGAATTCAACTGAAACGAATCCTGACACAGCCATTCAACTGGGACTGTGCTTGGAAGAACAATTTGTCTTTTAGGTGGGGAGCCCTTAAATTGAATATAGGAGGAGAGAACGTTATTTTACATCTCGTTAAATGAATATACACCTGTGAAATATATTGACCAGACATGGTGTTAATGATTTTACACTTGGTTACGCATGTTGGGCTTTATTGCACAATTTTATTGTATATTACCCCTGAAATTGTCAGTGATGCAGCAATAATTTATTTAAGCTATAAAGTTTAATAGTTGTAATCATAATTTAATATATTCACGGCCCACATCTTGTTTACTAGCGCCTGCAGTTTTCATTTAAAGGCACACTCTCAGCACCAGAACTACTACAGCTCAATAAAGATGTTTTGAAAAGACTGTCCTTGCAATCTGACAAATGTAAACACTGTCTTTTCTGTTAAACTACTAGCTTGTCCATCTTTGCATCACCAGACAGGCCCTGGTCAGTTAGCAACTTGTAACAAACATGCTTGGAAATATGTCTTAGCAATCGCTATCACACGAAAGAAAAACATCTAGTGATGAAAATTCCTGTGAATTTATTAATCAGTCCCATAACAAATATTAAAACTAGCTTGCTGGTAACTATTTGTACTCCCTTAATAACCCATGGGAGAGAACATAAAGTCCCATTGAACACTTACAGCTATCTTTAGAACCCACTAAAACCACACATTAACCTTAAATGAATGTATAAAAGATTCAGCCTCAACTTCAGGCCACAATGTTGTTTTTACTTTTTACGATAACTAATTTTTTTCCTTTTATTTCAATCTTTGAACAACCAGCTCATACTTTTTTCTTAGTAGTCATTTTAGAATGTGAACACAGCCTGAAGTATTGGATAACTGGACAATTTAGTTTATTTTATTTATTTTATTATTTTCTGTTTAGACAATTTGTAATTTTTTATTTTTTTTAATACTTGACCTAACTTGTTATTAACATTCAGCATTGAAAATAAAGGCATTTTTAGAATAATGAAATAATGAGCTCATGTATTTGCCTAACCTTAATTGCTGTGATATCCATCTGATATTAAAGAAACACTCGAACATTAAAAGAAGAATATTTATAAAAGAACCTCTAACCCTTGCCAGGCACCCTTTACTTAACTTTTTTCTCCAGTTGCATATTCTCTCTCTGACTCTCAACCTCAGTAAGACTGTGAGTTACCAAAGCCTCAGCATTTCTGTACAGAGAAAATGAGCATATATGTGAGTCAATCAAATCATAATTGCTAAATAGATTGCTTCTTATAGGGAAGTTTATTTTTCCCATCATCATCTGTTTTTGACGTTGCAAGTGTAATTCAGAATCATGACCCAAAACAAAACGATCACATAGGGCAGGGATAGGCAACCTTCGGCACTCCAGATGTTGTGGACTACCTCCCCCCCCCCCCCCATAATGCTCTTACACCCATATTGCTGGTATAGCATCATGGGAGGTGTAGTCCAAAACATCTTGAGTGCCGAAGGTTGCCTATGCCTGGCAAAGGGTTTGACTTCTGATTGTCCAATGTTTTGATTTGGGGGATTGCGTCTATTTGAGGATGTGATAGAATCAACAAATGCAGAACAGGCAGATAGCTCAGCCAGAATGTTACTAATCTTGCAGCATGTAGTGGAGCTCAAAAGTAGCTCAAAAGTATAATCCTATTCAAGGCCGGATTAACATAGGGGCTGATGGAGATGTAGCTCCAGGCCCATGGAATAGGCCCATTAAAAAAAATATATATATATTTTTTTTAACACACTACTCTTAGGTTTGCCACCTGACTGGTATTTTACTGGCACAGCCGGTATTTGAAGCTGCATTCCCATGCCGGTATTGCAGTAATACCGGAAATACGAATGCACCGGCCAATAGGGGTCACTGAATGTGGAGAGAGGCAGGGACAGCACCAGGCCCTCTGGGCTCTTAATCTGGCCCTGATCCCATCAATTCATTTTACTCTAAACTTGACCCTATCTTCAGTTTCATTGCTTTGCTTTACCCAATATTTTTTCTTTGTACAGATGACCTACACTGTCTAGAATGTGCTGATGGAGGTGAGATAAATCTAACCAAAATACTGACTACTTTAAGAAAATACTGCTTTTTCAAGTACCTGCTATTTCTTAATTGACTGTTCTTTTCTTGTAAACCTATAACACTTGACTCTTTGTAGTGTAGGTTAACAATAATGCACCTGACAAGTGGGCTTTTCCATGACAATGTGAACAAAGAAACCTGTGTAGACATTCCAACATTTTTTGTTACATTGTAAAGATAATAGATGAAAGATACTATTTATTTTAACTGAGAATGAGCATTAGTAACGTTAGTGTACAATAATCATGTAGCAGAAACCAATGTTTTGTGAGTTTGTTCTTGCATATACGCTTTTGTTCTGTTGTCTGTTATTATATTAAAGTTTGTACAGCATGTTAAATAATGTTGACCTCAAATATGCAGACAAAACAAACGTAAAAAAAAATGCTGAGAATGAACAAAAGCTTAATTGTTAGCCTAGAGGTTGGTCTCCAGTCAAGTGTCAAGTTATTTTTTTTTTGTTTATGTGTGACATTACCTATACTATCTGAATATCAGATTGGTTCCACCATTCAAAAAAAAAACAAAAAAAACAAGCTGGTCCCTTGTGAAGCTCACATGAACCTTTCAGCCTCTTGTAGTCCTTGTCAAGGTAGTATGACTGACATCATATCGACTCTTAGGGTTATTATCAGGGCTAAATTGACAAGTGATAAGTGAATTTCACATTTAAAGGGACACTGTACTCACTATAACAACTTCATCTAAATTAAGTTGTTATAGTGTCTAGAGCAGTTCCTGCCTACTTAATGGCCCTAAATGACTACATTTCAATAATTAAAAGGCTTGAAAGTGCAGCTATAAGCCATGCCTCTAAGCTCTCTGGGTATGAGAGTCAGGAAGGTTAATTCCCGGCTCTTATACTCTATTAAACTGTGACACCATGCGCACATGTGCAGTGTCATCACTGTCTGTCATAGAGAATCATTGCATGCAATGATTCTCTTTGGCAGAATCATAGGTGCATCACGGTGAGCACCACACATGCTCCTTTGGTCTCCAATGCTCCTCTATGAGAATCAGAGAATCATTGGATTGGACCATCATCCTGGAGGCACAATGACATTACACAAAGAGAAGGCCATGGCAGCACTAAGGGAATCTTGGCTCATGAAGGACAGTGAGTAAATTACGTTTTTTTTAATTTGATTTTTTTTTTTTTTACAGTCGCACATTAAGTCTATAGCGTTAGGAATACAGATATATATTCCTAATGCAACAGTGTCCTTTTAAGATGAAAATAGCCAAACTGGAAATATATTTCAACTACTCTGGCCTTACATTTATATTCAATTCAATTTAAATTCACTTTGAATTCTCACTTTAGTAAATAACACTGTAGGTGAGCAAAGATTCCAGGGCTGCTTGCCCTTTAGACCTCCTGAAACCCTAAGACTATGCAAGTTATCTAAAGTCAAGTGTAAGAGCACCTTGATAACTGGCAAAAGTTTAAGACCTTTGTATGCTACTTAATTAATCATCCTTAGCTAGTAAGAATGATGTAATTGTCTTTGTCCAATGCTGGTTACAGATAATGCAGGTGACAAAATAACTACGTGCAGACATTTCAAGCATTTTTTTATATTTTATTGAAGCAATAAATTAATCATAATATGTATTTTTCATTGGAATTATCTTAATTGTGCCTAAATTAACACACAATTAAAAGGTAATCCAAAAAACAGTGTTTAAAGAAGTTGTAAAACGCTTTTATATTATGAATATCCTTTATTCAGGTTTTTCTGTCTATTTTTGTTCTCCGATATACAGAGCAATTGAAATTACTTCATGTGTTAAAAATGTTCAGCCTAATCATGTGGGCAAGTTTTATAATTTAACACCGGCACTAAAGCACAGAAAAACAAGTGATTGACAAAGCGCAAATGCATTAACTGTACATGAACTGTTCTGTGAGTGTAGGTAAATAATCGCTTGGTAAACTAAATATACACGTCTCGCCTCTCTTTCACTCAAAGCACTGACACAGATGGTGACATCATTACTAGATGACACGCTATACTAAGCCGACGCCTACCTAGACACAATACAGTGCACATCTTGTTTTATCAAGAGTCTGGTATGGCAGCTGTGTCTTGAAGGAAACACAGCAATAAAACATTTGACATTTCAGTCTGTAATCTGCGGTCTACACCATGTGTGACAGCTGCAAATGCTACAAATATTTTTCTGCTTTCTAAAAACGCATGTTTTGTTCCTTTGTTCAAAGCAAGCTCTACTGGTTTAATTCCTCAAAAAAACAAATACACACGTTCCTTCCAACAGGCACATGGAATGGCCACCTGACAGACAAAGCCATGTTTGCCCAAAGCAGATACAAATATCAACTATATTCTGTTTGCAAGTGTGCGAACAACATTTCCAGGTGAATTCCCCTGAGTGATTATTCCGTTGTAGATTCTGTTCTACTGAAAATGAAATGTTTGTCACAAAATTGCTTGGCACTGTGCATGCAAGACTAACGCCACTACCCATAGATACCACGAACTAGTCAACTTCACATCTATTCATTTTCCCAAATATTTCTCCTTCATGGAATTCTATTGTTAATAGGAATATGCACGTTGTACTTTAGAAACTTGATATTTCCACTTTTTTTTCTTACTGTCAGTGGGTCATCTGTTATGTTTTAGAATATAAATCATGAAAAACAGGGAGTTTAAAAAAACAAAAAATGGCCCCTTGGACCAAAATGAATGCGTGTACAATGCAGTATTTTAAAATTAAGTTTTCGAAGGGGGGTGGGTATGTTCAGATTTTTATTTTTTTAGATTTTTTTGCTTTCAAGCTTTGAATGTTTTTATTTTATGATAAATGAATTTAGGAGGGGGGGGGGGGCGATTCATCAATGGAAGGAGAAGGTAAGATGAAATGATTGTGACAAAGAAAATAAAATGATTGTGATAAAGAGGGGTGAAGATATAGTGGAGAGGAATGATTCATACAAGAAAAAGGATTAAGGCTTGAAAGCTTACCGCCACTCTCACTACATGTGGGGGACTCTGATTGTGCCTGCATGGGGTGGCTAAGTGTTGTGGGGGGCTGAAGTGTGTGTATGGAAGGGAAGGCCCCTTTACAGACAGAGTCAAATCTCAAGGACCAGACAGGAGCCCGCCGGTCCCCTGAGTAAGCCTGGGCCATATGTGGCTTTATGCTTCATGGGTAATCCAAATCTTGAATGTATGCATCAGGAAGAAAGAGACCATCGGTTGGAAGTCATTAGCTGCCTAAAACAAAAACATTTCCTTGTATGATGAATTGATTCATATCTTACAGCACTAAATGCAATTACATTAGTATATGACACCTCAGAGTTCTATTATGCTTCCATTCTAGTCCGATTATGGTAGGTTAATAATCAAATAAAAATGATGCAATTATTATGAAAATTGTGGTTTAAAAATTATATTTTCTAGAACAGGCTTATAAAACACTCATGAGATGGTATCTCACACCTCTCCGATTGAAGCAAATGGGAATGTCCACAGGCAATCACTGTTGGAAGGGATGCGGCCAAAAAAGCACATACTACCATTTATGGTGGGAATGCCAACGAATAACACCAATCTGGATGGAAATCACTAACATAGCTTCCAACATTTTACACACAAACGTACAAAAAGACCCCTGGACATGGTTGCTATCCAAACCCCTAAAAGTCACACCCCGCGCACATAGCAAGCTTATAGCAAAATTGGCGTTAGAGCAATAGCATATCACTGGGGAGCAGCAACAGTCCCCACTATAGGAGACATTAAACTGAAATTAGAGGAAACCAGGAAAATTGATACCCTTTCTGCTATGATACATGATACGACTAAACAATGCGATAAAATATGTAACCCCCTGTTCGAATTCCCAATCTCCACGTAGAGCCCGGGTCCGGAAAAGGTAGCGACGACAACACCACACGCAAACCTACCCAATCACAATTTGGCAACACACTCTCAGGTCACAACCTCAATATGGACAACGCTCCCATACACCCCCTTCTCCTCAACACAAGTAGACCCCCGCCTAGACCTTTCCTACCCAGCCTAACCAAAATATAGGACAGACAATGAGTCACAAAGCTCTACAGAGCACTCCCATATGGAACCTCATCCAACACATTACCAGGATAGCAGAGGAATACACTACCCACTGTACCACCGGCCGTGCACTCGCGCCCACCCCTAGAACGAAGAACTACGCAAAATAAGACATAGAAGACCAGTTACCATGCCCCAACACTGCACACCAAGCAATGACCTCTTGTACCAGGCAAATCGACACGGCCACATCAACCCTTATAAGGGGACGCAACGCTACCAAACTGGTCATCATTAATGACTATACTCGATGTGCACTATCCAAATGCAGATGAACCAACCAGCACTGCCCGGTATCAGGGCAGCTCACATTCATCCAACCCCAACCCTGTACAAAAGGGTCTCACTGACAATTCAAACACACACAATCCACGCCACTGCATCAAAGTATGCTATAAATTGTTACTTTTATGGGAATATCCTCTATTTATTTATCCTACTTTATGTGAACATTTGTTACCTTTTTTTCTTGTTATGGTGCACACACACCAAATGAATGTACCTTGGAAAAGCAAGAATAAAGAAATAAAAAAAATATATATATATATAAATTACATTTTCTGAGAAGTCTAAACAGTTTAAAATCGATTACTGCAGAATGTTCCTTGTTCTGTTCATGTCAGTATCTTGTTATAATTTCAAAACTAATCCTCTGCTGACACATTTTTTTTCTTTTTGTTGCGTGAGTCAAAAAATAGAAAAGAAAACTCCTTTAATATTTTTTCAGTCACATGTGGGTGGGATAGAAATGTCTTAGATATGTCACAGAGAAATAAAGAATATTGTTTGAGATTTAAGTTGTTTTGAGGAGTGCAGCAGGCTTTGTAGGCAATACAATGGTTATTTATTCCAAATTTTAAAAGGATTGTCTTGTTCTGCATAACTACTATAGCATTAAGTAGGAAGGTCAGCACTATAGTAAATTATTCTTGAATAATCTTAATTATCATTTTCAGACAATTCTAGGTTTTAATGTACTTGTTCTCTTACACATATTTGCATTGATGCATGTGAATGTATATTATATCATAATATCATAAGAAAGGGATAATAAAACTTATATTAACACTGTGTTGTTACATGGTTAAAATGGCACACTTGTATTCTTTAGAGGGTATTCGGCTGCCTTGCTCAGCAAAATAGTCTGCTACTTCTGGACTACTTGTTCTTACCTTGGTAGGTACACATCCCACCATCCCAAACAGTATGTCATTTCTTTGTGGGTATATCTAATAAATTATTAAAAACAAATCAGTGGAATAGTTCCTTTTGGTGTTTAGTGAATAAACCTATGACGCAATGGAACTCAAGAGGGGGCAGCAAAATTAATATTTGCCCAGGACGCCAGAAATCCTTGCACCGGCCCTGGTTATTACATAAACAAATAGCCTCATGTTGTCCTATTGTTCATTCATTTATGGTGCACCCTTTTGTTATGTATTGCTCCCTTGTATAGCTACCAAATGACTTAGCTCTGGAGTCTTAATTTTGTAGCCTTGGTCTACCATAGATTTATAGTTAGATCAAAGTATAAATAAAAGCACATATTCTGTTTATCAGCCTTTAGATTGCAAGCTCCTCAGTCTGTCATGCTTACAATATGAACAATGGCACTATCATCATATTTTGTCCTTTAATAATATTATTTTTATTATTATTATTATTATTATTATTAACCCCTTCAGGACGGAGTCAATAGTACACGTTCTGATCAAAACAAAACGTAAACAAAAACTGGAATTTGCGCTATATGTCTGTTCAACCGTAATTCACCTCTTTCATGAACCCACACTTATTATATATCATTTTGTTCAAGAGAAACAGGGCTTTCATTTCATATCAAATATTTATATATGAAACATAATGTATTATGAATAAAATTAAAAAAACTGTGAGAAATTTCACATTTTTTTAAAAATGTGTAGTTCCGCCTCACATTTTAGCTGTAAATGTCATAATACGGTTAGGTTTTACTGCACAAAAATGCACATATTTGTAAGCAGCGATGTCTCACGAGTACAACAGTAACCCCCCATTAACAGGTTTTATGGTGTTTTGGAAAGTTACAGGGTCAAATATAGAACGTTCCATTTTCAAATTGAAATTTGCCAGATTAGTAATGTTACCTTTGAGATGGTGTGGTAGCCCAGGAATGAGATTACCCCCATAATGGCATACCATTTGAAAAAGTAGACAACCCAAGGTATTGAATGTGGGGAATGTTAAGTCTTTTTTAGTAGCCACTTAGTCACAAACACTGGCCAAAGTTAGCATTTATATTTGTTTTTGTGTGAAAAAGGCAAAAAACTAATATTTGGCCAGTATTTGTGACTAAGTGGCTACTAAAAATGTCTGCAATACCTTGGGTTGTCTACTTTTGCAAATGGTATGCCATCATGGGGATAAGTTTATTCCTGGGCTACCATACGCTCTCAAAGGCAACATAACTAATCTGGCAAATTTCAATGTCAAAAAAATGAAATGCAAGCCTTATATGTGACTCTCTAACTTTCCAAAACACCATAAAACCTGTACATGGGGGGTACTGTTATTCTCGGGAGACTTCACTAAACACAAATATTAGTGTTTTAAAACATTAAAAAATATTACAACAATAATATAGTCCATAAAAATGCTGTTTGTTTGTAAAAAAATTCAAAAAACGTCACTTTTACTTAAAATATCATCGTTGTAATACAATTTACCAGTTTTAAACACTAATATTTGAGTTCAGCGAAGTCTCCCGAGTAAAACAGTGCCCCCTATGTACAGGTTTTATGGTGTCTTGGATAGTTACAGGGTCAAATATAGTGCTTGCAAATTAAATTCTCTGCACTTTCTCCCTGTGTTGTCAGGCATGTCAATCAAATTTGAATTAATCAAATGACATAATTATGTAAAAAAGATTACTTAAATATACACATAGAATTTTAATATAAATGCATTTATAGGTATTTAAGTTCTACGTGTATACTAATGTAATTGTTTATGTAATTATATGTATTTATCTCTCTATATATATAGATTTGTGGTTATTTGTATTTTATATATAGATAGATATATATATAGAATGTCATTCTAAGTGTATTTTGTTACCAATATATATATATTAATAACAAAATACAGTTAGAATGAAATTACATATGAATATATAATTTATTTTAAATTTTGTTTCAATATTTTATTTATTTATTTAATTATTTTATTTATTTTTTATTGTAATTATACGTATATATATATATATATATATATATATATATATATAATATGTGTATATATCTATTATATATATAATATATATAGATATTATATATATATGTAACATCATTCTAAGTGTATTGTAATACTAATATATATACTTATATTAATAGTAAAATCCATTACGTATGACGTTACATATATATAATATGTATATATATTATATATATATATATATATATATATATATATATATATATAAATGCATTTAATTTATTTTATAACATGTTTAATATTTTTTTTTACACTACCTACCAGCAGGGGGACTGTCTGATATTTTAAACAGTCCCCCTGCTGGCAGATCCACAGCCAGCTATAGGGGCCATGTGATCGCTCTTTGAGAGCGATCACATGGCCCCCGGGGGCCTCACTTGCCGGAGGAGGGTTGCCTGGGCTGTCAGGCAGCCCTCCAGAAGAGGATCGTGGCGGAGGTGAGTATGCCGGACCTCCAGGGGTTGCAAGCCGTTACTGTGTTCTATGCCGCCGCAACGGCTTTAAAGCCCTTTAAAGCCGCGACGGCATAGAACGCCGTAACGGCGTTAAGGGGTTAATATATATATATATATATATATATATATATATAAAAAGCGCTAACAAATTTAGCAGTGCTGTACAATGGGTGGACCAAACAGACAAGTATTTATAACTAGAAGAGTTGGACATTCAAAGAACAGAGGGGGGTGAGGGCCCTGCTCATACTAGAGGGAGTAAGGGAAAATATATAAGCCTATACTTTGCATATGTCCTCATTTACAGAGAACTGATCTATGTACGTATTCCTTGTAAATGTGGGTAGTGTTAAAGAAATTAGCAGAACTATTTGTAACACCCTTGTGTACTACAGCCGACTTAGGAGTCTTAGGACACATTTCCCTTGAGATGAAGAACCATGCAAGCAGCAGGTGCAATGTCTGCCTGACAAGACCCCACAGGTAGGCATTGCATTACCATCAATACCCAAATTGCCCCTTTTGAGATGCACAGCTGAATCTACCACTGCCTTTACACCTGTGGGGTACTATTAGATTTTGAGGGCTGAAAGGCCTGTTATAAAGAAGATAATTATGTTGTACAGAATCTTGCTTTGTAAATGTTTGTCCACTAAAAAAAAAAAAAAAACAAGCTTGTCGGACAGTATCTTTTCTGGGACCCAAATAGTGATATCTATTTTCATACAATTCTCCTCTGTTTCCCTTTTTTATTCACAAACAGTATCTAGGTTCTGTGAACGTGCAATGCCTTTAATTCACAGGTACAGCTCCCTGATTTTCATGTGAAAATAAGCAGAATAAAGACGTGTCTGCATGACTTAAATGCACTATTCACACTGAGCGTTCATAAGAAAGGTGAGATGTTCTAAATACTTCACAACTTTCTCCAGCTGGTTTTGTCTATGCAACGTTATTACCTCCTAGAGCAGTGGGCAGTAAAAGGAATTGTGTTCTTTTAGTTTCTATGGCAGCATTTATTTACGGAGTACACCAAAGTGAGAGCGATTGAAGCAATCATTGATTGACTCTACAATGCGTGACTGTGGGACATCACAAATAGCCATGTAGTCTACATGTTCAGAAACATAACTACTACATAGCATGGTTTATGCACAGTTCTGAACATATTTGGAATCTGCATGATACCAGCATGATTTATAAACAGCTCAGATTAGAAAATCCTTGTCCATGCTTAATATTTTAATGTTGCACTATGTCCTATTACTGAGGCCAGTTCATTTATAATTTGTGTTATTTTTACTTTTTTATTTTTTATTTTTTATTTTTAACAAAGTAAAATTTTCTTTGCTCCTCTACGCAACCATCCGCCGGAGTTTGATAACATCAATGCATTAAATATTAAGAAGGACTTACAATAATCCAATATCAAAATAACATGAACAGTGGTAATGGGAACAGTGATGGCTGGGGCCAAACATGGGATCCGTACCTGTCCCGCTACACCGTCCATCTCTTCTCTTCTAGAACCGCTCCTTCTCCCAGGAACGTATCAAACCCACTTCCTGCTAATGACAACATCTTTACAAAAAAACCTTTTTAGGTGCCCAAGTAATGCAAACAAATCAGCAGACCCTGACGTACACCAATCCCCTTCACAAATTACAGCATTCACACAAATGTTTCAGGTGGGCAGGAAATATTTTGACACCAGAGCTAGCCTTCAACTACCCTGCATATGGTGACACACTCAATACCTAATGTAAAATATAACTGTCAATTGCACTTGTAGAAAACAGTACAATCCAATAAAGGAGCAGGATTTAAAACCAAAAATAACAAGAGCATTCTGTCTGCATTTGCCATGATATGCAAATATATGCAAATAATTCTCACAACATACATAATTATGATAAGGAATCTTCAACCAACAGCTGGTGGTGCACAAACTACATCCATGATCTTTAGAGTCTGGTTGCCAAGTACAAGCCCATACGCAAAAGCCTTCAACCTCCTATGAGTGCTGCCAAAGTGTGGATAAGGGGTAATAAAACATAGAATTGGAGCAAAATGTTACCGCTGGGGCAAAATAATGAAGCCACATTATATTCAGCTGAGGCATTGTAATCCTTAAAGTAAGGAGATCTCAGGTCAAACCCAGTATTTACTTTTTAAAACTGAAAATCAGTCCTCATTTCTTTCTGGGTTTTTATTTTCTTGCTTTATTTAACCCCTATGACAAAGCTATACAGCTGGAGACACCGTGGAAAACCGGGCCAATAAACCCTTTGGCACAGCCCGACTACCACTTATATAAAATCCATGAGTTCCTCTTGATTTCATGATTTGTATACTAATGATTAATTCATTCTGTAATTAAAAATTGTTGGTGCTTTTCTGAGTCCCCTTCACAACTTCTCTACTGCGCATAAAATGTTATTAATATTTTCCGATATATATTTTATATTTCTGTAAATTATACAATAAGGTTTGTCTTATATTGTAACTATTTTAACCACGTATTAAATACAATAATTGTTCACCTTGGCATTTATAGACTTTTTTTTGGATTGTTTTTTGTTTTCGTGACATTTATATCACAAGGCACATTGAGATCCTCACATTTGCAGTAGTTAGCAGCAACAAAAGGTCAAAAGCTTTACGTACTGAATTACACCATGTCACTTTTTATCCTACAGTAACACTGGGTAGCTCCTTCCTGTTTTGCAGTAGAGGAATAGAAGAAAACTGACCAGATTTAGAAATATGAATCTAATCCTTACTAAATTTGGTAAAAAATGATAAATATTGACTACTTACTGCAAACTTTACAGCTACTATTTAGCAGCATGTATTAGAAACCTATAATATGTATGAGAACCACGATCTTCACTCCTTATTGTCACGACAAAGTGACCCCACCTCGCAGAATGTAACCCTAAAATAAGAAAACGTATTACTGGACCTTAGAATGGCCAGGTTTAACGTTGATAGTGAGAGAATAGTCAAGGATAGGCAATATCTATGAAAACCAGAGATCTAGATAATGATGAGGAATAGCCGAGTCAGGGACCCAGAAATCAGGATAGTCCAAAAATACTTGCCAAGTCAAATTACCAAAGAACACAATCAGAAAGCAATAAAGCGTTAGAGGAAACACCCAGTGAACCCCAATAGGGCACTGAACCATACATGACAGCGTCTTTTGCTTTAAATCTTTACCTCATGTTGCCAAATGAATTAGACTTTTGCTCCTTAGCTTATTTAGATTTGTGACACTTAAAATGACTGAAAATGGTATAGAAAGTGTGGAGGTAAAATATTGATTAGGTACAATAAACACTCGGATTACTTGAGACTTAACGTTTGGAGATGAAATTGGCAGAACTAGACAAACTGCACTCACTAATCCAATCATTGTCCAGGAGCCGTTTTCCACCAAAGTTTATTGCATACCAAATATCACTGGTGTCCATATATAGGAATGATCTATGTATAAATAAACACTTTAATTCCATAAAGGAGGGAGGGGGTGGTGAAGAGATCACTAGGGGAGGGGGGCGAGGAGAGAACGCTAAGGGAGGGGGGTGAGGAGAGAACGCTAAGGGAGGGTGGGGGTGAGCAGAGAACACTAATGGAAAGGGGGCTTGAGAAGAGACCACTTAGGGTGTGGGGGAGACCACAAATGGAAAGGGGGGCAGAGGAGAGCAGAGACCACTAAGGGGGAGACGAGAGACCACTAATAGAAAGTCGGGGAGAAAAGGAGACCACTAAGTGAGGTGGGGGGGAGGAGAGTAGAGACCACTAAGGGACAGGGGAGGAGAGACCACTAAGGGGCAGGGGAGATCTCTAAGGGACGGAAGGGAGAGCTCTATAGGACAGGGGGCAGGACAGGGAGATCTTTCACACTACGCACACACACACACACACACAATGCATCCCTATACATACTGCTTCCCTTACACAAAGAGAAACACACGATGCATCCATTACACACACACACACACACACACACAATGCAACCCTTACACATAAAGACAATGCATCCTTTGCACACATACACAGAAACACACAATGCATCCCTTACACACACATGCAAACACACATTGCTTCTCTTACACACACACAGAAACACAATGCATCTTACACACACTCAACGCACCCCTTGCAGACACACACACTGCATCCCTTACACACACATGCAAACACACATTGCTTCTCTTACACACACACAGAAACACAATGCATCTCTTACACAGACTCAACGCACCCCTTACAGACACAGACACTGCATCCCTTACATACACAGAAACACACTTTGCATCCCTTATGCATACAAACACAGATTCACACAATGCATCCCTTACACACAGCGAGAAACACACAATACATCCCTTACACACAAACACACACTGCTTTCTATCCCTTACACAAAAACACACTGCTTCCACTACACACAAACACACTGGTATCCCTATACACTACATTCCATAAGCACACATACGTATTAGATCCTCTACCATAACACATCCCCTACACACTCCACTTCTTGTGAGCGAACATATAGGTGGACTTATGGGTGGACCTTATGGGCATACTCACCGTCAGGCCCTGGGGCCCAGACCTTGAGCTGTGTAAGGGGCCCCAAAAAATGGAGCTGCTTCCCGTTCTCCCAGAACATTGATTTTTGTGACCACAGTTACAAACAGCCTCCAGAGAGCCTGTTCTACACCAGACCAGTGGAGCCAGACTGCAGCCAGAGCCCATCACTATCTTCATCTGGTTGTAAGTAGGTAATCTAGTATATTATTCGTGGCACTAATCTCTAATTTACCTCACATTAAAGGGACACTTTAGTCCCCAGAACCACTGCAGCTTAATGAAGTGGTTCTGGTGTCTATAGCCGGTCCCTGCAGGCTTTTTAATGTAAACACACACTGTGTGCAGCACTGGCGTTAGTTCATATGGCAGATCATATGGGTAGGGCATTGTGATGTCACTGGGGGGGTGGCGGTAAATCGTTCTTTTGCCTAGGGAGGCAAAAATCCTTCCACCGGCCCTGGTTGTAGGTGTTTTTTAATTTTTTATTCAATTATGTTAATTGCAAGAACTGACAGATCCTCTTTAATAAAATCTAATTTTGTATTTTATATACAAAATATTAAGCAGCAGATGAGGACAGCTATTTATGTTCCATTAATTAATGTAAAGTTGTTTCAGATGACAGGTCTGCAAAACAAACCACCAATGAAACGTATCATGTAGTGGAGATGGATATAGGATGCCTAAGGCTTGTTGCCATTATTGAACTATGTCACCCTCGGTTCTTTGTCCAAGATAACCTTTGCTATGCTGCTAAAATCAACATTGCACTGTCATTTCCTATGGGATTATTTAAATGACAAAAGAGAAACAAGTTTTTCATTGACACAAAACGAAGTGATAATCAGTATTGATTTTAATCTGAAACTTGTCTTGCTTGCTATTGGGTTTTTTATTTTCACTCTCTTTTCTTCTAAGTAAGGGGTAAAAATGTACTAGTAAACATAAGAAAAACAGAATAAAACGTAAAATAAAAATTCCACTTTTTTGTGTCTCGCATGGTAATTTATGAGCCAAGTAATGATTTTTAGTAAATTTCCTAATTGCACAAATATATGGACTATTTAAAGGATCACTGTAGTGTCAGGAAAACAAAGCGGTTTTCCTGACACTATAGTGCCCTGAGGGTGCCCCCGCCCTCAGGGTCCCCCTCCCGTGGTGCTAAAGGGGTTAAAACCCCATCAGCAGCTTACCTTATTCCAGCGCTGGGCTCCCTGGTGACATCTCCTCCCCTGCCGACGTCAGCTACCATGTCCGACGTCAGCGGAGCCGAATGCGCCACTAGAGGCTGGCTTAACCCCAAATGTAAACATAGCAGTTTCTCTGAAACTGCTATGTTTGCATCTGAAGGGTTAAAACCTGAGGGACCTGGCACCCAGACCACTTCATTGAGCTGAAGTGGTCTGGGTGACTATAGTGTCCCTTTCAGCGTGTTACAAAGTTACAATAAGTCTGCAGGGTAATATGCTCTATTAATGCACTGTTTTGTGATATTTTCCATATGGGACAGTTTCCAGTGATATTTGTTATTAAACTTTTTTTTTTTTTAAATGACATGGAATAATCACTTATTTTAAATGATTTTTTAAGATTATTTTTTCAATTAAATCTGATTAACCCTTGCATCTGAATGTGTAAATTATTCCTTTTTATGAAGTTTTAACCATCATACTTTATATTTTACCTGACTATTCTCCTGGTTCAATTTTTATTAAAGAACCACTATAGGCACCCAGGCCCCTTCAGCTCAATTAAGTGGTCTGGGTGCCAGGTCCCCCTAGTTTTAACCCTGCAGCTTTAAACATAGCAGTTTCAGAGAAACTGCTATGTTTACATTGAGGGTTAATCCAGCCTCTAGTGGCTGTCTCCCTGACAGCCACTAGAGGCACTTTCAGCGATCCTCAATGCGAAAATCGCATTGAGGACACGCTGGACGTCCATAGGAAAGCATTGAGTAATACTTTCCTATGGGCAGTATAATGCGCTCGCGGCTCAGGCCGCGCATGCGCATTCGGAGCTGACACCGGCAAGGAGAGGAGAGGTCACCAGTGCTGAGGGAGTCCAGCGCTGAATTAAGGTAAGTGGCTGAAGGGGTTAAAAAAAAAAAATACGTAAAAAGGACCATGCATTCAAATAAAAATGAAAACACATTTTAGATTAGTTTACAATAACATACACAGTTTCCTTTAAAAAAAAATAATATATATATATATATTTCACTCAGCAAATAGCTGACTTTTTTCCGCTGTCTGGTCACTTATTGATTAAATGGCCTCTGGCCCTTTGGTTCTCAAATTGACAAAGACAAGGATTAATTTTGCCTTAGTCCCAAAGGATTTGTTTGCCTGAGGGTGGGATTTCCAGCAAGAGAATGGTACAGCCAGCTAATGGAAGAATGCAGTGAGCATAACATACTTATTAGAACTATTTGACTTGTGGATTATCACCCCTATTTGAACTGCAGATTCACAGGGCTCTGTCCTGAATCCCAAAGTGGGAGCAGACCTCTAGGTGCAGTTAGGTGGAGTTATGAAACTACAACTACAAAGGAAATAAAATGATAAAAAGATTCATTACCATTCATTTTTGATTGCCAGAAACATCATAGTCAGTGGTTTCTGAGTTTTTTCTAGAATTCTATTTATTCTCTTCAGTCGTAATTTTTTTTTCTAGATAATCTTTTATGATAGTCTGTTTTTAAAGTAAATTGCTGTCGTATGTTCTCCCCAGCACTTGTTGGGTAGGTTTGTCATCACCACTGGGATACAGTTTTACTTTACAGTTCCTATTGCCAGGATTCCCTTCTTGTTCCTCATATTGTCACTGTGAATTCATTGTTAGTCAAACATTTAACTAACAGGAGGTGCCCTTTCAGATTTGGAACAAATGTAAAATTTTCATATGTATTCCTTGTTTGTCCTTAGGGAATCAGTTCATGTGGTCCTCTTCCCATCAACTAGGAAGACTTTATGTTTTACACTTAAGTCATATTCTCATCATTCATACGTATCTGTATTCCTAGCACTACAGTCCTGATGTCATTGTTTGGTTTTGGCCCCTCCAGGCATAACCCCCCCCCCAACCACCAAAAAAAACAGCAAAAACATATACATTAAAAATAAACAAATTACTTCCCCAGTGCAGAGTCTCCCATAACACTGCTACTGCTTTAAAGCCCTGTATAGGTAGGACCATGGGACAGGACTATAGCAACTTCAGTAAGATAAAGTTGCTAAAGTGCCTACAGTGTTACTTTAATTAATGTCCCATCAATATGGAGAACTCTTGAGATTCCTTAACATAATCCACTCCATGACTTGTATGCAATTTCCATAGATTTGTCTTTTGATAGTTGCCTCCAGTGTTTATCTTTCCAAAAGTAAGTCATTTTCAGCTGTACTGTTATTCTCTGCTATAAAGCATACCCTAGTTTTGAAGTACTTTTGTCTGTGGCAACGTGAACTTGGAACGCTGTCTCTGATCTAATATTGCCTTCACCACTCAAATTTCCTTTAAATTAATGTTCCTTTAACATATTCTAATGCAAGTTCTGACTTGGGACCTATACAGCTACATGGTTGTCCTTAATATATTTTGTTTTGTTTGTATTGCTAAATGAGTTGATTATCTATTGTAAGCTCGGTTGAACAGGGTCCTCAAAATGTCCCTGTAACATTTTGTAATTGTATAATAAATTGACTCTGCTATAACTGCCTATAATAATAATAAATATAATTAGTATCTCCTCGTAGGCTTACAATTGATTTTACTAGTCTTTTATTGCTGTCTTATTCTGCTTGATTCTTATCAGGCTTGTTATCTTTGGAGAACAGTATTTCTAGCTTAAAATTCTACAGCTTCATTATTCAGTTTTGCCACTGCAACTTTCATATCTGTTCTGCTTACCTTTTTCTTTTTAAAATGGTTTCTATTGCATTTTTTAAACTAGGTAAAAACAACTAGGATAATGAAAAAGAGAAATGTACTGTATTTTATCCCAAAAGAACCAAAAAGCAATGCTAAACACCCAAAAGTGTACCTCACATACACCCAAATAATAGTAACAAAGGGGAAAATCTGTACTGCACCAACAAGTGACCGTACAGATTAAAGGGGTAGCAGAGCAAATATCATAAAAATACGACCTGTGTATAAAATGACACAATAATATCCAGGATATCTAGAATGTATAAAAAATCACACAATGGTGAAGTATGTACAGTAATGAGTGGTTCAGACCCGGAGGTAGAGAACTTACAAGATTATACTGGAGATCAGCGCCTGTCTCCCTTCCAAAGGGTATGTATACAAAACGGCGTTTCCTTCAGGATGGGTATGCGATGTGGTATAGCAGCATATGCAGAGACCTCCAATCCTCAAAGGCAAAAAGATATATAGAGCAGTATTGTAGTAAAAAAGAGAATTTATTAGTACAAAATGCACTTACATCAATAAAAGGTAAAAGCAGCTTGTCTCCACTAAACAAGTGGTACCCAGGAGAAAACGGAATCCCTCTGTGGTAAAATGAACAATAAAAAATACCCTAAATATGGGCCTCAACCAGGATATTGATCTAGGGGGGCTTTTGTAGTCTATATAATACAGTGATTCTTTTGAGACATTTTTAGTCTTTTAGGGCATATTTTGGTTTTATGTATCTAATATGACTATTATTCTGTATTTTCTTTGTATTTTATTGTGTTAGTTTTTGGGTGTATTTGTGACACCTATATATTTATATTTGAATTTTTATTTATTATGTATGGTTTACTGATGGTTGTTCTTGTTCTTGTTTCCATTTTTATTATTATTTTTATTCCTTCCGTTTTCATTTATTCTTTGTCCCCCTCATTTTTTTCCCCCTCCTGTTTGTTGGGCTCGAGCCCATACAGTCTTTATCTGTTCCCATTAGTGTTCCGTAGTTCCGCCCTGGGCGCTCGGCTTTTCGCTGCAACCTTTTGGTTGCCGGAATTGCCGTGCGTTCCACGGTGGAACGCGGAAGCGTTTTCAGTCCTAAGTGATAGGACGGCAGGCGTTCCACAGTGGAACGCGGAAATAGCTCTTCCTTATACAGACGGCCGGAACACGTCATCATGTCCGGCCAATCAACAACCGGCAAACACGAAACCCGGAAGTATGTTCTCCGGTTCGCGGCAAAACGAAAGACCTTGAAGCCCTATATAAAGAAAGGACTATAAGAACGTTACTGCATATCCCTGAAGAAGTCTAGAAGACGAAACGCGTTGGATACCAGCTAGAGACTCTATATGTTTTTGGCTTTGCTTTTTATTGTTCAATTTACCACAGAGGGATTCCGTTTTCTCCTGGGTACCACTTGTTTAGTGGAGACAAGCTGCTTTTACCTTTTATTGATGTAAGTGCATTTTGTACTAATAAATTCTCTTTTTTACTACAATACTGCTCTATATATCTTTTTGCCTTTGAGGATTGGAGGTCTCTGCATATGCTGCTATACCACATCGCATACCCATCCTGAAGGAAACGCCGTTTTGTATACATACCCTTTGGAAGGGAGACAGGCGCTGATCTCCAGTATAATCTTGTAAGTTCTCTACCTCCGGGTCTGAACCACTCATTACTGTACATACTTCACCATTGTGTGATTTTTTTATACATTCTAGATATCCTGGATATTATTGTGTCATTTTATACACAACTAGGATAATGGGTACATTAAAAAGGTGGAAAAAAGGTAAAAACGCTCTCTATTTACAAGATATACACGCAAAATGGTAATTAAACTTTATTAAACATGGTTATAGGAACAGTCTAACAAAAATGGTCATTAAACTTTATTAAACATGGTTATAGGAACAATCTGACAAAAATGGTCATTAAACTTTACTAAACATGGTTATAGGAACAATCTGACAAAAATGGTCATTAAACTTTATTAAACATGGTTATAGGAACAGTCTAACAAAAATGGTCATTAAACTTTATTAAACATGGTTATAGGAACAATCTGACAAAAATGGTCATTAAACTTTATTAAACATGGTTATAGGAACAGTCTTAACAAAAATGGTCATTAAACTTTATTAAACATGGTTATAGGAACAGTCTAACAAAAATGGTCATTAAACTTTTTTAAACATGGTTATAGGAACAATCTGACAAAAATGGTCATTAAACTTTACTAAACATGGTTATAGGAACAATCTGACAAAAATGGTCATTAAACTTTACTAAACATGGTTATAGGAACAATCTGACAAAAATGGTCATTAAACTGTATTAAACATGGTTATAGGAACAATCTAACAATTTATATATATATTTTTTAGCTTATTCTGGGCCCATAACCTGCTAGTTATTCTCATTGAAGTAACTGCAGCAGAAAATAAATAAATTTGGGTTACTAAACTACAGATTTATACCAACAATCAGAACAGAATAACAAACTACAACAGAATCAGAATGGGCGAAACATAGAACAGAAAACGAAAAACATTTATACTCCATGTCCTATTACACCAGTAATTTGCTACAGCGCCACCTACTGCTCAGTCTGCCAAACACATTCATGATGCATCTTGCATTTCCAACAGAAACAGAAATAAGGAGTGTGAATGTGACATGGAGGAAGGTTTTTTTTTTTTAACATATTACGTTTCTGCTTTTAATTGGCGATTGTATATAACTGCCCCAATTTGGAATTATGTAAATTATAATATAGAATTAGTTACCCATGGGTTCAATTATCTTTCACCAGTTTCCAAGTACATCTGGGTCTAGCTGTCATTATGCTAATGCATACCAAAAATACTCTATATCCCTGTGTTTTGTTGAATAATGTCATATAAAAAACAAGCTCACCAGACAAAACAAAGATATGTTATGTAGGCAACAGTTTGGCTCCCTAAGGAACCTTTGATAATGTTAAAGTGAGTCTGCTATGAGTTCAGTCTTGCATGACCATTAATCATAATGTGCAACTTTTAAATGTATGCGTTGGAAATTAATTGGGACATTGCTCTTGTGATTTGTTGCAACTAGTAAGGTGATAATTGGAATGGAAAGACCATTAGAGCCAATTGCACTTCCGCAGCTGTTTTGATATCGCCAATCAGACATTGCAACAGACTAAAATAGCACCGAAGCTGCTTGTTTAAATATACTTATATGATTACAGAACAGTGACGCTGAACAATGGGCTATACAAATAAATAAATGTTTATGAGCAAAGAAGAAATTGTCAGTAGGAGATAACACATTATGTACTTAGATTATCCCCTTTGTAGAACCTTTGGTGACACTAACATTGGCTATTAGAGTGACTTTTTGTTTAAACTGTTCAAACATTTACTATAGTGAGGTGCTCATTGATGGTAAGTAAAATGGAAAGCATTTCTGCTGCAGTTTTGGTGATTGGTACCAGCAAGGGTCAATCAAGGACAGTGACATCTGGTTGCAGGATTGTTTTGACCTTTTATGTGTGGTTAAGTAAATACCTCAAGCTTTTTACACATGCCCCTCTTACATGATCCAACTCTTTCCCACTAATGACTAGACGAGAATCATGGGACTTCCAGACATCTAGGGGTATAAATGAATTATCAGGCGTTCTTGGAAATTGAACAGGGAATTACACATTGTAGACCAACATAGCCAAGCTTGAGATTTGGCAATTCTGGCCATACATTTTAAATTATCTGGCCATTACCCATCCATGGGAATAACTTTGATGGTTGGATTATGTGACTGGATAAAAACATGTAAATGGTTGGATGGATATGATTATGTGACAGAGTGGTTGTAAATAAGTTGATTGGTGTATGGAACTGGGTGTGTCATGGGATGGGTGCTTGCAACTAGATGGTTAATGACTGGATAGTGAACATTACTGGATTGTAATCTGTAGAATAAATAATGGTTCAGGCACGCCAGGGTAACTGAAATAGCAGCTTTTTGGGGGACACAAGCAGCAACAATTCTTTATCAAGCTGATAACCGGTAGGGTTGAAACATCGCTGCTTTTACCCCAATTAAGCTGCCCTTTCTGTTATCCCAGCGTGCATGAACAGTTATTGATTCTGCATATCTTGGAAGGGAGACTGGCCAGCCCTGGTTCCAGAGCACCTGGGTTATTTGGCGAGTGCGGTATCCAGTACGTCTCTACTATGGATGATAATATGTGACAGGATGGGTGGTGGTAAGTGACATAGTCACCTAGAATGTAAGCTCGTTTGAGCAGGGCCCTCAATAACCTCTGTTCCTGAATGTCCAAATTGTCTTGTTGCAAATACCTATTGTACAGAGCTGCTGAATTTGTCGGCCCTTTATAAATAATAATAATAGCATTTAGCTAAATGTCGAAATGTGACAGCGTGGATTTGTACATAACTGGAGGTTGAGGGGGCTATGGGTCAGTGTTAATAAGAGGTTAGGTGCAAGTGACCTGGAATTTGTCACGTATTCATCCGCACATAAAAATGTGGTTAATGACATTTACTGTCCTGACAGGAAAAGTTGTGCCGAGCAACATTACTGTCCTGACAGGAAAAGTTATGCCCTAAGCAATCAATCCACAAGAGGGTTTGTGCTGAGCAGCAATCATGCAAATGGGAACCTGGTAACTGCCTTTGGGGTCAAAGGCCAGTTACAACCAATCAGATCCACAAGAGGGGTATTTAGGGCCAGTTCTCCTCTTGCTCAGTGCCCTGTCGTGGTTTCCCTAGTGGTTGTCCAAGAGCGCGTTATTGATTCTGTTTTTTCTGGTTATTCTGACTTTGGCATTGATTTTGACTTCCCTGTTTTCTGGCATCCCTGACCCCTGGCTTTTCCTTATCGTTTTGTATCTTTCTGTGTTCCTTGACCTCGGCTATTCCTGACTATTCTTTGGTACGTTAGTCTGGCCATTATAAGGCCAGACTAACGTACCAATCTGTCTGTCCTCTGTGTTACACAATTCTACAATTCTACATGCTGGATCATACAGCAATCCTGACAGAAGTGAGGTGAGGTGTATCTTAATGATTGTGTATGTAAGTGACTTTGAAGTGAGCTGGGGTGACTGCATATGTCATTTGAGTCAGGTAGGAGTTTTGTGTGGCGGTGGAGTGAGAAGAATATCTATTATAATGTTGTAAACTCACTATTCCATTGTGTTGCAAGTGCAGCAGGTGATATTCATATCGTGTGGTAGACGTCTCAGTACTGACTGCACTTTCCTAGCTGGTAACACGATCTCTGTAAATCAGGTACCAGTGGCAGGGTGGTGAAGAAGCAATTGCTATGATAAGGAATAAGCTACATCTGTGGCAGAAACCATGCAATGGTGCTTTCTAGTGCAGCTGCCCTCTCCTGCTGAGTGTGCACGACAGTTGCTGATGGCTAATTACCAGTTGGTGGCAGCAATAAAAGATACCATATTGTGCAAAGAACTATTGTTGCAGTGCCACTGGCCAAATGTCTATTCTGTGACTGTCTTGCAAGCTAAAGTGAGAATGCCTCACAACCTGCCTCAATACGCACTGATCAACATTTCCCAATGATTCCTTACACATGCATGCTAATCCACAGGCACCATGCAGGGAATCCTAGTATATTTTAATGATGTAATGATATATTACCTTCTAGACTGCCCTAGGCCCAGCCAAGCCTATGTGCCCCTATTCCTGCTAATCTACATTTTTGAAAGAACCATGAATTGTCTGACATTTCTCAGCCAATCCTGACATTCCAGCACTGTGAATATCCTATTATGTCCCTGTCCAGTATTGGTTTAAGAAATATACTTCAGCAGTAACCAACGGTTTTCTTCAAGAAAAAATGATTAACATTATGTTGCAAACTGATAGAAGCTTCACTGAATGCAAATGCCAAACAATAACATTTACAGTTATAAGGTAACATATACAACACACAAACATGTGGCTACATGAATTTTTTTTGTAGATTATACTAGCTTTAGTGTAACTATAATCTTAATTTTATTAATGACAGGAGGCGAATATTTGCTTAAAGGGAAACTCCAGTGCCAGGAAAACAATCTGTTTTCCTGGCACTGGAGGGTCCCTCTCCCTCCCACCCACCAATCCCCAGTTACTGAAGGGGTGAAAACCCCTTCAGTCACTTACCTGAGGCAGCGACGATGTCCCTCGTTGCTGTCTCCTCCTCCGCGCCGCTTCTCCCTCTGATGCCGTTGGGCGAGACTGATCCTGCCCACCGGCCGAGGAGACCTAATGCGCATGCGCGGCAATACCGCGCATGCGCATTAGCGCTCCCCATAGGAAAGCATTGAAAAATAATTTCAATGCTTTCCTATGGGGAAATGAGCGACGCTGGAGGTCCTCACACAGCGTGAGGACGTCTAGCGACGCTCTAGCAAGGAAAATCCTTGCTAAAAATCAGGAAGTGAAGTTATAAAAAAACTGTAATAATTACACTTGCAGGGTTAGGAGTAGTGGGAGTTGGCACCCAGACCACTCCAATGAGCAGAAGTGGTCTGGGTGACTGGAGTGTCCCTTTAAGTCTCTCTTTACTAGAACTCCACAGCAGCACATTAACATAGAGATAAAAACACCAGAGACAAAAAAATCAGGAATCTATAAAAGGCTTCTCTTAACTAACTATTTCCTCTTTCACGCTGCAACAAATAAAGTACATAAACAATACACCACAAATACAATAACAGGAGAAACTAACATAACAATGAATGCCATGCGAACTTGAAACCGTGGAACCAGTGGGTGAAGCCTTGACCTTTATCCTGTAGAGTAGTCGGATCTAAGAACTGTAGCCAAATCATTAAACTGAAACGAGATAAACCGAGTCGAAAACACTGATTAGCGAATGAAATGTACTGAGAAAACATGAATCCCCATCGTAAATACAGACAGTATAATATCCCAGATAGTGGGAAAACCTGAATCCCCATCATAAAATACTGAGTGTACCATATCCCAGATAAACCCCAACTCCCCCCGATAACCAACCTAGCCAAGGAGACCAGGTGAATAAACAACAAGTCAGTCAAACCAACAAACAACAAGGGGAGGGAGAAACTGGGAGGGAAATATTTGCCTCCTGTCATTAATAAAATTAAGATTATAGTTACACTAAAGCTAGTATAATCTACAATTTTATAGCATGACAGGAGGCTTCATATTTTCATGTTTTAACACTCGGACAGCAAAGACCAAAGAAACACGATCCGCCGTACCAACCTAAACTCTGCAAAGATAGCTCCTCGTAACCGACAGGAAAGCGTACGATGTCTTGGAGAAAAACGCCCACCATGTCGGTACCTGAAGTCGCAGTGTTACGGACTGGAGTGAACCGAAAAAACCTATATGCCCCGTCAATGTCAATTACAACCAAGCGGTAAATGAAGGGCGAGAAAAAGGGAAGAACCATTTAAACAAACGGTGACGTCGAACACCGCCTAAAGGTGGGAGCTCTACCAAAATAATATGACCCTCTGCTCCGACTAAGGCTGATAGACAACTAAGGTCCGAACCGCCGAACCCATCTGAAAGAAAAACAAGGTATAATAACGGAAATAAATCCAGAATCAGTGAATGGGCAAAACCCGACAGAACCCACCATAAGAGCATGACAAAATGCATGTACCCCTAGGGGAGATGAATACCCATCCTCAGGAATCGTAAAGGGAATTCTAAGCAGAGCGAGGCCCGCCGACAACAGTCGTACGTGCTACCTAATCTAATTAATATGGCAGTCCCTGGTAATAAAGTGACCGAACAATACCCGAACCCTGTAAAAGCGGTAGCAAAATTAGGAGATCCGTACCAGACCCAACTACGTCAGGGTCGCCATGCAGACCAAAGCCTCACAATCCCTGAGATCAAATGAGCAAGGGTCCAGGGAATCCAGGAACTAGGTTCGACTCTGCCGAAGCGGAGATCATAATTCCAAAGTACCAGCAGACCGAGGCACCTGTAGAAAGGTCCTGAGACCAAACAAATGGAGGAGACTCGTCCGCGTCTCCGTGTCAAACACTCCTGGAGGAAAGCGTCCATCGCTGAGCAAACAGGTCCGTTATCCAGCCGAACTGGTCGGGGCCTGGTGGGTTCTCCTCCGTGGACTAAAGTCTTGATGCCGGGTGCTCCCAGAGAAAACTATTCCATACGTACGAGAACCCGGGCAGAGGAGAGCGTAGGAGGCACCCCATTGCATCCAATCCGCCCTCCAGGACTCCACTCCTTGAGATGTAGAGGAGGTCGATATTTCCCTGGTTGAAAACAAAATCCAGGGACTCGAAGAAGGGAAGACGCAGGGTAGACCGTACAGCAAGATGTCCTATATCGATGAAGAGTTGCGTCCGGGTCCCAACACATGGAAAACGAGAAAGATCTCTTCAGATAGTTCTGGTATTCCTGAATGTCCTCAATTCCTCCCAACCTGCCAACCAGGTTGTATTGTCGCCCAAATGACTGATGCACAAGATACCTATCTCACCAGGGAGAAAATAGAGGTGATCTTACCAGAACTGGGCCCCTCGGTCCCTAGAAGTTTCTTGAGGGCCACATCTAATTCAAAGTAACTAATGAATATATGTTCAATCCTAGATGCATGCCGGGACTCTGAGGGGCTCAATCCCTTTATCCCAAGCACCTCCAGTGGTCCAAATTGCGTTTAAGATAGGGTCGTCTGCCACCCCAGACTTGGGGCCCTGTCTGGGATGTCATCCGAAAGTGGAGGCAAGTGTGAAATTCCGGGTCAAGGGTCCAATCCCCTATAAAAGTTACGGGTTGGAGCTGAGATAAACCTCTGTCAAGGACACATCTTATACTTCCTCGTATGTTCTGCTAGCACAACTCACTCGTGTAGCGGAGAACAATCGGCTTTCCAGTGCGGACTAAATAGTATAGGCACTGCAGTGGGCCGCACTAAGGATCTCCTGAATACTAGACAGGTGCTTAACCAGCAAAACCGCAGTGCCCCATCGGGGTCTAAGTCTGGGTTTGCGACTACTTTGTTCGGGAGCCCGGCTGGGAATACCGCTCAAATTATCCTGCGGGCTTCTCAAGCCAGCGGTCTACAGGCCAAGAAAAGCACCGTTGGTGCTAGGTGATCGGGCAGAGACCTTTCCAAAGAAACCAGGTGAGCAATGGATCGAGGGTCGAACAGGGGTTTGTTTAAGGCGATCCACGAGACAACCTCTTCTTCCACAGTTGTCGGGGCCCTCTATTAAATGGACACTATAGTGTCCCTATTGCACGTAGTGCTTCAATGCAAAACATTGCAGTTTTAGCGAAACTGCAAACTTTACACTTCAGCACTAAGTCTGTCTCCAGTGACTGTCAACTAGACAGTCACTGGAGGCACCTTCCAGGCTTTTTGTGCGGTAACTGATGCTGGACATCCACACACTCTGCATGAGGACATCCAGCGTCAGCTATTTCACCATAGAAAAGCATGGATGCAATGTTTTCCTACAGGGAGGCGTAATGCGCGCATTAACACCTGCTTGTCGGAGGAGGCAGGGCTGCGACCCAGGAGGCGGTGCTAGGATCAGGTAAATAAATAAAGGGTTTTTAACCCTTTATTTACTGTGGTGGGGAGTAAGGGAGGAGAGAGGCAGAGGGAGCTATAGTGCCAGGAATACAGCTTTGTATTCCTGGCATTATAGTATTCCTTTAAGGACAGCCCAGATCCAAAATGCTGGCAAGATCACTCTGCACAAGAGATACAGCAACCCTGGAGGATTGTTTCAGTCTACATAGGGCCTTGTTAGAGATGTGTAGTTGATACCCCTCTAGGCACAGTGAGCACGGGTTCCATGTCTGAATTACCCTTTTAATCTGGGAGTTTATAGAGATGAAGTGGTCTAGTGTTCCTTTAATAATCACAGTATGCTAGTACGATGATAAAACACATTGTTTGCTGCAGATTAGTAGGCAGACTTTATTTACCTTCATGATGCCACTTTAGATATCTTGCAGACAATAGTCATCTTTAATTAACAACTCTTTAGAATCATTAGCGCTGCCTGCAAGATTGCAGCTCTTTGCAAAAATTAATAAGGATGTTGTTTGGATCGTGAATAATTAAGTAAATTACATGGAAACTGTAAAAGTGGGGAAATCGGAAAATGTACATTTCTGTTCAAGGGGATGAATGATAGAGATTCTGCAATTCTTTATAGGAGGCACATTTGTGAGTTATTGAAATGGATAATTTACTTTTCTTGTTATAGGCTGCACATTAGACATCCCGATAGGAATGAATCAATGCTTTACTATGGGGAAAAATCTGGCGCAAGGAGATCCTCATGCAGAGCGTGAGGACGTCCAGCATCAGATACCGGACCAAAGGTCCATTTCAATACAGGAAGCCCTCTAGTGGCTGACTTAGTGCTGCAATGTAAACATTGCAGTTTCTCTGGAACTGCAGTCATTAACATTGCAGCACTAAGGGCAAAAGGGACATTGCTCCCAGACCACTTCAATTAGATGAAGTGGTCTGGGTGCCTACAGTGTCCCTTTAAGTGGTTGTTTGATATGGGTGTCAATTTAAGGAACGCAAAGTTGATCTTGATCATTGTTGTACACAGTGTTTTCTGTAAGAAGGCTAAATAAGCTACATGACTGCAGACCACATAGCACTAAACAGCACTATGTTTGTATGTCTTATACAATGTAAAACATCTCATCCAATAAATATCAGACAGAATGTGCCAATATGTGCATATATACATATACTCATAAACTATAAAAAAAAAATTTGTGATTACCTTCCTTATAGGTCATGTAAGTAGTAGTTTAAATTAATTTCTGTTCACTGTATTTTTCTCTATTTACAGCATTTTTAAGCTGTGGTCTTTGTGGCTAAGCCTATGAAGTATTATTTGCAGACTCGAAATGGATATAGTGCTGCTTAATTGCAGATAAATAGCTGAAATGCTCCCATATATTTAATTTCAGTGTCAATATATCAAGATAGCAATGAAGCTGGGAGCACAAGATATAGACAATTTTTTTTATTATTATTAATATCTCATTATTATTTTCAGAATAGCAAATGCAAATAACCAGTGGCGGCTCTAGACTTTGTAAGGCCTTAGGCGAAACTCAAACATGAAGCCCCCACTAACACCCAAAGCTTGCAGCGCTGGATACAGAGAGTTAGTCTCTGTATTCATTGTTCAGAGGCTTGCAGTGTCGCGGCTCCCTGTGCTGCTGTGTTGTGAGCTCTCTGACTGTAGTTATGGCATAATTTGCAAACTAAATACATTTGCAATAAACAAATTTAATTAGCAACTATGCTAATCATTTATACACGACTGCGGGGTATGATTACATAGCCTAGCAATTATGTATACATTACTGCCAGTGTGTGTTTTTCTGAGTGTGCCTGACATTGTCTACCTTTGTATGTGCATGACTTTGTGTGTCAGACCGAGAGTATCCTTGTGTGTGAATGTATGCCTTTATGAATATGTGTCTGGGACGGTATGTGTGTGGGGTAGCTGCATGCGGTGTGTGGTGTTTATGGGGGCTGTCTGTGACTTTTGTACATGTGTGTATGATGACTGTCTTCAGTTTGTGACTGTGACAAGGTGAGCTGTCATCCCACAGCCAGTAAGGTGGGTTGTGACAGGGTAGTGGGGGACTGTAACAGGTTGGGGGGGGGGGGGGTGGTGTGGCAGGGTAGGGGGCCATGACAATATGTGTGGATGGCTGTGACAGGGTGGGAGTGGGGGCTGTGACATGGTTGGGGGGGCTGTGACATGGTGGGGGGTGGAGTGGCTGTGACTGTGTAGTGGAGTGAAGGGGCAGTGAAAGGAGGGAGGGGGATGGAGGAGCAATAACAGGGGGTAGTGGGGTGGAGGGGTAGGTGGTGGAGGAGCTGTGACAGTGGGTAGGAGGGGCTTTGACATGGGGTAGGGGTTGGTGGAGGAGCAGTAATAGGGGGTAGAGGGGTAGAACTCGGGGTAGGGGTAGTAACAGGGGGTGTGGGATGGAGGGATAGTGGTAGGGGGTGGGGGAAAGGAGGGGCAGTAACAGGGGGTAGGGGGTAGCAACAGGGGGTATTGAGTGGAGGGGCAGTGACGAGGGTAGGGGGTGGAGGGGCAGTAACAGGGGGTAGGGAGTAGTAACAGGGGGTAATGGGGCAGTGACAGGGGGTAGCAGGGCCGGACTGGGGATACAAAGCAGCCCTGGAAAAAAAAAATCTATGCCAGCCCCATAAGTCATTGCCCCATATATTGCCGTATGTAATATGTAAGGCAATGTCTTGCCACCCCAGATGGTTGAGTAATAGATATATATATATATATATATATTTCTTTTTCTAATATATAATATTGGTCCTTTTAATTTAATAATACATTACGCATACTCACATGCAGTGTTTACATTGCTTCCTAGTGACACCTCTAGTGACAGTCACTCAGACAGTCACTAGAGGTGCTTCCTGTGTCAGTGCTGCACAGCGTAATTGCACAGTGTGCAGCACCTTTGCAGCCAATCCTATGGCAGAGCATTGGATTGGCTCAGATCATCATGATCATGCTTGATGATCTCAGCCATAGAGGCAGGGCCAGTCGAGGGGAGACCAGCACGGCGTGGGGAGAAAAAAAAAATAAACACAGACACACACACGATACAGACACACACACACACGATACAGACACACACACACGCACACAATGACACAGACACACACACCATGACACAAACACACATACACACACACCATGACACAAACACTCACACTGACACTGACAGAATGACATATTTTACCTGTTGGTGACCGGCTGGGTGGGCTAGTGGACGCAGGGGGAGGTCTTCTGCTGGCCGCTGGCTGGGGGAGGTCTGCTGGCCGGCGGCCGCTGGCTGGGGAAGGCTGCTGGCCGGCGGCCGCTGGCTGGGGAGGTCTGCTGGCCGGCGGCCGCTGGCTGGGGAGGTCTGCTGGCCGGCGAGGTCTGCTAGCCGGCGGCCGCTGGCTGGGGAGGTCTGCTGGCGGCCGCAGGGGGAGCAGGCTCTTCTGTCTCTGCTCCCCCGCCCTCGCGCGCTAGCAAGAGACCGGCGCCGGAATATGACGTCATATTCCGTCCCCGGTCTCATTAAGCTGCGCGCGAGGGCAGGGGAGCAGAGACAGAAGAGCCTGCTCCCCCTGCGGCCGCCAGCAGACCTCCCCAGCCAGCGGCCGCCGGCCAGCAGACCTCGCCGGCCAGCAGACCTCCCCAGCCAGCGGCCGCCGGCCAGCAGACCCAGCTGTCTGCCCAGCCCCAGGTGCCGGCGGCCCACCGGGAAATTTCCCGGTATCCCGGTGGGCCAGTCCGGCCCTGGGGGGTAGCGGTATAGAGGAGCAGTGACAGGGGGTAGTGGGTGGAGATGCTTTGACAGTGGGTAGGAGAGGCTGTGTCAGGAAGTAGAGGGGGTAGAGGGGCAGTAACAGGGGATAGGGGGTAGTAACAGGGGGTAGAGGGGTGTAGGGGTAGTAGCAGGGGTAGGGGGTAGTAACAGGGGGTGGGGGGATGGAGGGGCAGTGACAGGAGGTAGGGAGGATGAAGGGGCAGTAACAGGGGGGTAGGGGGGTAGTAACAGGGGGTGGGGGGATGGAGTGGCAGTGACAAGGGGTAGGGGGGATGGAGGGGCAGTAACAGGGGGTAGGGGAGGTGGAGGGGCTGTGACAGGGGGTAAGGGAGGTGGAGGGGCTGTGAAAGGGGGAGGGTGTTCAAAAATACCTTCCCTGGTGGTCCTGTGGGCGCCCTCTCTTCCCGGTGGTCCAGCTCTCTGGTCTGAAGCTCCGCCGGGAGTGAGCTGCAGACCACGTGGTAAATCTTGTGATCTCCATTCGGAGCGTTGCCGAGGTAACATGCAGCAACAATCAGACAGGCAGGAGATTGCGAGACACTTCAGTTTGCAGCTCACTCCCTGCAGAGCTGCAGACTGGTGTCTGGCTCTCTCCAGGGCAGACTGGACTGGCCTCGCACCCAGCGGCATTATGGGCAAGCCGCCGGGCCCCTTCGTGTGTCGGGGTCTGACTGAGGACCCAACTTGGTAGTCTGCCCTAAGGCGATTTAGGCAGCCGCGAGGCCCCCCATCAGCGTGAGGACTCAAGTGGCCGTCTAAATTACCTAATTAGAGAGCCGCCTCTGCAAATAATGTTATTGCTAGAGGAAAGCCCATTTGAATAAGACATTTAGAGTTAAAAAAAAAACAGGGCATGGACTGTCAGGAACATGAGTACCCACTTAATGTCCTCATTCAATTTCTCACAGAGAGAAAGATAGATATAATGGTATCATATATTTACAGTCAGGAACGTTTCCAAGTTACCAAGAATGTGCTTGAAATGCTTTAAAAGGAGAATAATGACCTGTAGTTTGACAAGATGCCAATCTAGAGACAAGAGGGAACAAGCGAAATTCAAACTATGGCGGTATCTGTAAAGAACTTAAGATAAGTTATGTCATCACATTATGTAGACAGATGGATTCACTGAAATATTAAAGTGAGGAGCAGTGATGGCAAATCAACAAAGGCAAGCGATCCCCTCCAATTCTCCAGAATGTATTTATTATTCAAATACATTCTGGAACAACGTGCCACATAAGTCTTTCTAAAATCAGAATATGGGCTGTTGTAGTACGCTTTGAATATAGTTACATGAGCCAGACACAGAAGAGATGTAAAATATGGGCCTAATGCTTTTAAGTGGGAATAGCATCAATCCATTTCTGCAGTCCAGCATTTATCCCTGCCTTAATTGTTCAGAGACACATGAAAATTAGCATTCTCGGCTGCAGAGCTAGTGACTGCCCTATCACTTCTCCCTCTCTGTTTGCAATACATAGAGAGGCATGCCACCATATCTGTGAGTTTGTATTTGGGTGTGTCTGTATGTGTGCATCTGTGAGTGTATATTTATGTGTATGCAGGCCCGTCGCTACCCGACAGGCAAAACAAGCAACTGCTTGGGGCCCCGAGCTGGCCCGGGGCCCCAAGAAGAGCCGGCAGGGGCATGCGGTCCTGGGGGGCCTGGACTGCTCAGGTCGTCCGGGCCCCACATTCAGTGGGTACATACCGGGTCGCAGGGGGCCCGGTATGTACCCACTGGGCCAGCCTCTTCTCCTGGGGGGCCCAGCAGCCGGTCACCTCAGGGCCCCCCAGAGGCTGGCCCTGCTGACACCCGGCGGGTGCGTGAGGGAGCACTCTCCTCTGAGTGCTTCCTCTTCAGCTCCCTCGCGCACCGTACTGATGCCGGAGCCGGAAGATGACGTCATGGACAGCCGACAGGGAAGACATTGCAGTGAGTGGGGGAGAGGGAGGGAGGAAATTGGAGGGGGGAGGGGGAGGGAGAAAATTTGAGTGGGTGAAGGGGAGGGAGAACATTTGAGGGGGGAGGGAGAAAATTTGAGTGGGTGAAGGGGGAGGGAGAAAATTTGAGGGGGTGGGGGGTTGGGGGAGGGAGAAAATTTGAGTGGGTGGGGGGGAGGGAGAAAATTTGAGTGGGTGGGGGGAGGGAGAAAATTTGAGTGGGTGGGGGGTTGGGGGGGAGGGAGAAAATTTGAGTGGGTGGGGGGAGGGAGAAAATTTGAGTGGGTGGGGGGGAGGGAGGAAATTTGAGTGGGTTGGGGGGCGAAGGGAGGACATTTGAGTGGGTGGGGGGGCGAGGGAGGACATTTGAGTGGGTGGGGGGGAGAGGGAGGAAATTTGGGTGGGGGGAGAGGGAGGAAATTTGAGTGGGTGGAGGGGGAGAGGGAGGGAGGAAATTTGAGGGAGTGGGGGGGGAGGGAGGGAGGAAATTTGAGGGAGTGGGGGGAGAGGGAGGGAGGAAATTTGAGGGAGTGGGGGGGAGAGGGAGGGAGGAAATTTGAGGGAGTGAGGAAATTTGAGGGAGCGGGGGAAGGGGAGGGAGGAAATTTGAGGGAGTGGGGGGGAGAGGGAGGGAGGAAATGTTGGGGGGGAGAGGGAGGGAGGAAATTTGAAGGGGGGAGAGGAAGGAAATTTGAGGGAGGGGAGGGAGAGGAAGGAATTTGAGGGGGGAGAGGAAGGGAGGACATTTGAGGGAGGGGGGAGAGGAAGGGAGGACATTTGAGGGAGGGGGAGAGGGAGAGGAAGGGGGGAGAGGAAGGGAGGAAATTTGAGGGAGGGGAGAGGAAGGAAATTTGAGGGAGGGGGAGAGGAAGTAAATTTGAGGGGGGAGGGAGGAAGGAAACTTGAGGGGGGAGGGAGGAAGGAAATTGGAGGGGGGAGAGGAATGAAATTGGAGGGGAGAGGAATGAAATTGGAGGGGAGAGGAATGAAATTGGAGGGGAGAGGAATGAAATTGGAGGGGAGAGGAATGAAATTGGAGGGGAGATGAATGAAATTGGAGGGGGGAGGAAGGAAATTGGAGGGGGAGGAAGGACATTGGAGGGGGGAGAAGGAAGGAAATGAGAGGGAGGGGGAGGAGAAGGAAATTGGAGGGGGGAGAAGGCAATGAGAGGGAGGGGGAGAAGAAGGAAATTGGAGAGGGGGGGAGAAGAAGGAAATTGACGAGGGTAGGGGGAGAGATTGACATCCATCACACACACACACACAATGCACCCCTTGCACACAGAAAAACACACAATGCATTACACACAGACACACATACACAAGCAATGCATCCCTTACACACATCAACACACAATGCACCCCTTCCACACACTCAGTGCATCCCTTACAGCAGTGTTTCCCAACCCAGTCCTCAAGGCACACCAACCAGTCCAGGATTTAGGGGTGACCCAGTTGTGTCTAAGGTGTTTTTTCTTTTTTTTCTAAAAACACCTTAGACAAAACTGGGTAATCCTTAAATCCTGGACTGGTAGGTGTGCCTTGAGGACTGGGTTGGGAAACACTGCCTTACAGACACACACACTGCATCCCATACATATACAAACTCACCTTGCAGCCCTTACACATACAAACACAGATTCACACAATGCATTCCTTACACACATCAGGACATCCTCCCCCCTCCCCCCACACACACACACCCCTGTGAACAAACTCATTGGTGGAACATGAAGGTGGACCCTGGGACCCAGACCTTGAGCTGTGTAAATGGCCCTCAAAAAATGGAGCTGCTTCCCGTTCTCCCAGAACATTGATTTTTGTGACCACAGTTACAAACCGCCTCCAGAGAGCCTGTTCTACACCAGACCAGTGGAGCCAGACGGCAGCTGAAGCCCTTCATCATCGTCATCTGGTTGTAAGTAGGCAATCTAGTATATTATTCGTGGCACTAATCTCTAATTTACCTCACATTAAAGGGACACTATAGTCCCCAAAACCACTGCTGCTTAATGTAGTGGTTCTGGTGTCTATAGCCTGTCCCTGCAGGCCTTTTATTGTAAACACGGCGGCACTGCAGCACTGTGTTAGTTAACATGGCAGATCATATGGGTGGGGCACTGTGATGACACATGGGGGGCGGCAAACTTTACTTTTGCCTAGGGTGGCAAAAATCCTTGCACCGGCCCTGCAGACACTGCATCCCTGTGGGCGGACTCGGGGGAGGGGGGGGGGGGGCGTGCATGTGGGGGCCTCCATGTCTGTTTTGCTTGGGGCTCCCAAATTCCTTCAAACGGCCCTGTGTGTATGTGTCTATCTGTGAGTGTATTCGTGTTTATTTGTGTGTCTGTTTCTATGTATATTTATGTCTGCTGGTATGACTGTGAACTTTCTCTGTATCTGTGAGTGTGTACTTGTGTTTGGATGTGTATTTGTGAGTGTATATTTGTGTGTATGTGTCTATCTGTGAGTGTATTTGTTTATCTATTTGTCTATAAGAACAAAGAACATCTATAAGAACAAAAAGGCATTTGTGAAATTTGGAAGTGGACTGCTCTGCCATGAAATGCCTGGGCCTATTATTTTTTTCAGTCTGGTGCTAAATTAACCCCACCAGGGGAGCCTATTACAAATGATTATAGTTGCTGTTTCTTGAAAAAAATTATTTTTTTTTCAATGTAATCCTAAGAGATTCACAGAAATTGTGTCCTCTAGTCAGTCAGATGTATTCTGTAGTGGGGGAGACACAGGTATGGACAATCAGCGCCTCCCTCTCTCTAGTTAGCTAAATCAACTTGTGTATCACTTGCAAGTCTCAAGTAGGACCTTAGGAAACATTTATTCAGACCCCTTTAGCAACAGAACACTATTTTAAACACAACTTTTAAACTAAAGCATAAATCTGTTTTATCATGTTTCTTCTCTCAAAAACCTATTTAGTACTTTTCCCTTTGGCTGAAATCAATCATGGGTTTGCCATTTTTTCTTCCTTGACCCATAGGTTAATCTAATTTGTAGCAAGTCAGAGAAAGTAATCTAGAGACTAATATGGTAATCTAGAAGTCATTGCAGATCTGTAAGGCCATCTCCAGTCACCTATACTAGTTTTTAAAGGCAAACACTCAAATAATATTATATATTTGTTTTTAATTAAATGTAGGTGTATTCGAAAGGACTAAACACAAAAACTCAAATATTATCCCACAGTATGTATAACTAAAGCCTGATTACCATATACATACCAATTTCACATGGATGCTTTTTTTCCCCCTGAAAACAGAATATTCAAGGATATAAATTATATGTATGTGTACAGGTTGTTTATCCAAGGATAAATTCACAAAATGATTTTTCCCTTTTGTAGCATAATTGGAAATAGCTACAACTGTTTTTTTTTCCCTTCTTTCGGATCAACAGCATACAATAATGTGGTTGCAAGGTTGGACTTGATGGACTTAAGGATTTTTTCAACCTAGATCACTATGTAACTACCTACCAGGTATGTCTGATTTAGGGAAGCAGTTAAATGTTGAGACCCAATCCTCTATGTGTATTGTCATATAGAAATAAACCAATTAACTCACAGAAAGCAATACAAAGATGAAGAACACAGTCAGTATTAACGTGTAACAAATCCTCATGATATCTTTATAGACCATCGAGATATTCACAAACTTGCACAAATTTATTTTTTGTAAATAATACCAAGGTCCAGGAGAAAATTAATTATAGACTTGCTAAACCATAGAAGATTTTGACCCATCGATTTTTAATGGCTGAGCTTTTCTACCTTGTATATCTTTTGATAAAATGTTACGTCACATCAGTAAAAAAAAAAAAGTGCACCGGCTGCCAGTAGAGGAGGTCTGTTGGAGGAACTATAGATGAATGTTAAGGCAATTTTGAGGATTTAAAACTGTGGGAAAGCTGAAATAGAAATATACTGTTGATATATAGAGGCCAATATAGTAAATGTGTTATAGAAAATGTGTTTTAATAGCTATAATAAGAGAAGAAGAGCAGTAGGTTGGGGAAGAGTGAATGTGCTGTGTACAGACGGATTTAGTGATATGAACAGATATGTCACAGGCAGAACAAATCATTTTACATGTCAGTCAGGATTTTACATGTGATTTTAAAATGAATGTCAAGTGAAGGCTTTACAAGGCAAGGTAAGAAATTGATTTAAAAAAAAAAAAAAATACACTTCTAACATTATCTTTAACCCTGTATGCATTTATACAATTGCATGAAATCACTATACTCACAGATGAAAACACAATATATTATATCAAAATAAGCAGTTATGTTTTTGTTTTTATTTTTTAATGCCTGCAATGCCCAGTTAATAAAGGAAATTAAATCAATTTGTGTCTCATTCTATTAATTTTTGAGGGAGTAGCAGTGTCGCCTTACAATTCTGTCCTACAGATACCTGACATGTAAATATTGACCTGGTGACGTAATTGCTCATTTGCTAACTCTGTTAAATTATATTGTAGTAACGGGCTTTGCAATATGTCAGGTGTGCAGTTATTAGGCATTAGGCAGGGCTCAAAATGTAATGTCCTTTAAAAAAAGCAAGACCTAAAAATGACTTTTCACTGCTAGGTCAATGCAACACTGAACCACACAACACAAACCAATACTGAATGTCTACTCAAAAGGGATACATTTAATTTACCAATAACTAGCTGAGAGAGGAAATACTGAGCCCTGTTTTAGATATGTTCAGTCATATACGGTACTTTGCTACTTATGCTGTTTCATGAAAAGTCATGTAAAAATCTGGTGTTATCGGGAGTGAGGTTAAAGGTTATGTTTGAGCACTAAGTTCTGATACACTAGATATAACTATTTTAAATATACTATTTCCTGCTTAAAATATCAATATGTTTATAGAGATTTGTCTCGCAAGGCACTAAATATTTTATATCGTTTTATATTGTATAGGGTGATAATATAGTTTTTTCAGTTCTTCTGGTTTTATGTGTTTCCAAAGTTACGTAGTACTTATCATCCAGAATGGTATATGTTTTAGAACCAATGTCTATTGGCACACTTCCCAACAATCAGGAGAGGAGAATCGGTATAAAATCAGTACAAGGTGAGCAGGGTCCACAGGGGGCATCACCAGTGATGTGCCCCCTGCCTTCAGGACCATGCAGGGAGCGCTACTGAGCGCTCGTTGCATAGACCTTGTACCTGCTGCAGAAAGCAAGTGCAGCTCGGGGACATATATACATAGGATAGCAGGACAGGACCACAAAATCTAAACTGTCCACCAAAAATGGGAGTGTTGGGAGGCCTACTATATGTGGCCCTCCACATTTCATTAAACCACAACACATAATCCAGTAGTAACTGGAGGCCACATCCCTGCCCTAAAAATACTATTTGAGTTGCATACCCAATGTCTCTATAACCTCCATCCTGTGTGCGGAATAAAACAAAAAAATTAAAATAATTTGTATGTATTTTGTTTTTCAATAAAGTGAGAATTTAAAGTAAATTTAAAGGGCAGAATAGCCAAACTAATTAACAGAAATACAAATATAAAAAATAAGTCCTGCGCTCAAACTCCCACTTCTCCTAGGCAGCTATGACTATAGTCCACATTAGCCCCATACCATAAAAACTAAGAAAAGAGTTACTTGCACACTATCCCAAATCCCTATTTATATTTAGATCATAGGCGGTTTTTAGTTTCACTCCAGTGGCCACTTAAGTGTAAGCTCACCTGCCATGCTAAGGTAAACCACTTAGGTAAGTACTATGCTAACAATTCATCAATTCAATTTCTAACTAACAGAAATGACAGTTATCGTTTTCTAATTTGGTCTTAAATTAAAATTTGAATTCTCTGCAACTCACACTTTAGGGAATATCCCTAATATAACCTCCCATGTTTCTAAGTAGTAAATGCAGTGCTCCATATTAACACATCTGTAGAATGTGGAGTACATTTCTTGTGGGGCTGTACAATATGGCAAGCTTAATGCTCGATGGCCTAGTTTCTTAAAGAACATCTGGGTTGCATGTGTGGGAGGCAGGTAACCAGCACCATGTTATCATGCTGAATTTAATATATCATGGAGCTTTTATGATGACATGTCTGTCACCCGCTAGCAGACTGTGTAGCTGCCTATCCTGTAATAATTCTCTTATTTTATATGCATATGGAATCCAACAGTTAAAAGAACAGTGTGATAGATAGACACACAGACACAGACACACACACACACACATACATACATACATACATGTAGACAGGAGCTGTGTTCACTACGTCTAAATATCCTTTCATGATCTGTATAAATATGTACATCTCCATATGGCTCTCTCTGGATCTCATTAAACTCACTCTTCTTGTCACTCCTGGGATGCTCTTAACTCTGACTAGCTATAGGAGGGGGCATATTATATTCCTAGTGCATATGCTAGGATGTTGGTGGCCAATAAGGTGTGTCCTTTGATAAGGCAATTTCCAAGACTTGTGTAGTGTGTCTGCTGAGCACTGAGCTGAATTTCTGTGTAACATTGAATAAGCAGCTCCTTTTCTCAGAAATAAATTGCTCTGCACAGCCACAGAAGGGAAACTTGAGCTTCTTGTTAATGTGGTGTGAACAAGGATAGAGAAGGAGGAGGTCTGCAGAGGGACACAGGAGGAAAGTAAAGATATTCCAGTCTCCCAAACGCAAGGCAAAGAGGAGGACTTTTACCCTGAGCAAAAACCAAGACACACACAGAAGAGAGAGAGAGAGAGAGCATCTCTCTTTCTGGTATTTTTGAATCACACTGCCATATACAAAGGCTGCTCTCCATCCTTCTGTCCCCTGGTGCTTGCCATCACACAGAACCACAAAGTTTATCAGCAGGAGGATAAAGATGGGATTACTGGACCTCATCAGATGATGGGAAACAACTGGAAGAGGGATTTTACTAGAGATCATTGACCTGGATTCCAAACAAGGTAACATATTTCCATATACATTAGAAAATTATACACCCTGCAGTGCAGCTCTATGTGGGGGCCAATATGCACATTTAAGACTATTTAACCATTTCTCAGCCACAGGCCTCAATGTATTTAAAGCATGTGGGATTAAATTCATATTTTTTATATCACATCCTGAAATTACATTTTATTTACATGTTCTGGTAATAAATTGTCTGCTTGAAAACATTATTATAGGAACCAGCTGTCACTCAGGGAATATTCAAAGAACTGACAAATGGTGGTACTCTAGAAGCAATTCTGTGTGTGCTAATTCATGCTTTATTTAGTAAGTCGAGATACAGATATGTGGTATTATTTTATTTATTTAGAAGAAAATGTATGAACGCAACACTTTTCAACTTGGAGATATTCATTAAAAGCATTTTCCTTTTTTTTTTTTTTTCTCTTTTTTTTTTTTTTGCTGTGTCTGAAAAGCAGTATCAGATTTAACAGATTAAAGTGCTGTATTATCTGCACCATTGAAGACATTATTGCTGCACAAGGCATATTGTAAGCAACATTTGAGGATTTATCATATCCCAGGAAATATTAAACCCAGAATGCCACTGTTAAGATTCCATAAGGAATTGGGTAAAGTGTTGAGTAATTTTTACTGCCCGCACTATAGGTTTGCCTTAGTTTATAATCCTTTCAGCTGTGTGCCAGAAGGGCTACTGGTGTTTCAGCTTTCATGCAACAGAGTGATGGGCTTTGATTTTTTTTTCTTTTGCTTAATCACATATGAAAGAAAGTGGACATGCTTCTGTGATTTGTGAGTAGGTTGGATTTAAAGGGACAGACAGCTGAGAACAGGCCTCATGAAATTCTTCCTCCTTGTGGCATCTGTACTGCTTTCAACATATGTTACCCTTGAGGATATAGCATATGTGTACTTATTGATTGAAAGTGATACCTAAATCTATATAAACATGTTCTCTCGTGCAATTTTAGCTTGGCTTTTCCCATCAGAACCATATATAATTTTCCTTGGCTACGTTATACATTCTGCCTAATTATAGTGCATTATAGAATATATGCTGTATAAATTTAAAGATGTGCTTGCTTATCTTTTTATTTTATTGGGAGTATATGAATGTAAGGATTATATTCTTATGCCCCGAGCTCCTTGTCTGAAGCTTGAAGTCTGATATATACATTATTAATACCCCCTGATGTGCCTCATTTATATTCATTTACACAATTGTGTTGTTGATTACACACAGAGAATTGTGCAGGTCGGAAGCAACATGTGTCTATACCTACCCAATCTAATCTGATTAAGTGGACTTTGTTCTACTATCAGTTCTGCTGATAAGCAGGAGCAAGAAGCAAACATTTACAGGGTTATTTATGAAAGAGAGAATTCAAAGTGAATTTTAAATTTAAGGCCAAAGTAGCCAAACAGAAAAACATAATGGACTTAGAGAATGTGTCCAGTTTGTTTATTTTGACCTGAAGTTTGAAATCCACATTTAATTCACTTTGAGTTCTTACTTTAGTGAATAATCCTGTGTTGAAACACACACCGGCAAAGATGCCAGAACCCAAATCTCAGGAAAAAGGAACGCTAATCAATCCACTTATGCAGGGCTGCCACTAGGGCTGTTATCATAATTCTTGGGGTCACTTACAAACCCACTGACTTGGGCCCTGCACTCATACGCCCAGATACATACTTTTAGAGACAAACAGGCTACCAAATAGAGATACTCCAACACATGCTCCCAGTAGAGATGCAAACACATATCAATAGACAGGCATTCCAGACATTCTAACGTGATAAAGACACACAGATATACACTCACAGACATAAAAACTATTACACACAGGTGCAGATACACACTTCGAGGTACACACGTCCCATATACCAATACACTCCAATACACACTGCCAGGCAAACACGCAACATTAAACACATGTTCTGCTAAACATGCACACACAAAAACACATTCCCTACTACACATATACACACCATGCTACACACACATATATTGCTTATCACACACCCAGCTACACAAACACATGAACATTTTACTATACACACACTATATACATACTATTGGTACACACATATACACTGCTACACACACTGCAAAAACACTACCAACCACACACACATAGATTTCTACCTACACACCATGCTACACACATACACAATGTTACACAAATATAGTACTACACATGCACACTATTTACACATTAAAATGTATGTTTGTTTTTCCATGTTGTTTAGTTGGGAACAGGCAGCAGGTACATAAGCTTCTCTTCTAACCTCCCATGCAGGTTCCACGAGCACTGAGTGGAAGTGATATGACATCACTTCCTGCCAGCGCTGTTGCACAGGAGTGAAGAAGGGGCAATCAGGGTGGTCTTTTAAGGGGCCTGGTCTGCTGGAGTACCGTAATGTGGTTGTGGAACCCATTATTTGACCAGGCCCCTTAATGAAGTACTGTTACACCCTGATGGTGACCCTGCCCTTTTGCAACAAACTCAATAGGCTTCCTACGGTCACAGTGAGAAGATTTGATGGTGACATTTACGATGGGCCCGCTATTCTTTTAGATCTTGTAAGTTATTTGAATCAAATGTTTCAATAACTAGTTGCTGAAAGAAAGCACTACAATTTTGTGATCTTGCCTTGAAGATCAAGCATGGCTCCACCTCATATTGAAAGGATGTGGGACAATTTGTGGGATGTGACCTTTAACTGTGGCCTCAACTCCTTTATTTCTCTATTAATAAGACATTATAACTCTTCCTTAATGTAAGACAAAATTAAACATTTAGAAGTCTAATCCTCATACTGGCCTAGGGTGAAATGCATTGAAAATTTCCTACAACAATTCAATAATTTACATTTTCAATATGTAGAAATATTACTATGTATACATTGTGCCCAAACTATTTAACTTGGATAAAACATTACCATAGCATTACACCAGTAACTGTAAAATGATGAGTGTTGAAATAACATAGTTCCTTAATTCTCCATGCACTTACTATACTCCCAACATTGACCATGTTTGCCGGGAACCCTCACATCTCTAAAATTTTTTGAAGCAACTATTAGATCGACTACCTTGCTTAGTAACCAGGCCTTCTGACTCTTTATTGTGACATTCCAATACCCAAGAACAGTCATGTAAGTCTGACAAATCCCTAAAAAAAATATATGTAGCGGAATGCAGTAAGCCTGTCCTGTAACCTGCCTGTGTGATTGTATTCGGTATATTTTTCCTGTGTTAATTTTCCTATTCGTATGTTTTCTGTGTGAATTGTATGCTATTCGGTAGTTTCCATCCGTACCATATGCATATGGAAACTACCGAACGGAGGGACCACCCCAGAGAGAAGTGTGTTAGCAATTAAGGTTCACATATTTCCTAAACCGCAAGTTAACAAGCTCGTTAGGATTGTATCTGGGTGGCCGCCATTCGGCATGCGTACACGTGGCGGCGGCCATCTTACGCATGAAAATCTCAGCGGTGTTTGGTCGTCGAGTGTCTGGAACTCAAATCGGACACTCAAACAACCGAACACCGCTGAGACCTCCAGAGCTCCGTAACTACCGAACGGAGAGTCCTAACGAATCCCCATTCGGTAGAAACAAAGTACCGAATGAGGGAACCAATATCTAGGCGGATGGAAGTATGGATGGCAATTGTAAAAGTATGTTTTAACTGCCGAACGGAGACCGACCGCAGGGCCCAATCTTATGGAACCCTTTTCGGATACCAACTCGTGTGCGGTCGGTCAAACTTCACCTCCACGTAACTACCGAACCACTGGTCCGATCTGGGTGAATTTTGGATATAATAGTCACCCAGATCAGGGCTACCTAGCGGTACCCTAATATTAATGTTATGTGAGGGTTTAGGGGTACATCCAGGTTTGGGGTAAATTACTGTGTAAGTTAAGGGGATTATGAGTCACTCTGAGGGGAGGAGAGGTGTGGGAGGTAACAAGCACTGTATTGGTTACTGTCCTAATTAATGTGAATCCCTCCCTTGCATGGGAGCAGGCTTTATAAGAAACCCTGGAATAAACGATTGTCAGTTCTACTCCTGAAACTGTGTGTCGTCCAGTTATTGGGAGTGCTGTGGGGATATTGCTGTATCTTTTTACCTGCTGGAAACTCTGCTGTGGATTTACTAATGACTTGTTCCTGAGCCTCCCTAGGATCTTAAGTGGAGAATAGCTGTGAGAAATCAGCTCTCCGCTACAATATATTTAGACATTTTTACATCATCATCCTACATATGCTTGGATATTGTTTGTTTGCACCATAAGTTAGTGGTTTGTGATATCACAATGTCAGCTGATGATCGTATTGGTGATGTCATAAGCAGATATTGTGATATTTGTGTGCTTTAATGGTCTTAAAGGGATACTTAGCATGGGCTATACTTGTCTGAAAGTCATTCATGAAATAACCTCTGGGTACATTAGACTGTGTCTAACTGTGCCAGTGATGATGTTAAATGTGAATCTTTAAAAAGAGGTCCTATTACAATACTAAGAGTGAGACTTATTTATTATTAACCCAAAAATACTGGCATTTCTGACTCAAATGTGCAAATAAAAATGAATTATTGCAGGGGGTGGAGCAGGCTGTCGAGCAGATTACACGTGTTCCAGAGGAGCTCCGAGATACAGAGCCCTTTCATTAACGTTTAATCTCCCCACAAAATCAAAGGAACAGGGATTCTTATAGCATGTGGAAGGCGTCCAGACACAAGGGACCAGCAATGCCACCAGGTGGCTAAGAGAGTGGAGCTCGTTCTAGCCCCTAGAGCTTGCAGACCAAAAGAAAATGGCAGCACCCTGGATATATTGGATGTGGAGGAAGATGCTTAGGGCCTTAACACACAGTACACATCGATTGAGACCCTGACACTGGATCTTCACCGAGCTCATGTATCATTAAACCATCGCGTGGATGCTGTAACCACCGCAAAACGTACTCAGAACATGATGAGAATGCTGACAACAGTACTCACCTCCAAACACGCTATACAAGGCATTGTTGACATCCAGACCACATTTAAACTGGAGAAGCTTGTTCAGACCTCTGACTACCAAACTTTGTGCACATTCTGTACCTAATCTCTGGGCTTTACCCAGGAGCCTGTTTATAACTCATGGTGGTAAAACTCCATGATTTTTTTATGCCACTGCGACCAACTCTGTGCTTCTACTCTAACACTGGGACTGCAAGTTAATTCAGAACCAGAGGTCTCTACAAAGGTGCACATGACTCCACATACCTGGGACTTGTCCAAGATCGGACCTATTATGCCAAGTCTCCCATCTTGGGCTTAGGCACCTGTACAGCTCCATCAACCTCATTAGCCCACAGAGGACATATTGTCGTACAAGGACCTGAGGAGCCGGCGAGGTGTGGTCGGGAATTTAGCTGGCTGAATGTCATTTATTTTACCTGGGATTAATTTATGATTTTGGGTTGTAATAAATATGTGTTTTTGTTTTCATTAGTTCTGTGCAATGCATTGCAAACATCTACCAAACCTTCATTCAGTAATTATTTTAACTAGATGGGGAGATTTTAATTACTTTTTTTCAAGTATCATAGCCCATTATGGTGTAGTCAACATCAGTATTATTATATTATATTTTGTATTCTGCCTCAATGCATATATGTGGTGGACCATAGTGAGATGAGAAGCCTTTAACTAGTAATACTCTGTTGCTTACCAACAAATAGCCTTTGATTCTCAAGGAGATATCAACCCTGTTCCTTTGGTTAATACTTGTTTTAGATATATGCTAGTGATTAGACATGTGCAATTCGTTTCGGTCCGAATAGGAATTCGGACGAATTTCGGGCAATTCGGACATTCGGGTACTTCCAAATGTCCGAATTGCCGAGGTCCCGAAGTTCCGAAATTACAGAATTTCCAAAGTGTCGAAGTGCTGAAGTGCCGAAGTTCCGAAGTGTCAAAGTGCCGAAGCACAGTATTGCCGAAGTACTAATATACTCACCCAGTGAAAGAAGAAAAATGTTACATTGTATACAATTTTAAATAAAAAGTATACAAACATAGCCAGGATTCACCTGTAAGCATTTGCAACACTTACAACAATCAAGTAACATACATTCATATAAAATGTAAGTTACTTGGCCAGTCAGTGTAATGACAGGAATGAATAAGTAGATAACTCCCTAATTCCCACGGTGTTAGGGAGCTATCTACTAAAAGGCTGAAAGACCTAAATTGGTCTTTCTGCCAAATTTACAAATACTAAGTAAATATTACTTAGTATTAGTAAATTATGCCCCTACTCGCTATACCGCGAGTAGGGGCATGTCTATTAAACAGTGAGCAGCCTTTTTTGAGGCTGAAAAAAGAAGATTTTAGAAGAAAGAAAACATTGAATGGTAAGTTATTTTTTTTTTACAGGTTCTTAGTTAAAGGTCCCCCCCTCATTATTTTTAGGATGAGGGGGGTAGGTAGAGGGATCATTTGTTTTTTGGGGGGCTGACTAGGGGTTTGAGATCCCCTAGTCACCTGGGGGGGGACATTTTTTTTAGGGCCCCCACCCGCCGCTCCGGGGTGGGGGCCGGGGGGAGGATAATAGGTCCCCCCCATATTGGTATTTAGGGCCCCCACCCGCCGCTCAGGGGTGGGGGCCAGGGGGGAGGAAATTAGGTTCCCCGCTTATTAGTATTTAGGGCCCCCACCCACCGCTCAGGGGTAGGGGCCAGGGGGGAGGACCTTAGGTCCCCCCCTTTTGATATTTAGGGTCCCCACCCGCCGCTCAGGGGTGGGGGCCAGGGGGGAGGACCTTAGGTCCCCCCCTTATTAGTATTTAGGGCTCCCACCGCTCAGGGGTGGGGGCCAGGGGGGAAGACATTAGGTCTCCCCCCTTATTCCAATTTAGGGACCCCACCCGCCGCTCAGGGTGGGGGCATTTTGCCTTAACAAATCTAGCCTTTATTCAGTCTGATTAACACCACACGTCTATTCTTTAGCTTTGGGATCAAATGCCTTAATATGTTGTATTTTAGCGGTCAAGAGTGAGACACCTGTTATTAGTTAATTGGCACCAGTTCCCAGACTAATGATAGAAGCATGTAAATGATTATATTCAAAGCAATGAAGCATGTAACAATAATTGAATGCTCTTTGAGTGAGAAATACAATTACTACTACTAGCGCTGCATCTTAATCAACTATAGTGTTAATTAGAGGCAGAGTCCCTTTAAATTCATGCCATGAGCCACCAAACAGGTGATCAATGTGCTTTTCTATGTGATGTTAAGCTTATTTCTTGGCAAAGCTGCAGCAATCAACACACAATATAAGCTGGCCACTGCATAAGGAAATGTTTTATCTTTTTTATTATTCTTATATTTAATTCAGATGTATTACTAGTTGTAAAAATGCAAAATCAAGAGGATGTCCATTTTTATATATTTTTTTTAGCATCACAATTTGGTTTCATGAAAATCTGACTGCATGATGTTGTGCTTGTTTTTTTTTTAATTTGTAGAAGGATTGTCTAGCAATTATTTCACCCATACAAGCCAATTATTGCAGTGCTTTGTTATATATGTCTAAATAGAGTTTCTCTACATAGAATATCTTGCTCATAATTTCAGGATTTCTGAATGCCCAATGGGTTTTGGTTACCAACATTAATTACGGTACATTACATTACAAAATGTTATAGGAACAATAGGTTTATGAGAACCTTGGTCAAACGAGCTTACAATCTAAAGGAGATGAGGTATAAAAAAAAAAAACAATCGGAAGGGCGTCAAGGGGGATAGCAACCAAACAACTAGGTGGGAAAGTAGCAGAACTGGAGGTGAGAGTGGAGTGTGGTCCTTTAAGAGAGAGGTTTGTGAAATAGAAGATACTCTAGCAGGCAACGAGCTTTTCTGAAGAGATGTTTTTTTTGTTTTGTTTTTTTATTCTTTATTTATTTAAAGACAGGATGAAAAACACAGCACATTCGGAAGATACGTAAACTTTATACAGACACGCATTTATATATGTACAGCAACAATATTTATATATTTAAAGGTAGCGAATGCACTTCTGTGAACAGTAGAACATGAGTAATCTTTAAGTTGAGACAGTACAACGTGTCTTTGGCCAAACTCGGAAACGTACTATATCCAACAACCCGTCCTGGCTTTTTTTTTTTTTTGGAATTCTTTATTTTTGTTGTGCGGGTGGGTACATGGTTTAAACAGACGCCACAACAGCGTATTTCAATATTTACAAAAGTTATACAGTGGTATAAGAATTTGCACATTTTGTATGGTTTTGTCAAGCTTAACTAAGCAGTTATTGTGTCAGAGTAGGATTAAGTAGAATGAAATAGTATGAAACAACAGATAACAAACACTACATCAGCGTGGGTCAGGTTTTGTAAGAAACGTACAGTGGCATGGTTATTTGCGTATTTTCTTCTGACGGGAACAGTGTGTTTGTCAGGGTAGGGTTTGGAGGTCGTTGTGCAGCATGATCAGGCTTACTTAACGTATCGCTAAGGTACCAATTGATATATGAGTAAGTATTGCAGACTCGGTTTAGTACAAGTGTGAGCTGGGTCAATAACACCCTATAAATGACAGGTAATGGTATTGTAGAACAACGCTAGCAGCATCTTTACTTGTCCGTCCTAGCTTTTAATGTAAATGAAAGTAAAACTGTGTACTACCATACAAACATTATCATATAAAGGTAGGAAAGTTTGTCGATCAGGGGTCAGTACCCATTCAGGAATACCAAAGGGCCTTGTGATGAAGAGATGGGTTTTGAGGAAATTCTTAAATGACTGAAGACTAGGGGAGGGTGTGATGGGGTAGACAGTCACAGACTGTTTCAAAGGAATGGAGGCGCCCGCAAGAAGTCCTGAAGGTGCGTTAGTAGTAAAGAAAGTCACCTGCAGAGTGGATAGAGGCCATTTGGCAATGCCTCGAATGGACAAAAACACCTGAACAGAGAAGAGGGCTGCCTAAAGAATGATATTACCATGTTAGCCTGAAGTGAATGCATACCAAGCTGACTTGCAGCCCCTGATAAGAGCACTTTTAAAGAATTCCGTGCATGAACTTAAGGTCATGACTGCATTAGGCTTAGAGCAAGCAAGTCTTTTGATATGTTTGCACTATGCTGATAGCGGACATTGCATAACACTAGGGAACTAACCCACGATGGCAGGACAGTAGTTTGATATTGGAACCTGTGATTCTTGCGGGGGAGGGGAAGTATGTGCTCATAGTTTCACAAAGGTTAAACATACATCTCTTGTGTCACATGGGACCTGCATCAATATGGCAATGTTCTAAAGGTTTAATGGTGATTAGGTGATTCAGCTGCCAAATCCTGTGTACCATACAAATGTTTTGAATGCATAATGAGGATAAGGGAATGCATTTTTATGATGTAGCAGAGGTGGTGTCTTTTTGGTGTCATTTAACCCCGTAAGGACCAAACTTCTGGAATAAAAGGGAATGTCATGTGTCCTTAAGGGGTTAAACCAATATTATTTTTTTGGTGAAACTTACTGAAAACATTTTGCCAAAATCTGGACTAATATTCAAATATTGTGGACTCCTTCCACAATAGCACTTTGCTATCTCCTAATAGTGGGAGCTACAATATATCACACACTGTTTATTGGGACGTCTGATTTATCACATCCATTTTTACTGAAATGGAGCTGAAAGCACTGTGTGTAATAAATCTAGAATTAAGAATGACTGTTCATTAACATTTTCCAGGTAACCATAGCCACCCTAAATTAAGATATTGAAAAATGAAATCTGTACTCTTAGAATAGATTTATTCGACACATATATTTTGCTATAAATCAGCCAGATCTCTCTCAAGTTGTAAACATCATTTGCAGCTGTTATTGTAAATGAAACAGGCATCTAATTAGGGCTGTTACTGTGCATTCCTTCCAGCATGATTGGGTAATAACAGAGAACATCTACAATTTGGTTTTAAGGAACAGACAAACCACTTTGCATACAAATAGTTCATTTTCATAGAGGGAACCTTTCGCATTGGTATTTGAGCAGACTAATGTTGTGAAAACACATTGATCGCTTGAAAATTGCAGGCGTCCTTCCAGAAATTCTGTATATTTGCTGGCTTTCATTAAGTCTAGAGTTGAGTTTATTTATCATTCTTTATCTAGGTATAATATTGAACAGTTCTTTATTGCTTAACCAAAGTAGAACAAAGAATACAATATATTTTTTATTTTTTTACATTTAAACAAAACTAGGATCTATGCAAAGTGTTCTCAAAACAGTTGTTTGACATAGAGAGAGGGTAGTTCCTCTGTTGTATCATATGCATGATTCATACTGTAACAGACCAAGTGAAGTGTTTCTGGCAGTTTGAGACATTCATATTATGCTGGTGTAAAACCAAATAATTAAAGGGAAAATTTAGCTTTAAAAAAAATGAATATTTAAATGCACTTGAATGAGACAGTTGAAAAAATATGCATTTATTATTTTTTCAAAATAATTTTCCAAAGATTCTAAAATCCTACAAGTTCTGCGGCTAAGCTGTTCCAGACCCTTTTTGCCCAGCACTATGGAAATAAGTATAACTAAAAAATAAAAATACATATGACATGGTTAAATAATTAAACACTGGATCTGTTACAAATTATATATAAAAAAAAATAATTACTGAAAAAATATTTATATATAAAATAATTTACTGAAATAGCTCCTGAAAATGTACGTCATTGACAGACTTAACAAGTTTCAAATAATTATTGTTTCTTCTAGTTAAGTTTTGATTCTTCTTGTTTTTCCTTTTATATAATCTTATCTAATCTTACATGGGATGCTGCTTTGTACTATTATGGAGTTAATAAATATAAAAAATTCTAAAGGAAATTCATATGGAAATTCATATCTGATATAGATGTATAGATATATGTTAATCGTATTATGTGGCAATTTTTATTTTGTGAGACTGCATGCTGTTACTTTAAACACATTTTACATGATATTATTCCAAACTGGTCAGCCTAAAGTATCTATCATATGTCCATGATATGACGTTGCTAGGGTATTGTTTTTCTACAGTTTAATTATAATTTTTGATAAGGTGTCTTTTTTTGGCTCTTAAGGTACTTAAGAATTGGAATGTGTATATTTTAAAATATAATTCCGCACTTATGGGTAAGAAGATTTAATTTAAAACAGTTTTGTTTACACACAAAAAAAATAATCTATAAACTCAACAGAATGATCACGAAGACATTTCACTTCACGGAGGTTCTAGTCAAAAAGTCTCTAATCATTTAGTAAAACGGGGGATGTAGGGAAGCAGCGCTTAACAATTGAATTCCTTGTGTGGAGTCCAATGGAGCCAATATATGGGAGAAAACAAAATGGGACAGGAATACTAATATAGTGTAGTATGTCTATAATAGCAGAGGCAGAATATAAGGAAAAAATATATTGCACTCACTCTTTCCTGGAGCTCAAGATCAGCTCCAGATCACAGAGTATGGACGGTACAATCCCTGTCTGTGGATGTTAGGATGGTCCTGATTACCTCTGGTATCTTATCCCTGTGCCAATAATCCACGTGGTGTATTTTAGATGATGCTCTAGTGATATATATGGGATATAAAAGAACAGGAATAGTGTTCTCGGTATTAATAAAACAAATAAAATACAGAGAGAAATATACTCACAATGGATGAGCAAATCAGAATTGCTCAGCCCTTTACCGCATAGGTGGTTTGTCCCCCAGCCGGGAATGTGAGATACAGCTTCTCCAATAAAAAGATGTCCAATGAAGGTCCAGGGGTACAAAGTAGATTCATTTTATTAAACAAATAAAAAGTAAGTAACACACTAACGCGTTTCACCTATACAGAAGGCTTTATCAAAGTCTACATGCCCCCGTTTTACTTGCATCAACGACCAGAAAGAAGAGACTCTGGTTTGGGAAAGTTTTAGCTGCTGTACACATATGGTACAAGCACCATAAATCTCACTTGCTGCTATATCTAATCATTTAGTGGTAAGATTCTATTTTTTTATTTTACAATTTCGGTTGTGAGCTTTTTAGATTATGAAAGCTAGAACATTTTTTGGAACACTCCTGTAATGGAGTTTAAATTGAATGGTGAATTTTAATATAGTTGTGCTAACTGGGTAGATGAATAATATGTAAATCAGGTGTAGAAAGTACTCAATTTCCCGAAATTCAAAGACAGATAATTAATTTAAACTTTTTGTTTTGATAGTTCATATGAAAAAAGTATTACATGTACCATAGACCTTAAAAAAATATACTTCAAGCCTTTTTAGGAATTAAATTAATTTTCTCTTGGAAAGTGCATGCTAATAATGAGATGTTTTATATGTTAATGTTTTCTGAAGGTCTTTATGTAAATAAGTCAACAATGGAGTGAAGTTATTTGAATATATAAAATAAAAAAGGGATATTAAATATATTTCTAAATTTCAAGGATGGACACGCATACTAAGAGTTATCTTTCTTCTTCTTCTTTTTTTTTTTTTCTCCCTCGTTACCAGATGTGAGGGATGCTCACTGGATTTCTATTGCACATTTCCTTGTACACATTTGACTTAATAGTGCACGGAAATCTCAAGACCTCTGCAGTTTTAAAGATGTTGGTATAAACAATTTTTGCTACTTACATTTATACTTTATTTTGCAGCTTTTATTTAAGGGACAATCCAAGCTAGAGATGACCCTTATATTTTTTATTTTTTTTTAAATTAAAATAATAAATATAAAAAGCACAGCTTATGCTGTGAGCTCTCACCAGATCAGGAAGTGACTCAGCCAATCATGATTATTACTTAATGTCCTATAGTACTGTGATCTTGAGCAATTATGTCAGCATAAATAATTATTTTTTTAAGTGTACATTATGTGTGTCTGGGAGTTGTAATTCAATTTTCTACTCTAGAAAATAAACAGCGGGTGTATATCTGTCAGGAGAAGTCATTAATTAATTTCCAACTCTGTAGGTTGGGAGAGAGGGCAGAAGGGGTGAGCGTAGAGAGCAAAACTATAATTGTAGAATTTATAAACCTGAGCTACATGTGTGAGTGTTGGGAGCAAGCATAAATTGGCATTTAGAATACACTTAACTCTGCTTCAAGTATATAACTGGATTTCTCTGTTGGTCAGTAACTGTCAGTAATACAGAATTCATTTTTTTACACATGGGGCAGAAGTGAGAGATTTCTAAGTCCTGGACTATTCAAGGAAATAGGCAATTCAGGAGTAGGCTGCAAACCACTGCATAATAAAATATATTATAAGTCACAGTTTGAAACATGATTTCTCAGAACTGTTCTATTACTAACATTACATGCTACATGTTTATGGACCTGCGCGTCCACACGATTATTTTATTTCATTAATTTTGACCTGGGAGACCTAAAAAGTCGGTTGACTTGGACCTGCGTGTGCATTGGTTTTGCAATGGACTTTTGACCTAACAACCAGCAAAAATTTCTAAAAAAAATTAAATAATAATAATAATATATATATATATATATATATATATATATATATATATATACATATATTATAAGTCTTGTAAGGTTGGGGCATCCTCTGCTTAACAGTTTTCATAGTATTATTAAATATAAAGATTTAGAAAATTGTAAGGTTAGGTTACCTTTTCTTTTTGCACATATTAAGGAGATTAAATAAGACCTTCCACTTTTTGAAAACATACTCTATATTCCACTGCCTGTCTGAGACATAAAGTGAGCCTGTCAAGGCAGGTTCAATTTAAACATCTTCTTAGTAATATGTCATAAAGATACATTGTATATTTAATTGTTGAAAGTGATGTTAAGGAAATACCTCCTGTCCAGCACTGTAACTACCCCCACCATGCAAAGTCCATGGACCTTACACTGATAGAGCACTCATGTCCCACAAGTGCTTACCCCTTTCCCTTTTTGGGAACAGTTCCACAAACAAGATGTGGGACCTCCCACGTAGCTGAACTAACCTTCAGGCTACATAATGAGGCTGCTTAGGGCTGAGATAAGGGCTTATGTGCTACAACGATACTTGGCCATGCTTAGCCAGTTTTATCATCCTTATATTAAAAATGATAGGGGTCCTAGACTGACAAACTACCTAGGGCCAAGTGAGATCTTAATTCTTTTTTTGTCTTCCCCATGATGTCAACTCAGTGGATTCATTGCAAGAGCATTATCATCAGAATGTCACTCACATCTGACAATTCTTTAGCAAATCACGAGATGTGCTGGCTAAAGTAATAAACACAGCAGCTATAGCACATGTGCTGTAGTTGCTGTGACAGGGGGATGCTTGTTGGAGACTGCTCTTGCACTCACTTCTCACCAAATTCTAATATGCAGAAAACCAATTGATAGGAGAAGGAAGGGACAATATTTCAGTATAGTTTTATCTGCTAGAAGTTCTGCTAGCTCAATATATTTTTTTTCCAACCCTATCATTTGGAGAATGTGTGTGCCGTAACAGGTACACTTTAAATATATTTGCCATTGTAGTTCATGAATAACAGCTAATAAGATGACTTACACCTAGTGGAAATGTGTTATTTTATATGGCTTGGGAAGTGATTACATTTCAGTAGACAGTTTAAATTTCTTTTTCTAGTGTTTTCATATTTGGACTAAGTGGATGTAGCAAGGTTTTTAGGCTAGACTTATAATCTTGCTAGATCCTGTTTGTGATCCTAGTGATCCATCAATAGCATTTACTTTGATCAGGGTTGTTGAGTATAAGTGCATTTTAACTAAGATACAAACTAAGATGCCAAGATATCTGTTTTGCCAGATATGTAATCAAACCACATTTGGAACATTTTCCCCAATGTATTCATACCTCTCTGCTTCTTCTGATTTTGCAGGGATATATTTCCCATTATGGGAACTGCCTTTAAAAAAAAAAAAACAACAAAAAAACCATGTATATTTCTGAATTAAAACTCTATTATTATTTTGTTATCTGGTACTCGCCAACAGCTGTTGCATTATCTGTATCTGAACAGCTTAGGTCAGGAAAGTGAGTAACACAGCCCAGTAGAGAAAGGATACATCTGGAAGGCTGCGACTTCCTTCCAGTGAGAAGCAGACATCGATGAGTAAACTGGGAGTCTTAATCTGGCTGTATTAAGCACAACATGGCAAGGATCTTCATTAACTCTCAGTTACAGAGCGTTTTGCATGAACTTGTTTTTTGGTTGTTCCTGCATTGCATCTAAAAAAAGGTTGTGGTCAGTGGGCTAACAGCGCCTTTTACACTTAGACAAGTAAGATATCTCTCCAAGAACATTACACATTTGTTTGATAATGTCAAATATCACATAGACAACAAACATGATATCCTAAATTTGTAAGAGATTTGTAAGAGATTATATACATTAAAAGACAGCTACTCCCCCAAACCAATCAATCTATCTATTGCAGGCTTCCCCAAACTCTGGCCCTCCGGACTTTGCAGAACTACAACTCCCATGATTCTCAGCCTGTTTCATTCATTGAAACATGGGAGTTATAGTTCAGCAAAATCTGGAGGGCCGGAGTTTGGGGAAGCCTGATCTATAGATTGTTACATGCACACACTCTAAAGCCAGCAAAGCAAGTGTGGGATGTTTAACATTACAAATATATATATATTTCAATTATTTAAATGAGGGAGGTGGGAGAGACCACACAGAGGGAGGTAGGGGAGTGAGGATAGAGCAAGCTTCCCCTTACAGGAATGCCAATATTATTACGTCTCTCGTCAGTGCGTGCTGATGACAGATTTAATATTTGCGCAGAATTGACATTTGGCAGTCCATGCTGCCAAAGTCATAAGTGCCGAAGGTGTTACTAGCATCCGGCACACAAGTGCAAATATCTGCGATAGTGCAGCGTTTTAAGAAGAAACGCAGCACATCCAGACTCCCACCACCAAGACCACTTCAACTCACCTAAATTCTTCAGCTCTCTACACTCAGTAGACTGCTGGACAGCATGGGTCCTGGTGGAATCAAGAAGAGTTACCGAAAATAATAATGTGTTGATCTAGTAATTCTCAAATTAGGATTAAACCAGGCATTTTTGATGACACTAAAACACATGATTAGAATTATATATATACAAACATACATAAACATATACATATAAGCGTTAATGCCCATTGATTGTAAAGTTGTATCTGAATATTTTTCATTGATATTATTATTATAGCTGTAAAAAAACAATCTCAGACGGCAAAACACAATTTTAAACGTATGCAATTTTCTTCCTGAAGCCTGTAGGTAAATTCATCATTGTTGATGATCTCAAACCTTTTAAGTGACACAGAAGATGCCTGTTAAATGACTTGGAATTAAAGACCCAGTACCAGAGGAATTCATTGACATTTCATCTAATAATGTCTAAAGTATGCTGCTGTTATGGGATGATTACACACTTCCCAATTTATCACATGGCCAGAAGCTAGCACTACAATTTCAGAGAAAATAATGCATTTGGAAAGGAAGTTTAGGATATTTTAGCCGTTCATTTAGTAAAACACATAAATGTGAAATAACATGGTTAAAAATACACCGTATATAGTTTTATGTTTATTTAACACAAGAACCATGTATTAATTTGTGCAATATATGTTTCCATTTAGCGCAACATATTTAAGATAGAGTGAGGTCATATGATGTGAAGCATTGTGATAAAGTCACACATTCTTACAATTCTAAGAAGCAAAGAGGGATGATGAAAGAGGACATGTACAAATCACAACAAAATCTTTCTTTAATTTGAAACCACTGTGGTACTCCGCAGATGTGGCCAAAATAGTAAAAAACAAAAAGTTAGCATTTAGTAATTATAAAAAAAAACCAGAGTGAGGAAGACAGAATGATCTATAAGATTAGGCAGAAAGAGGCTAAGCAAGTTATAAGAGCTTCCAAATCACACACAGAAGAGAAAATAGCACAGTCAGTAAAAAAGGGGGACAAAACTTTTTTTAGATACATAAATGAGGAAAGAAAAGTAAAACAAGGATTAGTTAGATTAAAAACAAAAGAAGGAAGGTATGTAGAAGAGGATAAAGGTCTAGCTGACTGCCTCAATGAATATTTTTGTTCGGTATTTACAGATGAAAATGAAGGTAAGGGACCTCAGTTAAGAAAAAGGATAAATGAGTCATTTATTACACGTGAGTTTACAGAGGAAGAGGTTCTAATTCAACTGTCAAAAGTAAAGACAAATAAGTCAATGGGACCTGATGAAATACACCCAAAGCTATTAAAAGAGCTTAGTGGTGTACTAGCAAAACCATTAACAGATTTATTTAACCAATCATTGTTAACAGAAGTGGTCCCAGAAGATTGGAAGTTAGCGAATGTTGTGCCCATTCACAAGAAAGGTAATAGGGAGGAGTCGGGCAACTATAGGCCAGTAAGCCTTACTTCAGTAGTGGGGAAAGTGATGGAAACCATGTTAAAGGATAGGATTGTTGAACATCTAAAAACACATGGATTTCAAGATCAGAGACAACATGGGTTTACTTCAGGGAGATCATGCCAAACTAATCGTATTGATTTCTTTTGATTGGGTAACTAAAATTATAGATCAGGGTGGTGCAGTAGACATTGCTTACCTAGATTTCAGTAAGGCTTTTGACACTGTTGCACATAGAAGGCTTATCAATAAACTGCAATCTTTAAGTTTGGATTCCAATATTATTGAATGGGTAAGGCAGTGGCTGAGTGACAGGCAACACAGGGTTGTATTCAATGGAGTATATTCGAAGCTTGGGCTTGTCACCAGTGGGGTACCTCAGGCATCTGTACTTGGACCCATTCTCATTAATATTTTTATTAGTGATATTGCAGAAGGTCTTGATGGTAAGGTATATATTTTTTGCTGATGATACTTAGATATGTAACAGGGTTTATGTTGCAGGAGGGATAATAAGCCAAATGGCAAATGATTTAGGTAAACTAGAAAAATGGTCAGAGTTGTGGCAACTGACATGTAATGTGGATAAGTGCAAGATAATGCATCTTGGACGTAAAAACACAATGGCAGAGTACAGAATGTTTGATAGAGTCCTAACCTCAACATCTGAGGAAAGGGATTTAGGGGTGATTATTTCTGATGACTTAAAGGTAGGCAAACAATGTAATAGAGCAGCAGGAAATGCTAGCAGAATGCTTGGTTGTATCGGGAGAGGTATTAGTAGTAGAAAGAGGGAAGTGCTCATGCCATTGTACAGAAAACTGATGAGACCTCACTTGGAGTATTGTACACAGTACTGGTGACCGTATCTTCAGAAGGATATTGATACCTTAGAGAGAGTTCAGAGAAGGGCTACTAAACTGGTTCATGGATTGCAGGATAAAACTTACCAGGAAAGGTTAAAGGATCTTAACATGTATAGCTTGGAGGAAAGACGAGACAGGGGGGATATGATAGAAACATTTAAATACATAAAGGGAATCAACACAGTAAAGGAGGAGACAATATTTAAAAGAAGAAAAACTACCACAACAAAAGGACATAGTCTTAAATTAGGTTTAAAAATAATATCAGGAAGTATTACTTTACTGAGAGGGTAGTGGATGCATGGAATAGCCTTCCAGCTGAAGTGGTAGAGGTTAACACAGTGAAGGAGTTTAAGCATGCGTGGGATAGGCATAAGGCTATCCTAACTATAAGATAAGGCCAGGGACTAATGAAAGTATTGAGAAAATTGGGCAGACTAGATGGGCCGAGTGGTTCTTATCTGCCGTCACATTCTATGTTTCTATGTTTCTAACATCCTATACATGGTTGTATTATTTATGCATGCTTTCTTTGTATCATGAATCTTAGATATTTAGATAACAAGAGCAGTGTGGGTGATATTACAACTGAATCCCCACCAAAAAAGTCTGCTTGTCCATCAAGGGGTTCTGGAGACATACAATAAACCTTTAGATCAACTGCCTCCAGAACCTAAACTTGATATTGCTATTTAACAGCTGATCCCTTGGATTTAATTCCTCTCCGAATAATTATATTTTAATGTTGCTGTTTCTGTCTTACAAGCTCCCCTCCGACTGAGAAGGATTACCACGGGCCACAGGACTTAGGAATGTTTATGTCCAGGTAGGAATAAGCCATAGACAGAGCTTTTACGGATGAACAATTTATTAAATTTATCAAAGTTCAATGTGTTCCAAATTTTGGAAGACCAACTAACACAGCTTGTGTGATACACCCATAGAAGGTTTAAGATCCTATGTGGCCCTAGGCAGATTTCCAGTTCATGATATTAGGGGCTGCCACGGTGGCAGTCACAAAGAGGATTACCGAAAATAATGCATGGATGATATCACCAGAAATAAAAGACATATGGAGTTGCTGTAAGGATATCCACAACATATTTGGGTGTATTTGTAGTAAGGTCTGTATGTAACTTACGCTCATTTATATAAAGATTTCAAGTTTGTCAGCTCAGGTGTAAAACGTCACTCCCTCCCAGAAGCCACCTACAAGTAGCACATACAGTCTTCTTGCTTGTAAGTTTGTCCCTGGACACGATGTACAGTAACTGCACAAACTTTAAGCATTGTCTTGTATTGAATGAGTTAAACTGTTTCACGCTGACGTCTGCCAAATAGAGTTTTATATTTAAGCAATTGCAGCAACTGCTTAACAAATCTTCAGAGTGCAATTAAGAAGCTGTTCATTGCTCGCTGTGGAATGCTTACTTTACAGATTTTTTTTTTATTGTTTCTCCATGAATATTATCCTGCTTTCTGCCCAGACAGCCTCTTAGCAAGGTGCACTGAAGATGGAAACTCTTCATCTAATCAACACTTTCTTTTCCACCTAATCAACACTAATTTCTTAATCTCATATACATTTTTTTTCTTCATACATTTAATCTTGACAGCCAAGCACCAAAATGGAAGCATTCTAATTGTGATGCTTTACCAAGCAGCATTTAGAATCCATATTAAATGCATATTAGTTAAACCAGGAGTAGGTAATCTTTGACACTCCAGATGTTGTGGACTACATTTCCCATAATGCTCTTACTGGCAAAGCATCATGGGAATATGTAGTCCACAACATAACACTATACAAATATATGCTGGCATCGGCGTCTGCGGGGAGGGCAAGGAGCAGAAAAGGTCTGCAAGGAGAAGGAAGGGACAGAAGGAGCACAAAGGTAAAAGAGCTGAAAGAATCAGAAGGAGCACAAAGGTAAAGGAGCAGAAAGGGCCAGCAAGGAGTAGAAAGGGCAGCAAAGAGCTGGAAGGGGCAGAACGAGCGCAAAGGTAGAGTAGGAAAAGGAGCAGAAAGAAATAGAAATGAACAGGAAGGGTCAGCAAGGAGCAGGAAGCGCCTACAAGAGGCAGAAAGGGACAGAAGGAGCAGGTAGGTAAAGGAGCAGAAAGAATCAGAAGGAGCACAAAGGTAAAGTGGGAGAAGGAGCAGAAAGGGTTTGCAAGGAGCAGCAAGGGATCAGAAAGCGAAAGGAGCAGAAGGGCACAAAAGAAGCAGAAAGTTGCAGAAAGGTAAAGGAGCAGAAGAAGCCAAGAAGGAGAGAAGACAGTGTCAGAAGAATAAGAAGACTGTGTCAAATGAAGAAGAAGAAAAGGAGATTGGAGCAAGAAGGACAAGTGAAGTGATCACCACATCATAAGGCTTTGGTACCTAGGCCTGGCAGGGAAACTTTGGATCTTCTCATCTCCCAAGGGAAAAAAAATCTCAGTGTTAATGTGTTCACTTTTATTTACTGAGTGACAGGAAGCACAGAGTGCCGTTGGATAGGGGTGTCACTGGTTGGCTAGAGCGGTCAGCTTGCACTCTAAGCCAATCAGTAACTCCCCATTCATAAATAAGTAAAAAAAAATTATGAACTGGGAACTAGTGATTGGCTTAGAGCGTCAGCTGACTCTAGCCAATCAGTGGCACCCATGCCTGACGTCAATCTGCACTTCCTGACACTCCGTTTCAGAAGCCAAATACCACTGAGTGACCTGGAGATCTGGAGCTGGAGGAAGTCTTTGGGTTTAAACCATTTCACAGCGGTTTAACCCCTTCAAGGAAAAAGCACCCAAGGGCCCCCTGGCATCATAGCATTTTCATTTAGATGAAGTTATTATGGTGACCAGAATTTTCCTTTAATTTGACTAAACACTATAGTTGTAAAAATGCTATTCACCCTGACTTTATGTGATAATGACTATGCCCCTCCCCTTCATGACACTGTCAAAAAGGGGCCAAGCATGGATGTCATTACAATTATGCCCCCCACTGGCAAAAATTCCTGCGGATGCCCATGTATGCGGGGCCAGTGCAAACCATTATCTGGAAATCTATTCATAAACAGGGCTATACATAGGACACGAGGTCACCCATTTAGGCTGGAAGAAAGAAGATTTAGTCTAAGGCAAAGAAAAGTTTTTTTATTATAAGAATTATAAGGATGTGGAATTTTCTGCCTGAAGAGTTGGTTTTATTAGAGTCCATACAGATGTTTAAACATAAATTGGATAAATACTTGCAAAAACATAACATACAGGGATATGATTTCTAATTAGCGGGGTAATAGCTGCTTGATCCAAAAAGATATCTGACTGCCATTCTGCCATTTTTTCCTAGTTTGTTGCAAAATTCGAAGCCCTTCAGATTGGGTTTTTTGCCTTCTTTTAGATAAACAGCAAAAACATATGTGAGGAAGGCTGAACTTGATGGACGAAAGTCTCTTTTCGGCTGTGTAACTATGTAACATCTAGAATTCCGAAGGTTGCCTAACCGTGACTTAAACTATTTCTTCCAATGAAACATACAGATGATCAAAAAACAGAAAATAAATTGTAGATTCCCTTTTAACCACTCAAAATGTGGGATAACGCCTAATTATTATTATATAATAATTCACTGATACTTTCAAATATTTGGCATTTGTTAACTCAGAAATATAATAACTGATACTTTTAAAGGGTGGGAATTTGTTGCCAGGTCACACTTCCCTAGCAACTATCCATCGACTGGCCAAAAAGTCTTTGTTGGTTATCAGGAAGGAGAAGAGATCTGTACCTCTTATGAAGTAGATGTTCCTTCCAACATCCCTATAACTATTTGTCAAATTAATTACCAAGTGCACATTTCTCTAGTCATACAGTACAAGAGGCACAGATTCCACTGAACTCTGTATTATTATGGCTAATTACAGAGCCCAATGCTTCCCCCAACTTGCTGTAATACTTTAGACTCTCTGTCTTGTCCAGTAGATGTCTAATTATAAGGAAAGTCTTTTTCGTGCATTTTGAATCCAAAGAAAATGATGTATTACATTACAATACAGAATGGTCAATAATACAAACAGTAACATCTAGAGAGCAAATGAAGAATAGGTAGCAATAATATGAAGTATACAATGCTACATTTCTTATTCAAGCACATTGAACAAGAGCTTTATATTTAATGGTAGACATATAGAAAACATAGAAAATCAACATGCTTAGTTTAAGATGTCTAATAAAACTAAATAAAAGGAGAGAAGAGGGCCAGTAATAGATGGAAAAGTATGTAAGATGGTTTGGGTGCAAATGGAGCGAAAAGGCAAGAGTACGAGGAAGCAGGCCATGAAGATCAATATCTAGAATTTGAGATGGTGAAGCAGGCCCAAGGGAAAAACTTGTTACCTCCTCTGTGGTTATCCAAATACAAGATAATAAAATCCTCAATGGATTCAATACTCTCATTAAGAATATTTAAAAGGTTACTCCAGCCTCCATGACCACATTTCTGCTTCAAAGGCTATTCATATAGAGAAATATGCATTGACGTGACTTAGGCGGCTCAGAATTCTGTTCTAGGCTGTCAAATGTTTAATATGTGCAAATAATGCATCTGTCATCAATGCACACTGCGTGCTGTAATTAGGTACTACCCTCTCAGGCAGCGCCCCTTTCTCCTTTCCCTCTTCCTTGGTGCACACTCTCCCTGCCTCTCTGCATTGATAGTTGACATTGTCTACCCCCTTCCCTCCATCTACCCCCGACACAGAGCGTCTGCATACCATGTAATCCTGAAGATCAGTCCAGTCAAATGCTTCGCTATAAAATAGAGATAAGAGATTAAAAGTGGAGGTTAAATTATATAGTAGCCTAACCATATATGAATGAGTGATTCAGTGGCTCTACTACCCCTTCATCATTGGAAAATCCTGTTAAGGAAGATGTCCAGCATATAATGTGGAATATTACACTTTTTCTAGTTTTATTCAAAGTTTGAATTGCACAGGGATTTTTAAACAGTAAATCCAAAATGAAAAGAAAACAAGTAATATGGGTTTTTCATGAATTTATTTGCAATAAATTACATGACTTAGAAAATGAATGTTGAAGGGATGTTCTTGTTTGTTTTTGTTTCATGCTATTATTTGAACAAACTGGTCTTACGCTAGTTGAATATGTCATTATTTCATAGTCACGCATAGAGATTCACTGTTTGTTTAGGCTGACTCATTTCAAACCTCCAACACAACAAGATGACACTGCTTGAGTGTCTCCTCTTCTATATTTAGAAACTCTTACGTAAGTCACACCATGGACAAGAGCTCGGCCTGAGATCAGTAAAGATCAAAAGAACCTTGAAGGCATTTACATCAAAAAGCCTTGCAAAAATGTTCAAATAGATTTGTGTAATTTTGATTTACAACAAATCGAATAACCTGTATATTATTGCTAATTTCCTTTGGGTATTTTAGAAATATATGTTGATGTTAATCGGTTGCAATTCATAAGACTGGGGGTATTATGTGATATTTATGGGTATTTGTAACATAAATCAGTTATCTATTATTTGTATTTGTAATTGGTATTTGTAACATAAATCAGTTATCTATTATCAAAACACTGCTTGTGCCATCCCCAAGAAATGAGATTATACCATTTCACGATATAATATCTCACCTCTTCTCTGTATGCATCTCATGTAAACATACTATCCCCTGTGATGTATCTATGAGCAAAAGTCACAGAGCGGCAACCATTTTGGGGCAAACATATAAGAGTGGATGAGTCCCCATGGAAACTGATGGAATGTTCCTGCTTATTGCTTTAGAACTTTGTCCCAGAATTACTCGTTATAAATAACCTCCATATAGTCTGCTTTAGAGAATTAGAAACCCTGAGCTTTTTAAGAGGCACTAGGAAAGACAATTATAATAGCCAAAAACTCCCTCCAGTTTCATAACCATCATTGACTTTCTGTTATGGCTGTATTTATCTGAACAGAAATAACTTAAAGGAACATTTCAGATACACAAAGCACATCAGGTTGGAGTCTGGCATATGCATGATGTTTACAAACGGGCCTGTTTCAATAGAAATCTTTACTTTAATTGGGGGAAGAAACACCTCGGTGACTGCCAATCAGACACCCAGAAAGGCTTTCTCCCACTTCTGTTAGTGCCCGTCTACCTTCCAACCATCATAATGAGCTGTATTATAGCTCACTAGGAAGCCGAGGAAAGCCATGACTACATGTGCTCGCACAGAGGCTTCTCAGTCAGATTGGAGTGTTTCTGTTAAAATACTGAACGTCTGTGCTTATGAAAGAGTGTGTTTTTTTTCATATGGCCCGAAGAAAACATGCAGACAACAATAAATGCATGTTTTCTTTGAGGGTATATCTGCTAAATTCTTTAAAAGGGATCAATAGGTTGTTCCTTTAAGCAGTAAAAGAAACATAATACCCCATAGTCCGTTTTGCTATTACATAAAATAACTGTGCCTTTAAATTTTAGCTTTGCATTCTGTGTGACTCTTGCGGATCAACAACAGTTCTGATAGATAATAGTCACCTAAGGCATTCTGTGTATATTTAGCTACCTCTGTCACAATGATTTGGTGCTAAAACAAGTCACTGCTACATAAGCAGAGCATCACCTGAGCTAATGTAATGCTTTTGGTTTGGTAGTGTGAAAGAGATCATCTCAGCTCTAGATGTGCACATGCTTAAATTTATAAAATAGAAATACCATTTAATTAAGTGATCAAGTAAGAAACCTGTACTGTTTTAACCCTTTTACTACCGAGCACTTTTGTCTGAAAAATCTTAGCATAATATTTAAATGAAACAAGGGATGCATAGCTGTTAACATATCACAACACAACACAACAATTCTGTGTATAAATTGCTTTGCAAAAAAGAGAGAGTCCCTCTGCCTTCACACCCATCCCTTCCAGCCAGCTCCGAATAGCCCATTGCAACCTTTCCCACCCCCAGTATCTGCTGAGCCTTTCTGGCTCTTTTTATGGGCTTCTATGTTTTTGGTTTGTGTGTTACGTATCTCCTTTTGCATATAAGTCGTAAAAAAAACTGTGTAATTATTATTTTATTTTATCTCTCGAAGGGATCTTCCGTGTCCTCTGGAGCTCAAGCCCATTGGCCATTTATGTGTTTAGTTGTATATAGATTGCTTTGCAGACACATTTGAAAATTTTATTATGTAAATGTACTCAAAAAGTTTTTGCTTATACGTTTATCCTTTACAAAAATATGTGGAACATGACATACTTTAGACAGTATACTTTGTCCTTTATCTTGCAACATTTTATGTAAAGTATGTAGAGTAGGTATTCACAAGGACCCTGAAGGCATTACTTGCAGTACAGGTTACTGAAAATGGGAACAGAATGTAAAAAGTCTGGTTTCCATGTTCAGCACTCTGTAGAAACGGCTCTGACCAAAGTATCAAACGATCTACTCGCTGCAAAATCTTGTGGTCACTATTCTATCCTAATTCTTCTTGACCTTTCCGCTGCTTTTGACACTGTTGATCATCAACAGATTCTTCTCATCCTCGTAATCTCGGTCTACGAGATATTGCTCTCTCCTGGTGCTCCACCTACCTCTCCCAGCGCTCTTTTAGTGTTTTTTTCTCTGGCTCTGCTTCTTCTCCCCAACTCTCTCTGTTGGTGTCCCACAAGGTTCAGTCCTTGGTCCCCTACTGTTCTCGATCTATACTGCCTCCATTGGTAAATTAGCTCCTTTGGCTTCCAATACCATTTCTATGCGGATGACACTCAAATCTATCTGTCTCTCCCAGCCCCTCTCGACTAGTGTCTCTGACTGCCTCTCTCTGCTATTTCTAACTGGATGGCTGCGCACTTCTTAAAGCTCAACTTGTCCAAAACAGAACTTCTGGTCTTTCCTCCCTCAAGTGTTGCTACTTCTGTTTCTGTCTCCGTCCACGTTAATGACGCTACCATCAGCTCCACCACGCAGGCTCGGTGCCTAGGTGTTTTCTTTGACTCTGACCTCTCGTTAACCCCTCATGTTCAGTCGATCGCCAAAGCCTGCAACATCCATCTCAAAAAAATTGCACGTATCCGCCCCTACTGTCACCCCTAGGTGCTGGTCCATGCCACTATCCTCTCTTGCACTGACTACCGCAATCCACTTCTCAGTGGTCTTACGTGCTCCCAACTTGCCCTGAAGGCTCATCTTCCTGTCCAACCGCACCTCCCACGCCTCACCCCTCAGTCCCTTCAGTGGCTTCCTGTAAGATATAGGGATCAATTTAAAATTCTGGTTCTTGCTTTCATCTATTTATCCTCCCTAATAAAGTATATCCCATCTAGGCCCTTTCGCTCTGCCGAAGACCTACGTCTATCCTCTGTTCGTACTCCCACCTCTGATGCTCACCTTCAAGACTTCTCTAGGACTGCACCGTTGCTGTGGAAATCCCTTTCCTTTTCCGTTAGACGCTCACCCAGTTTCAACTCCTTAAAAAAATCATAAAAAACTCACTTTTTTACAAAAGCATATCAATTAAACTGTTAATGGCTCCCAACTGTATCCTCTCCTGCAACTGTCATTAAAAAAAAACCACTAAGACTTTAGTGAATTCTATTCTACCAATCCAATCTACGTCCCTAATACTAGCCTTACCTTTTGTGTCACTTTACCCTACTCCCTCCAGCATGTAAGCTCATTGAGCAGGGCCCTCAACCCCTCTGTTTCTGTGCGTTAAACTTATCTGGTTACAATTACATGTTTGTTAGTTCACTCGCCTCTGTGTCATTAATAAAATCATGACTTTACATCATGGAGGCTCCTATTACGCTGCACTCTTTCTTTATTTCCCTCAGCAGCAAAGAAAATTTTTAAAACATAACCAGTACATAACATTAACAGTCTGAGAGTAGTGTCTCCTTAGCAACAGGAACAGCCAATCAGGTTCCTCTCTTTAGCATAATAGGTTCTGTCAACCAATCCTATTCCTCTTTCTTTGCTGCTCCCTCAGTTAAGTAACATCAAGTCCCATAGTTTCTTAACTGTGGGGCGATATTTCTTATATTATTACTGTCATTATTGTCATTATTGCATTTATATTTGTGATTATTAATGTGTACAATATCGTGATTAATAACTACTTCTTAACTCCTAGCAGTTAACAAATTTCTCTCATGTTAATAACTGTCAGTTTCAGATGCTCTATATTGGCTTTCCTAAGCTGTTTCTAGTTCCAGCTCCCCTCCCCCTGAGCCCAGGACTATTGAACCGGGCTCGGGGACGTTTGCTGGAGCTCCTCTGCCCTGTTTCGGCGCTTCACGCCATTCCTTCCCTGTGTCCTGTCAGACCGCCATTCACTGAATGCAGGCGCGCGTGCTGCATTCAGTGAAACCGCCTTCATACCTCCTACTCTGCAGCTTAGGACACCCACTCTGGTATTAGGTAGCTTTTATTACCGCGATTTTGTGGGTTCATACGAACACTCCTGCGTCCCTTTTGGGACTTTCGGCGTTCGCGGCGGCCATTTTATTGGTTTCCCGCGTGTTTTCTGTAATACTGCCCCCAACAGCCGGATCTCGGAGTTGGGGCTTAGTATTAGTGGCGGTCGGACGGCTCTCTGCTTTACCTAATAATCTTATTACTATTCACACGAAGTACTGATTTATTTCTTCCCACTAGCTGTTTTCCCTTTGGGTTACTCAACCCTTTATTAGGTTATTTACTCTAGTGATTTTATTGCTTATTTACATATCACTATGTCTTCTGACAAGAATACTCCCACCTCCTCTGGGTTTCATACCCCAAACCAAGGTAGCTCTAAAGCACCTTCAGGAGTATTTATTGATAAGGTAATAACCCCAATGGAGTTTGATACCTCTGCCAAAATGCAGACTATGATTGACAAAACTATGTCACAAGCCATGACTAAAGCCCTTACATCGGCTATGGGTCTTATGTCTGACTCCCTATCAAAGACACTTACGCATGCTTTGATTCAGGCACAGAAATCGGCTCAGCCGACTGATACACAAGCTTTGCCGGTCACAACCCCTGTACAACCTCAGACTGGCCGCAAAGCCTTAGCTAAAGTAAAACACACCTCAATATCACAGATGGACAGCTATGCACCTGTCACAGATGGCGCGAATAATCTGCCACCGCGCAAAAGAGCCACTAGCCGGGCAAAATTGGCTAGATTATGGAAAAGGGCAAAAGCCCAATTAGATTCTGAGTCTGATCTCAGCGATATTGAAGAGGAGGCATATATGGATTCAGAAGATCCATCAGATCTTGAATCAAATAGCCTGGCCGAGGACTACGTTCCCTCCAGGGACTGCAATACACCTCAATCTGAGATATATGATCTGGAGCAAAAGGCCCCAGGAGACGCTGATAAAATTTTGGACCCCCATGAGGAACCCCTATTTGACCCCGATGAGCTACGCCACCCACGGTTGGCGGAATGGTCTCCCTCGGACCATGTGGCAAGATATGTAGCGTCAAGGGTACCCAAGCCTTTAGATAAGGCGACGCAAAACAAACTTCGGGCAGAATGCCCTCGGCCCACGGTGCCAGATGATGCCTGCAGAACACCTGCAGTGGACCCAAAGATTATCCAGTTCTTGAGTAAGACCGGAAGGAAGCCTAATAAAGGCTTAGACCTTTCCCTGCGCAACTGCCAGGACAAGGTGTTAGACATATTGGGCCCGGCAACTAAGATATTTGAAATGGTCAAAGATGACCAGGATTTGGATAGAGCCGCCATAAGTGGATGGATCCAACAAATTATTTGCTTAATTGGCAACGCCAACACTGCGTTGGCCATGGAGCGTCGCAAAGCAATTCTATTAAAAATAGAGCCCAAGCTGATAAATATGGCCCTGAATGAGCCGGGTACCCAGGCCAAAGGTCTCCTGTTCAGAGACAACTTTGTCAAGGAGCTCGGCTCCTTCGTTCATACGTTTACTGCTCTTGATAAAGCACAATCAAACATGCGCAAAGTATTCCACCCTAAGGTTGTTGGTGGGCAGGAAGAGCCAGGAGCCGTCTGTCTGGCCGTATTAACAGGGGTTCTTTTAGACAGAACCGAGGCTCCTATACAGGACGAGCTAGCTTCTCGGAGCAGTGCAACACCCAAGCCTTCTTCCCACAACGTGGGCGGCCATGGGTTGCTCGAGGACCACGAAGTGCTCACTCAGGACGACGACCTTATGGTAAGTCCTCTCAAACTTCTTTCTTCCCTACGGGCAGTGGGGGGCAGACACCGTCATTTTTTCCATGTATGGTCTCACATTTAATCAGATGCTTGGGTACTGAACACTATAAAAGGGTACGTAATAGATTTTCTGTCTATACCGATACAACATTCCTCACCACGGGAAATCCGTTTTTCCCAACAAGACGCGACCCTTGTTACCCTTGAGGTTCGGAACTTAGAAAAGAAACGGGCCATATCAGAAATCCCTATGGCCACAACAGGCTATGTGAGCAACCTATTCCTAGTTGCCAAAAAAGGCAGTGGTGTCCACCCAGTGATCAACTTGAAACTACTCAACACTTACGTATCCTACAACCATTTCAAAGTGGAGGGGATACATTGTCTAAGAGATCTCCTACAACCATCAGATTGGTTGGTGAAGTTAGATCTTCAAGATGCTTATCTTACAGTGCCGATTGCCCTGCACACCAAGACTTCCTGCAATTCATATGGCAGGGAAGGAAATGGAGATTCACCTGCCTCCCATTTGGACTGTCCTCAGCCCCATGGTGCTTCACCAAACTTATGAAGCCAGTAGTCGCCTTACTACGAAGTCGAGGAGTACGTCTTATAATCTACTTAGACAACATCCTCATCATGGGACAGTCTACCCAACTCACCAGGACTCACCTGAACTGGACTCAGACACTACTACAAAATCTAGGCTTCCTCATCAATTAGGAGAAATCCATTTTGGTCCCCACACAACACATAGAGTTCTTGGTCTCATCGTGGATTCTACGCTTCAGACCCTACACCTACCAACGACAAAACTGAACAATATCAAGAAGGAAATCAGACGCACGCTGGCGACTCCCCAGCTTTCTCTCAAACAATTGGCGAGAGTAATAGGTCTCCTCACAGCCTCCATACAAGCCATCTTCCTGGGCTCCCTCCATTATTGTGCGCTACGTCTACAATCCTCCCATTTGAGAGACGGGGTCTCCTACACAGATTTGATCACTCTAAACTCAGAAGCTAAAGGCGAACTGAAATGGTGGCTCTTCCATAAGGAAGCCTGGAATGGTGACGCCATTTTCGGCACCACACCAGATCTCATAATAGAATCCAACGCGAGTTTGCACGGTTGGGGTGCTTGCTGTGGAAATGTATCTACAGGTGGCAGATGGTCCGACGTGGAATCATCCCTCCACATGAATTGACTGGAACTCCTGGCCGGATGCTTTGCAATCCGCAGTTTTTCACCTACTCAAGCTCAGTGCTCTATCCTTCTGAAGATGGACAATATATCAGCAGTCCGATATATCAACCATCTAGGAGGCACGAAATCGAAGGTCCTGGCGAACATGGCACGGGATTTCTGGCAATTCTGCCTGACACAAGGCAACTCTGTTACAGCGGAATATATCCCGGGTCTCTGCAACACAACAGCAGATTGGTACTCACGTCACCTCAGGGACCCCAGCGATTGGCAACTGGACCCCAGAGTCTTCAGAGACATCCAGTCGTTATGGTGCCCCATGGACAAGGATCTTTTCGCCTCAGGCTTGAATACACAACTCCCCAGATTTTTCAGTTGGAGACCGAACCCATCAGCTCTGGCAACAGATACGTTCACCCAAGATTGGTCGTCCACAAGGAACTATGCCTTTCCATCGTTTGCATTGATTCCCCACTGTCTACTTCAATTAAGATGCCAGACGGGAACTCTGGTGCTTGTGGTACCGCTATGGCCCTCCCAACCATGGTTTCCCTCCCTCCCGGAGATGACGATAGACATACCCCTCCTCCTCCGACACTTCGAGTACCTGCTTCAGGACCCGGACGGTTCCCCTCACCCCCTGGTACAACAAGGCCTCCTTCATCTCACAGTGTGGCTGATATCAGGGGACCTTGGGAAATCGTGGGGAGTTTCGGAGTCAACTCTCCACCTTTTCGAAGGCGCATGGGCACCCGGCACGAGACAGGCTTATAAATCTTCATGGAACAGATTGCGTGATTGGTGCCTGGAACGAGATTTGGATCCCATATCGGCTCCTCTGACTTCGACCCTTCAATTCCTAACGTCATTATTTGAGGACGGTAAAGCCTATCGTACAGTGAACCTATACCGATCGGCCATTTCGGCTACACACCGAGGTATAGATGGAGTCCCGATAGGACGTCACCCGCTGATATGTAGACTCCTCGGTGGCATCAAATTTGCACGTCCCCCACTACCATGATATTCGATACTGTGGGACGTTTCCATCATCCTCAATTTCTTCGAATCATAGCCAGATAATGCAGTTCTATCCCTGAAACAACTGTTAGCAAAGCTGGTTATGCGCCTTTGCCTCATATCCTGCAAGAGGGTTTCCGATGTCAGAGCCCTGGACATTACTGCACGTTTCTACACCCCGGAAGAGATCACGTCCGATATATCTCGAAGAACGAAGACGTCATCAAAGAAGGTCTTATACCCATCATTCCCTGACAGACCGGCCTTATGCCCAGTCAAATGCCTACAAATGTATGAACTTCACACCTCCACTTTAAGAGATCCAGCAAAACACGAACTTTTCATCTCCTTCCAGAAACCACACCTACCAGTGTCTACCCCTACCCTGACTCGCTGGGTTAAATGGATTATGTCCCTAGCGGGCATTGACACCTCACTATTCTCACCTCATTCGGTACGAGGAGCGATGGCCTCCAAGGCTTCCTCGATTGGTTGTCGCCTTGAAGACAATCTGAAGGCGGCCGATTGGTCCTCAGAATCTACCTTTCGTGACTTCTACTTTAGACCCATTCAACACTTCGCGGGAACGGTAATCTCCCAGCTTTAAACCAGCATAATCTCCCAGCTTTAAACCAGGAGCACGGAGGCTCCTAGTCTTAATAAAATTCACAGATTTTACTATTACCATGACGTAAAGTCATGATTTTATTAATGACACGGAGGTGAGTATTTTATTGAAAAAAAGAATTGAAAACATAATGTGGTCACTTATACTGGCGTTTGCTAGACCTGAGTATCATTGAAATTCTGGAAGAACGTAGTAGTGATTCAGTGGAAATTATTTGCATAATATATAAATGAAAACAAATTAGATTCTCCTTATACACGTTTCTATAAAAAAGAAAAAGTTAAAATAGAAGCACATTGCTATATATTAATGAAAAACTGACTTTAATGTATCACTTTAATGCAGAGATACAAAAATCCATGGACATATTTCGTAATGAAGCACACTGCTAGATAGATGTAAATTTAAATGGACATGGTCGTCCATAACACACACATAACGCTAGCGAAAAAGTTAGAGAATGTGTAGATTAGCAGATGTTTTGAAATACAAGTTTTAGCCTTTTCGATATTTCACATGTTTGGTTCATCTTCCCTGGTATCTCTGAGTTGTGCTATATTCAAAGAATATATGGTGTGCTTAATACAATATGGCCATATGGTTTAACTGAATCGCCATATTTGTTTGCTAAGAAAGGTGATTTTAAGTAGCCTTGTAAAATTTAAAACCGTTTTTTTTTGGTGATGCTATTTAAATTAACACCAAACTTTTATGTGGCTAACTTTGCAGCCAGAAACAGTAACAAGAGACAAAAAAGAAATAAAAAAAGCACACAAATGCACTCTATTTTGATAGAATAATGCATAGATAAAATTACACACCGATTCAAATTTCTCTTTGCCATGTTGTTTTAAATATACACCTTACCTATCTTAATGCCCTTACAAAGCAATGTTCACCCATAATCTACCTTGTCTAAGATCTTCTACTCAAAAAGGGAATGATCCCTTTCCTTCTCATTAAAAATGTAAATTCTTTCAACCACAGCAAATAAATGAGTAGAGATTTTATACCTATAATTGGTTTCAATCCATCTCCATTCTCCAACACATGTACAACGACCACAATGCCTCTGCAATACCCACTTTTAGGTTATAATTCAATTAATCACTTTAAGTTTTTTTATTAGAGAATTTATGATTGAGAGTGAAAACTCTCCTTACCTTGCTCATACTTTACCTACTTTACCATACTTTACTTTGCCCTTTTATTTCATTTTAGTGTTTTTTATATAGTTCAGTATGCTTTTATATATGTGTTTTAGGGTTTCACTGTAATACTACAGTGAACAAAATTATAAACGCAACACTTTTGTTTTTGGCCCCATTTTTCATGAACTGAACTTAAAGATCTAAGACTTTTTCTATGTACACAAAAGGCCTATTTCTCTCAAATGTTGTTCACAAATCTGTCTAAATCTGTGTTAGTGAGCACTTCTCCTTTGCCGAGATAATCCATCCACCTCACAGGTGTGGCATACAGGGCCGGCCTTAGGCATTTAGACGCCCTGTGCGAAAAATCTTCACAGCGCCTCCCCCCCCCCCCCCCCCCGTCATCCATGTATGCTGTTATGTTTGTGTTGTCTGTGTATGTAATAGTACGTGTGATGACTGTGTGTGATATGTATGCTATGTGTGATATTTGTAATGGGTATATTAACAGTGTGTGATATGCGTGTATTGGTTGTATGTGACACACACACACAGAGTCAGACAGCCATACACACACACAGGGCCGCCATCAGGGGGTGACAACCGTGACGGTTGTCACGGGCCCGGCGGTCCTGGGGGGCCCGGACTGCTTTGGCAGTCCAGGGCCCCACAATTACTTTCTGCACATATATATAGCGATCATCGCTATATATATATGTGCATCCGCGGGCCCCCCGGCTCCCTATACTTGCAGAGGGGGCCCAGCGGACTGCAGGAAAACTTTCCAGCATTTCCCTGTCTCTAACTCCCGCGAGACGTGCGGCCGTTAGAGCGTTGCCATGGCAACGCTCCGCACGGCGCGCACACCACATCTCGCGGGAGTGAGAGCAGGAAATGCTGGAAAGTGTTCCTGCAGTCCGCTGGGCCCCCTCTGCAAGTATAGGGAGCCGGGGGGCCCTACAATGGCACCGGACCACCAGGGATCAAAGGATCTTCCCCCCTCCCTGAACCAGGTAAGAAACAGGGAGGGGGGAATAACAAAAATAAATTTACATTACTAGTACTACATTTACATGCATACACTACTAAACACATACACACACTGCATTCATTACACTCACACACTGCATTCATTACACTCACACACACTGCATCCACTGCACTAACACACACACTGCATCCACTGCACTAACACACACACTGCATCCACTGCACTGACACACACACTGCATCCACTGCACTGACACACACACTGCATTCACTACACTGACACACACACTGCATTCACTACACTGACACACACACTGCATTCACTACACTGACACACACTGCACTCACTACACTGACACACACTGCACTAACACACACACACTGCATCCACTGCACTAACACACACTCTGCATTCACTACACTGACACACTGCACTAACACACACACTGCATTCACTACACTGACACACACACACTGCATTCACTACACTGACACACACTGCACTAACACACACACTGCATCCACTGCACTAACACACACTGCATCCACTGCACTAACACACACACTGCATTCACTACACTGACACACACTGCACTAACACACACTGCATTCACTACATTGACACACTCTGCATTCACTACACTGACACACACTGCACTAACACACACACACACTGCATCCACTGCACTAACATACACACTGCATTCACTACACTGACACACACACTGCATTCACTGCACTAACACTCACTGCACTAACACACACTGCATTCACTGCACTAACACACGCTGCATTCACTGCACTAACACACGCTGCATTCACTGCACTAACACATGCTGCATTCACTGCACTAACACATGCTGCATTCACTGCACTAACACACACTGCATTCATTACACTGCACTAACACACACTGCATTCATTGCACTAACACACACACTGCATTCATTGCACTAACACACACACACTGCATTCTCTACACTGACACACACACTGCATTCACTGCACTAACACACACTCTTCATCCACTACACTAACACACATACTGCATTCATTGGGGGGGGGGCAGGCCGGGGGGGGGCCCAGACCTTGTGCTTTGTCAGGGGCCCCAAAATTTCTGGTGGCGGCCCTGCACACACACAAGCAGACAGTCATACACACACACACACACAGGCAGACAGTCATACACACACACACACAGACACACAAAGGCAGACAGTCATACACACAGACACACACAGGCAGACAGTCAGTCATACACACAGACACACACAGACAGTAATACACACAGACACACACAGAGGCAGACAGTAATACACACAGACACACACACAGTCATACACACAGAGGCAGACAGTCATACACACACACACACACACACACACAGGCAGACAGTCATACACACAGACACACACAGGCAGACAGTCATACACACAGACACACAGAGGCAGACAGTCATACACACAGAGGTAGACAGTCATACACACAGAGGCAGACAGTCATACACACAGAGGCAGTCATACACAGTCACACACACAGAGGCAGACAGTAATGCACACAGACAAACACACAGAGGCAGACAGTAATACACACAGACACACAGTGGCAGACAGTCATACACACACACACACACACGCAGACAGTCATACACACACACACACACGCAGACAGTCAGACAGTCATACACACACACACACACAGACAAACACACAGGCAGATAGTCACACACACAGAGGCAGACAGTAATACACACAGACAAACACACAGAGGCAGACAGTAATACACACAGACACACAGTGGCAGACAGTCATATACACACACACGCAGACAGTCATACACACACACACAGACACACACAGGCAGATAGTCATACACACAGAGGCAGACAGTCATACACACAGACACACACACAGAGGCAGACAGTCATACACACAGACACACAGAGGCAGACAGTCATACACACACACACACAGACAGTAACACACACACACACAGAGGCAGACAGTCATACACACACAGACAGTAATAAACACAGGCAGAGAGTCACACTCACCTGACAATCACACAGTTACCTGTGGAGTTCATTGTTGAGGCAGTGCAGCTCCTGGTGACTGTTTGGTGGTGAAGCAGGCACTCCTTCCTGCTTCCCCTGCAGCAGTTTTCCGGTGCTTTTAGCTCCGCCCCCGCCGCACGGTAAGCTCCGCCCCCGCTGCAAATAAATTTTTTTTTTTTTTTTTTTTTTTTTTAAATCGGCTGTTCGGCCGCACGGCGCCCCCTGCTCCATGGCGCCCTGTGCGGCCGCACAGCTCGCACACCCCTAAGGCCGGCCCTGGTGGCATATCAAGATGCTGATTAGACAGCAAAAAAAGCCGCCCCCAAATGCCCAAGGCAAATGTCTTGTTAGCCTTGCGGCTAACAGACATCCTGGGCTGTAGGGCGGCGCTGGTGGGCGGCTGGCGAGGGAGCACTTCCTCTGAGCTGTCTGCTCAGCTCCCTCGCGCGCCGCCGAGTGAGGCTGGGAGCTGGAATGTGACGTCATATTCCGGCTCCCAGCCTCACTCTGAGGCGTGAGAGGGAGCTGAGCAGACAGCTCAGAGGAAGTGCTCCCTCGCCAGCCGCCCGCCCGCCAGCCAGTGCCGCTCGCCCAGCAGCCACTGGACCACCAGGGAGGAAGAGACACCCCCCAGCATTCCCAAAGGTAAGGAGGCTGGGGGGTGGGTGTTTAAATACATTTAAAAAAAAATTGTTAATGTGGGTGGGTGAGTGTGTGTGTGTGTGTCTGTTAGTGTGTGTGTGTTTCTGTTAGTGTGTTTTCCTGTGATTGTGTGTGTCTGTTAGTGAGTGTGTGTGTGTGTGTGTGTGTGTGTGTGTATGTTAGTGTGTGTGTCTGACTGTGTGTGTCTGTTATTGTGTGTGTTTGCCTGTGTGTGTGTATGTTAGTGAGTGTGTGTGTCTGCTAGTTTGTGTCTGCTAGTGAGTGAGTGTGTGTCTGTTAGTGAGTGTGTTTGTCTGTTACTGAGTGTGAGTGTGTCTGTTAGTGTGTGTGTGTTTCTGTTAGCGAGTGTGTGTTTCTGTTAGCTAGTGTATGCGTATCTGTCAGTGAATGTGTGTGTGTGTGTATTTAGAATGCGGGGCGGGGGGAAAGGTTGGGGGGGGGGGCGCCTGAGATTTGTCCTGCCTAGGGCAGCACAAAACCTGGATACACCACTGGCCTTAGGCTGTCCACAGTTAAATTATACTTAAAAATATTGTTGCATTATTCTCCTGAGACCAATATCAGTAAGGTTTTATCTGATGAAAAAAAAAATCACTATGCTCTTCATTCTGTGTGACCTATGTTTTTCTGGCTTCCAAACAGCAGCAAACGCATTTCCACTGAGCAAACACAAAGGCTCAGCTCCCAAACGTGTCATTTACGGGATGTAATTGCAGAGTTGCACAGCTCTGGGAGGTTAAAAATAACCTGTGTTTTGGATTAGGAGTGCCAATATTTGGCACAGAAAAAGCGTATATACCTAGTCATGATGCCGTTTCCATGGAAACTGTCCATGAAAGCATCATGTGATATTAAAATATGGGGTGCTGTTAAAAAACCTATTAAAGCCAATGGATGCCAATCACATTCCCAAGGGCAGTGATGAGGTGTTTTATCACATTTATCTCTGTTAATTATGAACTTTACTTTCAAGCTTTCCATTTATAGATAAATAGGCTCAGGCTAGACTTCTTTCAGACTGATGCTTCAACTAACAGTGTCACATAGATGGAGGAGTCTACAGATCCTGCAATTCTTTACTTGGTGATATAGGAAAAGAAGCTGCAGGGAACACTATAGCGTTAGGAATACAAATGTGCGTTCCTAATACTATAGTTCCCTGGAGGACATTTATGTGACTGGTTCCCACCTAACAGGAGAAAATATGTTATTTTACTTACCTGTTCTGCCTAAAAGCCCCAGTCTCTGCAGCTGGCTCCATAGGAAAGGCTAGTGCGCATCTACAGCAAAACGTCAGACTGCGCCGTTCAGATGGTCTCTATGCGACTATCTAGTTGAAATAACAGTTTTACTCTGCTACTTCAGTGGAAGCGCCCCTAGTGGCTGTCTGAGTGATAGCCACTAGAGGCATTTAAACCTTGCAATGAAAATATTGCGGTTCTGAGGAACAGCAATGTTGTCAGCTGCAGGGTTAAAACTAGGGGAGGACATGAAACCCAGACCACTTTGCTGAGAGGAAGTGTCTTGGATGTTTATGGTGTCTCTTTAAATCAGATGGCACAAATTTTTCTTCCTTTGCTGAAGCAGTGAATGAGAGCGTCAGGAAACAAATCTGTGTATGTGAGAGATCTGTGCCATCATGCAAATTTTACGGATCTCTGACAACTCTTGATTTGTAATTTTTTTTTCTTTATTTGTATTTTTTTTTTGCTGTGATAAATAAAAAAAAATGTTTTACCTAGAAAATTCAGCTATGTGTTTGCAATAAAATGTTTTTTTTTTTTATACAAAGAAATACAATTTAGTTTTTAAACCAAATTAATACAATGTTAATCTCATTGTGACGACTATGCAATATATTGTCGTGTGGCATAATATTTATCCTATCTGAAATTTCTATTTCTTTTTCGTCTGTTACATAATGCTCACTTTTACTTGTAAGAATATTCTGCAATCTGTTTTGAGGTTGTTTTTTTCTATACTGACACAGCTGGGTGCAAACAGTATTTGGATAATAATGAATATCTGTAGGAATGTGTAAATCAATACATATTGATAATACCGCTTGCAGGTTTTCAGTGGTGTATATGGGGAAAAAAGAATCAGTTCACTTCAGAATAATGTAGAGTGGAACTCTATACAGGATTATAATCACAATTTCAGCATACACATTCGTTAACATCAAGTACAGTTTTCCAGGCAACACCGATATATGTGGGGAAAAAAATCTGTATGAAGAAGATCCTTGAATAGCAATGCAATATGGTGCAGCGTAATTAATGACGACTTTAATATCCACAAAAGCATGCAATATTCTATTATTGTGTTGGCATTCTCTCATATAGGTGACTGTAAACACAGTGTTGCATACATACTATTAATGGAAGTACAGTTTATTTACCAATGCATTTGTGGTTTAATCCCTAATAAAAGATACAATCTGGCCTTGTCAGTATTGAAGGGCAGATTTGGAAATGTTTAAGGAAGAACCATATTGCAGAATGCAGATATGTGTGTAATAATACATTAGTCGCCGCTAATTTAACTCAATCTGAACTCAAACGAAATCAATGGAAGCTAAAATATCTGGCACCCACAATTGTAACTTCCATTAATCTCAGACAGTAGCAAGAAGGGTGGAGAGGGGTTAATATCAGTTATATTACATAGGGTGTTTTGTTTAATGTTAACATGGGCGTCCGCAGGAATTTTTCCAGGGGGGGGGGGCATAATTGTAATGACATCCATGCTTGGCCCCTTTTTGACAGTGTCATGAAAGGGAAGGAGCATAGTCATTTTCACATAAAGCCAGGGTGAATAGCTTTTTTACAACTATGGTGTCAGAAATATATGTTTGTATTCCTGACACTATAGTGTTCCTTTAATCAAATTAAAGGAACATTCTGGTCACCATAACAACTTCAACTAAATGAAAATGCTATGATGCAAGGAGGCCCCTGGGCGCTCTCTTTCCTTTAAGGGGTGAAACCACTCTCAAATGGTTTACCCCCAAAGGCTTCCTCCAGCTCCAGATCTTCAGGTCGCTCAGTGGTATTCAGCTTCTTAAACGGAGTGTTAGGAAGTGCAGACTGACGTCAGGCATGGGTGCCGCTGATTGGCTAGAGTGGTCAGCTGACGCTCTAAGCCAATCGCTAGTTCCCGGTTCATAAAAACGGTTTACGTTTTCATGAATGGGAGCTACTGATTGGCTTAGAGTGACTGCTGACCCTTTAGCCAATCAGAGGCACCCCTACCCAGCGGCCCTCTGTGTTTCCTGACACTCAGTAAATGAAAGTGAACACATTAACACTGATATTTTTTTTTTACCTGGGGAGATGAGAAGGTCCAAATTTTCCCCGCCAGGCCCAGGTACCAAAGCCTTATGATGTGGTGTCCAATCTCATTTTCTTCTCCTTCATTTGACACAGTCTTCTTTTTCTTCTGAGGCTCCTTCTGCAGAGGCGGCTCTAGCCTTTATGAGGCCTTAGGCGAAACTCAAACATGAGGCCCCACTAACAAAAAAGTGAAAAAATAGAGTTGCAATACATTGCACACTGTCACATATACACATTGATGCACAGTTTACCTGTGTATGTGCTTGAGAGTGTGTCTGACAGAGTGTATCCTTGTGTGTGTGTGTGTGTGTGTGTGTGTGTGAATGTATGTCTCTGTGAGCATGTTTGCGTTTTTGTCTGGTACCCTATGTGTATGGGGTAGCTGCTTGAAGAGGGGGGTGATGGTGAGAGGGAGAGGCGGGTGATGGTGAGTGGGACAGGCGGGTGATGGTGAGTGGGGGTGATGGTGGGGGGTGATGCTGAGGGGGGAGTGATGGTGAGGGGGTGTAATGCTGAGGGAGGGGGTGATGGTGACAGAGGGGGTAATGCTGCTGAGGGAGGGGATGATGGGGGTAATTAATGCTGTGGGTTGTGAGGGGGGTGATGCTGAGGGAGGGAGTGATGGTGAGGGGGGTAATGTTGAGGGTGGTGATGCTGAGGGAGGGGGGTAATGTTGAGGGTGGTGAGGGGGGTTGATAGTGAGGGGGTGATGCTGAGGAAGGGGGTGATGGTGAGGGGGTAATGCTGAGGGTGGTGGGGGTGATGCTGAGGGTGGTGAGGGGGTGATAGTGAGGGGGTGATGCTGAGGGTGTGATAGTGAGGGGGGGGTGATGCTGAGGGTGGTGAGGGGGATGATAGAGAGGGGGGTGTTGCTGAGGGGGGGGTGATGCTGAGGTTGTGAAAGTGAGGGGGGGTGATGCTGAGGGGGGTGATAGTAAGGGGGGGTGATGCTGAGGTTGTGATAGTGAGGGGGTGATGCTGAGGGTGGTGAGGGGGGTGATAGTGAGGGGGGGTGATGCTGAGGGTGTGATAGTGAGGGGGGGTGATGCCGAGGGTGTGATAGTGAGGGGGGGGTGATGCTGAGGGTGTGATAGTGAGGGGAGGTGATGTTGAGGGTGGGATAGTGAAGGGGGGGTGATGCTGAGGGTGGTGAGAGGGGTAATAGTGCCCCCCATCCCTCACTTACCTGCTCTGTAGGCTGCCTCTGTGCTGCTCCCCTGTGGTTTCAGTCATGAGCGAGAGGCAGGGATAAGCTGTAGCTTCCTGCCTTTTAACATTCACAGCGCCACATACTGGCTGGCACCGGTACTGCAGTGTATTCTCACACAAACCAAAAATAGCAGCACAAGCTGAAAAATCCAGCTTGCCCCCCCCCCCATGCTGGCAAAGCATCATGGGTGGTGATCTGCAACATCTGGAGTGCCAAAGGTTGCCTAGCCCTGGTTTAGGGTTGTAGTAGGATTACATGTCGTATTAGAGTACATGTGGTGTTTAGGATTATTTAGTTTAAGGTTAAGCTGGGTTAAATGGGGATTTTAGTTTTTAAGAGTAGTTAAACCTCAGAATAAGGTAACGTTTTTTTTTTCCAGTATTAGGCTTTAATTGCTTAAATGTGGGGATGGTTTGTTTTGGGAGAGCATACATTTAGGGTTAGGGAAATTAGGTATCTAGGGCATGTGGAGTTTAAATGGTTTTTTTTGTGTAGTCCAGTCAACCTCCTATGAATGATAGCAGAGCAGTAGGAACTGTTATACAGTGTGCATCACTGTATACAATGTGCAGCTACCCCTGCTCCTCCTGCAAGGTATCTACTCTGTGAAATGCTGTTAGTGGTCTGATGGGAAGTGATGCCTTCCACTTCCTGTCCAGCCTCTCACACAGTGTCACATATCCTTTGTATCCATGTGGCAAAAACTGAGATAATTACCTTACAAAGATTGAGGGGAGTGCCGCTCGCCGGTCTTCTGCCATGATGCCTTGCTTGTGCGGCATGTCGGTGCACGCCGGCCGCTCCAGACCCATGGAATTATATAGCCCCACGTCCGTCAACGTAAAGACAACGTTGACGTGTGGGTGACTTCACGCAAAAGACGCACATGCACGTTTTGGGATCAAAGGCTAGGTACAGCCAATCGGATCTGGAAGGGGGTAATTTAAACTCATTTATTCCTTAGCTCATTGCCCTGTCGTGGTTTCCCTTAGATGGTTATCTGAGAGTGTGTTCCTGATTGTGTTTTTCTGTTTTTTGACTTTGGCTTCGTTTTGACTTCCCTGATTTCTAGTACCCTTGACTTTTGGCTTTTCCTTATCGCTGTGTCTCGTTCTGTGTCCCTGACCTCGGCTAGTTTTTTGACTATTCTCGGGTACGTTAAGTTCGGCCAGTCTATGGCCCAGTAAGATGTTACCCTTATTTCTAGGGTGTGATACTATTCTGCGTGCTGGATCAATATAATCCTGACACACAGACCTTTGAGGACTTTTACATCATCTTAAACATTCTGCAGCATTGCTATCAAGCCTAGGATGCTCACACTGGCCAAGGCTCCTGGTACTTACCCCTCCCCACCAGCAAGAGATGTTGCTAGGTTCTATAAAAACCTGGGCCTTGAGCAGAAGGGAAACCTGAATGACCCTTACACTAACAGGGAGGCATATATATGTCATGACATATCCCCCACCTTCCTAAGTTATGACCCCTCATATCTACCCATGAACAGTGTGCTGCGATGCTCTCCAGGATCTCAATGAAAGCACAGCCGGAAAACACATGCTGCACATCCAGGAAATCCAGCCCTCCCCTAAAGTTACATAAATACATTTCTGGCATAGCGAAAAATAACCTTTTATTACATTGTATAAACATTTACTACCTCCTGGTTAGACCAATCACTAGGCTAAAGTACACATGATCAGGGTGAGCCTTTCTACTGGCAAGTTATGGTTGCCATGGAGACAACATACAAAGTATGTGTTTCTAATCTTTACCAGAACAAGCAGACATTATTGGCAGCCAGCCGGTAAAAGATACAGACAAGATTGGATACTTGTCGGTAATTAATAGCTGCTACAAGCTAAAGGCTGTTGTTAATAGCGACAGCTTATTTACCGACAAGACTGGAAATGAGCCCCTAATGTTTTCTACTCTTTAATTTGACTTGAAATATGCAGGATTATTGAATAACAGCCTTGTGCAAGGTGTAAAAATGTAATTCTTCTAAACCACTTCAGCAGAAAAAGAAATTCAGGACGGCAGAATTTAGTTTATGCCACTGTACGCTTTGCCTACATTTTGGTACTGAAAAAAATATGCGGAAGCAATTCAGACAGCCAAAAAAGGAGTAAAAATGTTGACTATCACTATGCAGACATGCAAAAACGGCTACAATATTGCCTGGCGTAATGGCATCACAATAGCAGGCATTTTTGCTACATAAATTCTATGTTACCAAAATTACATTATTATCTTGATTTAAAAAAGGAATTGAAAGAAAGTTTTATAATAATTGATTGTAATTATTTACGTTTTGCTCTTTCTGATTAATGAAAATTGGACAGCTGGAGTTATTTCAATTTGAAAATTGGGGAATTAAAAAAAAAAAAAAAAAAGAAACCAAAAAGTCAGTGGGGAATTGACCACCCTCTCACCACATCCTCCACACTGACAAGAACAAATCTTTGCCACACACCCAGTCTGTAAGCACCAGTGGCTGTCCTTCAGCTCGTATCAACTGTGTGTGACCATGGCAGCAGGGCCTGCAGGACTTAGTCAATGAAAGATATTTGAAATAAGGGTGAGGAGCAGCAGCATGAGAAATGTAATTAGATTGTTTTATTCACTGCCACATTTTATACTACTTTTACAAATTTCTAAATAATTTTGAAGTGAAAGGAGAGTGGCCAAACGGATATCACATAGCAGATCATGGTGACTCTAGTTTCAAAGTGAAGAGCAGGGTAACACAACGTGGGGAGATTGAACTTGAGGAAGGCTATTTGCTCCATCAGTTGCAGATACAAGTGTGAGTGTTGTGCATTCAGAATGTTCTGTATGTTCTGTAACAGAACATTCTCACTCACTCAAGACAGTGGTTGGTGGAGATGACTATAGGCATTAGGCTGCTAGGAGAGGACCTGCCAAGAATGGGGTACATTAACGTTGTGGCAGGCTTCTGCAATGTATGATCATATACTGTAACTAAACCACCATTATTTTTTGCCTAGGTGAGGTGTTTTAAAATAAAACTGCTACAATCTGTGATATTTGAGATCATTGTTGAATGAGCGAGTGTGCTGGATTGTGTATGTTGTATGTTATATAAATTGCCTCAAGCAGCACCCTATAATATATGTATGTTCAGGTGAGTGCAGCCCTAGCCATCTTTGGTTTCATATATATATATATATATATATATATATATATATATATATATATATGTATATGTATTCTGCTTGGCCACTGCTTTCCCTTTCCTGAATAGTTAAGAGAGGCCCAGAAGACTCCAGCTTCCACCTCCAGCATGTCCTCTTGTGAGCCCCCGCACCCACTGCATAACCAGTCTGGAAAATTTCAATGTGTATAAACTGAAAAATGTAATGTGCTATATTTGACCATGTAACTTCCCAAAACACCATAAAACTGTACATTGGGGGTACTATTTTACTCGTGCGACATCGCTGAATACAAATATGTGTACTTTATTGCAGTAACAGCTAACAGTATTGAGACATTCACAGTTAAAATGCCATGCAGAACTAAAAAAAAAACACATTTCTTAATTTCACAATTCTTTTTATATTATATTCATATTAAATTAGGTTTAATATACAAATATTTGATGTGATATGAAAACCCTGTTTCTCCTGAACAAAATGATATATGATAAGTGTGGGTGAACATAATATGAAAGAAGTGAATTACGCCTGAACAGACATATCGCACAAATTCAAGGTTTTGTTTACATTTTGTTTTGATCACAACTTGTACAACTGCCTCAGTCCTTAAGGGGTTAAGCTAAAGTTATTTTGGTGACTGTAGTGCCCCTTTAAACCTAGTCTCGTACTGAGACCAATGACACAATCTCCTTTCCAGCACTCGCATTTGTTTCAAGTGGCACTGGCAGTTGCTAGCTAGCTAGATACAGCAGCAAGCTAAACCTAGTCCCACACTAGAACCAGTGACCCAGACAATCAACCACTCCCACAAAGGCACAACAATGTTGGACTGTGTTAGTAGCTACAGTCAAAATGCCTGGAAAAATCCTGCTTGGACATTTTGATTGTTTTACTGCTCCTCTTTTTTAAAATCTATTGGTCAGTTACCACTTGGTCTGTAAATAAATTCAACATTTAGTAGGTGTCCCCTAAGCATCAATCATCTTTTCTTTTCTTTTTTGTATATCTTCATTGGACACAGGCCACATGATTAGTATGACCTCCTGTCCATCAAGGATGCCGCTAACTTGACCCTACCAAAAAAGCAAACAAAACAACAGCCTCTTCGCTATTTAATCTTGCTTTCTTTCCTGGTGCCAGGAAGGGCACTTTGTATCAAGAATGAAAATTAGCATGTTCCCCTGAGATTATGGTGCGTTGGTGAGTTGGTTCCCCCAAGATTATGGTGTATGGCTGCTCGGAATTTCAACTAAACACTTGATCGGCCTTAATTTGCTCAAAACAAATCTCCAAGTCTGAATTTCAGTTTAAGTTTAAGGTTAGAGTAACTGAACTGAAAGCATTGCAAAATTAGAAATGTTTTCCAATTTTTCTTTTGTTTTTACCTTAAATTTGAAATTGACTTTTGAATTCACATGTCGCTGAAGTAAATCACATGTATCTCAATAGGTCCATGCACGATGCAAGCCATTATTGCAGGGATTCCTATAAGTGACTTTGCCCAATGTTAGTATATGTGCCCCCCATATCAGGGTAATAGTAAAGAGATAACATAGTAGAGCACGGAGACACAATAGGTAGATTCCCAGATTTATTTATTTCTTTGTTTTAAACTACAGCTTTCATGATACTTTGTCATTGTAAAGACATCCTAAGGGCTTGCAAAGCATCAAGGGAGTTGTAATTCTACAACATCTGTTGAACAACCTTTTGGGTAACATTAGAATTAGTGTCATGCCTTAACTATGGTATCCTCTTACTTCCTGGTTCCACGGAGCTTAGCCACACCCCTTTATGACACAGTCTCCCTATTTAATCCGACCGCACCAGCTGATCGACGCTGGATTATTGAACTACGTTCCGTACTCACGAACCGGCTACAACATCGTTGTGAAAGCCCTCTGTTACCGGACCGGACTAGAAGACTTCAAGTTCCCTTCACCTCTCCTCTTCCACAACTAAAGCTGAACTCTCTCCTTCCAGGATAACCGCCTCTGAGGAGATCTCGGGAACCAGTGTTCTATGTGCCGGAAGCTAAGTAAAACCTCTGTGATAAGCGTTGCATTTCAAAGCTGTTATTTCCTGTCTTCAAAGTCCTTCGATAAAACAAAACCGTTACAGCTAACTTCAACTCATACTTTATCTCAGTTAGCTGCATCTGTATCGCTTCAGTTAAAGTCTATGGAACAGCTATTGTAACTTCTTATCACCTAATTCATTAATACTACTAAGAGACTCTTTCTGATTCAGTGTCTGCTAATTACTACCGTTTACTACTTAAAGCTACAGTGCCTGTAATTGTGGACTTCAGTTATCGTTTACTACTTAAAGCTACAGTGCCTGTAATTGTGGACTTCAGTTATCGTTTACTACTTAAAGCTACAGTGCCTGTAATTGTGGACTTCAGTTATCATTTACTACTTAAAGCTACAGTGCCTGTAATTGTGGACTTCAGCTATCGTTTACTACTTAAAGCTACAGTGCCTGTAATTGTGGACTTCAGTTATCGTTTACTACTTAAAGCTACAGTGCCTGTAATTGTGGACTTCAGTTATCGTTTACTACTTAAAGCTACAGTGCCTGTAATTGTGGACTTCAGTTATCATTTACTACTTAAAGCTACAGTGCCTGTAATTGTGGACTTCAGTTATCATTTACTACTTAAAGCTACAGTGCCTGTAATTGTGGACTTCAGTTATCGTTTATTAATTAACGCTACAGTACCTGTAATTGGACTTAAAGTTAATACCTTTTACTTTTTATAATAAATATTCAAACTATAAGAAATCTGCAGTTGTGTTCCTTCATAACAAATGTTTAGACGTGACAATTAGTAGAATTATAGAAGGGTCTTCCCCTATACTTATAATACTAGTTCAAGGTGATATGTTATGGACTGTTCAGTACCCTTATGCCATTGTTATGTGAAAAATGTACAGTACGATTTATGGTAATGTTGTGTTACCTTTAGTGACAGATATATTTTCATTCATTGTTATCAAATAGAAATTCCTTTTGCAAATCAGGCGTTGTGATGAGTTTTTGGAAAATTTCTAGGTTCCTAAAACAAAATTAGAAACGTTCTTTAGTGGAATCCACTGTAGAATTCCCCTACAAATGCAAATGTCACAAGAGGATTTACATTGCTGTAATAAAATGATAGTTCCTCTTTTCACGAACGCTCTGCTCTAAATTGCCTTTTAGAGCAAAACCACTTGTACCTTTTCTTGTTCTCACTCCTCCTCCTTCTCGTTGCCTCATCTTACTCCCATATGAAATCAGATGTTTTCTGTTAAACCTCTACTTCTTTTAAATGAGAAAATCCCAATGCTAGGTGGTTTTCTCAAAAGCTATAACAAATCATTCCATAAGCAAATATGTGTATATATGCACGTTATTCAGTAAATATAATATTCAGTTATTTATTGTTTGGCTAACTAAGCAGTTACAAAATTCTTTAACTTATTAGGGAACGGACCATATTGATGGAAAAATTACATAATGGGATCAACATTCTACATGTAGAGTAATTGCAGCAATATTCCATTGGTTGTTATAGTGATTGCTCCAGAAATTTGACACAAAATTATTGTTTATACATAATTGCCATTGGTTTATCCTATATGATGAGACCTGTTCATCATGTAAATGAGAATACTATGCTTTACCTACCACACTTTATTGCAATACCAGCACCATGACTTTAGTTTGCTAGGTAGACTTGTGTTGAATTACTTGTTGATACAATTTTTACCCCGGGCTATTTCATCTATATATACTAAGCAACGCCACTACATGCTTCACCCAGGCGACTTAACCACATCTCTGCTTGTGTTGATTTCAATGCTTTTTCCTCAATGTTTATAAAGGCATCACAGTCTATTGTGCAGCCAGGTAATCTCTAGGATTGAACTATGAGTGATGGATAGTTTTATAAATACACCATAGATCTGCACTGTCGGATCAAGAGAGTAATGGCTGGTCCTTATAGATAGCACTCTAGGACAGGGGTAGGCAACCTACGGCACTAGTGCCATGCACGGCACTCGAGGTGTCTTTGCACGGCACTCAAGGCTGCTAGAGCCAAACAGGCTCTGGCCTATCAGGAGTCCCAGTAAAACTTCAGATATCTGCTAATCCGAAAAGGTGGTGAAGGACAATGCTCAATTTATGAATTGCAGCACGTAGAGGTAGTTATCTCAGATCACTTCCTCCCAGCACTTGTGAATAGGAATCCACACTGTAGTAGAGCAGCTCCCAGTTGCTGTTGCAGCTCCTGTCCTTGACCTGTACCTGGCTGGCCTAGTCCCCACTGGAAGCCACCCACACTGCTAGATATACACAGAAATGCAGAATAACCCTCCCCTGATACAAATAATACGGACAGCCCACACACAATCCGCACAAATGAAACACCACTAACAATCCACATACATGCACACAACCCCAAATGCAATACCCCAAACAGCCCCCCCACACACACTGTGACATATCCATCCACACACACACAATTCCACAAGCAGCCCCCATACACTGCCCAAATTCATATGTATCATTCACAATACCATAAACTACTCATGAACATATACAATATAATAGCTCATATACGCAGGGCCGTCTTTAACGCGGGGCAAACTGGCCAGCTGCACCAGGAGCCCTGTGGCCTCAACTATTTCTAACCCTCTGGCCGGTAATCCACACACTAAGGAGGCCCACCGGGTGGCCCATGCACAAAGGACCACCCGGTGGGCTTCTGTCAGCAGGGGCCCGGTCGCACGCTGAGGCGCTTTAGCAGCGCAAGCGGGCACCTTGCTTTTCGGCAGCAGGCTGGGAGGAAGTGACGGCCGCGCATCACTTCCTCCTACAAAGAGAGGAGCGCACGGGAAAGAAGAGTAGGCAGATTGGAGGGGGGCTTATGTCTTTGTGTGTCAGTATATCTGTGTGTGTGTGTCAGCATCTGTGTGTCAGTATGTGTGTCAGTATATCGGTGTCAGTATATCTGTGTGTGTGTCAGTATGTTTGTATGTCAGTATATCTGTGTGTGTGTCAGTATATCTGTGTGTGTGTCAGTATGTCTGTGTGTGTGTGTGTGCTCATTTCAGTGTGTATATATCTGTGTGTGTGTGTGTGTGTGTATATGTGCATACATCTCAGCATTCACACACTAACATTACACACAAATACACCCCTGCATTCAAATTTCAACACTACGTACAAACACATGTCTGTGTTACACACCAAAATTATATGTAAATACACCCCTGCATTCAAAAACCAACACTACACAAATACATGCTTGCAATCACGCCAACACCACATACAAACATATTCCATACAAAAACCTGTTTACATTCAAACACACAAAAACTGCTTAGTGCTAAATACAGACCTGCAAACATGGGTAAATGGTACAGCCCCAGCTGTCAATGCATTCTTGAGTTGCACGACAGATGGGGATCTACCTTTTAATCACCCGTGCAACAGGGAGACCCCAAAAAATTCTTGCACCTCTCTACTTTAGGTCCGCCACTGCGCTGAGGTGGAGGACGTGATTGCATGCCTGGGGAGGGGGTAGGGGGGACAGGGTCCAGGGGGCCCAAGCAAATGCTTTGCCCAGGGTCCAGTCACTGTTAAAGAAGGCCCTGCAAATACGCACAAATCCAACGATACAAAGCAATTACAGTAAAAATAACAAGCAGAATACAGCAGCATACACACCTCGATTAAAAAAAATAAAAAATAAAAAAAAATAGGACCGGCATGCTACGGGACATCACAATCCTATACCGGCACAGTGTTGCTAAAAGGTTGCCTACCCCTGCTCTAGGACTTTACAAAAATAAAACTTTAAAGGACCACTATAGTCACGCAGACCACTTCAGCTCAATGAAGTGGTCTGGGTGCCAGGTCCCCCAGGTTTTAACCCTGCAGCTGTAAACATAGCAGTTTCAGAGAAGCTGCTATGTTTACACTAGGGTTAATCCAGCCTCTAGTGGCTGTCTTTCTGACAGCCGCTAGAGGTGCTTCCCCGGCGCTCAATGCAAAAATCGCATTGAGCATGTAGTACGTCCATAGGAAAGCATTGAACGTTTCACTCGGGAGCTGACGTCGGAAGGGGAGGAGTGGTCACCAGTGCCGAGGGAGTCCGGCGCTGGATAAAGGTAAGTGGCTATAGGGGTTTTAACCCCTTCAGCCCAGCGGGAGGGTGACCCTGAGGGTGGGACCTAAGGGTTATATAGTGCCAGGAAAACAAGTTTGTTTTCCTGACACTATAGTGGTCTTTTATTCAACTCTGTCTCATAATGTCAACATTTCGGCTTCAAAGCAACATTTTCATCAACACAACACATACGGTGCATCATACAGTATGTAAATCTGATAATACTATAGTTATAAAAATGTAATATAATATACAAAACAATACATTCTAAACCATAACACTGCTTGGTATGGGGAGTTGTGTCTAAAATATTCTGTGTAAACCCTATCTTGCTTATTTTCATACACAAAATGTGCAATCTCAAGGGACCCTTAGAAACTCAGTGCCTCCAAGGTTACCTCTATGCAGGGGCGTACCTAGAGCATATGGCACCCGGGGCGGGTCCTAGTTTTTGCACCCCCCTTCCCCCTGCACTTTAAAATGTACAAAACAATCACAATTTTTTTAATGTATGTAGCATTGAGCAGTGCTTGCATGTTTCAATGTAAGCATGCTTTTGTATTGTGTAAGTGTGAGTGAATGAATGGGTGTGTTTGTATGTAGTGTTGGCATTTTAATGCAGGCATGCTTTTGTGTGTAGTGTTGGCGAGATGCAGTGGTGTGGTTACAGGGCCGGCCTTAGGGGTGTGCGAGCTGTGCGGCCGCACAGGGCGCCATGGAGCAGGGGGCGCCGTGGATTAAAAAAAAAAAAAAAAAAAATTTTTTTTTTTTTTTTTTTTTAAATTTGCAGCGGGGGCGGAGCTAAAAGCGCCGGAAAACTGCTGCAGGGGAAGCAGGAAGGAGTCCCTGCTTCCCCACCAAACAGTCACCAGGAGCTGCACTGCCTCCACAATGAACTCCACAGGTAACTGTGGGATTGTCAGGTGAGTGTGACTCTCTGCCTGTGTTTATTACTGTCTGTGTGTGTATGACTGTCTGCCTGTGTGTGTCTGTGTGTATGACTGTCTGCCTGTGTGTGTGTCTGTGTATGACTGTCTGCCTGTGTGTGTGTGTATGACTGTCTGCCTCTGTGTGTGTCTGTGTGTATGACTGTCTGCCTCTGTGTGTGTCTGTGTGTATTACTGTCTGCCTCTGTGTGTGTCTGTGTGTATTACTGTCTGTGTCTGTGTGTATGACTGACTGTCTGCCTGTGTGTGTCTGTGTGTGTGAGACTGTCTGCCTGTGTGTGTGTGTGTGTGTGTGTATATGACTGTCTGCCACTGTGTGTCTGTGTGTATTACTGTCTGCCTCTGTGTGTGTGTCTGTGTGTATGACTGTCTGCCTCTGTGTGTATGACTGTCTGCCTCTGTGTGTATGGCTGTCTGCCTCTGTGTGTATGGCTGTCTGCCTCTGTGTGTATGGCTGTCTGCCTCTGTGTGTATGGCTGTCTGCCTCTGTGTGTATGGCTGTCTGCCTCTGTGTGTCTGTGTGTATGGCTGTCTGCCTGTGTCTGTGTGTATGACTGTCTGCGTGTTTGTCTGTGTGTATTACTGTCTGCCTCTGAGTGTGTCTGTGTGTATTACTGTGTGTGTCTGTGTGTATGACTGACTGTCTGCCTGTGTGTGTCTGTGTGTGTGTGTGTGAGACTGTCTGCCTTTGTGTGTCTGTGTGTGTGTGTATGACTGTCTGCCTGTGTGTGTGTGTGGATGTCTTCCTGTGTGTGTGTATGGCCGTCTGACTCTGTGTGTGTGTGTGTGTCACATACAACCAATACACGCATATCACACACTGTTAATACACCCATTACAAATATCACACATAGCATACATATCACACACAGTCATCACACCTACTATCACATACACAGACAACACAAACATTACAGCATACATGGATGACAGGGGGGGAGGGGGGGCGCTGTGAAGATTTTTCGCACAGGGCGTCAAAATGCCTAAGGCCGGCCCTGTGTGGTTATATATAATGGTGATGTTTTAATACAGAGGTGTGTTTGTATGTAGTGTTTGCACTGGGATGCAGGGATGTGTTTGTGTGTAGTGTTGGCAAGATGCTGAGATGTTGGATTGCCATATTTAAGGAAACCAAATAAGGGAGCTATCTGCTGAACAGCACCCTAATTTGGTATCTTTACATATGGAATCTCGCATAAGGGCACCAATTTAGGGAATTCTCTACTAAACAGCTAAAAGATCAAAATTTAAAAAGCCTTTTTCTTAATTTTAATCTTTAGGTTGTTTAGTAGATAACTCCCTAATTTGGTGTCCTTAAATATGTCAATCCCACATAAGGATAACAAATAAGTGAGTTATCTACTAAACAACCTAACAACCTGGTGACAGGGAGGGTGACTGGTGACGGGGTGACAGGGTGACTGAGGGAGGGGGTGACTGGTGACAGGGTGACTGGGGAGGGGGTAACTGGTGACAGAGTGACTGAGGGGGGTGACAGGGTGACTGAGGGGGGTGACAGGGTGACTGAGGGGGTGACAGGGTGACTGAGTGGCTAAGGGGGGATGACAGAGTGACTGGGGGGGTGACTGGTGACAGAGTGACTGAGGGGGGTGACAGGGTGACTGAGGGGGGTGACAGGGTGACTGGGGAGGTGACTGGTGACAGGGTGACTGAGGGGGGGTGACAGGGTGACTGGGGGGTGACTGGTGACAGGGTGACTGAGGGGGGTGACAGGGTGACTGGGTGGGTGACAGGGTGACTGAGGGGGGTGACAGGGTGAGGGGGTTGGTGACAGGGTGACTGAGGGGGTGACAGGGTGACTGAGTGGCTAAGGGGGGATGACAGAGTGACTGGGGGTGACTGGTGACAGGGTGACTGAGGGGGGTGACAGGGTGACTGAGGGGGGCGACAGGGTGACTGGGGAGGTGACTGGTGACAGGGTGACTGAGGGGGGGTGACAGGGTGACTGGGGGGTGACTGGTGACAGGGTGACTGAGGGGGTGACAGGGTGACTGGGGGGGTAACTGAGGGGGGTGACAGGGTGAGGGGGGGTGACAGGGTGACTGAGGGGGGTGACTGAGTGGCTAAGGGGGGTGACAGGGTGACTGAGGGGGGTGACTGGTGACAGGGTGACTGAGGGGGGGTGACAGGGTGACTGAGGGGGGGTGACAGGGTGACTGAGGGGGGGTGACAGGGTGACTGGTGACAGGGTGACTGAGGGGGGTGAAAGGGTGACTGGTGACAGGGTGACTGAGGGGGGTGACAGAGTGACTGAGGGAGGGGGTGACAGGGTGACTGAGGGAGGTGACTGATGACAGGGTGACTGAGGGGGGGTGACAGGGTGACTGAGGGAGGGGGTGAGAGGGTGACTGAGGGAGGGGGTGACAGGGTGATTGAGGGGGGTGACAGGGTGACTGAGGGAGGGTGTGACAGGGTGAGGGTGTGACAGGGTGAGGGGGGGTGACAGGGTGACTGAGGGGGTGACTGGTGACAGGGTGACTGAGTGGGGGGGTGTCAGGGTGACTGAGGGAGGGGGTGAGAGGGTGACTGAGGGGGGATGACAGGGTGAATGAGGGAGGGGGTGAGGGTGAATTTACAATTATATTAACTTACCATGATTCAGGGGCTGTCTCTCTCCATCCCAGCCCAGGCAGTGCAGCAGGTGCAGGCAGAGTGGCCGCAGGGGAGAAACCTTGCAGAATACACGCTCTGCGCCCCCTGCTGGCACACTCCTGGTGCTCAGTGATGACTCAGAACACAGGCTGGGAATCCCCTCCCTGTGCTCTGACTCACTCACTGAGCGCCTGAGCCGCGAGGGAGAGGACGACCAGCAGGAGGTACAGAGAGTGGCACCCCAGGGCCGCCACCAGAAATTTTGGGGCCCCTAACTCAGCTCAGGGTCTGGGCCCCCTGGGACCCGCCTCCAAATACCGCTCACTGGGTCCACACACAGACACAAACGCACACACTGATACATACTAACAGACACACATACTGAAACAGACATACACGCATACAGGCATACATACTGACACATACACACAGGCATACATAGTGACAGACAGACACACATACATACAGACACCGACATACATACATACATACACACACACACACACACATTCATACATACAGACACTGACATCCATACACACATACATACATAATGGCATACAGACATACAGACTGACATACATGCATATATACAGACATACTGACAGACATACATGCATACAGACATCCATACACACATACACACAGACCTACGTTCATAATAATATGCAGACATACATTCATACTGACATACAGACATACATATATACATATATAATGACATACAGACATACATATACACATACATAGACATACATACAGACATACATGCATACAGACATACATGTATGCATACAGACACACACAAACATACATAGACAGACATACATACGTAGACATGCATGCATGCAGTCAGACAGACATAGACATACACACAGACATGCATCCAGACATACATACATACAGACAGACATACATACATAGACATACACACAGACATACATACATACACACATAGACATACGGACAGACATACATGCATGCAGACAGACAGACATACATACACAGACAGACATACATACACATACATGCATCCAGACACACAGACATACATGCATACAGACAGACATACATACATAGACATACATGCATACAGACATGCAGACAGACATACATGCATACAGACATGCAGACAGACATACATACACATACATGCATCCAGACACACAGACATAGACATACAGACAGACATGCATGCATCCAGACAGACATACATACATACATAGACATACATGCATACAGACATACACATACAGACAGACAGACATACATTCAGACAGACATACATACACAGACATGCATACAGACACACATACATACATACAGACATACACATACATGCATACAGACACACAGACATGCATACAGACACACAGACATGCATACAGACACACACATACATGCATACAGACACAGACATGCATACAGACAGACAGACATACACAAACATGCATACAGACACACAGATAGACAGACATACACATACATACACATACATGCATACAGACATACATACAGACAGACACACATACACATACAGACACACAGACATACATACAGACACACACACATACATACACATACATGCATACATACAGACAGACAGACATACACATACATGCATACAGACAGACATACATACATACATACATACATACATACATGCACACACACAGCTCATTTTCCAGCCACCCTCCTGTCTCTTACCTTTTCTTTGCAGGAGGGTGGCTGGGGATGATGGGAGTCGGCGCTGCTCCCTCTTCATTGCCGGGCTCTCCCTCTTTACGGCTGGGCGGGCGGGCGGGCGCGCTCCTCCCGCGCGGAGTGAGCTGGGAGGAAGTGAGCACTTCCTCCCAGCAGCACTTGCGGCTGCTTTTTTTTTTTTTAAAGGGGCCCGGTCGCGCTATACAACGGCCATAGCGCTGACCGGGCCCCTCAAGGAGGGGGCTCATCGGGTGGCCCTAAGTGTGTGGGCCACCCGATGGGCCCCACATGTGGGGCCCAGGCCGCCGGGCCCCCCAGGGCCGCCGGGCCCATGACAACTGTTATGGTTGTCATGCCCTGATGGCGGCCCTGTGGCACCCCCTTACTGGATGGCACCCGGGGCGGACCGCCGCCCCCCCCTTAGTACGCCACTGCCTCTATGTCTCTTATATACATGTATCTTTACACAAGAACAGAATGGATTGACCAATAAACAAAATAATGGATAGATATCTAATTTGTAGCTGACAAGGACTTCTTTGCTCTGTTTCAATTTTAAAGAAAACAACCTCAGGAGAATCATCACAACCGTAAGCAACCTATATTAAATGTTACAAAGAACAGTATACCCATTGTACAGTGCTACGGAATCTGATGGTGCAATATAAATATTAAAATAATAATAATAGAATTATACAACAAACTCAGAATAAGTTTAAAACTTTGATCGGATGTGTATAATTCTTTCTCCGGCAAGCAATTCTGCATTCTAGGTCAGTAATCTTTGAATATGTTCATGTTGTATTTCTGTTATTTATGTGACCTAATTGGTGTAATCAAGCATGGCATTGATGCTCATGTGATGTTTTCAGCCACATTACAGATTATGCTGATTATTATTGTATTAGGCTATTATTAGTGTTACTTTGAATGATCGAGTAACTATGTTTTGTGATGTAATTGAATGATTATTACAGTTGTTTAGGCCTTGAAAGTACAGTACATCTTAAATTGAAAATTTAAAACTTTCAGTTTGGGGGGGATATGTGTCCTAATAATTCTAAGCAAAAGAGAGCACGGGTATAACGTTTGCCTTCACAGCAGAGCAGCACATTGGTTTTAGAAAATACTGATTGAGCAATTTTAGATTACCTGTTCCAAGATCTCATGTGACGTGAACTTCTATTTGCTGGCGGTAATCCAATCGCTGGTCATCCAATCGCTGGTCTTAGAACTTCTATTTGCTGGCGGTAATCCAATCGCTGGTCTGTCAACTAATGTTCTGTATGATTTTTTATATGTATTGTGCTTGGACACTGAGAAGTGTCCATTACCTGTTATTATTATGTTAAATATAGTACACCAAAGTTTAAAGGGACGCTATAGTCACCCAGACCACTTCAGCTCAATGAAGTGGTCTGGGTGCCAGGTCCCTCTAGGGTTAACCCTGTTTCAGAGAAACTGCTATGTTTACATTTGGGGTTAAGCCAGCCTCTACTGGCTTGGTTCCGGACAGCCACTAGAGGCGCATCTGCAACGCTGGAGGCATTTAAGGCCTCCATCACGCAGTGCGTCCATAGGAAAGCATTGAAAAATGCTTTTCTATGGACACTTTGAATGCGTGCGCGGCACTGCCGCGCATGCGCATTCCGCTCCGCTGACGTCAGACGGGGGAGCTGACGTCGGCGGGGGAGGAGAGGTAAGGGAGGTGAGTAACTGAAGGGGTTTTAACCCCTTCAGCGCCACGAGAGGGGGACCCTGAGGTGGGGGTGGGGTGGGGGCAGACTTGCTAGCCCAGTGCTTGCAGCCTGATATTGCTATCCAGTTGGACAGATAATGTGTAATATTACTTCTGCGTTATCTGAGCAGCAGGTAAGGAGCTGGTTACTGTCAAATGTTAATGAAAAAATAAGTGAAAATAATTCAATTACTCTCTGAACCATAACAACTACAATGTGTGGTAGTGGTTATGGTACTGTGTCAAACCTAGCCACTTCAGACACTGTTTTATGTTTAAAGGTTATCCTAGAAAGCTTGTCTAATTCTATTATTTTATGTATGCATTGGTAACTGTTATAAAGAGCATTCGTATGCTAGCAGCCGAAAGCCGCTAGCATTCATATGGTAGTTTCCCAAACAGTGTCTTTCCACACTGTTCGTGAAACAAATAAATTCCCGAATGGGAGCCCACACACAGGGGGTCGTGTGGCTCCCATTAACCGATTGCAACATTGTAGCAATCGGCTGCTAATTGATTTCCCAGGCGGCCGTCGTTCGGCTACCGGCCACGAGGTCGGTGGCCATCTTGGATTTTCCATTTGCCCAGCGGTGTTTGGTCGTCGAGTGCCTGGAACTAAAATCGGCTACTCGACGGCGCGAACACCGCTGGACTTCCAGGCCGTTCGGGAGCGCCGGTCTTTCGGTATTTTGTTCTCAATAATGTATTCGGTATTTTTAAGACGAATGTATATTAAAGTATGTTTCGTGCGGTGTTCGGTTATTTATGCTGGGATCTGAGCGGTACTTTCACAAAGTGTGCGCTCAGACCCCAGCTATCTACCGAACGGTCATTCGGTATAATCACATGAATAATGTTAAAGTTATGGATTTTGTGTAAAAAGCCGGTTCTGCTGTACGGAGGGATACTCCACTTAACAGGATATTCTAGTGGGAGTATCCCTCTCGCAAAGCAGTACATGGTGGGAGAAATGTCCTGAATATTCAGTTCCCCATGTAGTCCTCTACTGTATAACCCCTGTAAAGTGATTAAGGAAACCCTTTGCATGGGGAACCACATAAATACTGGAGCTTGTGAATAAAATCGTCAGTAGTGATGTCCCGAACGGTTCGCTGGCGAATAGTTCCTGTCGAACATAGCTTGTTCGCGGTCGCCACGGATGGCGAACATATGCGATGTTCGGTCCGCCCCTATTCGTCATCATTGAGTAAACTTTGACCCTGTACCTCACAGTCAGCAGACACATTCCAGCCAATCAGCAGCAGACCCTCCCTCCCAGACCCTCCCACCTCCTAGACAGCATACAATTTAGATTAATTCTGAAGCTGCATTCATTTGTTTTATTACTTTTATTTTTTTGTGTTTGTGTTTATTATACATTATCCTCCATAGCCAGTAACCTGTGTTTATTATACATTATCCCCCATAGCCAGTAACCTGTGTTTATTATACATTATCCCCCCATAGCCAGTAACCTGTGTTTATTATACATTATCCCTCCATAGCCAGTAACCTGTGTTTATTATACATTATCCTCCCATAGCCAGTAACCTGTGTTTATTATACATTATCCACCCCATAGCCAGTAACCTGTGTTTATTATACATTATCCTCCCATAGCCAGTAACCTGTGTTTATTATACATTATCCTCCCATAGCCAGTATCCTGTGTTTATTATACATTATCCCCGCCATAGCCAGTAATCTGTGTTTATTATACATTATCCCTCCATAGCCAGTAACCTGGGTTTATTATACATTATCCCTCCCATAGCCAGTAACCTGCGTTTATTATACATTACCCTCCCATAGCCAGTAACCTGTGCTTATTATACATTATCCCACCCATAGCCAGTAACCTGTGTTTATTATACATTATCCTCCCATAGCCAGTAACCTGTGTTTATTATACATTATCCCCCCATAGCCAGTAACCTGTGTTTATTATACATTATCCCTCCATAGCCAGTAACCTGTGTTTATTATACATTATCCCCCATAGTAATTTATCGTTGGATCTAGGCAGCATGATGCCTTAGGCCGGCCCAGAGAGTGAGTGAGTGAGTGAATAATATAATATATATGTTCAGAAACATATTAGTAATATATGTAAATCGGGTTCATGCAAAGAGGGTGAAAAGGTATTAAAGAAAAACACACTTATTGCATCAAATTTACAAAGCCAAACTTTTAAAAGCTTTCCTCATTTCTTTCTCGGGATGAGGAATATATCGGTTGTAGTGAAAACAGAGTAGTATACAAACTAACCACAGATAATAAATCTGCTAAATTGAAAGGGTCCCAGGTGAACCTCACTAATCACCCAAAATAGTAAAACAAGAAACAACAAAGTGGAAACCACATTCAATAAGCATACAATATATATATACAACCTGGAAATATAACCAGAGTAGAAATATTCTATATAAGAATATGGTAGAATCTAGAAAGATAAAAAAAATATACAGATCATAGCATAACACTGTGATATGATGTAAGTGAAATTGTGATGTTGGTAATAAACTCACAAACAAAGGTGAAAATCAGGCCTCTCAGCCCCCGTCGGGTATGTGAAGTATAAAACTTGATAGTATCGGTTGTAGACTGAGGCTTTCCATATGCCCAATCTTTTAATAATATGCACTGGAGTGTCAGTGTTGAAGGAGACCAAAGCTGCCCCTATTCTAAATGAAAGACCCGAGACATGGATACAACCCAATCTTAGGAGTAGTGTTCTGATGAGGAAGATGAATTTAGCCGTAGTCAGAGGGATTCAGTGAGAGTAGTGGTGAAATGTGTGTGGCATGACTGAGTGTGGGTAAGTAAAAGTATTTTAACTGGGCACTAGTTCTAGGTGGGATAAAGTGGTATAGCGGATGGATGAGTAGTTTGGTTCGTTTTAGAGGTTTGTAGAGAAAGTATATAGTGATCATGATTTGTAGCGATATCCAATATTTTAAGGTGGTCCCAGTGCCACCACTCCTATCTGGAGTCACAATAGCTTGCATTTAAAAAAAAACAACTTTTTTGACTGTAATATAATAGCAGTCAGTTTCCTTCACACGTGTGCGCTTTAGGGCCTGCCAGGGCACAGTGTCACACCGGTGCAACTCATATCTGGTGTAACAGTAGTGTACATTAAAAAAAAAATAATAATTTCTTGACTGTGAAATAATAGCAGTCAGTTTCCTTCACACATGTGCGTTTCAGGGCCTGCCAGGGCACAGTGTCACACCAGTGCAACTCATATCTGGTGTAACAGTAGTGTACATTAAAAAAAAATAAAAAATACAGGGGGCTTGTTGTCACCTTTCGGGGACCCTTGGTGTTGTACGTGGCTGGGTGGAGGAAGAGACCTTCAGTGACATCAGTGAGGACAAGGAACGGGACATGGCTAGCTTGGTATCCAACCTTGTGCAAATGGGGAGTTTGCGGTTGTGCAAATGGACTGTTTTCGGTTGTTTGCGGTGCGTTAAACGGGGAGTTTGGTCTGTCACTGTGAAGCGGGCGTAACCCTTACACTACCTGATCGATACAACATCATACCTGATGTTTTATTTTTTTTTGTAATTCTTTATTTTTGTAGTGCATACGGTTGTAACAAATGCTTAAGAGGTACCCCAAAGGCATTCCTCTAGCGTGATTTACACAGTTAAAACATAAGGGTAAACATTAGAACTTGCACATCTTTTTTTTTTTTTTGGTAAGGAAATACACAGTATTGGTTTACGTTGTTTAGGTTCAAAAAAAGCAGATTATATTGTGATAAGCTGTTTTAACATTATAGCTGTAACATTATAGCTTCATCTGTACGTGTACAACTATGCTGTATACATGCTTGGTCAGAGTGTGGATTACGTTAGTATCACACGTTTTATAGGGATTTACAGTGTTAGGCTGATAGACAGGCTGATGCTGTGGATGTCTATATCTGTATCATGAAGTGAGGCGCTTACGCATTTCTTTGCTGGTGATCTGGCTTATACTTCCACGTTTGTAAAAAACAGTGGACTATGCAGGCGTGTAACCTCAACGAAGGAGTTTTATGCTGGTTAAGTGTCTGTGTGAGTTCCTGATCTATCTGTAGTGCGAGTTATGCTAGGCTTACAGGTGATACACAACATTGCTAACAGGTGTATTCATAGTGGGTATGAAATTCAACATGGCATTTCAACATGGATATAAACTAGAGTGTGGGCTCGCTCGGCCAAAGTTGTCAATTACGCTTCTTACAGGGAGGTGATGCTGAATAATAGCACGACCCCCAGGCCAAGAAAGTCCCGCTCTCATTAAGTCGGTAGGTATGAGTGTATGCCTCCAAGGTCGTGAGTTCCTGCTATAGCTTTGGGCACTGTTTTAGTGTCAATTACTGTCGGGTCGTCCCTTGACATGGCAGGTAGTCGGTATCCGGTAGGCATGCTGTTCCCCACTCTGGGATTGTTCACCCTACTCCCTGTTTGGGCATTGCGTCAAAGCGGCTAGTAAGTCCTCCATGGGGAGATCTGTATTGTCTCGTGCATGAGGTGCCCCTTGGCTCACCAGTCGCCACTCGATGTCCTGTAAGCGGTTGCCTCCCCCCTCTTGGAGTTGTGGTCACCCGTGGAGGTATGTTGTGCCCAGGTGCTGCTCCCAGTTGGGTTAGCGAGTTATAGCTGTTGCTGGTTTGGTGCAGCCTGGTAATCCCATATGCTGTTGCACGGCGCTCGGTGGTTAGCCGGTCAGGCTTGCTGTGCTCTGAGATGCTACTGGGGCTTTGGGGTTGGCCGGCGTGCTTCTTGCTGCTTGTGTGGGTGCAGAGCCGTGCGCCCGGGTTGGCGCCGTCATCCTCCCGTCTAGTCACTTGCCGGTGCTTGCATGGGTGGGTGCCCGCCTGGAATACCTGTAGTGGGGTACTATAGTGGCGTCTGCGGGTCGTCGGTCGGATCCACCCGGCCACTGCCCATGCTGCTTGAAGGTTGGGCATACCCCTGCTGCACTGCAGTTCATACATGGCTGAGCATAGTCGGTCGAGGGCCTCTAGGAAGAAAGGCTGCGTGTGGCTACTTGTGGCTCCCCTCTGTGAGCTGCGATGGGCGGCCATCTTGGACACGCTCCGCCTAACTCGTAAGTCTTTTGAGTTTCTTTGCTGTTTGGTGCCAGGGTATAGGCTAAGGAGGACCGGGATAACCCCCGCCGGTCCAGAGGGGGGGGGGGACAGGGCTGTGTTGCAAACTTGGGAGGGCACTAGGTCGCACAGAGCGGGGGATCGGCCGCCTCACTCGTCCGGCGATACTGCTAGGCCGCACTCCCAACACCCTCGATAAACGCTCCTCGTATCCGCGGGCGGCAGACCCGGGGCACTTCAGCTGGTACCCAAGGTGGGTAAGTCCTCGTTTAGGTGCGTGTGTGGGTCCTGGCTGGCTGGCGTGCAAGTTAACAGGCGATTTGGGTAGATTGAGCTCGGAGCTCACACGAGGCACGTCCAGCCGCCATGGATTCCAGGCTCCGCCCCCCCATACCTGATGTTTTAAAGCACGTTATTCCAAACAATTTAGGAATGTTAGGTGATTTATGCCCTTTATGGATTAAAACCAGACTCTGCATCAACTATGTAATTTTCCATGGGAGTTTTACCATGGATCCCCCTCCGGCATGCCACAGTCCAGGTGTTAATCCCCTTCAAACAACTTTTCCATCACTATTGTGGCCAGAAAGAGTCCCTGTGGGTTTTAAAATTTGCCTGCCTATTGAAGTCTATGGCGGTTCGCTGGGTTCGCCTGTTCGCGAACATTTGCGGAAGTTCGCGTTCGCCGTTCGCGAACGGAAAATGTTATGTTCGCGACATCACTAATCGCCAGTTGACTCCCAGAACTGTGTTTCGTCCAGTTACTGGGGGATTTGAGATATTGCCTTCATTTCCAGCGCTTCACTTGGATTACTTTCTGTACCAGCGGAGATATTGGGATTTAATATTGCAACTCCGCTACAGGTACTTATAGCAACTCTATAATTTGCAGAGTTTGCACTGACGAGATCACACACTGCAGCTCACATTTGTTAAATAGAGCCATGGATGTATCGGAGCACTAAACAGGAGGAGATTAGTGTATGTGCTAACTGGTGAGAACGATGAAGGTGGATCTAAATGCAATCATATATGTCAAGAAAATATCTATCTATCCATCTATCTATCATTCATTTTATATAGAACTATACAACAATTCTCTTGTGACATGTTCATTAACAGGACTGTACAGTGGACAACAGGACGTACATTAAGACATAATAAAGTAGTATTGATCTAAGCAAAAACGCAATCTATTGAGAGGATCTAAGCAAAGGAAATTAATCTTCAGAGGTTCTGTTATTAGCTTCAGGATGCCTGGATACTTATTTTTGACAATTTTGTATTCAGGACAGTATTTTTTATTATGTTATCAAGGGAGAAATCAGCTTGCTACATTGAAGTCAAGAAAAAATATTTCCTTTTCTTTTGCAGCACAATTCTCAGATTTTACTATTAACATGACGTAAAGTCATGATTTTATTAAAGACACGGAGGCGAGTATTATGCATAACTCTTTCTTTATTTCCTCAGCAGCAAAGATAGAGGAATATAAACATTATCAAAATGAAAGCAAAAAACTGTATAGGCACACAGGCAACCAATCACATAACAGAGGAAGTAACTATAAAAGGCCTGTGTATCCCACAATCCCCCTCTTTCTTGCGGAAACCGAAGACCAGATAAGAAGAACGATATCCCACTTGACAAGACCAGGAAAAAGGGAACTCTTCGAAAATTCAAACTAAAAAAGATAGAGAAATATGGTAATAACCAGACTCCAAACTGTAGACTTACCATTAAAGCTGTCAGCATACACAGATCAAAACTGAAATCTGAAATATAGAAAATATAATTAATATAAGTGTATCACCATACCTAAACCACATAAACAGACCAAAAATTGCAACATACCTGTAGGATCAAACCGCATCTCACACTTAAACCCCACACCAGGAGGGAGGGAGGGAGGGAATAATACTCGCCTCCGTGTCTTTAATAAAATCATGACTTTACGTCATGTTAATAGTAAAATCTGCGAATTTTATTAAAGACAAGGAGGCTCATATTATGCAAGTTTAAAGCTGCGCTATCCCTCGAGATGCGATGTGTTCAATTGGTCTGAAATAGAAGTCATGGAAGGTCGATTCTCGAGACCAATCGGCCGCTCGCATAATGTCTTCCAGACGACATCCGACTGTTGATGCTTTTGAGGCCATAGCACCTCGTACAGAATGAGGTGTAAATACAGAGGTGTCTATACCCGCTGAAGATAAAAGCCAACGGACGCAACGTGCCAGGGTTGGTGTAGAAACAGGCCGGTGAGGCGCCCTAAAGGAGATGAATAAGGAATGCAGACCTGGTACACGAAGGGACCGTGTAGCGTCCAGGTAAGCTCTAAGACAGTCCACTGGGCAGAGCGCCGGACACCCTGAAAATCTGGGGTACGTGAACGACTTGGATGCAGACTTAGTTCTCCTGGATATGTTGAAAGCAACACCTTCAGGGGTGAAGACAATGGCGTCCCAGTCAAGGCAGAAAAACGGGACCGAGGAGGACGAACGAGGTGAATACCCTTGAGAAGGCGACAAATGAAAGGATGTCTGCCGACAGGCGAACCGTCCAAACCATTATGACCGGCTGAGATGGCCGAGCGGAAAAGGTTGATCGTGCGGGATGCCTTTCCCGAATCAAACAGGAACGTGAGGAACTCCAGGATCAGATGGAGAGGGGCAGATACGGGATCCATTGCCCGTTCCATGCACCAACCAGCCCACGACTTCCATGAAGTCCGATAAGCTGCTCGTGTACCCGGAGCCCAGGCGTTATCAAGGAGCAGGAGAGTTGAATGTGGAACGTTCGGGACAACCCAGGATCCCCTGAAAGGAACCACGCTACCAGGGGCAATTGATGTTGCAACACCAGTCCGTGTGAGTTCCCATCCGGATCCAGAAGGAGGTCCTGGAAATCCGGTATCAATCGAGGGTAGTCTATCGACAACTCCATCAGGCGAGGGAACCATGGTCGCGATCTCCACAGAGGGGTGACCAGCGCCAGACAGTAATCGTGACGAACCAACTTCGAGATTGTGCGAGCGATCATGTTGAACGGGGAAAAAGCATATTGGCGCCCCCGCAGCCACTCCTGGAGAAAAGCGTCCGTCGCTACCGCTGCGGGTCCGGCCTCCAACTGTAAAACTCCTGCAGTTGAGTGTTCAGGCGGGAGGCGAACAGATCCATCTCGAACCGTCCCCACACCCTGTCCAGGCCTTGGAACACCGAAGCGTGCAAGTGCCAATCTCCCGAGTCTCTTAAGTATCTGGAATTTCAATCCGCCCCCGAATTGTCCAGACCCGGATGTGTTCCGCTGTCACTGAGACATTGTTGTAAAGGCAGAACTGCCAGAAATCCTTGTAGCGGAGGGCAATATTAAAATCCCCAATCTCCGCTGGTTCCACAGGTAAATCCACAGTCAACTAACTGGCTTTATTCACAGCTGGCATATTTATACAGTTCCCCATGCAAGGGGTTTCCATACAGTAAATCCAGGGGATTTCTCCCATCATGCAATGTAATTTTCCCAACAGGCTGTGCTGCACGAGAAGGATACTCCCACTAAAATGGACGATTAAGTGGATTATCCCCTCGTGCAGCAGAACTGACAATCTGTATTAAAATACGGTTTTCACATTTTATTCGGTAGATTTAAATGACCGAACGTTCGGCAGATAGCTGGGACCTGAGCGCATCTTTTGGGAGAATACCGCTCAGCTCCCAGCTGAACTGACCGAACGCCGCATAAAATACACTTAGCCATCGAGTTCGGTTTAAAACTACTGAACACCGATGGGGAACACAATGCGATGAGAGCGGAACTCCCGAACGCTCTGGAAGTCCAGCGGTGTTCGTATCATTGAGTAGCCGTTTTTAGTACCAGGCGCTCGACGACCGAACACCGCTGGAGAGACAAAGGATCCAAGATGGCCGACCGCCGCATGGTCGGTAGTCGAACGACGGCCACCTAGGAGAGCCTTTAATTACCGATTGCAACATTGTTGCAATCGGTTAACGAGCGCCACATGACTTCTAAGTGTGTGGTCCACCTGGGGAGCCCGTGTTCGGTTGGCGAACGGCCCGGCTGGCCGCAATTCGTCAAACGAAGGGGTTGCATGCTGGTAGCTTAGGGCTGCCAGCATGCGAACGGTTCTATAAATTACACGTACAGTATAGAAGATACAGTCCCCCCTTACAGCCTATGGACAACCTCTACATATCACAGTCCAGAAGTGGCTAGGTTTGCCACAATGCTCCCCCAGAACCAAGCCGGCATACACAGTCGGATCCCAACGGATCGGCTTGGGGATGTCCGGGGGAGTACTCACAGATCATTTTTCAAGTTCAGTTTGTCTAGATAACCCGTCGGCGTTACCGTTTTGCTTCCCTGGGCGATAATGGATCGTAAAGTCAAAGGGCTGTAGCGCCAAACTCCAGCGCAACAGCCTGGCATTGTCCCCAGCCACACGGTTCAGCCATACCAACGGGTTGTGATCTGTGAGTAGGGAAAAGGGTTGTCCATACAAGTAAGGTTGCAACTTTTTGAGGGCCCACACCACGGCCAGGCATTCTTTTTCAATGGCGGCGTAGCTTACTTCCCGGGGTAACAACTTTCGGCTCAGGTAAGCTACGGGATGTTCTCCGCCATCTGCTCCTACTTGGCTTAGCACTGCTCCCAATCCAAACATTGAAGCGTCTGTGTGAACAAGAAATCTTTTAGTTGGATCAGGAGCGGCAAGTACAGGAGCATTAGTCAAAGCAGTTTTGAGTTGTTGGAATGCCTGCTCACACTCTGGGGCCCAGACAACCTGTCGGGGAAGGTTCTTGCGGGTCAAGTCAGTCAGGGGTTTGGCCAGGGCACTGTAATTGGGCACGAATTTTCTATAGTACCCTGCGGTACCTAGGAAGGCTAACACTTGAGTTTTGGTCCTGGGGGTAGGCCACTTGGCCACAGCTTCAATTTTAGCCGGCTCGGGTTTCTGCTGTCCACACCCCACCCGGTGACCCAAATACTGCACCTCTGCCATCCCAATATGGCACTTGCTGGGTTTCAGGGTTAGCCCTGCCTCCCCAATACGATCTAGGATGGCCCCTATATGCTGTAAGTGTTCCTCCCAGGTCTGGCTAAATATGGCAATGTCGTCTAAGTACGCACATGCATAACCTTGGAAACCGTCCAGTAGCCGATCTACCATCCGCTGAAAGGTTGCCGGGGCGTTTTTCATCCCGAATGGCATGACTCGAAATTGGTACAGGCCAAACGGGGTGACAAAGGCCGACTTGGGGATGGCATCATCGGCTAGGGGAATTTGCCAGTATCCCTTACACAAATCGATGGTAGTGAGATACTGGCCACGGGCCATCTTATCTAGCAGCTCGTCTATCCGGGGCATCGGGTAGGCATCAGACACGGTCTTGTCATTTAGCCTCCGGTAGTCGACGCAGAAACGCGTCGTGCCGTCTTTCTTAGGTACCAGCACTACCGGCGATGCCCAGGGGCTATCGGAGGGTTCGATAACCTCTAGCTGCAACATTTCGTCCAGCTCAGTCTTCATATGTGCCCTCACTGATTCGGGGACACGATATGGAGCCTGCCGCATCAGTAGCTGTCCCTGGGTTTCAACTCGGTGGGTGGCCAGCGGAGTGTACCCAGGTAAATTGGAGAAGGTAGCCCCCTTAGCTACAATCAGCGCCTGTACCTGGGCACGCTCTTGAGGGCTTAGCCGCTCCCCCAGTTGAACCCCCTGGGAGGGCTCTGTCTGTGTCTCTGGTTCTAAGAGGTCGGGTAGGGGCAGATTCTCTTGATCCTCCAAGGCAGAGGCGCATATCGCCGTCACATCCTCTATCCTCTCATGGTAGGGTTTGAGCATGTTCACGTGGAGCATGCGACTTTTCCCTACCCCTGAGCAGGGGCCAATCACATAGGTGGTGTCACACTTCTGTTCCACCACCTGGTATGGGCCCTGCCAGATGGCCTGCAGCTTGTCTGTGCGGACTGGTTTTAAAATCAAAACCTTTTGTCCTACTTGAAAGCTGCGGTCTCTGGCCCCCCTATTGTACCAGCGGCGCTGGCGTTGTTGGGCTGCCTGGAGATTGGTGCGCACGGCCTGAGTTAGTACCTCCAGTCGATCCCTAAACTCCAGCACGTAAGATACAATAGGGGTCCCATCGGGACTACTCTCCCCCTCCCAGTGCTCCCGAATTAAGTCTAGCGGGCCCTGTACCCTCCTCCCGAACAGCAGTTCAAACGGGGAAAACCCTGTGGACTCTTGGGGTACTTCTCTGTACGCGAACAGTAAATGGGGTAGGAACCTTTTTCCAGTCTCTATGGGCCTCTCCAAATGTGCGGAGCATCTGTTTCAGCGTACCATTAAACCTTTCGCATAGGCCATTGGACTGGGGGTGGTACGCTGAATTTACTATTGGCTTAATGCCACAAAGTTTCCATAATTGCTGGGTGACCTCGGCGGTAAACTGGGTGCCCCTATCGGATATGATCTCTTGGGGAAATCCTACCCGGGAGAATACCTTCATTAGGGCCTCTGCCACTGTTTCGGCATGAATATTGGAGAGGGCTATAGCCTCGGGATATCGGGTGGCATAGTCTACTACTGTTAAGATGTACTTTTTCCCGGAGGGGCTAGGTGTTGGCAAGGGCCCCACTATATCTACGGCCACCCGACTAAAGGGTTCTTCTATGATGGGAAGGGGGCAGAGTTTGGCTTTATGTCGGTCTCCCCGCTTGCCTACCCGCTGGCAGATGTCACATGACGTGCAGTACTGTCTCACGTCCTTAGAAATCCCGGGCCAGAAGAAAGCGTGGGTCAACCTATATCGAGTACGGGTCATCCCTAAATGGCCAGACAGGGGAATGTCGTGTGCAATCCTAAGCAATTCCTGCCTATACTTCTGGGGTACCACTAACTGTTTAGTCGTTACTGTGACTGACCCTCCAATTTCACGTTCAGCAATGCGATACAGTAGTCCTTTCTCCCACATGTATCGCTCCCCCTCTGACCCTGCCTGATCGGTGTGTACCCGGTCCCTGTATATCTGTAGCGTGGGGTCTGACTTTACCTCGGCCTCAAACTTAGTCGGGGTATCCCAGGATAAACGTGTCGGGTGGGGGTCTTGGTCTCTTACCTGAGCCTCAGAGTGCGTTGGTGGAGCCATGGTGCGAGCCTGTTGCCGTGTGGTTACTGGATGGGCTTCCTGGTAGGGAGCCTGTGGAACAAAAGCAGAGGTCATCTGGCCCAAATCATTCCCCAGAGCAACATCTGCCGGTAAATTCTGCATTAGTCCCACTTCTACTGTCCCCTCTCCCGCACCCCAGTTCAAATGTACTTTCGCAGTGGGTAGTCGGTATACAGCTCCCCCGGCTACCCGGACTGCCACAGATCCGCCAGTATGCGTTCCCTCGGATACCAAATGGGGTGCTATCAGGGTTAAGGTAGCTCCCGAATCCCGCAGTCCCTGAACCTCTTTCCCCTCAAGGGTTACCAGCTGCCGGTGATGCTGCCGGTTATCGGTGGCTCGGACCGACATTACTTCATGCAATATACCTAAGGGTTCCTACGCATGAACACTCCACAACTCCTGAGTGGTTGGTTCCCTCTGATAATGGTGGGCAGCAGCCCTGGGCACCGGGTTTGGGCGCCCCTGATTCCAGGTGGGCTTGCCACGGTTTTGGGTACATTCCCGGGCCATATGCCCCCATTGTTTGCAGGAGTGGCATTGGATGTTGGCCCGTCCGTTATATCTGGAAGGTGGAGGTAAATTCCCTTGGGAAGGACGAAACGGAGCGGCTGTGTGCGCTGGAGGTGGTATAGCGCTAGGTAGTCCTGTGGGTCAGGAGTAGCTTTTGGCTATAGGTCCCTGGTGTCTCCGTGCATCAAAGTGTTGGTCGGCCAATCTAGCCGCTTCAGTTAGGGTGAGGGGTTTCCTGTCCCGCACCCATTCTTGTGTCTCAGGAGATAGTCCATTAAAAAACTGCTCCAGCAACATCAGCTGGCGTAATTCCTCCATGGTATTGGCTTGGCTGGCTTGTATCCATCCTTGGGAGGCTTGATCTAGTTTGTTAGCCCATTCAGCGTGCGAATCTCGCTCTGGTTTGCGCAAGTGTCTGAACTTGCGTCGGTATGCCTCTGGAGTAATGGTATACCTCTCTAAGATGGCTCGCTTCACCTTCTCATAATCCTTGCTGTCCTCACTGGGCACAGCACGGTAGGCTTCGGCTGCCCGACCTGCTAGTTTGCTTGCTAGCAGTTGCACCCATACTGTCCGCTCTAACTCATGCAAATCACACAGTCTCTCAAAGTCCTACAAGTACCCATCGATCTCATCCTTTTCCTCGCAAAATGCTTTGAAGGCCTGGTACGGGATCTTGGGCTTTACCGGGTTGTAGATGGACCCGGTGGCGGACTCTGCTCGAGCCAGTGTGTGCTGCGGGCTGTGTGCCATTACGTATTCCTGCACATTTGCCATCACCAGGTTCATCATGGCATCCGATACAGACTGCGACAAAAATGCTAGCCTGGTCCTCATTTCTCTCTCGTAGAGAGTTTCCTCCATGACTGCTGGGGGTGTAGCGCTGCGGGCTTGGTCTCCCTCCATCAGCTCGGCAATTAGTACCGCCTTGGTTTTGCTGCTGGCTACTTTACCCCTGGCTTCCAGTAGTTCCTTTAATGTCTGTTTCTTTAGTTTAGAATAATCCGTCTCCATTCACTTCGGCAGTCGGTTCTTTCGTTGAATTCTGCTTGCCATTCCCTTTTCTCATTCGGCAGTTGCAATTTGCACGAATTGCGCTTTTTCGGCTGTAAGGTCGGATCCCGTCGCTTGCCACCAATTGTAGCGGAGGGCAATATTAAAATCCCCAATCTCCGCTGGTTCCACAGGTAAATCCACAGTCAGCGCTGAAAAGTAAGGCAAGTCCCCAAATCCTCCCAATAACCGGACGAAACACAGTTTGGGAGTCAACTAACTGGCTTTATTCACAGCTGGCATATTTATACAGTTCCCCATGCAAGGGGTTTCCATACAGTAAATCCAGGGGATTTCTCCCATCATGCAATGTAATTTTCCCAACAGGCTGTGCTGCATGAGAAGGATACTCCCACTAAAATGGACGATTAAGTGGATTATCCCCTTGTGCAGCAGAACTGACAATCTGTATTAAAATACGGTTTTCACATTTTATTCGGTAGATTTAAATGACCGAACGTTCGGCAGATAGCTGGGACCTGAGCGCATCTTTTGGGAGAATACCGCTCAGCTCCCAGCTGAACTGACCGAACGCCGCATAAAATACACTTAGCCATCGAGTTCGGTTTAAAACTACTGAACACCGATGGGGAACACAATGCGATGAGAGCGGAACTCCCGAACGCTCTGGAAGTCCAGCGGTGTTCGTATCATTGAGTAGCCGTTTTTAGTACCAGGCGCTCGACGACCGAACACCGCTGGAGAGACAAAGGATCCAAGATGGCCGACCGCCGCATGGTCGGTAGTCGAACGACGGCCACCTAGGAGAGCCTTTAATTACCGTTTGCAACATTGTTGCAATCGGTTAACGAGCGCCACACGACTTCTAAGTGTGTGGTCCACCTGGGGAGCCCGTGTTCGGTTGGCGAACGGCCCGGCTGGCCGCAATTCGTCAAACGAAGGGTTTGCATGCTGGTAGCTTAGGGCTGCCAGCATGCGAACGGTTCTATAAATTACACGTACAGTATAGAAGATACAGTCCCCCCTTACAGCCTATGGACAACCTCTACATATCACAGTCCAGAAGTGGCTAGGTTTGCCACAATCCTTCGCCAAAAGCGCCAACATCTTGGACTTGGTGCCCCCCAGGTGATTTATGTAGCGGACAGCCAACACGTTGTCCATCTTGAGGAGAACGCAGCAATTTGCCCGCCCAGGGGTAAGTCTGTGAATCGCAAAGGCCCCTGCCAGGAGTTCCAGACAGTTGATGTGTAACGACTTGTCCATGTCGGACCATCTGCCTCCTGTGGAAACGTTGCCACAACAAGCACCCCAGCCGTGTAAGCTGGCATCGGACTCTATGGAACCGAAAATGGCTCTTCCGTTCCACGCCTCCATGTGTGCCAACCACCACGCCAATTCGTCTCTGGATTCCCTGTCTAAGCGTATCCTGGATTCGTAGGAGCGACCTGATCGGAGGTACGATCCCTTGAGCCGTTGGAGGGCCCGGTAGTGTAGCGGGCCGGGGAATATCGCTTAAATGGAGGCCGCAAGAAGCCCAATAATTCTTGCCAACTGTCTGACGGACAAGTCCGAAACTCGAAGAGCTCGCCGAATTTCCTTCTGGATGGCCTTCATCTTGGATTCTGGTAGGTACAGGAATTGTTGGACGGAGTCCACTTGGAAGCCCAAAAACTCTATCGACGGGGCAGGGATCAGGGCTGACTTCTCCCAGTTGATCAGAAAACCCAAGTTTTGTAAAAGGTTGATTGTCCATTCTAGGTGCAACAGAAGATGTTCTTTTGATTGGGACATGATCAAAATGTCGTCTAGGTAAATAATCAGGCGTACCCCCCGGGTACGGAGGAACGCCACTACCGGCTTCATGATCTTGGTGAAGCACCAAGGAGCCGAGGAAAGGCCGAACGGTAGGCAGGTAAAACGCCAACGCCGCCCGTGCCATGTGAAGTGGAGGTAGTCCCTGTACTCCACCGCGATGGGGACCGTAAAGTACGCGTCCTTCAGATCCAACTTGGCTAACCAATCTGACTGTCGCAGAAGGTCCCTGAGGCAATGTATACCCTCCATCTGGAAGTGTTGGTAACGGAGGAACGCGTTGAGAGGACGGAGATTTATCACTGGGTGGACCCCGCCCCCTTTCTTTGGCACCAGGAAAAGGTTGCTTGTAAAGCCCGGAGCGGCCAACGGCAACTCTTCTATCACGCCTTTGGACCACATTTCGACGACTTCCGCGGAAATCATCTCGTCCTGATCCGGTGGGAGAGACAGCTCCCTGGGGGTATAAAACTGGACAGGCAGGGAAACAAACTCCAGGTGATAACCCCTTACGCATTGCAGAACCCAAGCATCTGAGGTTATATCTGCCCACCCATGGTAGAATAAGGCTATCCTCCCCGCCACCCGTACATGAGCGAGAGGGGAAGAAAGGGTACTCACCGTAAGGACGTCTGCCCGAAGCGCCACCACGGGGGTATCTGGAGCCCCATGATCTCCCTCTGGCCGGAAAGAAGGGAGGTGTCCTTGGATCCTGAAATCCTCGGGAAGGAAAGAAGGAACCTCTGGTGGCACGGAACGAGCCTCGGAAACCACGGCCGGGTGCACGGTTCTTGCTACGCCCGGCCCCTCCGAAAACCTTGGGCGCGAACACGCGCTTCATGTTCGCCTGCGCTTTGTCAATTGCCGTAAAGGTCTTAACATAAGATCCCATGTCTTTCACGAAGGATGTGCCGAACAACATTCCTTCATAAGCCGGATCAGGCTCCGCCACTGTCATAGCGGCCAATTTAGGGTTGATCTTCAGGAGAATCGCCTTACGTCTCTCTGAAGACATAGCCGTATTAGCGTTCCCCAAAAGGCAGATAGCCCGTTGGACCCATCCAATGGCCACATCCACATCCAAAACTGAGTCCCCAGTTTTGGCGGCGTCAAGAAGCTCGTACAGCTTTGACAGAGGGCCCAGTGTATCCAGGATCTTGTCTTGGCATCCCTTCAGGGAGTGGTCAAGACCCTTCTTGGGTTTCCAGCCCGACTTATTCAGGAACTGGGCAATCTGGGGGTCAATGTCTGGGGTCTTACAGGCTGCGCCTGGGAGGGAAGGACTTGGGCACTTGGCGCGCAACTTATTGTGGCCCTCTTTGGAAATGGGTGTGCGCATACGTTTAGCCACATATTGGGCGATATGATCTGGAGGGACCCATTCAGCAGACCGTGGGTGACGGAGGTCATCTGGGTCGAACAGGGGGTTACCCTGTGGATCAAAAAGCATCCCCCCAATGGGGCCCATCACCTGACCCCGGGCATTGGCAGAGGACCCAGAGGGGGTTATACCCGTAAGGGGTAGGTCCTCGTCTGACTCACCCTCGTCAAAGGAGTCGTACATCGTAACATTGGAATCATCCTCCACACTCCGGTCGGTATCTGACCCATCATCCAGGGCTCTAGCCCGTTTCCATAATCTAGCCTTTTTAGCCCGGCCAGGGGCTCTTTTGCGCGTGGGAGGCGCACCATCTGTGACCGCCTCTAGCGTGTCAGTCATGGCAGGTAAAACCTGCATCGAGGAGTGGGAGCCGATATGTCTAGACTTCGCCTTACAGGTTCCAGGCACAGTCTGGGCAGGGGAAGGGGACCCCACACCCAGGGGGGCAGGGGTTGCAAGGGAAGGCAAAATCATAGAGTGCAGTGACTGGGAAAAAGAGGAGGAAACAGCCCCCATGGCTGAGGCAATCGCCTTCTGTAGGGAAGAAGCAGTAGCCAGTAGAAGTAGCCTCTAATAGGGCCTGGAATTCTTGGGAGGCCATAGCACCCTCAGAGTTATCAATGCTAAAATCCCCAGAGGGACCTACAGGCCCATCCTCCCTATCCTGCATATTGGGTAACAGCTATCAAGCAAATGGGGCACTGAGAATAAACTATATATATAAGCACTATATAGAAGGGTTGAGTAACCCACAGCAAACAGTTTAGCAACAACAGGACCTGATCGCTGGTGTACCCAGGGGACACAGAGAACGAGGCGACCGACTCACAGCACAGCGAGCAATTCAAGGACCGCCCAAAATGGCCGCCGCACGTGGAGGAGTGCGCACGCGGCCAGGCTCCCGGCGGGGGAAGGGACGCGTGCACCTACCCGCGCAGGTAGCCCGTGAGCGGGGAGAAGGGAGCGCACCTAGCCACGGCCGAGAATGAAGAAAACTGCCGCGGCAGAGGGGCAGCGCCGGGTCCCGCGCGGCATACACAGGGGGACAGAGGAAGGCAGGGAAAAAAGCGAGGGAAAAAAACCCCAGGGATTATCCAAGTACACCAATGAGATGTAGGTCAAAACACAGCATGAAACAGATGCACAAATAATGTAAATAATAAACAAGAAAAACAATTGTATAAATAAAATGCAATGATCAAGAGAGAACAAGGAGCAAAATACTTAGCTGTCTGAGGAAGCAGCAAAGAAAGAGGGGGATTGTGGGATACACATGCCTTTTATAGTTACTTCCTCTGTTATGTGATTGGTTGCCTGTGTGCCTATACAGTTTTTTGCTTTCATTTTGATAATATTTATATTCCTCTATCTTTGCTACTGAGGAAATAAAGAAAGAGTTATGCATAATATGAGCCTCCGTGTCTTTAATAAAATTGTTAATTGCTTCAACAAGTTCAACTTTCTTTTACACCTTTAGGATTAAGAGCAGGGATGTGTAAAACGATAACCTTGATGGACGATGATTTACTTAGCAAAAGGTTGTGAGCGGTATTTATCTTAACAGTTGAGATAGATTTCATGCTGATAGAGAATTAAAGAGAGATTGGCATCTAGAAGTTAGTGATTGTTGTGTTTTTACTTAGCCAGGTAATGCCATTAAAGTTCTCACTGTGATGAAGCGTGCAATAAAGAAAATTATAAAACAAACTTGCACACAGTTCCTTTTGCCCAAAATTCACATGTGTTGTCACAACATTAAATGATACCAGAAGAGAGGTAATTTGGAATAAAAATAGCTTTTAATTTGTCAAAAAATCTCAAATTTGCTAGTTCCTTTACTGTGTTACTTACCAACAAAAAGTAGCGCAGTCCATTTATTTCAGAAGAAGGCTAGTTCATCCTATGGCTTGTCACTGAGATTTTTAGGCAAGCTGGCTGGGATCTCCATTTCTGGCAATAATAGCTTGCATTTTAAATAAAAAAATTCACATAAAAATAGTGGCAGATTACCAAATACTCTCTTCGAGTGTAGGACTGACCAAGCAGGCCACTTAACTCTACGCCAATCCGTAAATGCTCAAGATGCAAAGGTGACTTAGACACTGATCTTAACAAGGGGAATATAGTCTAATATAGGAAACTTTCATATTATTATTCATAACACCCCGTGGTTGTTCCATCAGTATAATGTGTCCTAATTCAAATATATGAGCTATGCGCACACAATATATTCTCCAACACAGGGGACTGTAAACAGATGGTTAAATGTTCAGCCTTCCACAGCCAGCTTGCAACACATTACATTGTGCAGATATGTATTAAAGGAACAGCAGGTTTGGCACCAACCAAAGCGTCGGCAGCCAATGTTGCTTGGTTTTCAGTGAATTAATCTGCATGGCCTTCACCAGCTACCGATCTGATAAAATGTGCTTTTATTTGTATACGTAAATTGCAGACATATCTTTGAAGGACAGTCCTTATGAAATGTTTTCACAGTGGGATGAGAAATTGCAAAACAGCTAGTGAATCAGCTTTGTCAAAACCATAACCTCTAATATGACAATCAGTTTAGTATTCAGAATTTTAAATGTGCATTAACAGATTCTTTTTTTTTTTCTGAACTCTACTTCCACTGAGATTGATTCACTAAACTGAGAATTGTACTGAACTGAGGCAACTAGCTGAACTGTAAAATTAAACTAAATTAAATTAAACGTTTTTTTTTTTTTTTTCCTGTTTATTCAGTACGCTGGGAATTTTTTGAAAAGTGGCAAGGGGTTTGCAAATTTTCCAGAAAAAAAGCTGATGAGTCGAAAAGCTTTGGAGACTTTTGAGTTGCACATTTTAAAAAGGGAACTATCACTAATATATTTATTATGTTTACTTATTCTCTATATTTAGCAAATATGTGTTTGTGAGGTGTTGTAATCCAGGAAATGAGTGACTGCATCTCGGTTCCCTGTCAATCATTTTATGTTTTTGGGTTTTTTTTAAATGTAAATTTAAAACAAAACGGAGAATCACATTAAAAAGAAAAGATTTACAATACGATTAACACATGTTAAATGTGATTTTCAATGTTTTATTTATTGGTGTAATTCAGTGGAAAGAGGAATTATCATGTTTTGGGGGTTCCTTTATTACTGGTGTGAAATAAGCAGCAGAGGGAAATAGAAACCTACTTGCCTATACATCCATCATGACCCAGGAAACATCCAACCCATCACATGACATGCTGGGGAATTTGATGCAAAGGGAGGGAGGATATCTTGTTTCTACTTTATTTTGTTAATGAATGTGTTACGCAGGGCTGGTGGAAGGATTTTTGCCACCATGGGCATAAAATGTTGTCGCCTAATACACTGCGCCATTAGTATGTAATCACATTAACCACTTTCCCGCATGCTCCACTATGGTGTGGCATCCTAATGTCCTACCCATATGATCCAACACACACAAGCTCACTGACACAAACATGCACACACCAGCTCTATTATACACACACAAGCTCACTAACACAGACAATCTCACTTTACACAACCTTACAAACACACGCAAAAGCTCCCTAAACACAAGCTCTCTAATGCACACACAGACGCAGAGTACAGGCAAGCCCATTGTCATATACATAGGCACGCTAACCACAAACAAGCTACAGACACATATAAACATAACACTACACACCCAAACTCTCTGACAAACACATGCATACACAAACTCACTAACACACACATTCAAGTCGACTATAGACAAGCTCACACTGACACACACAAGTTGACTGAAACAAATAAACACACACACACACACAGACACAAGCTCACTACCAACACTCTTACTAATGCACAGAAACAGACACAAGCTTATTACACACAAGATTACTGATATACACAAGCTCACCACCAGGACTGGATCTCTTCTAGGCAGAGTAGGCACTTGCCTACAGGCACATCCTTATGAATGGGTGGCCAACAGGTGGAGGATGTGTAATACTGTGTGTGTAATGTATTCCCCCAGCCTCCACCCCAACATTTTGGCCTGTGTTGAACACCAACCAGGTGTCTCGGGGTTCCCTAGCCACTACTCCCCAATCAAAAATGCTTGCCTCTCGCCTTCACCATAGTAAAAGTTAGGGGGGGTCCCAAAAAACCTAATTAATGGAAAAAAATTCTACTTACCCTAAAATGTGTTTCTTAAAACTTCTGTTTTCAGAGCCATAAAAGGTCAACAAGAATCCATAAAGACAAGTTACAATTATTAAAATTAAGATGGCCCTAATCAATCTAATCAGGCAAGTATCACTTGAAATTCTGGTTACTCATTTAAACACACAATACTGTGAAATGTACACTGCTGAACACTGTTTGCTGGCCAAAATCTTAAAAGTCATCACAAACTATCTGCCCAGCAACAAAACATATAGGATGTGAAGAAATAAAAATTGGGCGCGAGATTACCGTTAACACAACATGGAGGTCAAGACAACAATCATTCTAAAACTCTCCTCACCCAAGATGTCTATATTAAAGGGATACTTTACTGCCAGGAATACAAAACTGTATTCCTGGACCTACCGCTCCCCCTGCCTCCCTCCTCCCTCGCGTCCCCTCCCCTCAGTAAATAAAAGGTTAAAAACCCTTTATTTACTTCTTTTCCCAGCGCTGATGTCCATCGGCACTGGGTCGCCACTCCGCCCCTCCTCCTTCTCACGACGAGCGGGGTCTAATGAGCATGTGCGGCAACTGCCGCACGCATTAGACCTCCCCTTAGGAAAGCATTATGATCTGAAGTGATCTGGGTGCCTACAGTGTCCCTTTAAATAAAATAAAATAGGTGTAATGATAACAGAATATTGAAATACCAAAGAAAACCCAGAGGTAAAGAGTGAAAAGCATGTTTGAGGGAGCGGCAAAGAAAGAGGACATTGGATTGTTGACACGTTATTTATACCCTGGGCTGAGAGATGATTGGTTGGAACGGAGTGATGTCACCAAGTGTACCTGTGCACTACCTACTGATATATAGTTTTGATGTATAGTACTGTACTGATTACTTTTTTTCCCCTCATACTCAGACTAAAGAAAGATAATATGATCGTGATATTGCCGTAAAATCACCTAGCACTATGCATCCCCTAACTTTTGGGGGAAATTTACAAAGAGTTATGATGCATTCCTATGTATAAATCATTATTACACCACATGATGAATGAGAGATACATCAAAGTTCCAATACAGGTAATACTGTTTTAACTCATTGAGGGCCAAATGTTATCTTTTACTATTAATACAATCTGGCCACTTGGCAAGTCCTGCTTATTTAGTTTTGTCAGCTACCTTGCAGGTGTTAAACCAATGATGATGCAAAGTAGGAAGTGCTGAACTGCAATGAAGCCTTCCAGTGTCAAACTGACTTACCCACACATGCATATAGTTTGACAAAAAAAAATATTACTCCTGGCAGTACAATTGTTACAATAATCCACAGTTGTTATGGTGTAGGAGGATGCTTTGAACTTCACAGGTGTTTACTGTACAGGCTTCTCTCTATTTGGGTTTCCCCTAAACGGCATGGCTTGAGTCTGTCAGCTGTTTGCAGCCTACATATTGCAGTAGCTGGCTATGCAGGTTGCCCTGGTAACCTGTGCTATAGAATTTGTGGGATTCCTGTCACTCAGACAGACAGGAAGCCAGCTCTCCCACACTCAGTTCTGTTACATGCTGCTGTTGTTTTTCTGCAGTGTAAGTGGGAGGGGGAACTGAGACACGTCTAACCTGTTGTACAAGCATGAGTTTCCAAAAAAGGCAGGGGCGGGAGCTGTGAAGCTTCATACAGCAAGAGCTGCTATACAAAAGCCACCAGTCAAGGCTCACTGCTGCTTTTTTAATATCTGAGCTAGTGGAGGGAGACCTGACGTCCTAATATTATAATCTGAAGCTTGGTCCCTGGCAGGCGAGGCTGCTCCATCCCTTCTAGTTGATTAGGAATACTATTCAGAAACCCCAGGCTGGTGGTGAGGAAAGCAGTCATCTTTGGAATTATGCTGACAGCCTGAAGGCTCCCTTGTGACTTGTGTCAATACACTATTAAGCCTTCCTTCATCTCAAGCTGCATTTGCAAAGACCAGCAGAGATCACTTGCATGGTGCCAAAAATGAGGGTAAGAAACATATTTGAGTCATTTAATTTTTTTTTTTTTTTTTTTATTATTTATATATAATAGAATTTGAATGTATTTCCTATCTGGACTTTCATTTTATCACGTGTTCATTTTGCTACTGGTCCCACAGATTCTTTACAGAATGTAGTGAGCAATTAAAAGGAATTTCTATCCTTGCTGGATGTGTGTCATAGGAGGGGGGATCCATAGCTACAGTAGTGTATGCACATCACTCTTATAGAGAAATGACAAGATGATAGAATTGGAAATAAGAGGGGTTGAGCCTGTAGGCATCTTGTTATCGTGGTGCTGTCTTGTTATGTTATCCTCTCCATATTTTATTTTATTTCTCTCATCAGTTGTAGCATTATAATATTGTGTGTGTGTGCTAGACTAGATTAACTCAAATTTAAAGTCTAAAGAAGTAACCCTTTGGGTGCTTGTGGTAGGGATTTCCTACTCCTGTCGAATTAAAGGGTTAAAGAAAGCCTGGACACCTTTTGGATATTGTTTCTTTTATAGCCCAACTTCTTATTTCAAATTCTGTTTTTAAAATAGATTCATAGAAAACATAGTATTTTTGTATTTTGCTTACGTAACAGTAAAGATGAGTACATTAAATACAGATTTCTGTATTCATAGCATAGCAAGAAATATGGATAATTTATTCATATCACACTAAGAAACTAAAAATGTGCATCTATACATACAGAGAAAATCGAAAGAAAACTGGCTGCTATGGATTGTACAACACTACAGAATATGTTGGTGCTCAGTAAATAACGATGCTCAGAATGTCATGACAGCCATAGAATGTGGGTGAAACACATGTTTTTGAAGGCTTATTATGTGCAGGTGCATTTTTCTTGGTCCAGAGCTGAAAAACAAAAACAGGAATTTCCCCATTCTTCCCCTGACTGACTTGGAACTAAATGTTTTTTTTAAGTTCTTTGTGTCACTTCCTATGTCACATTAATGCTGCCTTATGTGATAAGAAACTGTATATTGTACTTCTCATTAATTCTGTTTATGGAGTTGTCTTTGCCTTCCTGCTCCATATCTATTGTTTTAGGGCAATGGATGTTGTTCAATGTACGAATTGAGTTAAATGATGTATTGGTCATGTCCCATTTGATTTGTAATACAATGTCTTTCTCCCTTTGGTTATGCCTTTGCTTATTGGCTCTTAATATAAAATGTAAGCAACAGGTGAATGGGCATATATAACAAGATGTTAATGCTAGATGGTTCTTTTAAACAAGGATTACGATTTGTGTTGTTTAAATTGGGTGGCTGCAAGTTGACCGCCAGTGTTTGTTTAATTTTTGTTAGGTAACCATTTTTTCCCCTGTTCATCCCTCTCTCAGCTCACTAGATTTTTTTTCTTCCTCTTTTTATTCCATTGTTGCTCGACCTCTCTCTATTCATTGCCAAATGCCCATCTTGTGGTCCTTGTATTTCCCTTTTGTTTGTTTTTTTTCAGTTGTATTTGCTTGGTGCTTCACGGTGACAGTGATGCGTTCTGTTAAGCCCTTCCTCTCAGATCTTCCTAACATGTCATGGAAGTGATATATTTTATTTATCTGATTGGATTAAAAAAAAATTATTTATTTTTTACGTATTTTTATTTTTAGTTTTTGAGCCTATTTCCATTGGTACAAACCTTGGAATTAATGAGGTTAAACAATTAAGTTTCTTGAAACTTTAAGGAGAAAGTTAATCTTACATTTATTTTGTTTTGTATTTTTTAAAGGTTAGATAATATTTGAGCAGGTGAATATCAGCCTTATTGCATAAGGGACTGGAGCTTCAGCAACATAGTAGCAGAGGATATTCCATGGGACCATAAAAGTGGTCCCAATTCCAATTATTGAGCCAAATCTAATTCTAAGTATGTTTCCATCCCACTACACTAAGATAAATATAATAATGGGTCACAACTTAAAAAAGTAATTATTGTGGGTACTAAGTATAGTCCCATACCAATGGGAGAACAATCAATATATTGCTGGTTTCCCAGGCAACAGAAGGGTAAAGCCTATACACTGGTTGTATTAAGCTGTGTAAAAAAAAAAAAAAAAAGTAAAATTGTATTTTTAGAAATTTTTTCCCAGACATTGTTCAAGTGATATATGTTTTTGATAATGTACTTGTAGTGCTGCCAAGTTTTATGTTCGTTTAAAGGCTGGAGAGGGATTCTGTTTGCCCAGGCAAATTCCACATTTCCTAAAGGCTTGGCCTCTACCAAAGACCTCAAAAGCCAGTAGGTTATGTGTCCTAGAATTATTATACCCATCCAGATCTCTCATCCCCCCATCATGTGCTACCCACTGATGCCGATGCTGAAGATTTAATAATTTATTTAGTATTATAATGCACCCATATGTATTGTAGTGATTTAGAGTAAATAAAACGTGGGTAATAGTGGGGAAGCCAATTTAAGTTTAAAGGAACACTAAAGTCAACTAAATTACTTTAGCTAAATAAAGCAGTTTTAGTGTATAGATCATTCCCCTGCAATTTCACTGCTCAATTCACCGTCATTTAGGAGTTAAATCACTTTGTTTCTGTTTTATTCAGCCCTAGCCACACCTCCCCTGGCTCTGATTGACAGAGCCTGCATGAAAAAAAACTGGTTTCACTTTCAAACAGATGTAATTTACCTTAAATAATTGTATCTCAATCTCTAAATTGAACTTTAATCACATACAGGTGGCTCTTGCAGGGTCTAGCAAGCTATTAACATAGCAGGGGATAAGAAAATCTTAATTAAACAGAACTTGCAATAAAGAAAGCCTAAATAGGGCTCTCTTTACAGTAAGTGTTTATGGAAGACTGTGCAAGTACATACAGGGAGGTGTGACTAGGGTTCATAAACAAAGGGATTTAACTCCTAAATGGCAGAGGAATGAGCAGTGAGGCTGCAGGGGCATGTTCTATACACCAAAACTGCTTCATTAAACTAAAGTTGTTCAGGTGACTATAGTGTCCCTTTAAGACAAAGGGTTTCTATGAGCTTACAGTGTAACAATATGATTTTGATGATTTTATCTTCCATATATAGAGGGACTTTGCTGTCCTATCATGCTTTAGACTACAATGTGTCAATGTTTTTTGCCATTAGAGAAAAAGAAACCCATGTGTGAATTGATAATGCTGTGTGTTCTGTATTTTTGCAAATTGTAAATAATTCCTTTTGAAGTAGTAAGGTGTACTATACCCATAGATTGTCTTTGATTCTATTTCGCTTAGTGGTATCACAAATCGCAGAATGTCCTTTGCCAACGTTACATTTGAAGAGATGACAGTGTGTCACATTGACAGTAGTGGAAATGACAAGGAAAACATAGATTACAAGGGACCATATTCTCCGAGCATCATCATTTATTAGTGTCATGCAGGTGCTAATATATTTGATGAATTACAAGTGCTTGACGTCAATGCAAAAAGTTGTTGTAGGAAAGGGTCAAGCTGACCCTGTGTTAGACACATGCTGTCTGAGGTCACAATGACCATTACCACATCAGGGACTGTGGGTTGCTCCTGCTTTGAAGTTGCCTATATTTTGTATGGGTTGAACAAGATCAAGTCCCCCGCCCCCCACATAGTGTGCATGCTTCCCCTTGTTTAGCTTTGGAAAGATGGGTAATGCGGAGCACCAGCTTAGAATTGACTCATTTAGGACCTGATTTGAAGCATGGAGGTTATTTTTCGTTTTTCTTTTCTTCCAGATCTTTGAATGTTATTAGGTTACATACCAATTAGTTGTAGAGTATGACTTAACCTGCCTAGTTTGTGCATGTCAGAGACTCAAATAACATTAAGCATGCATTATTTATTATCCAAATGTAAAGCTGAACACCGTTAACATCAACACGATTAATTTAGTTCTCTCCAATATCTAATATTTCCAATTATTTGGGTTTACAGTGTGTGTCTGGAGTCAGTCTTTTCAAATGACTAATCTTCTCCCCAATAAATAAATAAATAAATAGGTATGAAGCCATTTCATTTAGCAATATAATTATATTCTATTTTGTGTTTACTTTCAATGATAAAACTGTTGCATTGTTACAAAAATAAAAATGTTCATGTCTTTTCATTTGTTTTCCTCTTTTACAGTTTGGTCAGGTTGGCAATGTGTGTTATAGTTTATAAGCCCAGCCTATAGATTGAAGAACAGCAATCACAATATTGTTTAACAGTGGTGAAATATGTGAATTAGGTGTCCTGTTGGTCCACTGTGATCCAGTGCTGAAATAATAATAAATGCAGTCACTGGATTTGCATCGTACACGTTCTTTGTTTTATGGAGAAGAAAGGTGTAATTGCTCCTTTCCTGCAATTTAGAACTGCAGTGAGCAAAGATAGGTTGATTTGTGTTTTGAAAAGATATGTAAAACACATTTAAAAAAAAAAAAAAAAAAAAAAAAAACGGAACGAGGGCCATGATTATAAAGTCTGTTGACTTATGCATTCTAATGTCGGCCATGTCAGGTGTGTCGGCCATTTCATTGATACCTTTGATATGGCCTACCAGTTACTAGGTAAGCAAAAATCGCTCAAACATGTGTAATTCGCCCTCCTTGTTACACAGCTGTTTTATTTTCCCTTGTTGAATTTTTATTGTGCCCCTTCTCTTGTTTATGTAGATACGTTTGTTGAATGCTTGTATGCATTTCAGTGAATTTAGGGAACCAATGCTGTTGTTCATGCGATGTTGTCAAGTTTGATAATTGCAATAATACTCAATAATAAATCACAGCCGTCTATTGCTGCACAGGTTGTTTCCTTATTAGCCCAAGCAGCACAGATGTGATAGGCTGCTGGGGACTCTCACTTAGCATTAAAATAGTTTAATACTGACTGGAAGGCCACCACGAGGGGACCTCGGACATTATATTTACTTTGATGAGATGAAGCAGTTACAGGGCCTACAGTATCACAAACATTTTTTGATCTAGTAACTACCCAATTTAATTCAAAATCCTTTAGTGTAATATATAGATTCTGGGTTTCCTTAAAGCTTTACCTGCTTGTTTATTGCCTGTCCCAAACATTGACTTAACATTTTTTCTATATTTTCTCTCTAGTTTTCTATGAAATCTATGTATAGACTCAACTTAGCATAATTTGATGGTCAACGAGCAATAACATACTCAATTACATAATATTTCTACTTTGTCTGCTCCATATATTTGTTAGTAATCATAGGATTTAGCAATCCACTCTCACCCATCCATTGGCGAGGATTTACATTTGCATTCCATGTAATTCATAAAATACATGATGTGTCCTAATGCTTCCACAGTGCTATGTGTTATGTAAACCTGATTCATAACACAGCCATTCTTTGGTAAGGTCCAACAAGTTTCATTCCAGACATGATGTACTCTGCATTCTTGGCTCATCTCTTCAAGTTGTTATACAAGTCTTAAGGATTATTGGATTTCTGTATTTCATTCCGAGAAAACCAAGATGGCTTCTTTTTGTGCTTAATCGCATTCCTGAATTTGTGTAGCATTCTAATTATCTTCCTTTTCTCTTTAATATTATACAAATTATAGAGATGATGGTTGTAAAAATTGAGGTGACATTTTATTTTCCTTGTCGTTATTTTATTTATTTATTTTGTTGTTGCTTGCACTACAGAGATATTAACCATGAAGTGACCTAAAATGGCTGCCTATTGACTTGCTACAAGCTTGGGCCCATTTACCATCCCTATATTAAGAGTGGAGGGGGGCCCAAGTGGGCATCTCTGCCATGCACTTGTTCCTTTAGGTTGTGCTTAGTTCTGTAAGCTGAGAATATTGTCATAACTCATCATTATTCTAATAATTTAGTAGTGGGATTAGCTTGGTTTAATTGAAGCAAAGACATGCTGCTGTTGGTAAAAAAGAATATCACAGGAAACCAATTGTTGACCCTACTAGCAGATTGGTAAAGCAACTTTTAGATCGTAAGTTTTTTTATTTGGCCAGGGCCCTATTACAGCTTTATGTCAAATATGTTTTGTTAGAATCAATTGTCTTGTTTTACCTTTCGTACAGTGCTGTGGAGTATGTTTGCACTATATAAGTAATTGTAATTGTATGCATAGCAGTTTTAATTACCCTTGATATTTGAAGGGTAAAATGATGCTAAATAAAGCAATTCACAAATTTTGTTTATTTACACTGCTTTCCACGTTTAACTTGTTTTCCTGTCACCTTGGTCAACAGTTGATCAATACTATCAGTAATCTATAGTCCTGATCACTGTAGACACTAAAAGTGTTCACCTGCAACAATTCTATTACTGCCAGGCTTATTCACCAAAGCAGGAATTCAGCAAGGAATTACAAATTGTAACCTGTTTTTATAAAGATTTATTCAGGGTGTTCTAGAATCCTTTTATGCAAAAGACATTGGAAAAAAACTATAACATTTGCTTGTCTTCATCATCAAAAACAGTGTATTTAGGAGCCTCAGTGATAGATTCTTGTAACTTAAGATTCCCCGCACCATGCGACTTGTAATAGTCATTTTTTTATATTGAGTACTTATTGCGTTATATAATTTTACCACATTTTTATTTCTCGGTTTTATGACAGCATTATTGTGCAGCACTTCAGGTTCTGTTCTAGCCACTTAATAATAGTGCTATTATGTTACGATATCTGTACAGGACTTACGAGAGAAATAAAATGTACTTGGTCTTGGAATATAAATATAGCCGTGCATGCAACTGGTACATAAAGTGCTTGAGTTTTTAAAGCTTGTAGGCTTTACGAAAATTACTTAATAGTCGCACACACCCAAAGACAAACTGTTCAGCCTGGCTACATTGTTACTTTTTTTCAGTTTTAAGCCTCCAATTAGAGGTTATGAGTTGACACGAGGAGTGCTGCTTGTTATGCTGCGCCCTGTTGGGATTGTCTGCCTCTGTAGAATATTTTGTAATTTCCTTGTAAATAGCAAGTCCACAGGGAGGAACCTGCCAGATTGTCTCTAATTCAAGGGTGAGTTAAAGAACAGAAAGTAGCAGGTATGGACTGAATGTTGTAAAGTCTAAAGAGACTGTACAGCACATTTTAAATCTTTGCCAGGGCCACCAGGAATAGGGCTAGATACGTGGAACTCAGTTTACCAATAATGCTCATTAGTTACAAAGTCTTTCACTTGTATCGTCTCTTATAAGAATCCTCCTTTTAGTACTTTCAGTCCTGCAATATATCTTCTACACTAGGCAACGAAAGTTCTTCTTAAAATAGTTTAAAAATAAATCATCTTTTACTGTGCTCTTTCCCGTTAAAGGACCCCCATTAGGGCAAAGAAGGGTAAATTCAAAATGCTGTTAAACTCTCTGTCTCTCTGTCTCTCTCTGTCTCTCTCTGTCTCTCTCTGTCTCTCTCTCTCTGTCTCTGTCTCTGTCTCTGTCTATGTATATATACATACATACATACGATGCCTGCATGCTCTGAGTCTCCTCTGTATTATTTCCAAGATTGGAATTTCAACTAACAAATCTACCCACTTTTAATTTCTATTTACATATAGTCTTGGTGATTTAGACTCAACTTTATCTGGGCAATAAACATAAACAGAGCCATGGTTTTCACAAACAAAACACAAGACTTGACCTTGGACTCTAAAAGCTTTTATTTACTGTAACCAGACAACATTCCATTCTCCAAAGAAAGCTTACTTGGATCATAGCTATTGAACACTGAAATACATACAATACTGTATAGTAGAATTATGTTTACTATACAAAATCAAATGAATCACTTTGATATCATAGTATTGCCACCTTGTGCTGAATGCTGGAAGGTAATTTTAGTCAGAAATACTGTTTTTGAAATTCATAAAATTTTACAAACCGGGGTGGGGGAGAGGGGGAGCGGGACACTATCAGCAACACAAAAAGACGCATTTCATGGTAGCTTCATCACTATTCTATACAAAAGTAGCTTTTTCCAACCTTCTAAACCAGGCTTCCCCAAACTCCGGCCCTCCAGATGTTGCTGAAACGCCCATGATTCTAGGAATGAAATGGGCTGAGAATCATGGGAGTTGTAGTTCAGCAACATCTGGAGGGTCGGAGTTTGGTGAAGCCTGTTCTAAACCATGGGAGTCCAACCTTTTGGCTTCCCTGGGCCACATTAAGCACAGAGGAATTGCCATTTTATTAATTTTGTTTAGTAGATAACTCCCTTATTTGTTATCCTTATGTGGTATTGCCATATTTAAGGATACCAAATTAGGGAGCTATCTACTAAATACATACATATGCATATGCACACATATACCACATATATATATATATATATATATATATACACACCTAATCACACATACTCACAGACCGATGTGCAAAATAACAAATATACACACACAATGACAGACCCACACACACAATCACGTACCTATACACACAATTACAAATATACACACACACAATCACAGACCTATACAAACCGTCACATACATACACACACACATAATCACAGATTTACATGCACAAACAATCACAGACTTACACACACACACTGTCACGGTAAATACCCCAACACGCAGGAATAGTTCACAGTCAAGAGACAAGAAACAGAGTTCGTCTACCGGACCTTAGAATGGCCGGACTAGGACGAGAGAAAGACAGTCAGAACAAGCCGAGGTCAAGGGAACTGAGAGACAGCGTAACGTAGAACAAGCCGAGGACTGGTACACAGAGGACAAAACAGCGGATAAGCAAGCAAGGATAAGGAGAGAGCGGAGTCAGGAACAAAGCCAAGGTCAAGCACCAAAAAACCAACTGAACGATACAAGCACTAAAGGGAACTGGACAGAAACCACGATAGGGCAAGGAGCAAGGGGAAACAGGTGAGTATAAAAACCCTAAGGTTCACTTTGATTGGCTCCTGTCATATCCACGCCCCCAAAACGTGAGTGAATGGGGAATGTGGCCTGACAGGGGCCAATGGGAGACTGATTCTAATTTAGTCTCCCACTGTCCCTTTAAGAGCGCGCCCGAGACGCGCGGCGCGCTCTTAGTGTCGGGCGGGACATGTGACCGCTTCTCGCGGTCACTGCCCGCCTGACTGATCCCATCGTTGGCTGAGCCGCGCGCGGCTCGTGCAGGAGCAGGACCGCGCGCGGCGAGAAGGGAGGACCCCGGCCGGCCCCTGGAGAGGGTAAGTACCGCTACAGTACCCCCCCCTGAAGACACGCCCCCCGGGCGGGGAGGAGCAGGCCTGGCAGGAAAACGAGCGTGGAAAGAACGCACAAGGCGAGGAGCGTGAACAGCGTCAGCGGAAATCCAACTGCGTTCCTCAGGCCCATAGCCCTTCCAATGTACCAGATATTGGAGGCGACCCCGAAGCAAGCGAGAGTCAATTACAGCCGCCACTTCAAACTCCTCATGGCCCTCCACCGAAACCGGAGGAGGAGGGGGGATATGCCGAGTAAAACGGTTGCACAGGAGGGGTTTTAACAAGGAGGTATGAAACACGTTAGGAATGCGTAGATTTTTTGGAAGATCCAATGCATACGAGACAGGATTAACCACATGTAAGATACGAAAAGGACCAATAAAACGAGGGGCCAACTTCATAGAAGGCACACGAAGACGAATATTGCGAGTAGAAAGCCAAACCCGGTCTCCCACCGCATAGGATGGAGCCGCCCTGCGATGCTTGTCAGCGTGAACCTTCTGGCGAGCAGCTGAGGCCACCAAAGAACACTGAACCTGCTCCCAAGTATTACGTAGACTAGCCAAATGTTCGTCCAGAGCTGGCATGCCCTGTAAGGAGAATGCAGCTGGAAGAACCACGGGATGCCGGCCATAAACAACGTAAAAAGGGCTGTTACCGGAGGATTCATGAGCAGCATTATTACGAGCAAACTCAGCCCAAGGAAGCAGGTCAGCCCAATTGTTCTGATGGTGGGACACGAAACAGCGAAGATACTGCTCCAGAGATTGGTTGGCACGTTCAGCAGCTCCATTAGACTGGGGGTGGTAGGCTGAAGAAAACGAGAGGGAGATACCCATCTCTGCACAAAACGCTCTCCAGAATCTGGAAATAAACTGGCTACCCCTATCGGACACGATCGAAGTGGGAATACCATGCAACCGAAACACCTCCCCGGCAAAGATAGAGGCAAGTTCCTTGGATGATGGCAATTTGACAAGAGACACAAAATGAGCCATCTTAGAAAAACGATCCACAATCATCAGGATGACCGTTTTACCATTAGAGGGAGGTAATTCAACAATAAAATCCATGGATATATTGGACCATGGCCTCTCGGGTATGGGCAACGGATGCAACAACCCACAAGGAACTCTGTGGGAGGACTTCATACTGGCACAAGTGCTACAGGCATTAACGTAATCGGTGACGTCCTTGCGCAAGGAAGCCCACCAGAAATATCTAGAAACTGCTGAGACTGTCTTAGAAATACCAGGGTGTCCAGCAGTTCTAGTGTCATGATATAATGACAAGATGTCTCGTCTCTCTGGTATATCAACGAATAGCTTATCAGCAGGCCTCTCCTCAGGAGCCAAGTTTTGTTTAGCCTGAATAGTCTGTAAGAGAGAAGACGAAATAGAAAGAACAGTAGTCGCTATTATTCTGTCAGGCGGAATGACAGGGGTAACATCGACCTCGAGTTTGTCAGTAGTCTCGAATTGTCTGGACAGAGCGTCAGCTTTAGTATTACGATCACCCGGTCTGTAAGTGATTATGTAATTAAAACGAGACAAAAACAGAGACCACCTGGCCTGCCTAGAAGACAATCTTTTTGCTTCACTAAGGTATGAGAGGTTTTTGTGATCCGTTAAAATGAGGATAGGATCCCTGGTACCCTCTAGCAGATGTCTCCATTCCTTGAGCGCCAAAATGATAGCAAGGAGTTCACGATTGCCTACATCATAATTCCTCTCTGCTTTGGACATCTGTCTGGAAAAGAAGCCACAAGGGTGTAACGGCTTTTCAGGTGAATCTCTTTGAGACAAGATAGCACCTACCCCTATCTCAGAAGCATCAACCTCAAGAATAAAGGGCAGTGAAGGGACAGGATGCTGTAAAACAGGAGCAGAGGCAAATGTAGCTTTCAAGAATTCAAAGGCCTCGAGTGCTTCTGGTTTCCAGACATGAGTATTACCATCCTTCTTGGTCATTCTGGTTATAGGCGCTACAATGGCAGAAAACCCTTTAATAAAACGCCTATAATAATTAGAGAACCCCAGAAAACGCTGAATGGCTTTCAAACCCTGGGGCAGAGGCCATTCCATAATGGCAGACAGTTTCTTGGGATCCATACGAAAACCCTTGGCAGAGATTATATAACCCAAGAATTGGACTTCAGATTGATCAAATGAACATTTTTCGAGTTTGCAATAGAGACCGTTAACCAGAAGAGTTCTCAACACTAATTTAACATGCATGTGATGAGTCTGTAAATCATTAGAATAAATTAATATGTCGTCCAAGTATACTATAACGAATGTATGTATAAATTGACGTAGGACATCATTAATAAATTCTTGAAAAACTGCTGGGGCGTTACAAAGACCAAAGGGCATCACAGTGTACTCGTAGTGGCCACTCCTGGTATTGAAAGCAGTCTTCCACTCGTGATCCTTTTTGATACGTATGAGGTTGTAAGCACCCCTAAGGTCCAATTTAGTAAAAACTGTGGCCTGTTTAAGCCTATCAAAAAGTTCTGTGATCAAAGGTATGGGATACGCATTTTTGACGGTGATTTTATTAAGGCCCCTATAGTCAATACAAGGCCTTAATTCGCCATCTTTCTTAGACACAAAGAAGAACCCAGCCCCTGCCGGGGAAGAGGATCTTCTTATAAATCCCTTCTCTAGAGATTCCTTGATATATTCCTCCATAACCAGATTCTCCTGAGGAGATAAAGGATATATTCTCCCTTTGGGAGGCATCGTACCAGGTAATAAATTAATTGCACAATCGTAAGGCCTGTGAGGTGGCAATCTTTCAGCCTCCCTTTTATCAAAAACAGATTTAAGAGACAGGTACTGAGAGGGTATGATCGTAGGCACGGGAGGAATATGAGTAGAATTCAAAGGGGTGACTTTAACAACACAAGACTCTTGGCAAGAATCACTCCAAGAAACTATTTGTCCTGACTCCCAATCAATGGTGGGATTATGAGTACGTAACCAAGGATACCCTAACACGAGGTGAGAGGAAGGAGAAGTAATGATCTGAAACCGAATGGTCTCAGAGTGTAACACCCCTGTAGACATATGTAGGGGAACAGTCTCATGTGTGATAATAGGAGAGCATAATGGTCTACCATCTATGGCCTCAACGGCCAAGGGTGTCTCCTTCTCTCTGGTGGGTATGTTATTCTCCTTGACAAAACTGGAATCAATAAAGTTTTCGGCCGCTCCGGAATCAACCAGGGCTAGTATATTCCCTGCTATGCAGTTACTATCAAGGTGCAGGGAAACAGGAAGAAGTAACTTATTAAGAGGCAAATGTGAGGACTGTGATGTCACACCCAAGGCCAGTCCTCTATACGGTCTTAGGTGCGATAGTTTCCCGGACGCACGGGACATTCTTGTCTCATATGACCCCTCCTACCACAATAAAGACAAAGTCCCTCCTTTCTCCTATAAAGCTTTTCAGCGTCGGTAAGTTTAGCAACCCCTAACTGCATAGGTTCCTCCTCAGAACCTTTAGATCCCTCGGGAGTCTCAGCTCTAGGGGAGTTAAAGGGAACAAAATGTCTATTTCTGGACCTGGTATATAACCTGTCACGGATCCTGTTATCTATATCGATAAGATAGTCAATCAGGTCCTCCAGGGGTACAGGGAGGTCCTTAGCTGCTACCTCATCTAAGATAGTATCAGACAGACCTTCCATAAAGGCAGTAGTAAGGCCATTATTAGTCCAATCTACCTGTGAGGCAAGGGTCCGGAACTGAATAGCATAATCGGCTACAGATTTAGATCCTTGCTTTATTCTCATTAATGCCCTGGCGGCATTTTTTGACCTTTTAGTCGTGTCAAATGTTCTACGGAACGCTGTGAGGAAGCTATTAAAGTCGTGTACCATAGGCCCATTAGCCTCCCAAATAGGATTTGCCCATTCTAGTGCCTTATCCGTAAGCTGGTGCATAAGAAAACCCACCTTAGATCTGTCAGTGGGAAATGAACGTGGGTACATTTCGAAGTGGAATTCCACTTGATTAAGGAATCCCCTACATGTCTTAGCGTCCCCTCCATACCTAGGTGGCGGGGTTAGATGTGCAGAAGCATTAGACATATTAGCTGTGTCCGGTATAGGGTTTACAGGAGGCGTAGGTACAGGTACCGGAACAGATCTGGATAACAGTGTCTGGATGGCTTGAGCCATTTGATCCATACGGTGATCCTGTTCTGCGAATCTAGCCTCATGAGTGGCCATCTGTTGACCTAAACCTGCGGGGTCCATGGCCCTATCGTAATGTCACGGTAAATACCCCAACACGCAGGAATAGTTCACAGTCAAGAGACAAGAAACAGAGTTCGTCTACCGGACCTTAGAATGGCCGGACTAGGACGAGAGAAAGACAGAGTCAGAACAAGCCGAGGTCAAGGGAACTGAGAGACAGCGTAACGTAGAACAAGCCGAGGACTGGTACACAGAGGACAAAACAGCGGATAAGCAAGCAAGGATAAGGAGAGAGCGGAGTCAGGAACAAAGCCAAGGTCAAGCACCAAAAAACCAACTGAACGATACAAGCACTAAAGGGAACTGGACAGAAACCACGATAGGGCAAGGAGCAAGGGGAAACAGGTGAGTATAAAAACCCTAAGGTTCACTTTGATTGGCTCCTGTCATATCCACGCCCCCAAAACGTGAGTGAATGGGGAATGTGGCCTGACAGGGGCCAATGGGAGACTGATTCTAATTTAGTCTCCCACTGTCCCTTTAAGAGCGCGCCCGAGACGCGCGGCGCGCTCTTAGTGTCGGGCGGGACATGTGACCGCTTCTCGCGGTCACTGCCCGCCTGACTGATCCCATCGTTGGCTGAGCCGCGCGCGGCTCGTGCAGGAGCAGGACCGCGCGCGGCGAGAAGGGAGGACCCCGGCCGGCCCCTGGAGAGGGTAAGTACCGCTACACACACACACACACAAATTACTGACGCATATTCACATATCTACAAGCACATAATCAGAGATATGTACACACAATCACAGACCCACAAAAACATAATCACTGACTTACACAAACACAATAACAGACATACACACAGACCCCCACCACACACACACACACACACACACAATCACTGACAAATCATACACCAAAATTATTCATCACTGTGTCGTGTGTGTATATGTCTGTAGTGAGCGTGTGTATGTATTTATACATAAATGTGTATATATACATATATACATACACAAACTCAGACAGACCAGCTCACTGACACACACACATGTTCATGACAGACAAATGCACTGACAGACAAGCTCACTGACACATGCTCTCTACAGACAAGCTCACTGACGCACACGCATTCAAGCTCACTCACTAGCACGCACATACACACAAAGCCACAAATTAGCTGAAGCTTTCCTGGCACTAAAGACTGTGGGAGCCATTTCTTGACCTCTTCCTGAGAGTGGGGGCAGAGCTTGCATCAGGGGTTTGGCTTATGTGCCAGAGGCAAAGCTTGTGTGCAGGGGTGGAGCATGGACATGGCATTGCCGAGAATGGTGAAAGGAGCCTCACAGTGTTCCCTCCAGCCGCCAGTACCCTACCAGCCTCATTAATCCCCTCGGACTGACACAGGCTGTCACAGTCTGAGGGGAAAATTATTTAAATGTCATTTTTTCTGTTTGAGCTGTCTGTCTGGATCAGTCCAGTCCCTCTCCACCCAGACTGCAACCGGGTCGCATTGCTAGCTGTCCTGGGCTGCTGGTTGGACATCCCTGCTCTAAACACTTACCACCTAGTAAGATACATACCTGAGAATACCCAAACAGCATTAGGAAGCATTGTAAGAAATTGTAATTTTTCCACCCTATGCTCTCCCATTATATTCGCTATTTGCTTAACCCAAGCCAAAGGCCCAAGGTGGAAACAGTGGAAGAGTACCATCTACCTCCTCAGAAAATGGAGTGTTTGCGACCAAAACCTTAATGCCAGCATTACAGCCCTCTTTCCTGTAACTTGCAAGTGTTGATTGCACTAGTCTTGCCACAAAAGAGAAATTGTTGATCTTTTGAGTGATATAAATAAATTATTTCAGGGGGACATCGCTGTACTTATTGAAGAGTTCCAGACAATGACAGGGAGTATGCGAGCTTTGGGAGATACTACTGCTATGAGGGTCATTATGCAGACGTATGATGGCAAGTTCCAGAATCTGATGTACTCTCATACAGCCCTATCATAAGAATAGATACTATTGACTGTGCATGCAGGCACAATATAAAGTATTGCTGGCTCAGTGGGGGTGGAAGAACTGCCCCATTGTCTGGAGGCTATTTTCTACAAATCTACCAAAGGTGGGTCCTATCGGATCCCCAAAACTTCCCTCCAGAAAATGTCTCAAAGATATTCTTCGTTTTCAAGCTTTACAGGACAAGCACAAAGTGCTGATGGCTCTCAAAGGCAAGATGCCTATCACTTGTAAGACCTGGTAAAGGTTCCATTTATCACTTGGAATATGTATGTGTTCTATTTGATTCGTATTGGGAACTTTTGCTTCATAAGACCTGTTTTCTTGGGCTCAGCAGGCTTTAATATAGTTAGTAAGAATAGTCATGTCTGAATAGTCATGTCCGATTTTATCCCTTTGTTATGTGCATTAATTTACAGTTACTAAGTGTTCTTACTAAATATCTACTTCTCACAGCCTCCAATGTTGTGCTTGATTCATTTGGAGTATTTACTTGCGGGGTCAGTTTCTAAGGTTGTTGTTGGTTTTTTTTTTGGTGCCATCTCTTGCACTACGTTCTGCTTTTAATAGGACATATACAGGACATATTGGTATCAGGACATGAATGTTGACTGTGAAATCTGCTCAATCTGTTTTTAACGTCATGCTCTTGTGGATATTTTTATTGTCTGCAATAAAGAAAATAACACACCAGTTAGCTCAAGGTTGTAATGTTTATTTTCTAAATGTTGTACTACAATGGTGGACCCATTCCCTTTTTTTTTTTCTTTTTTTTTTTTTTTTAACCAGTTCCCCAGCTTTTTATGAAGATGCCCTAATCTTCTTTTGACAGAACGATGATAAAGAGCAGAACGGAAGGAGACTGCTTTAATAGTAGTGCAACCATGACTTTAAAGTTCTTAAATCTTTACCGAAGATCTTCAAAGGCCAGAAGTTCCTTCTTGTGTGTGCTGCCTTTATTAGCCAATAAACCTTGTCGGAAAATTGGTTGTTCCCCTTTCTTTGTTTGTAATAATTTATTAAATAGAGGCAAACGTTGTGCCTTTATGCCCATTTTTTTTTAACAATGTTTTCCTGTAGAAAGAAGAGGACACATTACTAATCATAAAGCATAACATATTGTTAATTTGCATCTAATCTTATCTTTTAGGAAAGTATGCCGCAAACGCCAATATTTCCCAGCATGCTCGGCTCCACCTGTAGTGGGCAGGTGCAGCCAGAAATGGGGGAGCAGTGTGGGGATCCGGTTTATCAAGATGGCAACCTGGTGTCTGGGTCCTTGGAAGCTTTAATAGAACGTCTTGTGCCCACAGTGGATTACTATCCAGATGTAAGTACATTTTTGGATATGTATCGTTTTTGTTTAATGTTCTTTTTCCAAGTCTAAATGCTGAGGCTTAAAGCCAATTTAAAATTAAAACGAGAGCTCCACATTTGTGATAACTGGTTTAAGTCTCTTTATGTTTGTTTTTTGTTTTCTTGTTCAAAGTACTTGTGTGATGTTTTGTATTTTTTAAACAGCCCTAGCCTCCTTTCAATAGTAGTTGCAATTTCTTTTAAAAGCTGAAGAATTCCAGAAGCCTATCATTAAACGGTGACATTCCTCAGTCAGTTAAGACTTTTGCTGGACACACAAATAGCCATATATTCTTGAATGGTAAAGTTCTTCCAGAAACCAATTTTAAAAAATAAGATACCTCGAAGAAACCCGATATGTGTATGGATATTTTCTTTCGGAAGCTGAATTCCGTTTGGATAAAAGTTCCCCAATGTTACTTGAGGTTGTGTCTGAATGTAGTCTTCTGTCTGAATACTGCAGTTACACTTGAATAATAGCCTCCTATTAATTGTATACTTCAGAGTACATTATATCATCTTTCTAGTGGCATAAATGAACAGGAACTAAACTGTATAATTACATTGGATGCTATAATTCCGATCATTCTGACTCTGGCCTAAACTTATTTATTATCATGTCTTGCATTTGAACATTGATCACTGGGAAATATGCTACCCAGGCACAGAAGAATCTATTCATTTAGGAGAGCCTTTCACTTTTAGGAGAGCCTTTTCTTTGTGTAGAGAACCCTGAGGTTATAGTTTTCTATTTCTTAAGGAAACCCACAGTTATTTACTGTCTCTGCTTCTATGAGAAATGCTACTTCACTGAACCCTTTATGTGGTTATGGAGGACAGATGCCACTGTAAGCCACAAAGTGGTAAAATGTAAATAGATAGAGGAAGTGGGAATTTAGAGTTGCTTACATACTAAGAATTCTGTCTCTTGACCCTTAAGGCCCGTCTCCCTAAACAATGGATAGTGCTGACTCTAGTATAGTGATGGCCAAAATGTGACACTTTAGCTGTTAAAACAGGTTTCCATAATCCTCAATCAGCTTAATGGACATGAACATTCCATCTTTTGTGTACATTTCCCACAATGCACTGCTGCTTCAATGGATAGCAGTCAACCCATGTTTTTAGACTTCTCATGACATTAAGCCAGCTGAATGGACATGATTCAATGAATTTTCATGGATGCCATTTTTCATGATGCTCTGACAGCTGCACAGACACGAATCGACTGTTATACATGAACTCCCTTTTCACTGAGATCCGTCAGCTGTATGGATATGAATCTACCAGATTTGAGAACGGTTTCCCCTGGAACATGGAGTGTACGGGTGTTAAAATTCTGATGTTTAGAACTCACTGCTTAGAAGATTTGCAAAGACGGATAGATGTGCTCTATATATTGGGCAAATATTTTTTCAGCTTTGAGGTTCACACATTAAATTTGAGTAGGGCAAAAGCAGGAAACGTTACTACATCAAAACTCCTAGAGTAGATCTGCAAATTTATTTACTCGTCTGAAAAGTATTTTAAACATTGTTTTCTTCTCTTCAGCTGAGTTTGGCAAAATAATCCATTAATCTTTGAAAATAATTATTTATTTAATTAACTGGCCAGCATGAGCTCCATCATAACAGAAATGTGTTAGGTTAAAAGTATGGTTCAAAAAAGGAATGATTTGTCCTGGTAATTACCATAAATAGCAGCCACTGTACAAGTTTAGCCATACTGCCAAATAGCTTCATTCACATTTTTATTAATGGAATTACTAGTTGAGGCTCATGTGAGGGCTACTGTGCAGGCTCTCTCATAGAAACCAACGTCAGTTAGGTTGCTGAATAGCATAGTGCGCACACTCTGCAGAGATTCTTTTGTGTGTGTGTGTGTGTGTGTGTAAATCGTTGCAGCTATGCTGTATAGGATAGTGGCTGACGGTGTGTTGGAGCTCATCGCATTGTAACCAATATTTTAAGTACCTCTTTATTTCAGATAAAACATCCTTAATGTGTCAATACCATAATCTTTTCTAAAGTGCTACCAATGCTTTTGGCATGGCATGGCATGTGTGGCTGTTTAATACAAGCGTGTTGATATTTTGGGAACAAAATGTACTCTCATTCTAAACCCTGTTGTCTCAGAAATTCCCATAGATGTAAAAGGTCAGGGAAACTTTGCTTCAGTTCATGAGTACATTCTTGTACTGCAGTCTACAATATCCATGTTTTTTATCTTTTTATTCTTCCGTCTTTTTTTTTTTTTTTTTTACTTCGCATGTGATTGATTGTGTTGCTTGGAAATCGTTCTAAGAAATTTATGGGGGATCCAACCTTTTTTTTTTTTTTTTTGTTTTGTTTATATACGTTGGCATCCGCTTCAGTGTTGCTGCTAAAGCACCTTTTAATGTTGTTTATTGTCAGCTGTAACTGCAGCAAACAGCAACACAATGCCTTCTCTGCCCCTTTTTATTATTGCCTTGCTAAATCATGTGTTTGTTAGTATTGAGTGACATTAACTGTTTGAATGTGAAACACATCAACACTGCCACTATCTAGCAAGCTAAGAGAGTTCTGAAAACATGTCTTAAATTATGACCATTCTAATGCTCGCTACCACGCAGTGAAGAATTAAAGGGTTAGAGTTTAAGAATGCTCTTGACATCTTTTATACCAATTAATAAAACAATGCTTGAGGATACACCATTTTATTTATCAGGAATACTTTTTAACAATGCACAGTTCAGGGTTGTAGTAAATAGAATGTTGCTCCCACCCACTGTAGTCTATCTTCCACCAAACACTACCATGATTTACGGATGTATTATATATTATTATCATGAGCACCAACTAATTCCTCTGTGCTTCACAATATTATAAAAGGAGGAATTTTAACAATAAACGAGACAATGAATTGAATAAACTGGCAGATGTAGTACCCCTGGATTGACTGAAAAACAACCCACGATCAGTTTGTCAATCCTCTGGTGTGTGAAGGCTTTATATAAGATAACATTTGAGTTCCATGCTTTGATTTATTTATGAAAGGAACCTGGCTGTTAATGTGGGCAGTAGCTAGACAGCCTAATTAATAAAGCAAGTTAGAATTCTCAAAGGTAACTGTTTTCGCTTGGAAACAGAGGTTGGGAGGGCCATACTCGGCAACACTAGTAAGAAAACACATTGTAATCACTTGGGAGTGAGCTGAGCCAGGATATGTAGAGCTGACTGTGGGAAAAAGCATTTTTAAGCAAACAAATGAGAAGCAAACATCAAGCAAAGCAAGGAGCCAAAGAAAATTCAGACAGGAGTGGATACAGACATGCCAACGTTATTGCACACATTTTGGAAAACCGTTCTTCCATGTTAACTTACAGGTGTTATCTTGTATTACAAATGTTAAGGAAATATAAGGCATATTTAGGGCTTTAATTTGGCCAGGGAGGGCATTTCTTTTGGACTGTTTATATTTAAGTGTAGGCTCTAGCAGGTGACCTGTCAGGTCTAAAGGCCTATAAAGCTTGCAGATGCTGGTGCATAACATGGGTTGGAGAAGGGCTGTAGCTAAATTACATTTACTTTTAAGTTACTCGGCTTTTAATGTGTCTCTTGGTGCATTGCATAGTGGGTCTGTCTGCAGATGCAAACAAAATGCTCCCGCACTACACACACAAGGAAAGAATTCGCACTGACAGTCTATAACAGGGATTTCCAAAATGTAGATCCCCAAATGTTTTAAAACTACAGCTTCCACTATGCTTTGTCTTTCTAAAATAATTCCAAAGATATGCAAAGCATCAAGGGAATTGTATTTTTTAGACATCTGGGGATCTACCTTTTTGGCACCCCTGGTCTAGAACTAAGTGTGCTTGGTTGACAGCTGTAGTGGGCTCAGTTTGTAAATTGCTGCCACTATAGTCCACTTGCAAGCAGAGAGAGCTCAAAGTGCTTATGGTGCTTAAGCTAACCCTTTTATACCCAGGATCATTAACTTTAAATAAAATTGAGTTTTCACATTGTATTGTGCCTTTGCTTCAAGCTTTTTGATAAATATTGTTGTACGTGTTTCATATTTCAGTGTGGGAATGTTCAAAACAATAATCAGTAGATGTTTTCACTTGCCTATAATATTGTATCATAGCAATAATACAATAATACAGTACCATAATCATTGGTTTGCTGTTCAAATTTATTGTCCTATTGGTAATTCTGGACTATGCCCTTCTACTGCAGGAATCCACTGAAAAGCTAGTGAATGACAAACTAGTGATTATACAGAATTTCTATAGAGTGTAATTTACAGAAAATATCCCACACTTGTTTATTCTATACAGTTAAGTTTGTAAACACAGTTATGGATTATAAATGAATCGGATAATTATTTCTTTGCGATGCTTCAAGCTGCAAAATGTGTACTGAGCCTGAACATATTTTTGTGCAGTGTTACAAGGTTATAATTATCATTTGTTTAAAAAGCGCCAATTTATTATGCGACCGTGCCAGATTGAAGTCATACTTACAAATCATTGGTAACATTGCTGCTGTAGAAAAATGAAAAGAGAAATTGAGGCCCTGAGACTACACATTTTCCAAAACCGAGTAAGTCAAATGGTTACTTTCGGCATGTCACAGATTTACATTATTGCAAAGTTAAAAAAACAAAACAAAAAGTTTCTTGGGCACTATCCCAAATCCCTATGCACAATTAAATAACTGGAGGTTTTTTTTAGTATCACTCCAATGGCCATTCAAGTGTAAGCTCACCTGCCACAGCAAAGCAAACTAGTAGTAGTGGGAGTTTGAACGCAGGGCTTAATTTTGTATGTTTGCATTTGCTTTTGTTCTACACAGTCTTGTTACAGTTCTACCACCCTCCCCATGTGTTCCCCTTAAAGGACCAGGAACTCGTTTTCCTGGCACTATATAATCCTTACGTCCGCCCACCCTCAGGGCCCCCCTTAATCTTAATCCAGTGCCAGACTCCCTCAACGCTGGTGCCCTCTCCTTCCCCTCTGACGTCCGCTTCCAAGTAGAGCCAGATGCGCATGCAGCCAGAGCCGTGCGCGCGCATTCAAACAGCCAATAGGAAAGCATTACTCAATGCTTTCCAATGGACGTTCTGCGTGCTCAATGCGAAGACAGCCACTAGAGGCTGGATTAACCCTGCAATGTAAACATGGCAGTTTCTCTGAAACTGCTATGTTTACAGCTGCAGGGTTAAAACCTGGGGGACCTGGCACCACTTCATTCAGCTGAAGTGGTCTGGGTGACTATAGTGATCATTTAGGGTTAATAAGTGTGTTGGAGTTTAGAAAAATACCCCTTAGAGTTTGTGCCGCCATAGGCTGTCTGATACCAGCTCGCTGTGCGTGCTGGCATCAGATGCAGGTTTTGCACAGAATTGATATAAACCTGCCCAGGAACTCTTGTTGACCACTTTAGTAATTGAAGTAACCATTTAACTTCAGTTGTACTACACACACAGCTTGGGCTTAGGTTTTTCTTCAAAACACTATAGGGCGAACTAAGCTATATTCAAACTGATTGATTGAATGAAACTATTCTAAAGTCTGATAACACCCATACCACACCTGCTATGTGATGTTTGGAACTGATCCTGGGAGATATACAACATATCCCTGATAACAGAGGTTTTTAGGATAAGAACAGACTCCATAATGAGATTCTCCAGATTAGAGGTCTCTTCGTGGTGATGGAGGACTCAGCAAGCAGACCCTCTATACTGTGTATTAATAAAGAAGTATGATATTAAGTATATTTAATTTTTTTTACCATTATTGTTTTATTCATTATTTATACAATATATTAAAAATCAGGGATGATTTAATTCCTTTCCCTTTTAACGTATCTATAACTTTCAATGTAAATACTTTGAAGCCAGAAGTTTTATTTGTTGGGTCATTCCGGCCTGAAATAAGTCTACTAATACATTTTAATGACTAGTTTCAAATATGGAAGGAATAAATTGTTGACTTTATGTGTTTCCCACAGAGAACCTACATCTTTACTTTTTTGCTGAGCTCCCGCGTCTTCATCCATCCCCATGAAATCCTCGCTAAAGTGGGACATATCTGTATCAAACAGAAGCAGCAGCTCGAAGCAGGAGCAGAGGCTGATAAGGTAAAGGAAGCAGAGATAGAATGGTAATGCTAAGCTTTAGTGGAATCCCATTTTTTATTGTAAAGTTTCATCTCTCCCTGCTCTAATCATCTTATTCTCTCATAGTATTCCTCCTTCTCTCCAAAATCGTAACCCCTATCCCTGTTTGTTTCTCTGATCGGTTCGTTTTTGTGCTTTTTTCATGCATTTTTACTGTGTTCCTTTAGTTTGTATCTTATCATAATCTGCTAGAATGTTGTGATAACAGTGTGGAGTTCACCATAGAAACAATATTTTAAACCATATGCAGGAGGAACTGTTAGGTTGAAGATTGGGGTAATTTTGAATACTGCACAGCAAATGATCTATTACACATATTTACCCATTTCTTTTATTTAGAATTATTTTAGATTCTAGAGCAATGTGTATCACTTTTCAATATGTAACATTCACAGTGAACAATCCGAAGGTCCCTTTTTAACAATTATTAGCTTCTATTCACAGCATGTGGCTTTTATAATGTATCTCACATGACATTATGTGTTTTTCAAATCTATTAGTGAGGCTTAATAAAGCTTCTGTATTTACTACCAAACATAAGCTTTTAGTACAGCTATTGCCACCAATATATGCCACAGAACCCACAGCGAGAAATAGTTAGCTGTTTGTCCAATTCTGCCATGTATTATTTGAGCTTGTGTGCGTGTGTGTAGCTTGTATATATAAATATAAAAGGCAGCACTATGCAGCAGTCTAGCGTGCATTTAGCGGGGCTATGATATACAAAAAGTCTGATCTCCGCTTTTTGAAGTCCGGTATCACACCTAAACATCAGCCCCCTTAATCATACTGTAATGACTTTGGATGTTTGCATGGTGTTCAGTTGTGCTACATCTGTCTACTATCAATGCTCTTCACTATCACAGTGATTTTTGTATTTTATTTATTTTTTACTGCAAGGATAAATGCTTACTGGTAGCGCTTTTCTCCAGATAACACCATAGCCAAGGACCCCAAAATCTTTGCCTAAGTCTCATAAGCCGGCTAGTGCTTGACATTTTATGTTCACAGCGGTCTCTGCATCAACAAACAGCGCACTCCCCTCCCTTTTCAAAAGTGAAGTTCTTCCCTTGGCTCTGTGCCTGGACAGCAAATCACATACAGACACACTTGGCATTCCTCATGTATTTTATGGGACATAAGGGGTGTACAGTCTGTGCAGTGCTAAGTCAGCTGCTGTATACTCCACTGAAAACAGCAAACTCAAAAATGAATCCATTAATTATTTCTGAATTATCTTTTACAAAAGTGTAATAAACATTGTCCCTCTAATGTCAAATAATTTTAAAATTCTCTTTTCACATTACCCTCTTCCTTTGTCATCACTGAGTAGGCAGGCAATTAAAATTAGTATGGAACTTGTGACGATTAGGAAAGTTTCCACCATTTGAAAGAGAAAGTGTCAGTTCCCCCTCATGCGTGATGTGATGTGTAATCTAATGGAGAGTTAAGGGTAAGCCCTTTAGTGACTTCTACTTGTGACGAAGCCTCTCACACAGGCCGATACAGGAAGCAACATACACCTCTTGCGTTGTAATCTACCTACACTTCCTTCGTGGAATAACTGAGTGAAGTGCAGACCAACATTTGCTATCATATGGTTTTTGTCACTTTTTTTTTTCTGTGTGACACATATCCGTAAAGAAACCACAGTTAAATATTAGATGCTGTCACTCTAAAATCACCTTCGAGATTGTAGAAAGCACTGAATGTTTTCTGTTTTACAATGTATTTGCATAACTTGGATCCCCTAGCTTTTTATAAAAAAAATTGGGGTGAATGTGCCCAGCTCAGGGTCATATAGTTATACAAGCAACTCTTCAGGTTGATCACCAAAAAAAGTGAATATCTGCTAAACACACAGATGAACAACAATACCCATCTTACTAACTCATACATAAAATATGTTTATATTTTTGACATCATAAAACAAATGTAGCTACACACTCTCTCTCAAACAGCACTGGAGAGTTACCCGTGGTCCCCAAATGGATGATCTGGCTATGACTGAAATGGTTAACACCCTGTGTTAACATATGTTAAGTCGTTTCTTTTATTAGAATATGAATAATGAGTTGGATTGGGGAACTTCCTTATCTAAAATACCATCATGAATCTGTTTAGCAACCGTTTCACTGAGTGTGTCCTGTAGATATAATGGGAGGGAAGTCCCCTGGATGCAAAGTGAGAAATCGAAAAGTGATGCACAGGCAATAATACACTGATTATCAATTAGACAGTAGAAGCTGCAAACTTGTAGCTCAATAGAATCGCTTCAGATATGACTTAGCCCTAAGATAGTGTTGCCTATGCAGCTATAGCAGTCTCATACTTGCCTTGGAAGAGTTACCCTTAGATTCTTGGATTTTTTTTCCAAGCTGGTCACAATATCCTTTAATAAGGTCCAGTAAAAAAAAAAAAGTCTGATACAGATGGCATTAAAATTGATTCCATATATATATTTTGGGATTAAGATGTTTGGGTTTTTTTTGGTTAGGGAAGTGCCTAATGATGCTTATCTTGGATGTCTGAAAACCGCTTATTACAACATATCTTGCTTAATTTTCCAGGCCAAACTCAAGTATTTTGCTGCAAAAATTATCCAGTTGCTAAGGGAGTGGACGGAAACTTTCCCCTTTGACTTCCAAGATGAAAGGGCCAGAAAAGAGTTGAAGGAGATTGCACAGAGGATTACCCAATGTGATGAGGTGAGAAGAACAGATTTTGCACTAAGTATTATTTTGTACCTTGGGATGTGACTGGTTTATCTCTAAGGATGTGTCCACTCAAAAAATATCACACACCTGCACAAAAAGTGGAAAAGGATCAGATGGATTCTAAAATTTGGCAGGTGTGGTTTGCTTTTTGTGTTGATAAAAAATGGTGACGTTTTATGGGTTTTCGATATGAGCTCTGTATGACTTTTACATTTCTAGTAGTGAAAGGAGTGGTAAAATACTGTCCAAGATAATATAGATAACTTTCCTAACATACTTGAGCATATGATCCTTTCACATACAGATCCTATGGATCCTCCACCATGTGTGCATGCGCAACATGTCTAAACACAAAACCAGGATGTACACCAAACAATGTACTGCCAATATAAATGCAACGTTATTTACAAAGCAATATAACAATACATTAATCTAACATATAAACGGACAAACAAAAAGTGATAAGGCTAGAATTTAACATTAACATTTAAACATACATTATACACATTTACATCAGTAGCCTACCAGAACAGGACAAAAGTCACAAACAAACAACGTTTTGACAAGCCAAGGTGCCTTTCTCTCCTACAACATGGCTACGCAATGCTTCACAGGTCAGCAGAGTTCAATTTGGATCCTGGTTTCTGACTAGTTACTCCTAGTAATTGGGCACAGATAACCAAAATCGCCTATATAAGGTATATTGTGTATCTAAATTGCATGTTTTAAAACTGTATGGTTGTGCAGCTGAACATATTTTGTACATTTGGCATCCCACATCATATATATGTCAGTAAATGTCATAACACACCTGAGTGTAGTTTCCATTACATCATTCAATTAGCAGTAGTATCCAGGCAGTGCAAATATTTGGGGTTACTGTGTTTACAGAAATATGCTGAGTATGTCAGTGGATTTCAGTGGTAATCTGATTTGACTAAAAAACATATTTTTATATTTAACAGTTAATAGTATCTACATCTACTAACAACCATGGATTTATATGTGTAAATACAATCCTCTGACTTGTAGAGAAGAAGGCCGGTATAAAATCGGTCTACCATCTTTTTAATATATCATCACAAATCTCTAAAATTGATGCATTTTTAAGTCTATTTTTTTCTGGGAACTGTGTCCAAGTTCTTTATTGAAGCTGACATTGAAGAGAAGAGGCATTTAATGGGTTAATCAAACCATACACCAGCGTGGCAGTACGACTCCTACAGTATCAATCAGAGAAATTAGAGAACAGTGTAGTTTCTGATGTAAAAAGACAGATAATATCCTGCAATTAGATTGCATTTCAGTTGTCTGACTGTTTTCTTGCTTGCCTACACAAGGCAGACCGTAAGAAAGGAGCTTTTGTAATGTGTTAGGAGAGCTTGATTCACAGAGAAAGAGCTGTCTCTGGACATCATCATTGTGCCATCTGTCCCTGAGACTGAATGAGCCACAGAACATGAAGTACACTCTGCTAATAAACAATGAAATAATTTGTATGCAGCAGCCATGTTGGCTCACTTCACAGAATGATAAGCTTGTTGAGAACTGGATAGAACTAATCAGCACCTTGCTCTAGAAAATCAGACACATGTTGGTAGGATTTATATATTCTATTATCATTATTAGTGATGTCCCGAACTGTTCGCCGGGAACCGTTCGCTGGCGAACATAGCTTGTTTGTGGCGAACATAGCTTGTTTGTGGCGAACGCGGCGGGCGAACATATGCGATGGTTCGGGACATCACTAATCATTATTATTAGTGGTGCATTGATGAATATATAATTATTTAGTGCTGCTTTGTTAACCACGCCGTGCGTTTTGCCTGTGTATCCTGCATTTGAAGGTCTGATTGCCTGATTTGCTAGATATTATAAAACTGCTCTAAAAATTTGTACAAAACATTACTGGAAAAATTATAGCTTTGGTGGTATCAGCAGACATACTGCCTAAGCTATTGCCACATATCTACTTTCCACTTGGATACAAATGTGTCCATAATGTTGTAGGTTATTCTTTTAGTGTTAATGCCCATTGTTCAGCGCTATGGAATTTGCTGGCGCTATATAAATAATATAATAATAATAATAATAATAGTGACAAAAAGATCTGTAATGAGACAAATGAATGAAAGAAGAAAGTATGTGATATATTATTAAAACACATATAATTGAAGTACATGTGTTTGTACATTTTAGACAAGGATGTATATTGTGAAACTATACATTTAAATGCTCAAATAATCGAGTTGAGGACTTTATGATCTATGACCTTTTGCACCATCTTGAATCGGTGGTTTCTTATTGCTTTTTCGAACAGGATAACTACAGTTTATACACGATGTACATTTTTCCATAGTCGTGGTTATTTATTGTGAAATTATGTTTTTTTTTTCCTTTTAAGGAGAATGGTACCATCAAGAAGAGCATTAGTCAGATGACTCAGAATGTGTTGCTCGCCCTATCCACACGTGGTCAGTATCAGGAAATTCGAGAAAAGATTCGTCAGCCTGTGGCCGATAAAGGAACTATCCTGAAAACAAAACCCCAGCCATCCCAGAAGGACATACTAAGTGTGTGTGCAGATCCACTAGTCCTAGCCCAACAGCTCACTTCTATTGAACTGGTGAGAATCTCTAAGTGTCTCTAATGTATGATGCCTTGTTGGGATTGACCCGGTTTCTTCCTATGATGTTACAGTTGTAAGTGATGTGTAAGCATAATACATTGTAAATCGTTGCTCATTTTTTCCTGATAATTGTTGGAGGCAAGTGAAGCTGTGTGATCCTGAAAGCCTTTTCATCAGTATTTGTATAAATGTGATATTGAATGATATGATAACGGAGGTCTTCTTTGCAGGAACGACTAGGAAACATTTATCCTGAAGATCTAATGCAGGTCATTAGTCACATGGACTGCTTGGACAACCACAAGGTAGAAGTTCTTCTAATTACTGTTTGGGAGCGCATTGAAAATACATTAACAGTTTCTAAAGTAATAAAGTAATGTAATAAATTTAGAGAAACATCTAGGCATTGCCTGTCATTTCATGTTACCCATTAATTGCTTGTTTTTCCATAATTATCAAGATTACATTGTACTCCATTTCCAAACGTTGTTACATAGCATAACATTTCTTCATTAACAAATGCTTGTAGTTTCTTGCAATGAATCCATGTGGAATGCTAACACCTTACACAGACTAATTCAGAACATTCTTTCTCTTTTCTCCAATAGTGCCGTAGTGATGTCACCAAGACCTATAACCTAGAAGCGTATGACAACTGGTTTAACTGCCTCAGTATGCTGGTGGCTACAGAGATCTGCAGGGTAAGATCTTTATGCAGAACACAAGAGTATAATTATCTTTTTTTGGCCTTATTAAACTAACATTTTGGCACCTGTAATGACTGGTTTTGAAGTGACACCATTGACTTCTACTATGAAAGAGAAACTACTGGAAAAATCTATCCGTGCTAAAAAAACAAAACCCTAAAGATATCTGTAGTAAATGCTTTGATCCCATTGTACAGCGCTACGGAATCTGATGGTGCTATATAAATAATAAAATAATAATTAAAAAGCAAGTATCATAATCAGATATAATGGCATTCTAAGAGTCAGTTTAAGTATTGTCATGGAACAAAACGCCTTTTTTCGTGATTGAAGATCTCTGCTACCAGATTTAAGGGACTCTGTCACTTTTCAGAAGATTTGTTTGAAATTCCAATGCAATTAAAAGATGTTTACAAGACAAAGCAGGGAATACATTGTCTCATGTAATATCCAATCTTTGGCAAAAGCCAGAAAAGGAACCAAAAGCTGGTGGGAACAGACATGCTCTCACGCGATGCGCAGTTAATTCCTTATTGCATATGTGTGAGATTATTACATAGTTACATAGCTGAAAAGAGACTTGCGTCCACCAAGGTCAGCCGCCCTCACATTTGTTTTTTGCTGTTGATTCAAAAGAAGGCAAAAAAAAAAAACGTTTGAAGCACTTCCAATTTTTCAAGAGACTAGGGGGAAATTCCTTCTTGACCCCAGAATGGCAGTCAGATTAATCCTTGGATCAAGCAGCTATTACTGTACATTGAAAAATTATATCCTTGAATATTCTTTTTTTGCAAGTATGCATCTACTTGCTGTTTGAACATCTGTATGCACTCTGATAAAACCACTTCTTCAGGCAGAGAATTCCACATTCTTATTGTTCTTACAGTAAAAAAACTTTCCTTTGCCTTAGACAAAATCTTCTTTCTTCCAGTCTAAACGCATTACCTCGTGTTCTATGTAAAGTCCGGTGTGTGAATAGATTTCCACACAATGGTTTGCATTGGCCCCGAATATATTTGTATAATGTTATCATATCCCCTCTAAGACAACGTTTTTGTAAACTAAAGATGTTTTAAATTTGGTAATTTGCGTATTGTTGCATAGTTTGTCTATAACAATTCCCATTACCTATGGAAGATATTGATAGATCCTCCATAGACTCACTTTGTACTCCTGTGCAAAAAATGCAGAGACCCCACAAATAACAACCACTTAAAGTCTGTTAAATGTAACTTCATTCTATTGCTAGAGAGCAGAGCAACATAAAAATTGTACTGACACTCAAATGTTGAAACATTTAATGGTTTAAAGCCTTACAACTGTAACATGCACTGAGCATCATTTTTTTTTTCTCTCTCTCTCTCCAAATGGACATTCTTAGAAAATGCCCTAGTGACTGATCTAGTACACATCATAACTGGTAACCTACATGTTCTTTAGGAGAGAGCTTGTGCCTTGGAACATAAGCCCACAGCTCTTATACATAGAATGGCTGCAGAATTTGGCAGTGTTTGTGGCAGACTAGTGTTGAATACGGTTTCCTTTTAACAGGCAATTCAGTTTGCACAGCATGCATGTTGCTTAATATGAGGAAATGTAAATACATAATGCGTGAACTTTCTTAGAAAAAGCATTCTATTTCTCAGGAGGTGTGATCTCAAATTGCATGACTATAAATGAAGATATATGTACAATAGAATCTTTACCCTTGTGTTTTAAAACTGGATAATAACACATACTATGCCAATACTTAGAAATCAGAAGAATGTGAATGTGGGTATTACTGCCACCAATCGTTATGTGCGGAGATATTGGAATCTGTATTGGATAGAGCCTAAGACATTGTTACACTGTTGGCATAAATTCCAAGTATGCGTTTCCAAAGGTCAAATTCCGCCTGAGCTTCTCCGACTTTAAGGATTTGGAGATTGGGTTTATTCATAGGACATCATTATGCTCCATGCATATGTGGGTACAGGGGACACTTGGAGTGAGATATTGGAATGTCTTTTAAAGCATTTGTAACCCACCAGCAAGATAAAGTTTATTATCCAACTTGTTTCTGTTCCTGAAAGTACCCTATGTACTATGTGAAGCAGATTGTCAGCCAATTGACATATTGTTTGTGTATTTTATAACGCCCATCTTGTATCTTTCCTGACAGGTGGTGAAAAAAAAACAGAGGACCAGAGTGATGGAATTCTTCATTGATGTGGCTAGAGAATGCTTCAACATTGGCAATTTCAACTCCATGATGGCCATCATATGTAAGCAAACATATTTTATGATATGATATTACAAACAGCCAACTTTACATTTTAAGAGCAATAAACTGATCCAAAGAAGTAGCTAGAGAAGCATGTTGTTGTAGTAGACTTATTACACTCTGCACCCGGAGCATATATTTCATATCTGAGATTTGAGGAGAGCATGCAATTGTGGACATCCTGAAATGGCTGGGAAGAGAACTGGGATCGTTCCTTGTTTTGTTCAATATTTAGACATTTCTATTATTCTCCTGCAGCTATTTCAACAGCTATTATTCTACAGACATGTTACACTACTGCTCTAATAATTATCAAACCAAACATTGTACCATAAATCAAATGTATAAACTTGCTCAAGCTCATAGAACCCCTCCAGATCCCTTCCATTGTAAGCAACAGAGTGTGGAATAAGGAGCCACTGATTTTAAAATGCAGTAATGAATGTTCACACTTCAACCAGTTAACCATTAGTTTCAATTCTTAACTCTCTGGTAAAGCTTGTGAATTCTTACTTTACTCACAAACATCCAGTATTTGCTACATAAGAAGGTTATTGTTCTAAAGCCCTTATTGTCAATTCCCTTAGTTCCAAAGCAAATTAGGGAGTCCCAAGTTATTTGGCTGGTCATTCCGAACTACGATTTCATAATGCAGACTTTGTTTGTTATTGAGTTACATTTTACACTGGCATTTATATTGCCATTCTTAAATTTATTTATTTTTCTTGATTATTTCCTCTGGGTTTTATTCCCCTCTATCACCTGTTATTTTTTTTTTTTTATGTTTTCTTTTCTATTCATACGTCTTCCTCTCCCATCTATTATTTCACGCTAACAAAAACCTAGGATCCTTTTTTCTGTTTTTGTATTCTTCATATTTCACTAAATACACAAAGCCTTGTGCTTTTACGCAATGATTGATTTTGCTTATTGCACAGTACGTTCCTTTCGTGTGCAAAATACACCTGTAGAATGTGCTGACTAACGTTGTTTAGTGTTGGGTGACGTCTGTTCCGTAGTACACAATATACTACCTGAAAACTATTTACATAAGGTTGTACATACATAGGAGGATTTTTTTTTTCTTTTCTTTCAAGTGGCAATAGCCACATCATCTAAACGCATACAATCTTTATAACGAAAATGTAACATTTATTTAAATCGGCGTACCTGTAGAGACAAGATACGGCCATACAATCTTTATAACGAAAATGTAACATTTATTTAAATCGGCGTACCTGTAGAGACAAGATACAGCCATACAATCTTTATAACGAAAATGTAATATTTATTTAATCGGCGTACCTGTAGAGACAAGATACGGCCATACAATATTTATAACGAAAATTTAACATTTATTTAAATCGGCGTACCTGTAGAGACAAGATACGGCCATACAATCTTTATAACGAAAATTTAACATTTATTTAAATCGGCGTACCTGTAGAGACAAGATACGGCCATACAATCTTTATAACGAAAATGTAACATTTATTTAAATCGGCGTACCTGTAGAGACAAGATACGGCCATACAATCTTTATAACGAAAATGTAACATTTATTTAAATCGGCGTACCTGTAGAGACAAGATACGGCCATACAATCTTTATAACGAAAATGTAACATTTATTTAAATCGGCGTACCTGTAGAGACAAGATACAGCCATACAATCTTTATAACGAAAATGTAATATTTATTTAATCGGCGTACCTGTAGAGACAAGATACGGCCATACAATATTTATAACGAAAATTTAACATTTATTTAAATCGGCGTACCTGTAGAGACAAGATACGGCCATACAATCTTTATAACGAAAATTTAACATTTATTTAAATCGGCGTACCTGTAGAGACAAGATACGGCCATACAATCTTTATAACGAAAATGTAACATTTATTTAAATCGGCGTACCTGTAGAGACAAGATACGGCCATACAATCTTTATAACGAAAATGTAACATTTATTTAAATCGGCGTACCTGTAGAGACAAGATACGGCCATACAATCTTTATAACGAAAATGTAACATTTATTTAAATCGGCGTACCTGTAGAGACAAGATACGGCCATACAATCTTTATAACGAAAATGTAACATTTATTTAAATCGGCGTACCTGTAGAGACAAGATACGGCCATACAATATTTATAAAGCAGTTGGTCTCCTCACCTGTAGAGAATATAATAAAACATTTACGAGAAATACCTTGGGATAGAAGCTAGGTGCGGTAGGATACCAAATTGCCTTTTAATGGATCTTTTGCACCAGTTATAAAAAGGAATGGCTTATTACATTTTTCTTGCAAGAAATGCTTTAAAAATTATTATTTTATTTTTTATTCATGTAATTTATTTTTTAAATTTTTTTTAAAGCTGGGATGAACCTCAGTCCTGTCGCTAGGCTAAAGAAAACATGGTCCAAAGTAAAAACAGCCAAGTTTGATGTTTTGGAGGTAAGGTTAGCATCAAAACAGCCATTGTTTTTTTTTTCTGTTTTGTTTTTGTTTTGTTTATTTGAGATATGATTATGAACATATAAACACCATCCGGCAGAAACCAAAATAGCAACTTTGTTACTGTACACATAATTGTAGCTATGTGGCCGTGTTTGTATGAAAGTGTAACAAGCGCTCTGATAAGCAGATATATTTGTGTTTTTTGTGTGTTTTTTTTTCTCATTTCCTTGAATGTTTCCTGAAATGTTATGTTTTCAAATCTAAGAGAATTTATACTGCATGCAGAATTCAGAATGATCCATTACAAAATCTAAAGGAACATCTATCCCACTATATATAATAGGATATCAAATCAGTGACCAACCTTTATCCTCGAGTTCATAACTGGCATTGTATACACTTGCATTATGTCAAGTCTAGCCATGTTAATAGTGGATCCTTATGACCTTGTCACTTCTCATTATGGTACTTGTTAAGAGAATGTGACCCTACTCTAAGAGAGACCACAGCTGTAATCATGTTTCCTGGTGTAAATTGAGCCAAGCAATAGCCCCATCTAGTGTCTAAAAATATGATTACATTTTAATATTGGATTGTTTTTCTTCATGTAAAACATGATGCTGTTGACACAATACTCATAAAATGTATTTGCTGGAGACATTAAAATGCTTGTTGAGATGTAAAGGTTTATCATCTAATGTCTGACTGTGTGTATGAGTGATGAAATGTAAAACAGTTTCAGTTTATGTTTTAAGAATAAAGATATGATTTAGTATTGTGGGGACAGTGATACTGATGGCTGCTTAACTGGCGATTGTATTTTATAGCATCACATGGACCCATCAAGCAACTTCTGTAATTATCGTACAGCTCTGCAGGGGGCAACACAGAGATCCCAAAGTGCCAATAGCAGTCGCGAGAAAATAGTCATTCCTGTTTTCAACATATTTATCAAAGATATTTTCTTCTTGCACAAGATCCACTCAAACTGTTTACCTAATGGACACATCAACTTCAAGGTAACTATGGCTTTACATTTTTTGCATTGGGAAAAAAGTCATGGTTGTAACCTTTTGAAGCCTAGCTAATAGAGATTATATGGGCATTTTGTAAGTCAGCTTTTTTGAAATCCCAAGCATCATGTTTTGCTAATGTTTGGTTTTACCTGGCAATTCAGATGTCATTCTGAAGGGAAATTTTAATTTCCTTAAGTCTTACCGGATAGATCTAGGCAACATGCATTGTGTTCCTTAGAAAATCCTGGACTTACAGCATCTCACATGGAAGTCATTGTAGATTGTCACATGAGCTTACATGTGATTGCCTACATCCTGAACCACTGTCAAAAGTTTAAATGGATAGGGTGGTTTGGTACTCAGGATAGTGACTGGTCCCGTATTCCCAGTACCCTAGTATAAGTACGCTGAAAGAGGGATCTGTGGTCCCCCACAATATATTTGTGTAGGCGCATTCTGGGTAGACACATGCAAATTAGCTCAACAAAGATCCACATTTTTGCCTCATAGTTCTACTTTATACATGTTTTTTTTTTCCCACCACAACTCTGTTGGTATGTACTTTACAAGTAATGCTAAGCATCTATAGCAAGCCATTAACCAACCTCATGCTGATGAGTTGCATTAACAACGAAACAGCTGTCCATGAGTGGTTCACTAGCTTTGCTTCTCTTCCTGAGTTGTGTTTCAAAGCTGTTGTATACAGCAGACACATACTCCAAGGAATCCATGTATGAAGTGGAATTAGGAGGCAAAAATTTGGTTCTTTGTTGAGCTTATTTGCATACGCCTACCCAGAATCCCTTGCAGTAGTGAGAGCACTGTTAAAGGGAGATTTCTGTGGGAAAAGAAAGTCTTGTGGCTTGACTGGTGTGAATTGCCGTATACAATGATATATATTTTTATTGGACTAACAATATTTCAAAGACAAGCTTTCGAGAGTTCCCTTTCTTCCTCAGGTCTGAAGCAATACTGATCAGTCTGAAAGAGTTTAACACTTAAAACAACTGATGTTAGAGAAGGGAAGGCGGTGAGTGGGGTGTCATAAATAGCAGAAGATGTGCCTGAAAGTGCACATATTCTGCTATTTATGATACCCCACTCAAAACAATTGATGTTAGAGAAGGGGAGGGAGGGGGTGTGTGGGGTGTCATAAATACAGAAGATGTGTATTTCAGGCACATCTTCTGCTATTTATGACACCCCACTCACCGCCCCCCCACCCCCTTCCCTTCTCTAACATCAGTTGTTTTAAGTTGTTTTAAGTGTTAAACTCTTTCGGATTGATCAGTGTTGCTTCAGACCTGAGGAAGAGAGGAAACTCTCAAAAGCTTGTCTTTGAAATATCATGTTAGTCCAATAAAAAAAGGTATCATTGCATGCTGGAATACTTTGGGATTTTGGCAGTATATAAAATAAAATGTTCCCTTTTTACACTCTACTGCCATCTAGTGGTTATTATTTTAAGTATTACTGCTCTATATCCAATATATAACTGCAATTACTTGGACCTGTGTTTGAGATACCGGGTAATGGGGCAGGGCCTATTGTAATGTTGGTACCAATTGTCAGGCACTTACACTGTTTGTTTGTTGATGTTCATTATGCATGACTAAGTGTGTGGTGTGTTCTGAATGAACAAATAAACTTGACTACATAGCACCTACACTGTAAACCTACACTGTAAATCCCATGGATTATATATTGATTCCACTGTCACAAGACTGCCAGTGTAAGGAAGGGTGAATCTGCATAGACGCATACACAGCTTTTACACTACTCAAAGCTACATTGTGATTATTTTCAGGCAGCAGATACAAAATATAAGTCTTTTTAATTATAATACATACATTTAGATGGATGAAGAGCTTGAGTCTGACTAATTTCACAAATGTTTTTCTTTGTTTCTTGCATGCAATTTTTCTTAATACAATGATTTACTACGGTAATCATGTACTCTTCACCCCCCACCCCCACCAAAAAAATAAATAAAAAAATAGGGATTCTCCATACATGATAACCACTACACCTTATTAGTGGAATTATTCTGTAAGAACAGTCTTGCCCAACTGTTTTCAAGCTGGTCCCAAGCAACCAAAGACGGTCTCCTGTCCTTCTAACTCCTTCATATCTGCATGGCCTCACATGTGTCTGTCACCTCTCTACAAGCAGTGGCACTAGAGGAAGGGTTATTTTCTGTTTTTTATTTTCAGAAGCCCCCTGCAGGTGAACACCCGGGGAGGACTGTCCTCCCAGCCTCTAACTGCTCTCTTATCTGTTCAAAACCTTAGCAAATGCAAAAATGTACACTTAAGTTATTAAAGAAAATATGCTAGGTTAAAATGTTAGACATGCACAAATCATTTTTAATGACTGCGCCAGTTATGTAGCAACTCCTTTTTAATAACTATATTGTGCATTTATTTCCTGCAAGAGTTTAAACCTACTATTCTGTGCATGTAGATCTGACTATTCTAAGTGAGATTATTATATTTTCTACATCAGAAATTCTGGGAGATCTCAAGGCAAATTCATGACTTTTTAACGTGGAAGGAAGTGGAATGTCCGTTCGAAAAAGACAAGAAAATCCAAACATATCTTCTGACTACTCCAATTTACAGTGAAGAAGGTAAATAGCCTTATCAACACAATTAAAATGATGATGGTTTTCTTGCATGAAGGCAACAATTACTTAATGAAAGTTTATAACTAGCAGGGATATCTTGTTAGAGCACTCATATGTTCGTAGCCTCCTTGATGCTCGGAATCTGGGTGTAGAGTGGCATCATAGTTATTATACAGCACTACTGACTCAAATTAAGCTTTTTTCAGCAAAATGATGTCACTTCTCTACATAAATTTGGGAGGTGGGTATATTACATAATATCTTTTTCCCTATAAATGCTGTATAGTTCCAGAACTGGTTAGAAAATCACATAATTTGAGCAGACCCTTAACACCCTCTTTTCCTGTTCATCTACCTCGTCTAGTTGCAAATTCATGTCTGTTAGCCCACCTATTGTTCTGCGCTATGGAACTTGTTGGCACTTTATAAATACAGGTGGTCCTCGTTTAATGACGGCTCGCACTTACAACCGGTGTCGTAAGTGCGAGCCGTCGTGGGAGTTAGAGGGATTCCCTGCTCTGTTGTGTTCGTCTATGTTCGGGGAAATTTCCTCGAACATAAACGAACGCACCAGAGCAGGGAATCCCTTAAATCTATTCTCGGGGAAATTTGCCCTAACATAGCAAAGCGCACCAGAGCAGGAAATCCCTTAACTCCTCACTTACCAACCAATTTGTTGTACGACCGGGTCGTAGGAACGGAACCCGGTCGGTAAGTGAGGAGTGTAAAAAAAAATATTCTAGCAGTAATAGATACCTATCTATTATTGCATGTTTTTGCAAAATTATCTTCTCAAATGTCTTAGGAGAACCAGTTAAATGTATCTCCCAAGTTTGTTTCTAACAAAATTGATAACTATGTGACTTTCACTGTAGGGTTATCACATCTTTGGTCAGCTGAGTTTAGTAAAAGTAAAAAAGTAAACAATATTATAATATTGTTCCTGAAGAGTAAACCATGCAACAAAAGAGTTGGAAACCATCATAAATATGTGTTTGTTTATTCTGTTTGTTTTTAGCACTCTTTGTCGCTTCCTTTGAAAATGAAGGTCCAGACAATCACATGGAGAAAGACAGCTGGAAATCCCTCAGGTAAAAATATTTTGATGTTGATTGCTTATTAAGAATATGCTAGAAAGACCAAGGAAGGTGGAGGAGACAGTACACTTGTAAAAAGCAAGGTCACATTTTTCCTTAAAAATATATTTGAGCCTGGATGAATCCCAAATGTGGAATGTGAAAACTATTCTTTGAAGTTTGATCTTTCGTCTTAATGGAACAATATGTAGTTGAAATAAATAATTGTTAAAAGATGTAATAATTTTTTTTTTTTTTTAGGTCAACGCTTTTAAACAGGGCCTGAGAGACTTTGCAAGAAGTCCGAAGCACAGAAGAATGTTGTTTGTTTGTTGTTTTTTTTTGTTATTTAATTATATTGATTCATGTTGAACGTTATGGTCAGGAAGACTGTCCTCACTGGTTGGGGGGGTCTACTGTTTTTTTTGTATATAAACTTTTACGAGACTAAAGAATAATGGTATATAAATATGATATAAATAT